>NC_058082.1:391113416-391820916 GCF_014858855.1 Bufo gargarizans | reverse complement strand
CAGATCGTTAAAAAATTCGGACAGTAAACCACCCGATAGTCCACTGTTCCCATTCAATGCAGCGCATCTCAAGACCACCCAATTTGTCTCTCATATCCGTGCCCTGGTGGCCAACCTAGGTATAGACCCAGCATCTGTCTCTGGCCACTCCTTTCGGACTGGCGCCGCTTCCGCAGCATCCAAGAACCAAGTTCCAGCTCACGTCATCAGGAAACTAGGGTGGTGGCAGTCCTCCTGTTATTACAGATACATACCTCACCCGAACGTTGAGATGTCTCTTGCCTTTCAGAACTTGGTGTTGTAAGTGCAAATTGTAATAAAGTTTTTCTGGTTACATGTTGTCCCTTTTGGCCTCTTTCAGTCATCCCTACAATGTTGCGGTTACGGCACAAATCAAACCGTTTATTCAGGTAACTACTAGTTAGGATTCCTGTTCCCCCCCCCCCCCTCTATTCTACGTCGGTTTCAGCACACCCACCCTTCCCACCCTCCATTGCATCGTCACACCAGGGGATGGCCTCCTTCAGTCATCCCTACAACGTTGCGGTTACAGCACAAATCAAACCGTTTATTCAGGTAACTACTAGTTAGGATTCCTGTTCTAGTTGTAGCCCCGACCACAAATATATATATATTTATTTTTGGGTGGATCCATTGTAACTTATGTCTAAAACGGATAAGAATAGGAGATGTTCAAATTTTTTTTTTTCGGGGCTACGGAACGGACATACTGATGCGGATTTAAATGAATGGGTCTGCATCCTATCCGCAAAAAAAACGGAACTGACGCGGAAATTAGCAACGTTTGTGTGCATATAGCCTTAGAAGTAAAAAATAAATAAAAATAAACATCATAGGCAATGACTGTACTATCAAAATATAAAAAATATTACATTTTTTTCCAGTATTAAAACACAACAAAAAAAACTATACATACTGTATGTGGTATGGTAATCATACTGACCCAGAGAATAAAGGTCACGGGTCAGATTTACTGCATAGGAAACTGAGAATTGCATTTTTTTTTCCAATTCTACCGCATTTGGAATTTTTTCAGCTTACCAGTATATCTTATGCAGTATTAAACGTTGCCATTAGGAATTACAACTTGTCTCACAAAAAAACAAGCTTGTTTGACTATGTGAACTTTTAAAATACCTGTAAAAAAGTTATGGCACTGAGAATGCAGGGAGTAGAAAAAAAAACCTTAAGGGCTGTTTCACACGAGCGGATGCCGTGTGTGACATCCGCTCCGTGAATGACAGCCAAGACCCGATGCGGACTGCAGAAGCACGGAGCATTAACATGATTGATGATGCTCCGTGCCTCTCTGTGACCTCTTTACTACGAAATCACAGTGAGATAAAGTTGTCACTGTGATTCTGTAGTAAAGAGATCACAGAGAGGCACGGAGCATTATCAGTCATGTTAATGCTCCGTGCCTCTGCAGTCTGCATCGGGTCTTGGCACTCTTTCACGGAGCGGATGTCACGCATGGCATCCGCTCGTGTGAAACAGCCCTAAATCTGCCAGTTTTCATCGGATACATTTATAACATATTAAAATAATATGCAATATGCTCCTGATAGATGCTGGCTCTACTTTCAGAACCACCTTTTGGGAAAAATGGAGATCCCCTTCTTCTCCATTTGCACTCCAGAAAGGAGGAAAATATGCATGCATGGCAATTTCTCCAAACGTATGTACCGTACTCCTTTCTGTAGTGCTATTAGTACATGCCTGTCCCTGCTCCCTCGCTATGCATGACTCACCTGAAATGGAAAATGCATGTAAGCAGCCAAGAGACACAGACAGTTATGTCCCTGTTCAAATGGTTGGGGTCTCACAGAATGGTGTTGTGGGCTGCACTTTAGGTTTTGCACCTCTGGTCTATAGTGATGTTCTTAATGGAATTCAGACAGGTAGTATCAACATTGTATTGACAGAATATTTGCCTCTCTAAATAGTATGTTTTATTCTTTCGGTATATACAGTTCAAGCGCATTAGGTTTTAAAGCTCCTTGTACAGCTGTGTTTTCGAACTCTGAAAATAGCAATTCACAAACATTGTAGAATTCCGATATTCTCATAATATGTGATATATTTTTTTTATTACTTACGTAGGACCCTGTTCCCCCAGAACTTATTCTTCTCTTGCAAGAGACCAAGGACTGCCTACTTCAAAAGCTGTTTCCACAAGAGCTCAATAACCATGTTGATGTTGGTGCACACAGCAGATTACCAGCTGTGACAGTGGTTTCCAAATTTCAGGTTGGTTTTTGTTATTTATGTGCAATTCGTGTTTGCATATTAACATGGAAAACAAACTGTGGGATAACAAAAGAAATAAACTCACAAAAATCTAGCAGAACACAAACAATCTATAAATCATATTTTTTTTACTTCGATATAGTGTCGTATCTGCTGTGTAAAATACACTGCGCAAAAAAATAAAGGGAACAATAAAATACCACATTGTAGATCTTCAAAAAGCGGAAATTCACATTTTTGTACCATAGTTTGTAAATGCTATAACTTTTACCCAAACATTTTTTTTTATCAGACATGTAGAACAATAAATTTAGTGAAAAATGTATATATTGTTCTACCGTTTATCGCTCGGTCATGCAACTTACCACCCAAATGAATTTTACCTCCTTTTCTTCTCACTAATGGAGCTTTCATTTGGTGGTATTTTATTGCTGCTGACATTTTTACTTTTTTTGTTATTAATCAAAATGTAACGATTTTTTTGCAAAAAAATGACATTTTTCACTTTCAGCTGTAAAATTTTGCAAAAAAAAACGACATCCATATATAAATTTTTCGCCAAATTTATTGTTCCACATGTCTTTGATAAAAAAAAATGTTTGGGCAAAAAAAAAAATGGTTTGGGTAAAAGTTATAGCAATTACAAACTATGGTACAAAAATGTGAATTTCCGCTTTTTGAAACAACTCTGACTTTCTGAGCACCTGTCATGATTCCTGAGGTTCTACAATGCCCAAACAGTAGAAAAAACCAACAAATGACCCCATTTTGGAAAGTAGACACCCTAAGGTATTCGCTGATGGGCATAGTGAGTTCAAAGAACTTTTTATTTTTTGTCACAATTTAGCGGAAAATGATGATGATTTTTTATTTTATTTTTTTTCTTACAAAGTCTCATATTCCACTAACTTGCGACAAAAAATAAAAAATTCTAGGAACTCACCATGCCCCTCACAGAATACCTTGGGGTGTCTTCTTTCCAAAATGGGGTCACTTGTGGGGTAGTTATACTGCCTGGCAATTTAGGGGCCCAAATGTGTGAGAAGAACTTTGCAATCAAAATGTGTAAAAAATGACCGGTGAAATCCGAAAGGTGCACTTTGGAATATGTGCCCCTTTGCCCACCTTGGCATCAAAAAAGTGTCACACATCTGGTATCGCCGTACTCAGGAGAAGTTGGGGAATGTGTTTTGGGGTGTCATTTTACATATACCCATGCTGGGTGAGAGAAATATCTTGGCAAAAGACAACTTTTCCCATTTTTTTATACAAAGTTGGCATTTGACCAAGATATTTTTCTCACCCAGCATGGGTATATGTAAAATGACACCTCAAAACACATTCCCCAACTTCTCCCGAGTACGGCGATACCAGATGTGTCACACTTTTTTGCTGCCAAGGTGGGCAAAGGGGCACATATTCCAAAGTGCACCTTTCGGATTTTGCAAGCCATTTTTTACATATTTTGATTGCAAGGTACTTCTCACACATTTGGGCCCCTAAATTGCCAGGGCAGTATAACTACGCCACAAGTGACCCCATTTTGGAAAGAAGACACCCCAAGGTATTCCGTGAGGGGCACTGCGAGTTCCTAGAATTATTTTTTTTTTTGTCACAAGTTAGCGGAAAATGATGATTTTTTTTTTTCTCTTTTTTCCTTACAAAGTCTCATATTCCACTAACTTGCGACAAAAAATAAAAAATTCTAGGAACTCGCCATGCCCCTCACGGAATACCTTGGGGTGTCTTCTTTCCAAAATGGGGTCACTTGTGGGGTAGTTATACTGCCCTGGCAATTTAGGGGCCCAAATGTGTGAGAAGTACTTTGCAATCAAAATGTGTAAAAAATGGCCTGTGAAATCCGAAAGGTGCACTTTGGAATATGTGCCCCTTTGCCCACCTTGTCTGCAAAAAAGTGTCACACATCTGGTATCGCCGTACTCAGGAGAAGTTGGGGAATGTGTTTTGGGGTGTCATTTTACATATACCCATGCTGGGTGAGAGAAATATCCTGGCAAAAAACAACTTTTCCAATTTTTTTATACAAAGTTGGCATTTGATCAAGATGTTTATCTCACCCAGCATGGGTATATGTAAAATGACACCCCAAAACACATTGCCCAACTTCTCCTGAGTACGGCGATACCAGATGTGTGACACTTTTTTGCAGCCTAGATGCGCAAAGGTGCCCAAATTCCTTTTAGGAGGGCATTTTTAGACATTTGGATCCCAGACTTCTTCTCATGCCTTAGGGCCCCTAAAAAGCCAGGGCAGTATAAATACCCCACATGTGACCCCACTTTGGAAAGAAGACACCCCAAGGTATCCAATGAGGGGCCTGGCAAGTTCATAGAATTTTTTTTTTTTTTCTTAAGTTAGCGGAAATTGATTTTTTTATTTATTTTTTCTCACAAAGTCTCACTTTCCGCTAACTTAGGACAAAAATTTAAATCTTTCATGGACTCAATATGCTCCTCAGCAAATACCTTGGGGTGTCTTCTTTCCAGAATGGGGTCAGTTGTGGGGTGTTTGTACTGCCCTGGCATTTGAGGGTCTCCGCAATCATTACATGTATGGCCAGCATTAGGAGTTTCTGCTATTCTCCTTATATTGAGCATACAGGTAATGAGATTTTTTTTTCCGTTCAGCCTCTGGGCTGAAAGAAAAAAATGAACGGCACAGATTTCTTCATTCGCATCGATCAATGTGGATGAAAAAATCTCTGCCCAAAAAAAAAAATGGAGGGGAAAGGCGTCTGCCAGGACATAGGAGCTCCGCCCTACATCCATACCCACTTAGCTCGTATGCCCTGGCAAACCAGATTTCTCCATTCACATCAATCGATGTGGATGAATAAATCATTGCCGGGATTTTTTTTTATTTTTTATATATATATATATATATATACAAAGTGTTTGCCAAAGCATAGGAACGCCGCCTCCTCCTCAGCTCGTATGCCTTGGCAAACGTATCTGTCACTGCAGAGGAGAAAATCCCGTCTTGCAGCGCCGCATACACCGACTTGCGTGTAATCTGACAGCAGCGCAATGCTTCTGTCAGAATGCACATCGGTGCTGCAGCTAGTCAATCGGTTGGTCCACCTGGAAGGTAAAAAAAGAAAAAACCAGGCCGCAACGCAATAATTTTATTAACTTTGCAACAGAACATATAAACTTTAACTTTTTTAACTGAACATTAACCTTTTTGCTTACTGGTGTGTTTTTTTTTTTTTTTTTACCTTTATAGAACAAACCTCTCCTTCCCCATGGGTCAATGTGCAAAGCGCAAATCGCCCAAAGATGTGGCGAAGTGCGTTATGCACTTTGTCCCATGTGAAAGGAGACGTTTGCAGCAGCAGTGAGTGAATGGGCCCTAATAGCCCTGTGTGCCTGTCCTGGTGAGATGATCCCTATGCTAATAGTGTACCTGTGAGTGGTACTTCCGGAAACACTCTCCAAAGCATAGGGCAGGGTGGTCAGGACAGTCAGGACAGAAATAGCGGGTGTCACGCCTTATTCCACTCCTGCTACAGACACGACATCTTTTTCGGGGTGACTGTTGGGTTGAGGTACCAGGAACGACATTGGGGAAATGTTGCTCGTGTAGACGGCTAACTACACTGGTGGTTGGGGCCACGGAACCTCCTGGATACAGGAGGTTCTCGATGATCTCTTCCTGAAATTTGAGGAAGGATCCAGTTCTCCCAGCCTTACTGTAGAGAACAAAACTATTGTACAGAGCCAATTGAATTAAATATACAGACACCTTCTTATACCAGCGTCTGGTGCGTCGGAAAACTAAATACGGAGACAACATCTGGTCATTGAAGTCCACCCCTCCCATGAGCAAATTATAGTCGTGGACTGAGAGGGGCTTTTCAATGACACGGGTTGCTCGCTCAATTTGTATTGTCGTGTCTGCGTGAATGGAGGAGAGCATGTAAACGTCACGCTTGTCTCTCCATTTCACCGCGAGCAGTTCTTCGTTACACAGTGCGGCCCTCTGCCCCCTTGCAAGACGGGTGGTAACGAGCCGTTGGGGGAAGCCCGCGCGACTAGTTCGCGCGGTATCACAGGCGCCAATCCGTTCTAGAAACAAATGCCTAAAGAGGGCCACACTTGTGTAAAAATTGTCCACATAAAGATGGTACCCCTTGCCGAATAAGGGTGACACCAAGTCCCAAACTATCTTCCCACTGCTCCCCAGGTAGTCAGGGCAACCGACCGGCGTCAGGGTCTGATCTTTTCCCTCATAGACACGAAATTTGTGGGTATAGCCTGTGGCCCTTTCACAGAGCTTATACAATTTGACCCCATACCGGGCGCGCTTGCTTGGGATGTATTGTTTGAAGCCAAGGCGCCCGGTAAAATGTATCAGGGACTCGTCTATGCAGATGTTTTGCTCTGGGGTATAAATATCTGCAAATTTCAGGTTGAAATGGTCTATGAGGGGCCGAATTTTGTGGAGCTGGTCAAAAGCAGGGTGGCCCCTGGGAAGGGAGGCGGTGTTGTCACTAAAGTGCAGGAACCGCAGGATGGCCTCAAAACGTGCCCTGGACATAGCAGCAGAGAACATGGGCATGTGATGAATCGGGTTCGTGGACCAATATGACCGCAATTCATGCTTTTTTGTCAGGCCCATGTTGAGGAGGAGGCCTAGAAAAGTTTTAAGTTCGGAAACTTGGACTGGTCTCCACCGGAAAGATTGGGCATAAAAGCTTCCCGGGTTAGCGGTGATAAATTGTGTGGCATACCTGTTTGTTTCGGCCACAACTATGTCTAAAAGCTCCGCAGTCAAGAACAGCTCAAAAAATCCCAGGGCCGAACCGATCTGAGCTGTCTCAACCCGAACTCCAGACTGGGCAGTGAAAGGGAAAACTACAGGTGCGGCTGAAGTTGGGGACTGCCAATCAGGGTTTGCCAGCACCTCTGGGATTCTAGGGGCTCTACGGGCACGTCTTTGCGGTGGCTGCGACGGGGTCACTACTGCACGTGCCACCGTACCAGCTTCAACTGCCCTTATGGTGCTCGCTACTTCACCAGGTTGTACGGCAGTGCTGGTACTAGGTCCAGGGAGGGCTGGGCTGCTGGTGTATGCCTCACCACGTAATCCGACAGCACCAGCCCCACTCTGCTGCTCTTGAAGCGGATCCTGCGCAACCTGCGGTCTAGCGACACAGGGCCGGGTACGCCTGGTGGTATCAGGGACCTCAGCCTCCTCGTCCGAACTTTGGGTCAGAGAGCCACTGCTTTCTACAGGTTCGTATTCTGACCCGCTGGATTCATCAGATGAGGGTTCCCACTCCTCATCCGACTGGGTCAGAAGCCTGTAGGCCTCTTCAGAGGAATACCCCCTGTTAGACATGTGGGCAACAAAATTTAGGGGTATTCCCTGAGACTACCCAAGAAAAAAAAAAGCAAGCCTGTCTTACAAAGGGGAGGCTAGCGAAGTACCGGAGGCCGCTGCGGTTGATAAAAATATCAAAACTGATTTTTTTATCGCTGCAGTGCGTGTAAAGTGAATGTGCAGTGATCAAAAAAAAAAAAATTTTTTCTCACTGCGGTGGGGCGGGTGTGGGCGAACGCACGTGTGGGCGACCGATCAGGCCTGATCGGGCAAACACTGCGTTTTGGGTGGAGGGCGAACTAAAGTGACACTAGTACTATTATAGATCTGACCGTGATCAGTTTTGATCACTTCCAGATACTATATAAAAGTACAAATGCTGATTAGCGATACGCTAATCAGCGAATAACGGACTGCGGTGCGGTGGGCTGGGCGCTAACTGATCGCTAACTACCTAACCAAGGGACCTAAACTATACCTAAAACCTGACGGTCAATAACAGTGAAAAAAAAAAGTGACAGTTTGCACTGATCACTTTTTTCTTTTCACTTGTGATTGACAGGGGTGATCAAAGGGTTAATTGGGGTTCAGGGGGGTGATCAGGGGCTAAAGTGTAGTGTTCTCACTGTGAAGCCTGCTCCTCTGCTGGATCCAACCGACGAAAAGAACCAGCAGAGGAGCAGGCAGCCATATAACAGATCATATTTACAAATATGATCTGCTATCTGGCACTTTGATTGGCTTTTTTAAAAATCAGCAACTTGCCAGCCACGATCATTGGCTGGCAGGTTGCTGACGAAATACTTCTCAACGAAATGCCGGCGCGAACTGCGCACGCATACTCGCGTCATCTCGCGTCTCGCGAGATGACGCATATATGCGTGACTCTGCGCAGCGCTGCCACCTCCGGACCGCACATCTGCGTTAGGCGGTCCGGAGGTGGTTAAGGAAGTAACATGCAGTCATACATTTACTGTAATTTGTCAATAATCGAGCCTCTGTATAACCAGTTAAATGGAATCTGTCAATTTTATGCTGCCCATATTTTAACATCACAACCATTGCAGACTGGGCTTGTAAAAGAGTCACGGCCACCTGAGAAGAGTCATGGTTATTTATAAATTTCTGCTCTCCCTGCCCACCTGCTGATGATTAACAGTCTTCCATCTAGATTTCTCCCCATCTCTCTAGGAGACAACTGCCAATCATCAGCAGATGGGTGAGGTAGATCTGACTTTTCAAGGCCTGTGCTGCAATGATAATGATGCTGGTTCTCAGCAACCACTTATGTTTCACTCATGAGTGACATACTGCATTTCTGTCACTATTTTATGCTGCTGTATAATTAGAATCTCATTGATCCTCTGACAAACACTGTGGTAATATGATTTTCCAGCCCGCAATGTACACCACTTAAAGGGGTTTTCAGTTTTTTTATGTTTTTGTTTTTTTCATTTGAAAATCATATAGGAAATCATATAATTGTATATTATGCATGTATTTAAAATTCTGCATACATACCTTTCTTATATCAGGCAGTTGACACCTATATGCAGAAGAAAGGTATTGCCCATGTGGCAGCCCAAAAGGCAGAATTGAATTTGTGTTACCGGAAGCAATGTATGTAGTATGTTATTTTATGACCATTTCTGTTTATGTGAAGGGAGTTGTATTGTTCCTTTAAAGGGCTTCTGTCACCCCACTAAACGCATATATTTTTTTTCTACTTATAATCCCTATCCTGCCATATTGCCATACATTATGTTATTAATAATTTTCGTTCAGTAGATTTAGCCCAAAACTTACTTTTATGATATGCTAATTACCTTTCTACCAGCAAGTAGGGCGTCTACTTGCTGGTAGCAGCCGCAGAAAACCGCCCCCTCCTTGTGTTGATTGACAGGGCCAGCCGCGATCTCCTCCTCCGGCCGGCCTTGTCAGCATTTCAAAAATCGCGCGCCTGTGTTGATTCGGTGCAGGCGCTCTGAGATAAGGAGGCTCGCCTCAGCACTCCGTCAGTGTGCCTGCGCCAAAGACGTCATCGGCGTAGGCACACTGAGGGAGTGCTGAGGAGGCGAGCCTCCTTATCTCAGAGCGCCTGCGCCGAATCAACACAGGCGTGCGATTTTTGAAAAGCTGACAGGGTTGGCCGGAGGAGGAGATCGCGGCTGGCCCTGTCAATCAGCACAAGGAGGGGGCGGTTTTCTGTGGCTGCTACCAGCAAGTAGACGCCCTACTTGCTGGTAGAAAGGTAATTAGCATATCATAAAAGTACGTTTTTGGCTAAATTCACTGAATGAAAATTATTAATAACATAATGTATGGCAATATGGCAGGATAGGGATTATAAGTAGACAAAAAAAAAAAATGCGTTTAGGTGACAGAAGCCCTTAAGTGGATGCATTTAACCCTCTATTAGCTCTAACTCCACTTTATATCTTTAAGGGTTCTTTAGAGAGTTTGATGACTATTTTGAATGAAACTACACCACACTACATACGATGTGTTAAGCCAAATATGGATTGCAAGGCATTATTGTTCAGAACCAAAGAGGTAAATCTTGGTTTATAAAAGTACATTACTTGCTTTATGCACTGTGCTTCTTTTTCTTGTGTGTATGGATTGCAAGGATAAAAAATAAAATAAAAAATGACTCACCTGTCAGCAGTGTTCCAGTTCCAGCACAGAGCTTACTCCTCCACTTCCTGCTCCTACCAGCGTGAAAGTGTGACCACTGCCACAGCTGAAACCATTGATTGACAACATGTACATGTAGATAGCTTTTCACTAAACCGGACAAGGGGGCGGGGGGGGGGTGATCCAAAAAGAAGAGAAGGAAGTAGCTTGCCACTGGAACCGGAGTCCTGGTGACAACCTAGGTCTACCAGGCCAAAATAAAAGGGGTTTCCGGTCTCTAACAACCTTTGTACGTCAGCAACACTAGGGAACAACATTTATTGTTTATATACTGTCTATGTATATGGACCAACCATTTTTGAATTCTGTAATTAGCAATATGTTAAGGTAATTTTCTTTATGTAACTTAAATTGTTATCCTATTGAGTTTCATTTGTGTATCCCATTCAAAATGGCTACTAGAAATGAACAAATTTCCTGAATTAGATTTAATTCTATCCAGATTTCCTTAGACTCCTAGACTGGAACCAATCCATTTAACACAAAGACAGCATTAATAACGTGACGAGCAGGCCAGACACAGCTTGACTGTGGGAAACTTGGCTGAGTAGCTGAGACATAGGGAAACCACACTGCAATTGCAGAAGTAGTCAGAACAGTATTTAATATTGAAACTGTAGATATTAGCAACAATTAACTGGAGACACTAAGAGAGCATCAGGCAGGGCTGTGGTGTATACAGGAACAAGACAGACAGGAGCCAAGACTGTAGCGCAGACAGACTAGGATAACTTAAAGGGGTGTTCTGGTAGGTACACATTATCCCCTATCCACAGGATAGATTTAAATCGATTTATCTGAAAATTAGGAAATCATTCAATAGACGTTTCTCCCATTGTTAATTCAGATTCTCAAGTTGAATGTGCTGATACTTCATCTAGCATCACTCCTCTTAAGCCAGAATTGAAGAGAAAATAATCTTTTTCCCCCATTGAGAGTAGAGGCCCTCACATCAAGAGCTTCTACAACATGGTTATCGGAGAGTTCAAGGACATTTTTTCCCTAACTAGGTCCATCTAATCAGTCAGTTCGGACCAGTAAGATGAGTGAGTTCTTCCCACCAGATTCGGAACCCAACAATTTAAATCCTAACCTCCAGTTAGCTCTCAAGAATTTAAAAAAGAATCATGATATAGTTATAAAAAGCGCTGTCAAGGGGGGAGGGATAGTGATTATAGATACCACATACTACGAGGCTGAATCGGTCAGAATTCTGTCTGACATAGAGTATTGCAGACAACTCAGTCATGATCCTACCAAGGAATACACAAAAATATTCAATGGATTAATACAAACCGGGTTCCAAAAAAGTTGGGACACTATACAAATCGTGACTAAAAACTGAATGCAATGATGTGGAGGTGCCAACTTCTAATATTTTATTCAGAATAGAACATAAATCACGGAACAAAAGTTTAAACTGAGAAAATGTACCATTTTAAGGAAAAAATATGTTGAATCAGAATTTCATGGTGTCAACAAATCTCCAAAAAGTTGGGACAAGGCCATTTTCACCACTGTGTGGCATCTCTTCTTCTTACAACACTCAACAGACGTCTGGGGACCGAGGACACCAGTTTCTCAAGTTTAGAAATAGGAATGCTCGCCCATTCTTGTCTAATACAGGCCTCTAACTGTTCAATCGTCTTGGGCCTCCTTTGTTGCACCTTCCTCTTTATGATGCGCCAAATGTTCTCTATAGGTGAAAGATCTGGACTGCAGTCTGGCCATTTCAGTACCCGGATCCTTCTCCTACGCAGCCATGATGTTGTGATTGATGCAGAATGTGGTCTGGCATTATCTTGTTGAAAAATGCAGGGTCTTCCTTGAAAGAGATGACGTCTGGATGGGAGCATATGTTGTTCTAGAACCTGAATATATTTTCAACGCTTCTGAACTGAGCGTTGATAATAACTTGGGTTGTCCTTGGCCTCTTTGGTCCGGATGACATGGCGTCCCAGATTTCCAAAAAGAACTTTGAATCGTGACTCGTCTGACCACAGAACAGTCTTCCATTTTGCCACTCTCCATTTTAAATGATCCCTGGCCCAGTGAAAACGCCTGAGCCTGTGGATCTTGCTTAGAAATGTCTTCTTCTTTGCACTGTAGAGTTTCAGCTGGCAACGGCGGATGGCACAGTGGATTGTGTTCACTGACAATGGTTTCTGGAAGTATTCCTGAGCCCATTCTGTGATTTCCTTTACAGTAGCATTCCTGTTTGTGGTGCAGTGTCGTTTAAGGGCCCGGAGATCACGGGCATCCAGTATGGTTTTACGGCCTTGACCCTTACGCACAGAGATTGTTCCAGATTCTCTGAATCTTCGGATGATGTTATGCACAGTTGATGATGATAGATGCAAAGTATTTGCAATTTTTGCTGGGTAACACCTTTCTGATATTGCTCCACTATCTTTCTGCGCAATATTGTGGGAATTGGTGATCCTCTACCCATCTTGGCTTCTGAGAGACACTGCCACTCTGAGAAGCTCTTTTTATACCCAATCATGTTGCCAATTGACCTAATTAGTGTTAATTGGTCTTCCAGCCCTTCGTTATGCTCAAATTTACTTTTTCCAGCCTCTTATTGCTACTTGTCCCAACTTTTTGGGGAATTGTTGACACCGTGAAAATTTGAATCAATGTATTTTTCCTTTAAAATGATACATTTACTCGGATTAAACGTTTGATCTGTCATCTACGTTCTATTACAAATAAAATATTGACATTTTCCATCTCCACATCATTGCATTCAGTTATTATTCACAATTTGTTTAGTGTCCCAACTTTTTTGGAATCCGGTTTGTAGATCTAGGGCACCTAAATGGCGTGATTGACAAGAGAGAAAAAAATATATCTCAAGTATTACATCCTTCCATAGCACGATTTTATTTTTTGCCTAAAGTACGGTACATAAATCCCTCCATAACCCTCCCGGACAACCTATCATCTTGGAGGTCGGTTCACTTAAATCTAATTTGTCTGAGTATGTTGATGGTCTACTTAAAAAATATGTCATCTTACTACCCTCTTACCTTTAGGACTCTGCACAATTAATTTGCACTTTAGAATAATTTGAGGGGAGACACAACTACATGTGGGCAACCCTGGATGTCACAGCACTTTACAGTAATATTATACATTCATTGGGTTTAAGATCAGTCAAAGAATTCATTGATGCAGACACCCTTATGCCACAGACTCAGAGATTTTGTCTTACAATCCATTATGTTCATTTTACATCATAATTATTTTATTTATAATACATTTGATTTCCAACAAAAAGGTACAGAGATGGGGACGAAATTCGCCCCATCAGATGCAAATTTACTGATGGGATTTTTGAGAAACATATTGGTCTCCTCCTTAGGCACCCAAATATCATATTCTATAAAAGCTATATGGATGACATCATTCTAATTTGGAATAGTGACGTTGATACGTTGAAGGCTTTTATAAAGATTGTGAATACAAATGATTGGAACCTCAACCTAACCCTGGAATGCCATCCGAGGAAAGCCATTTTCTTAGATTTACACCTTAGCAGTGTTAATAATAAAATCGCCACAAAAACACATTTTAAAAATGTGGATACAAATGTCTACCTAGATTTTAAGAGTTGTCACCATCATAAATGGAATATACCGTTCCACCAGATGAAACATATCAGGCAGAACTGCACAGATAATAAGGTAATGAGGGAACAAGTAGATTTCCTAAGTGACAGATTCATTCCGAAAGGCAATGAAATAATAGGGTTTTCAAGGAGACAGAAAGCGACAGCCTAAAAATAAAAACTAACAGTAAAAACAATGTATGTACTAACCGAATCCAGGGGCGTAGCTAAAGGCTCATGGGCCCTGGTGCAAGGGTTCAGCTTGGGCCCCCCCTTTCCTCGGTGCTTTGTGGCCAGGGGCCGGGAAGCACATAGCCCTCCTGCAGCCTGAGGCAAAAATTGAACCCCCCCCCCCCCCCTCCATTCCAAATTCTTGACCTAACCCCTTCCCTCCAGCCAGAGATATAACTTGATTGAAGATTCTGGGGCCCCAGTGCAAAATCTATAACTGAGCCCTCCCACCTTCTAATATACCAGTTTCTTCTTATGTGGCACAAGGGTCTTTGGGCCTGTCGGGTATTTATTTCATATAAGATATGAAATCATAAAAATTATGATTTCATATTTTTATGAAAGATGAAAAATTTAATTGGCGGACATATAAACGCCAGTTTATATTGATGAGATCTAAAGTTAATTTGTGCAGCTAATGAAACAGGGTGCAATTAATTATATAAAATTATAATTTATTATAAATACATGCAGTAAAAATGGCATACAAATAAATACAAGGATAATATCAAAATTGACCACACGATGGTGCTCCACCGTTTACGGGCTCACTTATTTTACTACACCAAGTGCAATACAATACTACTTTTTTCTTTTATCAAATTATTACCGATTAATGTACTAGTTATCAAAATATTATAATGCAACAACAACAAAACAATCAAAATGAATCTGTGGAAAATCCCTTATGCTCAATCAAAGAATATGGCAGTAAGAGATACCTTATAAATACGCCCGTTGGCCTAACTACGGATAATAAAATCCGATCAGAGATTCCACTCTGATGGCAATATTACAGGAACTCTAATGATGTGCACGTTCATTAAAATTTCCCATAAAATTATTGTTTTAACACTATTGACCCACTAATAATGGGGTCTCAACTATATGCCAATTGGAGCGATTTATAATTACTGCAAATGAAATAAATCATACATTACCCCTGGCTTTGGGATAAAGAGCTTTTAGAAGGGACCTAGCTTTCCAAGATTTAGATCTATCCCGTCCTGTGGTACGTTCCTGACGTGTGAAGTGATGAATGAATCTGAAGTGTGTCTCAAGTGATCTCTCCTCTCCAAAAACTGGATCAGATATTCTAATCCTTATCTATGCCCATCCCCTCTTGGATTAGGGACTTCCAATTAGATAAGGTGGGTGTGACGTATGGTAATCATGGGGATGATGTAATTTAATTGGCATTCCTTAGAAACTTCTGCCCACCTACCACTTGATGGCACTGTTGTATCATATATCAATTTTAAATATTTTAGGAATTAACACATATATATGGCTTTATTACACCACTTAAACTTTGGCCTCTCCCAACTTAAATCAATTAGGAGGGATTATTCTTTGACACTTTAGAATTACTTTCCCAGACATCATGGATCCATCTTGACAGTTAACAGACCATCTTATTTATGGTCAGATAAGAGAACCATAATCTTTTAACTTTTCCCCTGGTTTGTATACACCTAATTGTCTCAGCTATTGAGTAATGATGTTTGAAATAACATCAGCTCCTCTGAATAGATTTAGGAAAATACAAACTTACGCTCTCTATATCCCCTAGAATATATCCCCTCAGTGAGATACACACAATATAAAGATACATTAATAATGTTAGGTTATAATACATCAATATTGCATAATATATATGAATCATTAACAAGTCCAAACGCTAAATAAATGCACACACACAGTAAAATATATATATATATATATATATATATATATATATGAATAGATATCTATTCCACACCAGATGTGTTTTATGGACGTCTCTAATCAGATCATGGTTTAGCCATGAAACACCCATTGTTCCTCAGACAGACATGTTTAGAGAAACCAGTGTTTTAAGCAATAACCTCTCTTGACCCCGGTAGTTGAGACAGTTTATGTGAGACCCATTACATTCTCTAAGATACCACATCTGTTGGCAGTAACTTTTAAAACAATATACATTGTATGCCAGGGACTATCATAACCTTCTCTGGCTTATTCCAACAGAGAGTTTGGCCTCTTAAAGGTAATGTGAATCTCCATTTAGGTTCTAATATTGTCAGACCTTAATGTGCAGATATAAATATGCCCGACAGGCCCCCTCAGGCTCCTGGGCCCGGTAGCGACTGCTACCTCTGCACCCCCTATAGCTACGCCCCTGCTTATTATGAGATACAACTCGAAACACAAAACAATTAGACGGATTCTCACAAAATACTGGCCATCCTACAGAAGGACCCTGTTTTAGGGAATGATATCCCTAAACAACCTAACCTGATTTACTGCATATCCAAAGCGCAAAAAAATATATAATGGTCTCTTCCTGCCCGGGGAGAACATGCGAGGAGGCCATTCGGATATGCCCTAACAACAAAAGGATAGATAACAAAGGTGTGTTCAAATGTGGAGTACAAAGATGCAAATGTTGCCTTAATGATACAATGTGCAAATGGTGAGCTCCAATTATCAGCATCCAGTAACAAAATCATCTTCAAACACCATATGAATTGTGGCACAATGAATGTAATATATCTACTCCAGTGCCCCTGTGGTCCCCAATATGTGGGCCGCACTATCCAAACCCTAAGGGAACGTATGCATGAAGATCGGTCCAACATCAATAGAAAAATCACAACCCACAGTGTATCGTGCCATTTCGCTATAGAATATGATGGCAATCCGGCTTGTTTAAAAGTGATCCCGCTTGAACATGTACCTTCTTTATTTTAGCAACTTAGCCTAAAAGAGATGTTTTATTTTATTTTATATATCTATATCTGTACTTATTCTATTGAAGGCCGACCCCCCTGCATATCAATTGGTTACCTCACCCTGGAGTGTCTCTATATGTATAGTGACCACAGTAATACTGATAATCCATTATAATAGATTTTATATTTTATTTTATATATATTTTTTCCTATTTTCATATTCACGCATGATAAGCGAACATCAGGGGAATAAGAATATTAATAAAAATAATAAGGCAAGTAGAGATCACATGTAGCGGTTGTATCCTACCATTATCATTATCATGTTTCGTTCTTTTATTAATATATGATTAACAGCAGGTCCTTTTACTAATTTATTATGGATTTTACTCATTTGGTTTTTATTATCATATATCTTTATATATTTTTTATGCTTCAAATTACTATCATATATTTTTTATGCATCAAGCTGCTTTTTATGTTATATTATCCCCAAGTGTATGTGTATATATATTAAAAAGAAAAAGAGTGGCAGCACCGTTTCTAATGCAAACAAGTGGGTGCACAAGCCCAATAAGGATATAAGCAAATCCAAGGGCTATTAGTCAAAAAGATGGGCAGCACTCCATGAAGTAAAAAAGTACAAGAAAATCTTTATTTACCCAAACAGGACATGCAACGTTTCGGCTCTATGCTGGAGCCTTTCTCAAGCAGTGTATACAGACAAAGTGCCAAGTATAAATAGCAGTGCTAATTCATAACAATTCACATAACATGTGTAACCAATTCATAATAATTTAACAAATAATCACAGGAAAATACAGTGCAGCAACACAATAATAAAATTATCAGTGTCTCATGATCATATTGTATACAACAGTAATTAAAGTGCAGTCAAAAAAATACAATCCATAAAAAGCCATGTGTATACATAATTGATATTAATATCTTCATCAATGTCATGTGCAATCAATAATATAAAGTGCCAAGTGCTTACTAGAGGGCATTGCAGACGGAGGGTGAAGGAGGAGTAAAGAGGCGAATGGCTACCATCCATGATATCGCGCGCAGTCCGGCGTGCCTGGAGCGCGACTGCGCATGTCAGAGTGACGTGTGTTTCTCATTTCCAGATTCGGCCGCCCTCATTACTATACAGTTGCGCACTATGGCCCTGATGTTGAGTCAACCATCTTGGATACGGGAATAACACATGAAATATCGGGCACATGCGCATTAGTGTCGGTCCAATCTGATACACACAAGATCAAGGTAGTATTACACATATCCGTGCAGTAAATTAAAATAGGTGGCTACGTGGGATCGGATGAAGGCTGCCACAACATAATAGAGGTGGAGCCTCCAACCGTGACCACCGATCAGTTGCGGATCCACACGTTAGTGCAGGGCCACACTGCATCCATGATCCAAGCCCATTTATCACCACCCTTACAGAGGGTTCTTCTCTGAACCACCTTCCATGTGAATAACAGAATATGACCAAAGAAAATAATAAACGCAAAAAGACAAACATCCTCTGCAGATAGTAAATAATGACTGCACGCCATTCCTTGATGTAGCCTCGAACTTCCTCTCTCCATACTCCGTGGCATACCATCTGTGATTAAAAAGAAAAAATTGTTAAAAAAGTGAAAATTCATAATGAACATATACTTTGTCCAATACAAAAAAATCACAAAAATACACAGGGACAGTACAACAAATCAGAAAATGGAAAGAGGGCAAACCACAAACCTATATCGGTCCAATTCTGTAGTCAACGTTTAGACCATGCGGTTTTAGGGAGTTTAGTGAGTGAATCCACTGTAATTCCCTTTTTTTTTTTTTATAAACTGGTTCTATTGCCACCTCTCCTGGGCATTGGTACCGAAATCAATAATGCAACACTTCATATCTCTTTGCTTAAACTCAACAAAATGCTTTGAGACTGGTAGATCAAGTCGTTTATTCCTTATGGGTTATATCGATGATTGTTGAGATGTGACTTGAAATCAGTGGTCGTCTCACCAACATACACCAGATTGCACGGACATATAAGCACATAGATAGCATAGCTGGAATCGCAAGTCAGGTAATGTCGTATCCGATGTGCGATGTCAGTCCGAGGCTGTACAAAGGTTTTAATTTTAATGATATATTTGCAATTGACGCATGTCCGGCAAGGGAAACATCCAACACTGGTTGTACTCAATGTTGTCTGTCTAGTTGTTTTCAATGTCCCCACATCAGCCCTAACCAATTGGTCCTTTATGCTCCTGGACCTACGGTAGGACACCAATGGAGGAGAGTGGAATTCCTCAATTGTATTATGACAACCTCCCAATATATTCCAGTGGCGTTGAATAATATTCCCTATATCTAGGCTCTGCTCAGAGTGCGTCGGGATAAAGGGAATCCTGGCCGCTTTAGACTGCGGTGTCTTCCTTGTAAGAGTATCTTCCCTATTTACTTTCATAGCCATTTCCTTTTTTTCGTGTAATAACTTAATTGGATAACCCCGCCTGTGGAATTAATTCCTCAATGTATCAAGAGTTTTGTCAAACACCTCAGGATCTGAGACTATACGCCTGGCCCTTAGAAACTGTGAATGCGGTAAGGATCTAACCATTGGTCTAGGGAGGTTACTGCTGTATGTCAATAACGTGTTCCTGTCGGTGGGCTTGGTAAATAGCTCCGTCTGCAACCTACCCTCTCTTAGGGTCACTCTAGTGTCCAAAAATCATGGATTTTTGGACACTAGCAGTGTGGCCCTGTGTGGATCATGGATGCAGTGTGGCCCTGCACTAACGCGTGGGTCCGCAACTGATCGGTGGTCACTGTTGGTGGCTCCACCTCTATTATGTTGTGGCAGCCTTCATCCGATCCCACGTAGCCACCTATTTTAATTTACTGCGCGGATATGTGTAATACTACCTTGATCCTGTCTGTATCAGATTGGACCGACACTAATGCGCATGCGCCCGATATTTCATGTGTTATTCCCGTATCCAAGATAGTTGACTTGACATCAGGTTCATAGTGCGCGACAGTATAGTAATATGGGCGGCCGAATCTGGAAATTAGAAACACACGTCACTCTGACATGTGCAGTCGCGCTCCAGGCACGCCGGACTGCACGCGATATCATGGATGGTAGCCATTCGCCTCTGTACTCCTCCTTCACCCTCCGTCTGCAATACCCTCTAGTAAGCACTTGGCACTTTATAATATTGATTGCACATGACATTGATGAAGATATTAATATCAATTATGTATACACATGTCTTTTTAATTTATGGATTGTATTTTTTTGACTGCACTTTAATTACTGTTGTATACGATATGATCATGAGACACTGATAATTTTATTATTGTGTTGCTGCACTGTATTTTTCTGTGATTATTTGTTAAATTATTATGAATTGGTTACACATGTTATGTGAATTGTTATGAATTAGCACTGCTATTTATACTTGGCACTTTGTCTGTATACACTGCTTGAGAAAGGCTCCAGCATAGAGCCGAAACGTCGCATGTCCTGTTTGGGTAAATAAAGATTTTTTTGTACTTTTTGACTTCATGGAGTGTTCCCATCTTTTTTATATATATATATATATATATATATATATATATATATATACACACATTCCCCACTCTGGATGTCAATGGTTTTATCTTGGGGACATAAATAATAATCTATCAAGAATCTAGCTTTCATCCTGCCATGCCCCCTACTAGTATACTTGCGGATGATACCAGATCCACGTTCTCCCTTCGGTGTTACACGCCGACTTTTCCATGGAGTGTTCCCATCTTTTTTATATATATATATATATATATATATATATACACACATTCCCCACTCTGGATGTCAATGGTTTTATCTTGGGGACATAAATAATAATCTATCAAGAATCTAGCTTTCATCCTGCCATGCCCCCTACTAGTATACTTGCGGATGATACCAGATCCACGTTCTCCCTTCGGTGTTACACGCCGACTTTTCCTTGCAGCGCCCGGACCGGAAGTCTCTCTGTGCGGCTCAGCGTGGAGCGCATACCAGGAACCGGAAGTTCCTAGGTGCGTTCCACGGTGGAACGCGCATCGGACCGACCGTTCGGCCTGCATTTCACAATCTATCTCTCCATGCCGGGAGTGCGCTCACCATGGGCCCCACAAGACGCCTCCTGTAGACTTTTGGCGGTTCTACAATCTTATTTAAAAGGGCCACCAGGTAAAGGCTGTTCTAATATATTCTAATATACAGTACAGACCAAAAGTTTGGACACGCCTTCTCATTCAAAGAGTTTTCTTTATTTTCATGACTATGAAAATTGTAGATTCAAACTGAAGGCATCAAAACTATGAATTAACACATGTGGAATTATATACCTAACAAAAAAGTGTGAAACAACTGAAAATATGTCATATTCTAGGTTCTTCAAAGTAGCCACCTTTTGCTTTGATTACTGCTTTGCACACTCTTGGCATTCTCTTGATGAGCTTCAAGAGGTAGTCACCTGAAATGGTTTTCCCTTCACAGGTGTGCCCTGTCAGGTTTAATAAGTGGGATTTAGTGCCTTATAAATGGGGTTGGGACCATCAGTTGCATTGTGGAGAAGTCAGGTGGATACACAGCAGATAGTCCTACTGAATAGACTGTTAGAATTTGTATTATGGCAAGAAAAAAGCAGCTAAGTAAAGAAAAACGAGTGGCCATTATTACTTTAAGAAATTAAGGTCAGTCAGTCCGAAAAATTGGGAAAACTTTGAAAGTGTCCCCAAGTGCAGTCACAAAAACCATCAAGCACTACAAAGAAAGTGGCTCAATTGCGGACCGCCCCAGGAAAGGAAGACCAAGAGTCACCTCTGCTGCGGAGGATAAGTTCATCCGAGTCACCAGCCTCAGAAATCGCAGGTTAACAGCAGCTCAGATTAGAGACCAGGTCAATTCCACACAGAGTACTAACAGCAGACACATCTCTAGAACAACTGTTAAGAGGAGACTGTGTGAATCAGCCCTTCATGGTAGAATATCTGCTAGGAAACCACTGCTAAGGACAGGCAACAAGCAGAAGAGACTTGTTTGGGCTAAAGAACACAAGGAATGGACATTAGACCAGTGGAAATCTGTGCTTTGGTCTGATGAGTCCAAATTTGAGATATTTGGTTCCAACCACCGTGTCTTTGTGTGACGCAGAAAAGGTGAACGGATGGACTCTACATGCCTGGTTCCCACCGTGAAGCATGGAGGAGGAGGTGTGATGGTGTGGGGGTGCTTTGCTGGTGACACTGTTGGGGATTTATTCAAAATTGAAGGCATACTGAACCAGCATGGCTACCACAGCATCTTGCAGCGGCATGCTATTCCATCCGGTTTGCGTTTAGTTGGACCATCATTTATTTTTCAACAGGACAATGACCCCAAACACACCTCCAGGCTGTGTAAGGGCTATTTGACCATGAAGGAGAGTGATGGGGTGCTGCGCCAGATGACCTGGCCTCCACAGTCACTAGACTTGAACCCAATCAAGATGGTTTGGGGTGAGCTGGACCGCAGAGTGAAGGCAAAAGGGCCAACAAGTGCTAAGCATCTCTGGGAACTCCTTCAAGACTGTTGGAAGACCATTTCAGGTGACTACCTCTTGAAGCTCATCAAGAGAATGCCAAGAGTGTGCAAAGCAGTAATCAAAGCAAAAGGTGGCTACTTTGAAGAACCTAGAATATGACCTATTTTCAGTTGTTTCACACTTTTTTGTTATGTATATAATTCCACAAATCTCTTTGAATGAGAAGGTGTGTCCAAACTTTTGGTCTGTACTGTATGTTCACTGTTTTTATGTACCTGCTCCTGATAAAGGGGTCTGCCCACCCCGAAACACGTTGAGCTAACTGTCCACAATAAAGAAGCAGAAGTCTTCATTAATAATACTGAAGTGAAGCCTATCCTTCTGCCCTGGGCAACCATCAGCATTTGAGATCCTACAGGTGATCCTGGCTAGGGGGGGTTTTGGTCCCTGCTGGTGTCTTGAGTTTATCCAGCAGGCCACCCCCCTGTGAAGTGAGCAATTTTATCCGTATTATATTTATACATCATTTCATTGTGATTGTTGTATACCAGCGAATCCTTTAGTTGAGTATCCAAGGGTGTCAATTGCATGGTTTAACAATATCCATACATCTGGGTTATTTTCTTCATGTTTGGATCCCACAGCACCAAACTGCCAGTAGATTTATGCTCACACTCTCCAGACCACCTTGCTGGCCTTATTTGTTCTCTCCTCAACCCTTTGGGATTAGGCGCTTCTAATGACGGCTATCCATTGACTAGTCTTTTTTTAGTACACTGGTTTTCAGTGAACCTCTATAGACCTTTTCAGTCATCACTACTCCAGGAGGTAGCAGCCTGGTGTCTCCCCTGCAGTGATGTGCAGCGGATGTGTGTATGTGCAAACAGCTGCTCCAGTCATTTTATCATTTATCACTACCCACTGTTTATGCAACACGCTGATCCCTTTCAGCGTAGTTACCCCTCTAGCTGCCTTCTCTAATTGCATTTCACTCTTATCCTCCTTTTTTCCTACACTCCATCCGCTGGCACCTCCCAGTTTTATCCTATCTCTTGGAGATTGGATTAAACATTGTTTTTTCCTTTTCTTTATACATACCTCCTGGAATAGGCATAGTGTGGTTGACAGCGGACCCACAGGGGACACCTTTGTGTAGCACCAAGAGAACTGGCAAACTCATAGTCAGTCCATGGTCAGAGCAGGGAGAGTACATGTAGATCTATAAAACAGGCAGCAGGCAGCAAATGGTCAATACAGTACAGGCACAGGTCAGGCAGCAGAGGATGAGTCAGGAATTGGGCAGAGATCAGTTTGTGGGCGGACAAACAGAACACAGTGTTCAGCGAAGCGAGCTTCGGATGCTTTATCCGAAGTCGCTTCGTTCAAAACTTCGGAATAATACTGTATGGAGATCTTTCTCCGTATACAGTTTTAGAATGTATGGGCTCCGATGAGCCAAAGTAAGTTATTCCTGAAGATGCACGTGACTTCGTTGAATAACTTCGGTAGTTGATTTTTAAAGCGGAAAGCCACTTTAAAACCTGAAACCGAATTCGGCTTCAGTTCCAAGGTACTAGTCGGAAATGAAGCCGAGTTCGCTTTCAAGCGTTAGCGTTTTATCCACTTTACAAATCTATTACCAAAGATATTCAACTAAGTGACGCGCAACATCGCAAATAACTTACTTCGACTCTTCGGAGCCCATACATTCTAATACTGTACGGAGACTGCTCTCCATACAATATTATTCAAAAGTTTTGAACAAAGCGACTTTGGATGAAGATGAACGAGGCTCACTGGCTCTTCGTCCTCTGTGATTTGCATTAGGTTTGCCGGTGCACTTGGTTCTGTGGTAGTGCTACCACTATTGCCTAACCCCCCCCCCCCCCTTCCCCTTTGGAAAGGTGGCTTATGTACCCTGAGATGGCCAGCCATAGGCTAGGAAAAATTAGGGCAGGCGCATAAGAGCCAGGGGGTGCAGGTCAAGCAGAGGAGTGCAGACAAAGACAGAAGACGACTTAGTTGGACAGTCCCATTGCAGGAGGATAGAATAGAGGTAGCCTCCAGACTAGTAGCAACACCAGGAGGGTGGTTGGAGTGGCAGAATGGGATAAAGGTGGGCACGGGCTACCGCTTTAACACGTTATACCTCCTCTTCTTTTGTACAAACAGTCGCTGAAATTTCTTTAGCAGGACAGGAGCATCAATGTTATGAGCAAGCCCTCGAACCTTTTTTCAGGACCGAAAACCTTCCAGTCTACTAAGAAAGTTTTACCTCTAAACCTCTTGACGTCCAAGATATTATTCACTTCGTACACACCATCAGAACTGACTGGGTGGGCATCAGGTGAAAAACTGTCTCCTGGGCCTAACTTAAGCCTACGGTGTAGGAACCAGCTATATTTATACTCTGCTTAAAGTGTAGCTGCCTCATTTTAGATTATGCACTCCACGCCCATCTGCCTAGGGCTTTTAAGCAGAGTATAAATATACAGTAGCTGGTTCCTACACAACCCTGACCATTGTAAGCTTAAGTCAGGCCCAGGATAGGCAGTTCTGTTAGTGTTAGGTACCAATTTGCAGAATCTTCCTTGACATGGTAGATGGGCCGGTATACATTTGATCAAAAATGTCCACAAAGAGCTTTTATTTTTCATGTATAGTACCACTCTAATCCAAAATAAATCTCTAATACCTGGTTCTATCTGCATGTACAGGTGAAACTTGAAAAATCAGAATATCGTGCAAAAGTCCATTTATTTTAGTAATGCAAATTAAAAGGGATTGCATTAATGCAGCTTAGAATTTTGTGAAAAGGTTCAATATTCTAGACTCAAAGTGTCACACCCTAGTCAGCTAATTAATCCATACCCCCTGAGCAAAGGGTACCTCAAAATTGTGACTTTGGGGTTTCATAAGCTATAAGCCATAATCATCCAAATTATAACAAATAAAGGCTTGAAATATCTCGCTTTGCATGTCATGAGTCTATCTCATATGTTAGTTTCACCTTTTAAGTTGAATTGCTGAAAAAAATGAACTTTGCACGATATTCAAATTTTTCGAGTTTCACCTGTATAACAGTGTGCTGCCATATTTTGCACCGTATTTTTCACCCTATAAGACGCACCGCCGGCCCATAAGATGGAGGAAAATAAGAAAAAAACATTTTTTTAAACCAACAGGTGTGCTTTTGGTTGGTTTTGAACTAATGGTGGTCTGTGGATGACACTATTCTGGGGGCATCTGTGGATGGCACTGTTCTGGGGGCATCTGTGGATGCCACTGTTCTGGGGGCATCTGTGGATGCCACTGTTCTGGGGGCATCTGTGGATGCCACTGTTCTGGGGGCATCTGTGGATGCCACTGTTCTGGGGGCATCTGTGGATGCCACTGTTCTGGGGGCATCTGTGGATGCCACTGTTCTGGGGGCATCTGTGGATGCCACTGTTCTGGGGGCATCTGTGGATGCCACTGTGCTGGGGGCATCTGTGTAGGGAATGGGGGCTGGCATCTGTTTTTTTTTTTTTTTTATGGCAGCTGGGCCCGGTGCAGTCATTGTATTCTACTTCACCGGGCCTCGCTTACTGTAGTATAATCATATCTAAATTGTGGGTATTGTTAAACTATTCAAATCATCTGAAATCCAGCACTTGTACTACTTTCTACTAACTTCGTAGCAGTCAGGAGGCCGGAAGGGTGCTCGCAGCGTGACTCACTACATCATGCAACTGTGCCGCCTGCTTCATTCATAAAGTGGGCAGAGCAGGCTCGTGATGTAATGAGCTACACTGCGAACGTCCGTCCGGCTTCCTGACTGCCAAGAAGTTAGTAGTAAGTAGTACAAGCGCTGTATTTCATATGATTTGAATACTTTAACAATACCCACAAGTTAGATATAATTATACTACAGTGAGCGGGGCCCGGTGTAGTAGAATACAGTGACTGTATCGGGCCCCGCTGCCATTACAGAACCAGATGCCGGACCTCCAGCCCCTCCCCCCTCTCAGCCGATAGACCTGACGGTCGCAGCATTCGCCACATAAGATGCACTGCTATTTCCCCCCCCCCACTTTTGGGGGGGAAGGGGTGCATCTTATAGTGCGAAAAATACGGTAGGTTACTGGTGGCTCACCTGACCAATACAATGTGCAGGTGCTCTAGGTTTGGCTGATTCACCCAATCAGAAGAGGTTAGATATACAATTTGAATATAATAAACCGGCACTCTTCACCTGGTCAACACACAGAGAGCAATATAAGTAAAATGTACATTTATTTCATATAAAACCGTGGAAAAAAAATTGAAAAGGAAAAAGGGTAAGAATCTTGTATATAAATCGTAGATAGAAAGGATGCATAAAATAGATACATAAAATGAATACATAATAATATTATTAAAATGCATACACTAAATTCACCCTTTCAGTAGGCGGAGGGGCTCCCCGTTATTATAGTACCAGGTTGGTGGAGATGAGCACTCAGTGATCACTGGTTGGCAAGCATATATCGTTTTTGTAAATGGTCAAAGGTATATAAATATATGGGTTTGCGAGAATATAGTCATTCGCCAGTCATCTCCACCATATATTGCTATTTATTGGTGAAGTTTTTCTCCAATAGGTGGGTCAATTGTATATATTTAGTTGCTGTATAGACAGCTGTACTGTGGTGGCTGTCTTTGTTTTGTTGAAAAATGCCACTTTGTGACCACTAAGATGATGGATTTTCAGTAATTATCGCAGAACTTCAGATAGTTTTCAATACAGTTGGTTAGTGGGTTAATATTAAATAGATTCATCTTTTGTAGTGCTTCCTTGCTATGAGTTAGTAGTCAGTCTCTGTTAACGATGATATTGGCAGAATTATATATAAATGTAAGTCTGTCAGTCGGGTGCTGTACCTTGTGTGGCGTCCCACGCGGTAGGAAGGACTGCACCCTGACTGTAGTTACCTTCTCCGATGCTTTCGTCTGTTGCGGCTGCTAGTGCGTCTTTCGGGACTCTATGTTGAACATTCGAGTGTGTTCTTTCGGCGTCCCATGTGGGTATGACGTCAAATGTCTCCGGTCGGTCCGCGTTTACTATGTAGCTATCTTCAATCAAAAAAAAAGGGGAAGGTTGCTATTGAAAGCACTTTCAAAATATTTAGTATATTAGTGGTATAATTGTGGGTTTGTTGTACTTTCACAATATGAGTTTCGGAGGTTCAGACTGCCTCCTTCATCAGTGGTTAAATGCTACCTGCCAATGAGCCAGCTTTTATATCCTGTCTATGGTCAGTATGAAAAGACTGGACTGGATTCCATGATGTGGATGTGGCAAGTCCCATAGTGTTAATTTTCCTTTTCTTTCTTGCTTTTCTTCTTTTTTCATAATTAAATAATGTGGGAAAACAGGCTTTATGGTTACAGGAGGTCGATTTTGTAATATTTGGATAAAGATTACATGGTTATGTGCAGTAACGCTGCGTTTTTTTAACTATTGGTGCGTTTTTTGTGTATAGTTTGCACATTGTATTCCTGAATGTGCTCCATGTCAAAAAAAAAATTGAAGAGCCTTTCTATGGGAGGAAATTCTGTTAAGTGTTAGCTGACAATAAGAAAAATAAAACTTTGTGAATCTCTGTCCATGGAGGTCAATAATATAGTGTTTGAGTAAAGAATCCATTTTTGTAATACCAGTGCGTTGACCATTCGTTTTAAGGATACCATGAATTATTATATGAACTGTGCACCGATCTTAAAATACCTCTTTCCTTGAGATTCCTTATTATTCCCGCCAGTGAATCATAACATGCCAGTATAAGACGATATTGCTTGATTTAAACAGGAGGTGCCTTTGTATCAGTCTGAATTCTGTGAATGTGTATATCTGTTAGACCACAATCATATGAATCATTAGCAAAGATATCCTTTAACTCCAAGAAAGCTTCTTTTAATTGTTGGCGCTCTAGGTCATTAGAGCATCCATCAGCTAAGGATATTTGCTGCTATACCATCTCCAGGAACCCTGAAAAAACTTCAGGTTGACCTATTTCATAGGCTTCTTCAAGCCAGCCAGTGAGGTCATGACTTAAATTACCAGCCTTATCGACAAACCCACGATATTCCTCAGCTTACTGCTCATTAAGTGCATGATCAAAGGTAAGGGAGGATTCCTCCACCTTGCAAGTACCTTCTTCAGGATGAAAAGGATAAATTGAACTGATGGTGAACAATCCTTCAAGAGAAGAATAGAATGTTTGTTCAACCAATATCTACATTTTAAAACCCAAAAGTATAATAATCAGAATCTAAAGCCAGACCAATTATAGTGTCTTTAGACAAATGGACCTCATTTGGCATACCATTATTAACAATGATTTGGGTTTTGAAGGATTGTAATTTCACCATGGGTGTAGGATTTACTGAAATTCCTAATTGTTGCATTCTGTTTGATAGGCATATTAATGTATAAGAATTCTTTAACTTCTGACCTTTTGACATCTGAATGGGTAACAGGAAATTATTAGTACCTGGAGGGATAATAACATCTTGTGGTACTAATACACTTACTGCATGTGGCAGTATATGGTATGATTTTAGGGCTTCATGTTCATCCATAAAATCATCTGGATTTCCTTTTAATCTAGTCCAGAATGTGGAATTAACCATATCCACGTGTATAGCATAATGATGTAATATATTGTTGCCTATGGAAATGGGATATTGTGGCTCATTGAGTACCAAGAATAAATGAGTAGCTGATTTACCCTCAATAGAAATGGATAACATGCATTTCGCAATTACATTGTGACTATCAGAGTCATCATCCAACTAATGGACCCAATTATCCTGAGGGTTTGGATACCTAATTACCTTAGGATTGGCCAATTGTTTTAGTATAGTAGGTTCCTATTAATGTGACTGTTCTCTTGGTGTAAATTCAGTTTAGCCCTTCTAGCCCTTCCTAGGTCATTAACCTGTAATGGGAAGAACACCTCATCATTCACCTTTTCAATCCCTACTAGGAATTGTTCATGACCACTGAACCCAGTAGAGTCAGTTGTTTCTGGATGGAGGTGAATTGTGAGAACATCACCTTCCAAGCAAACATCTCTAACTCTTTCTTTTCGGAACCATGCTGACAAATTAACATGGAATACAATCACATATCAATACAGCAATCACTAATGCCTATGTATGACATGCCTTCCGCGGTGATACTTGAGCTTCTTGATTTATATGGCATAAAGTAAACAAAACTCAAAGGGCCATACATAATGTGGCCACAGCATGAAAAAATACAAGACAAATATCAGGTACGAAGGGGACACAGGACAAAGACACAAGAGGAAAGTAGGGGGACAAGGGGATAAGAGAACTGAGAGGGTGAGTGAAGCATACGGGAGGGCAACAGGCGACACTATCAAGTCAACAAGGATTGATACTCCGAGGAATCTTGAAAAACAAACCAAGGGGTCCAAGTAGCAACAAAAGCTCTGTTACTTCCTTTCAGAGAGGCTGTGAGTTCCTCCATTCTCCGTATCTCGTCCACCTTCTGAATCCACATCCCCACGGAGGGTGGAGAGGAGGATTTCCACTTCGCCGGGATACATGACCTAGCTGCTATAACCAAGTGGCGCAGGCAGGAGCGCCGAAATAGGCTCAATGGCAGATCCGAGAGAAAAAGTAAAAAGAACTCTGGTGTGTTAGGAATAGGAAAAGCGAAGATGGATGCTAGGGCCTCATGAATTGATTCCCAGAAAGACTTGATTTTGTCACACTGCCAGAAAATATGTAGGAGCAAACCTTGGTGAGAGTCGCATCGCCAACAGAAAGGGGATGCCGTCGGAAACATTCTCTGGAGACGAGTTGGAACATAATACCAGCTTGACAGTAATTTGTAACTGGCTTACTGATATTTACTGGCAATGGAGGATTTGTGAGCTAGTTGGAGATTTTAAGCCACTGGTCGGTGGAGATATCTCTCTGCAAGTCCTGAGCCCATCTGGCAGAATATGAGGGGAGAAAGTCGATCCTGGCGATACCAACGCATTGTAGAGTTCTGAGAGAGAGTGACGGTAAAGTCCCGCACCTATGCATATCTTTTCGAAAAGAGTGAGAGCTCTATCAAAGCCCTGAGAAGAAGGGATAGAGGAAAGGAAGTGATGCAACTGTCTGGATCTCCATGGACCTAGAGGGCAGGGTTCAGACTGTCCTAGCAGTTCTGAGTACGTGAACGACCTTCCCAAGGTTCTAAAGAATGGCGCTCGACATTTGCCGCCCAGTCTCCATTGTAAGAACGAGCCCCCCGAGAAGTCTGGATGCCCCAGGACAGGAAACAATGGATAAGGCGTAGGGGAGACTGCAGATATTTGTTGGTACTTACAGAATTGAGTTAGGGTAGGGCCTATGATCGGATGAGAGGTAAGAGCACTAGGAACCTTCCTGTCTGTCCATGGCAGAAGAGCTAGAGGGGTCCGGGATGAAAATTGCTCAATGGATATCCATTGTTTGAACGGGAAGTGTCAGCACCGGTCTACAACCCGTTGGAGCATAGAGGCGGCATAATATTTTCTTAGGTCAGAAATCTCCAAACCCCCCCTTTCTTTGGGTACATGCAGTAAGGATCTAGACAGTCTAGAACTCTTCCCCGCCCAAATAAATTTAAAGAGGTCACGATGAGCGGTAGAGCAGACACTAGCTGAGATATGAATGGGGAGGGTCTGGAACGAGTATAATAAGCGTGGAAGGACACCTGCCAAACCACGTATAGACGCCTTTAGACCATCTCTTAAGGTCTTCTCCGATCCGACTCAGGAGGGGGGTGTAGTTCCTGGAGAACAGCTCCCTTAGATCCTTGGGAATCAACGTGCCCAAGTATTTAATGGCACCTGTCGTCCAACGGAAAGGTAAGGAGCCCGCCAATTCGGCTTCCAGGGAAGTCGGAATGGAGACATTAAGCGCTTCAGACTTCTGTAAGTTAATTTTCAGATTGGACAAGTTGTAAAATTCTTTGAATTCCACAATTAGATTGGGGAAGGTGATCCTAGGTTTGGTAATCATAAACATCAGATCATCTGCATAAGCTGCTATCTTAAACTCCTGTCCTCCCACCATCAAACCCGAGATGTCGGGATTTTTCCTGATAGTCCTCAGCAGGGTTTCTAACGTGAGGATAAAAATTAAAGGGCATAGCGGACAACCCTGGCGCATGCCATTTCTGATCTCAAAGGGTGCGAGAGGACACCATTAACCTTTGTGGAGGTGGAGGAGTATAGAGATCGGATCCAAGCTAATAGAGGGCCCTCCACACCCACATGGTTAAGTACTGCGAATAACCAGGGCCATCCCACCCTATCAAACGCCTTTTCGGCATCCGTAGATAGGAGACATAGACAGGAGCGTTGAATCTTGGCAAGGTGGACCAAGTTCAAAACTTTTGTGGTGTTGTCTCTCGCCTCCCTTGAGGGGGTGAAGCCAACCTGATCTGTGTGTATAAGGTCCGACAGGAAAGGGGTTAAACGTGTGGCCAAAACTTTTGCGAATAGCTTAATGTCAACATTAAGTAATGAGATGGGTCGATAACTAGCACAGGTGGTCTGGTCCTTACCTTCCTTATGGATAACTGTGATCAGGGCCGGATTAAGAGCATCATGGGCCTGGTGCTGAGGGTTTTGCTGGGCCTTTTTATGAAACTGCACTCAGTGTCTTAATTACATATATATTTTATCAATACCATTAAAGTATTTTGTTCCTGCAACTACCCCTTCATTTGGCGTCTATCTTAGCAACATGGAGGGGGACCACGGGAGGGTACTATAGTGTCAGGAAAACAAAGCGGTTTTCCTGACACTATAGTGATCATTTAACATGACTATGAAGATTACTGTTTTCTAGCTGCTGTGGACTGTGGACAACAGCAGCTAGAAACAGTAATTTTCATAGAGCTGTGTTATGATTTATGGACACAGCACTCAGCATGCTTAGCCAGTCAGATAGAAGGCTGAGAGCTGTGTCTAAATAACATAACACATTAAAGGGATTCTGTCACCAGGTTTCACCCCTGTCAGCTAAAAATATGCTGATGTTCAGGGCGTCTTCACGATTCCTAATGTGGGCTTATAAATGTCATCTGTGGGCTTATTTAGCTGAAAAACAGCTTTTACTAACCTGTCAGTCAAACAAATAAGGTGCCCAAGGGGATGTTAATGGATGCAAGGTGCCGTCTGCGCATACAGGGGTTGAGCGAAGTGCCGGCGCATGAGCACTTCACTGTAAGAAGCCAAATAGAGAAGTCCGCACGGCGCATCAGGCAGAGCCCTGTGCGCAAAATCTTACAGCAGAAGGAGGGGGGAGGGAGGGAGGGCGAGAGGCGGCACAGAGGATTAGGAGGCGGCGCAGAAGTCCGGAAAGGCGACGCTGGGCACGAACGGCGGCGGGTGCAGACGGCACCTTGCATCCATTAACATCCCCTTGGACACCTTATTTGTTTGACTGACAGGTTAGTAAAAGCTGTTTTTTTAGCTAAATAAGCCCACAGATGACATTTATAAGCCCACATTAGGAATCGTGAAGACGCCCTGAACATCAGCATATTTTTAGCTGAGGGGTGAAACCTGGTGACAGAATCCCTTTAAAGGGAACCTGTCACCGGTATTTTGTGTATATAGCTGGGGACATGGTTTGCTAGATGGCCGCTAGCACAACCGCAATACCCAGTCCCCATAGCTCTGTGTGCTTTTATTGTGTAAAAAAAAAAAACAATTTGATACATATGCAAATTAACCTTAGATGAGTCCTGTATGTGAGATGAGTCAGCGACAGGACTCATCTCAGGTTAATTTGCATATGTATCAAATTGTTTTTTTTACACAATAAAAGCACACAGAGCTATGGGGACTGGGTATTGCGGATGTGCTAGCGGCCATCTAGCAACCCATGTCCTCAGCTCTATACACACAATCCCGGTGACAGATTCCCTTTAAAGGAATTACTGTTTCTAGCTGCTGTGGACTAGCAGCTAGAAACAGTAATTTCTTTATGTGTTGTTATTTAGACTGAGCTCTCAGCATGCTTAGCCAGTCAGTAATTTTCATAGTGCTGTTATGATTTATGGACACAGCTCTCAGCATGCTTAGCCAGCCTTCTATCTGGCTGTGCTTCTTGAGAGTCACAGTCCACAGGCTCAGAAACAGCCTGTGGACTGTGACTCTCAAGATGCAAAGCCACATAGAAGGCTTGCTAAGCATGCTGAGAGCTGTGTCCATAAATCATAACAGCACTATGATTGCCCTCCCTTCCAACTAGATGAGTTTGTCTGATACCTGCAGCCTCCAGAAGCTCCTGCTGCTGCCTGTCTCCGTGTGGCCAAGCGCTGTGGGCCGTCCCCGTCCGTGTGCTGGCCTGGTCGAAACTGCTGTGGTGCAGGAGGGATAACCGCGGGCGTACTCAGTTCATACCTGGCGGGCCGGCATTACAGGAACCGCACCAGCTGCTCTGACGTCCTGCCGCCGGATATCCTGTGATGTATATCCGGCGGCAGGACGTCAGAGCAGCTGGTGCTGTTCCTGTAATGCCGCGGCCCGCCGGATATGAACTCAGTGCGCCCGCGGTTATCCCTCCTGCACGCTGCGCTGTGTACAAACTAACAGAGGACTTTTAGCGCCGGCCGCTCCCGACGGCCTTTTGGCTGGCGGATGGGCCTATTTTATGATAGGGGCCTGGAGCGGCAGCTCCATCAGCCCCTACGTTAATCCGGCCCTGACTGTGATGTGTGCTTGTGACATATCCCTAGGGAGGGGGTCTCCGGAGCTAACTTTATTCAAGGCATCTGTAAGGGGTGTCCGCAGAAGGGGGAGGAATCTCTTGTAATAAGAAGCCGGTAGGCCTTCAGGGCCTGGGGCTTTACTAGGTTGCATCGACTTCAGAGCCTCCGCAATCTCATCAGCGGTGAAAGGGCTATTCAGACCTTCAAGGGCTCCACTCGGCAATTTAGGTAAACCTGACCTGGCTAAATAGGAACCCATGGCTGAGTTCAGGGCCAGGCTCACTTGGCTAGACTGAGGAAGATTATACAGGTTCTGATAAAAGTGGGCAAAAGCTTCTGTTATGGAGTCTGGGTCGTTAAGCATAGTTCCTAGCCCTTTGTTCCCGTAAGGAACTGGCTAAAAGTCTGCCACACTTATTATCATATTCAAAATATTGCCTTCTACCCTTCGAGAGGAGAAATTTCGTTAGGGTGTCCAACTTGTCTTTGAGCTTGCACCTAGCCTGCAAAGTGTTGCACGAACCGATTGTGCGTGAGAACGTTTGTGGACCTGTTCCAGATCGGAAATTTCCTTCAAAATCTGGGATATTTCTAAAGCCCTCTCCTTCTTACGCCAAGCCCCATGTCTGATGAACTCCCCTCTTATCACACATTTGTGTGCAGCCCATACCATGAGGGGGAGGCATTATCGACCAGGTTTTCCTCAAAATAGTGGGAAAGAGCCGAGTGAATATCTTGCGCGACTTCCAGATCCTGGAGTAGGGATTCATTAAGACGCCACCGCCAGGACATGGGAGAAGGAAGAGGGGATTTCAAAGAGACATGTAGCATGGCATGGTCCGAGAAAGTGATTTGGTCAATTGAGGAGGAGGCAATGAGAGGGACTGCTGAGTGTCTAAGCAGGAATAATCCAATCTGGAGTAAACATCTCTAGGGTTGGAATAAAATGTGAAATCCCTAGCCTCAGGATTAATCACACGCCACACATCTACCAGCTGATGAGAATGAAGGAGGCCCCTAATGCGACGAATGTACTAGTAGGGTAGGTGAGAAGATCACTTACAAACATCTACCTGTGGGTCCAGTGCAACATTAAGATCCAGCTCGATTAAAATGTTACCTTTATTTTTCAGTGCAGATAAAAGCCAGTAACAATCCAGTCTACATGTTTCGGATCAGAGACAATAGCGATCCTTCCTCATGACATACACATACTGAGGAGGGGGTTGGATATATAGCGCCTCCACCTGAGAGCAGGTGGACACACTAACTACAAGCTCCTCCTTTAAATGAAATTGACAACATATGCTAAAAAGCATGATTAATTAAAACAAAAGAACACACACAAATCATGGATCAAAAAATTCAATAGTGTAACATCAAGTCGTGTTTCCGATTGAGTCCACTTGGCGTGGTGGACCCCATTTTAAAGATCCAAAGCGACTCACGATTCAAAAGCTTCCTTTTGTAATTACCACCCCTTGATGGTGGAATAACCCTTTCCAAGCCTTGCACTATTAAACCCTCTGTATTGTCACCATGCACCACTGAAAAATGCAGGCTAACTGCAGACACATGAAATGTACTCTCTGTTCCCTCCAGTATATTGGTTGCACCACCAATGGTCTTAAGGTTAGACTGTGCAGGCACATCTCTGACATTCCTAATTCACATGCCAGAAATGTGTCTGCAGTTAGCCTGCATTTTTCAGTGGTGCATGGTGGCAACACAGAGGGTTTAATAGTGCAAGGCTTGGAAAGGGTTATTCCACCATCAAGGGGTGGTAATTACAAAAATAAGCTTTTGAATCGTGAGTCGCTTTGGATCTTTAAAATGGGGTCCACCACGCCAAGTGGACTCGGTCGGAAACACGACTTGATGTTACACTATTGAATTTTTTGATCCATGATTTGTGTGTGTTTTTTTGTTTTAATTAATCATGCTTTTTAGCATATGTTGTCAATTTCATTTAAAGAAGGAGTTTGTAGTTAGTGTGTCCACCTGCTCTCTGGTGGAGGCGCTATATATCCAACCCCCTCCTCAGTATGTGTATGTCATGAGGAAGGATCGCTATTGTCTCTGATCCGAAACATGTAGACTGGATTGTAACTGGCTTTTATCTGCACTGAGAAATAAAGTTAACATTTTAATCGAGCTGGACCTTTTTCTCTTTTTACTCAAGTAACGCTGTGGTTCCTGGCATGGTCCGTGCTCGGTGTGACAGGGTTTGAACACGCCTACATTTTTTTCTCTCTGCCAACATTAAGATTCCCACCAACCAGAAGCGTGCCTTCCGCAAAACTATCCAATTTCGACAGAATTCTAGTTAGGGCTCTCAATTGTTTCGTATTGGGTAGGTACACGTTGGCCAGAGTGTATGTCTGGCCACCTAGCTTGCCCTTAACAAACAAAAATCTGCCAGTATCATCAGAGCTAGAGTCCAGAAACTCCCATGGGGCGGATCTAGCGATGAGGATACTCACACCTCTCGATTTAGAATTACTATAGCAGCTGTGATAGGCGTCAGGATAACGGGGAGAGCTAAAATTCTGAGTAGTATCTCTGCGAAAGTGAGTTTCCCGAATGAAGGCAATCTGTACCTTTTTACTCCACAAGAGCCGGAGAATGAAGGAACGTTTCTCAGGAGTATTCAGCCCATTGGCATTAATGGACGCAAAGGTGATCTCCGACATGGTCTGGACCTGAAGGAAAGAAAAGGCAGGGGGAGGGGAGTAGAGAGGTAGGTAGTGGGAAAGGGAAACAAACACAAAGGTGGGTTGACAACACTAAAGATTAGAAAAACAAGTACAAATACGCCTGAAGGGCGAAGTATCGGAACCGGCTAATCCAGCTCAGATGAAAACTAATTTAAAAAAGCATAACAGTGGAGAAAGCAATCCACTATGCGACTCTTGGTGGACCCAAAACGAACCAACCAAGACTCGCGGACCTTGTGGGGGTGAAGAAGAGCACTCAATAAGGCTGCCCTTTCCCCTGGCCCAGGGAGTAGTGCAACAACAGTACAAAGTAAGGGAGGAGGAGCAGTGGACAGGATAAGAAATGGGATACAATCAGCAGTAGCGCCTAGGCAGCACTCCGTCCCCTGCACCACCCCCCAGACTGGCTCAACATCAGGCATTGTGGGTAAAAAAAAGTAGGAGTTGTAGTCAACTCATAGAATCTGGAGCTTTTCATACTGAGGACAGTCCCCTATCCAGGAAGGTGTGGAACCGGAGGACGGGCTTGATGATGACCATCATTCACACGTGAGGGAGGTCCCCCTGCAGGAGAAAATACCGAGACATCTAGCCAGTCCGGTAGGGAGATGAGTGGACACTCCAGGAACCGACTAAGCTCACCCGCCTGGTCTGGAGAGTGCAATGCAAACGTAGATCCATTCTTGCGGATTATTAGGTGAAAAGGGTGGCCCCAGCATTTGTGACAATTTGCAGGAGGGGTTTGAGAGTACGTCTCATAAGCAAGGTTCTCCTGGATACGTCAGGGAGGATTTGGATTTGGCATCCACTGAATGAAATAGGACCTTGTCTCCAGGCTTTTTGCAAAAGTTCCTCTTTTTCTCTGAAGAAGTGAACTCTGCAGAGGAAGTCACGAGGAGCAGAATTCTCTGAACGTCTAGGGCAGGGGTGCACAACCTGCGGCCCGGGGGCCACATGCGGCCCTTGATACCATTCTGTGCAGCCCCTAACCATCTGGTAACAACATGTATGCCTATGTCTTGTGGCTGCTCACATGTAAATTTTCATTTCGGCCCTCGTCATTGGTTTAGTCTGGCAATGTGGCCCCCAACCAGGAAACGTTGTGCACCCCTGGTCTAGGGCCTAGAACCCTATGCACCCTGTTCATCTCAATTTCAGAATCTTCAGGTCTGTCAAGAAGAGAATTGAATACTGCAGACACCGCCTTCCTTAATTCTGCGGACGGGACCTCCTCAGGGGTCCTACAGATTTTAATGTTATTACGCCTGTCCCTGTTTTCTTGGTCATCCATTTGTAATAATAGGTGTCTGTTTAAGACCTGCTGTGATGAGACCATCTTTTCCACACTCAACAGGCGGGCATGCAGTTCAGACGAAATTTGGACTTGCAAGGTCACTTTGGTGGAGATTGTTGTTAAGTCGGCCTTAACTTCAGCGATAGCCTGATCATGTTTGGTTTCCACCCTCTGTATGATCACCTCCAGGTCTGCCTTAGGCCCCATGCACACGGCCGTTGTTCACAGCCGTGTGCGGGCCGTGGAACCGCGGCCTGGATCCCTCCTGAGAGCAGGAGCGCACGGTGTCACTGGTTGCTATGACGCCGTGCGCTCCCTGCTGCCGGCACAGTACAGTAATACACTGGTACGATCTATACCAGTGTATTACTGTACTGTGCCGGCAGCAGGGGGCGCACGGCGTCATAGCAACCAGTGACGCCGTGCGCTCCTGCTCTCAGGAGGGATCCAGGCCGCGGTTCCACGGCCCGCACACGGCTGTGAACAACGGCCGTGTGCATGGGGCCTTAGTCGGAAGAATGCTTAGCAGTGACCAAATGTCCTTCAACTTGGGACGTTTAGCAGATCTGCCATGGGAGGAGGAGGCAGAGGATGAGTCCCCTGATGAATCAGAGGCGGCTGAGGGATGGAAAACAGCCGGAGTGGAGGGGAGATCAGGTGAGTGAATCTGAGGAGGCCGCTCACCACTAAACGCAGCCTGCGTGCCGTTCAGGGCCTGCATATCAGGTATTCCTGTGGAGCGTTGAGGTCACCCGATTGTGGGACTGGAGGTTCTGGGTGACTAGGATGGTGCTTCTGGACGGGCAAGGCGCTGGCTGTCAGCCTAGGAGGGGTTTCGCAGCATGTCACACTCACCGGGATTGGAACAGAGGTCCCGCCAGAGTCCATGAGCCCGGGAGTGGATGCAGAGAGTTGCATGCGTGGCTCTCCTCCGGTTGCGGCGGGAGGTAAGTAGGCCGGCTGCTGTGTGGCCTGTGTGTTGAAGCCCTGCGAGCCCTCCGGCATGGCATGAGCCTTCATCTCCTGCGGTCCGTCTGTCGCCATCTTGGACCATGAGGCCGCTTGAACATAGGACTTCCTGCCCGGCCCGTATGTGTGGCCCACGGGCGTGGAAGTCACTGCGGGCCAGTCCGAGGTCAGTGAAAGCGGCAGTGGTGAGTCCGCTGGTGTCTGTACTGGGCCGCTAACCCCCAGATACAGGGGAGCGGTCTGCGGCGCATCTCCTTCCTCCATCGGCGCCATCTTGGTGGGGTCTGGCGTGGGAGCCGGCGTGGCCGTGAAATACCTCGCAATGTGAGATTCCGAGGACATGAAAGTGGACCCGCGGCGGCCCAAGCGTCTGACCATGGTGTTCAGGCCAGTAGTATCCGAATCGGTGTTAGTAATCTCTGTTACAAGGGCCAAGGGTCTGGGAGCTCTGAAATGTGCCTGTTCACGTCTGCATGCTCAGGCCACGCCCCCATCTCTTACTCTTTCAGGAGACACACATATGGTGTTATCCACCTGTTCACCTACGGTGGAAGTTGAGGTGGCTAGTAAGGAGGAGACATTTGGAACCTGACTGTTCCTGAAATGGATCACAATAGAATCCGGATTTCCCCTATCACTTAATAAAATATCGTTGTTCTATTTCATGTAAGGACACAAATATTTTGGATCATTTGAGTGAAACTGCTTTCCTGCTCTGTAGGCATTCTTGCCCGTAATCCCCCTTCCTTTTTTGTACAAACAGGATTGAATGTCATGCTCTGCACAGCTGAAGACTCTGTATGCTGCAAGATAAAATCACAAACATGTTGTCCCTCCCCCTTGCCATTTGGCATTGGAAGGGTTAAATTATTTGCAAGGATACAGACATCTGTGTTATTTTGCTAACTCAGGCATACAGTTAAGGCTACTTTCACACTAGCGTTCTGCTGTCCGCTCGTGAGCTCCGTTTGAAGGAGCTCACGAGCGGAGCAGAACGCTTCCTTCCAGCCCTGATGCAGTCTGAATGGATGCGGATCCGCTCAGACTGCATCAGTCTGGCGGCGTTCAGCCTCCGCTCGCCTCCGCACGGCCAGGCGGACAGCTGAACCGCCTGGCCGTGCGGAGGCGTGCGGATCCGTCCAGACTTACAATGTAAGTCAATGGGAACGGATCCGCTTGAAGATGACACCATATGGCTCAATCTTCAAGCGGATCCGTCCCCCATTGACTTTACATTGAAAGTCTGAACGGATCCGCTCAGGCTACTTGCGCACTTAGAAATTTTTCTAAGTTATTAATGCAGACGGATCCGTACTGAACGGAGCCTCCGTCTGCATTAATATGATCGGATCCGTTCAGAACGGATCCGATCAAGCGCAAGTGTGAAAGTAGCCTTAATCATCAGCATTTGCAGTATTTGACACTCTTACCTGCTTCCCCCCATTTATAATTAGGGAGGGCTTTCTACAGGAGTAGCTGCTCCTAAAAAAGGATTTGGGGGATTAGCAGTAAGTGCTTTCGAGAAATCTTCCATCCTTTGCATCAACACTTCAAAATGGCTCTGGATCTGATCCATTCAGTCATGGGTATTAGCTCTGGTTTTCCCATAACCTTTTGGTGTTTGATTTTTGAATTTAGACCCTTGAGACTTACCAGAACCTTCTGATTCAGAACCATTTTGAACCCTTGCTGGGCCCCGTGACATAACCTCTCTGGTATCTTTTGAAAGGAGGGAACCACCTATTTATAAAATGATTCTTCTTATCTGGGCTTTCATTAACATTTGGCACCTTATTATCATCTGTTCTAGGTTTAACTTTATTTGGATGGGGAAGTCTGGAGCTTTTTACAACTTCAGCATAACTCCGAGAGCCTCACACTGTCCCTGATCTTTGTTTATGTGCGTCTCAGCTATTTTATCATTTGGTTTTTTAAATCGCCTATCTTGAGACTCATCGCTATTTTGTAGCGCGGCATACAGATGTCTGTCAGCAGCCAATCCAGAGTTTTTCTGGGATGGTATACCCGGGCCAGAATACATTTTATTTTATTGGGCAAAGCATCATAAAACAGCTGGATGAATTCATGGCTTTCAAAGTTGGGATCTTTCTCAGCCAGGCTATAGGCATTTTTGAGAACAGACAAAAAATTCCCAGGGACTCTAAATTGGCTGACATTTCAGGGTAAACATGGGTCTCCTTGCGTAACTGACCTATAAGGCCCAAACTCTGTCTTTATTTCTGACACAACCTCTGACCAGGTATCTATGCCCATATCACAGAGGTATTAAAGAAATACCTGTGCTTTGGCTCATCCAGGAAATTCAATTTTCTGCTTGTCACGTTCTAAATGTAGGATCCTCAAAGGTTTCTACATGATTAATTATGGAAGGCGATCCTTTCTTAGTAAATAGACCCACAGTTTCTTTTAAAAACTTGATAACCTTTGTGGTGTCAGCCATAGGCTGATAGATTTTGTGTGACAAACTTTTGGAGGACTTTGGTCATCTTTGTCACAATATTCTGATATTTTAGCAGACAATTTCTCCATTTGAGCCGAAATTTTGGCAGACTCAATTTCAAACTCATTTATCTCTTTTCGTAACTGTTAAATTTTATCAGCCTTTTGACTGTTTTTATGCTTCGCTTTATTTATTTGTTCTGCCAATTCACAAATCAGATAAATAAATTCTGGCCATGATCGGAGCACCAGTAGATCTTTATCCTTCTTTGTTTTATTGTCAGCAATGAGATAGAGATACCTAGCAAACCCTGATACATCATTTATATATTCTGCAACTTTAGGCCGAATGATCTATACCAGTGTATTACTGTACTGTGGCGGCAGCAGGGAGCGCACGGTGTCATAGCAACCAATGACGCCGTGCGCTCCTGCACTGAGCAGGAATCCAGGCCTCGGTTTTACGGCCGTGAACAACGGCCTGTGCATTCGGCCTTACTCTGCAGTCCAACTGCCCAGTCATTTATAGCCTCTTTTAAATCCAATCTATCTCGAATGAAAGACATCACATGAAATTTGACTAATTCTCTAGTACCTATATTATGGATACCAGCCACAGCTTCTACACCTCAGACTGAACCGATTTGCCAGCAACACTGTTGATCTCAGACATTTTAAATTTTACACTCATTTTAAATTTTACACTTATTTCCCAATAACCAATTAACATCTATAGTAACAGAAATATATATATTTTGCTACCTTTGTTTCAACAGACAGATCTAAGAACTGCCTCCACTTATGTCAGAATGTTTATACTCCTCTGAAAAACTGTTTAATTTATTTATGGAAAAACCAGCTAGAATCTATAATAGAGGAGATTCCAACTTATTTCCACAAATAAAAACAAGAGCTAACGAGAGCTCGTTATATGCGCTAAGTTGAAGAAAAAAAGGAAGACAGTTATGTACAATATATATAATTTCAGTGCAATAAAAAAAAGATATAAGACAATATTAAATTGGTGACAATTCAAGAATAATAATCAATTATATGCAATCAAGAAAACAAAATAACCTATAGGATATACAGTACAGACCAAAAGTTTGGACACACCTTCTCATTCAAAGAGTTTTCTTTATTTTCATGACTATGAAAATTGTAGATTCACACTGAAGGCATCAAAACTATGAATTAACAAATGTGGAATTATATACATAACAAAAAAGTGTGAAACAACTGAAAATATGTAATATTCTAGGTTCTTCAAAGTAGCCACCTTTTGCTTTGATTACTGCTTGGCATTCTCTTGATGAGCTTCAAGAGGTAGTCACCTGAAATGGTTTTCCCTTCACAGGTGTGCCCTGTCCAGTTTAATAAGTGGGATTTCTTGCCTTATAAATGGGGTTGGGACCATCAGTTGCGTTGTGGATTTGTCAGGTGGATACACAGCTGATAGTCCTACTGAATAGACTGTTAGAATTTGCATTATTGCAAGAAAAAAGCAGCTAAGTAAAGAAAAACGAGTGGCCATCATTACTTTAAGAAATGAAGGTCAATCAGTCCGAAAAATTGGGAAAACTTTGAAAGTGTCCCCAAGTGCAGTCACAAAAACCATCAAGCGCTACAAAGAAACTGGCTCACATGCGGACCGCCCCAGGAAAGGAAGACCAAGAGTCACCTCTGCTGCGGAGGATAAGTTCACCCGAGTCACCAGCCTCAGAAATCGCAGGTTAACAGCAGCTCAGATTAGAGACCAGGTCTTGTTTGGGCTAAAAAACACCAGGAATGGACATTAGACCAGTGGAAATCTGTGCTTTGGTCTGATGAGTCCAAGTTTGAGATCTTTGGTTCCAACCACCGTGTCTTTGTGCGACGCAGAAAAGGTGAACGGATGGACTCTACATGCCTGGTTCCCACCGTGAAGCATGGAGGAGGAGGTGTGATGGTGCTTTGCTGGTGACACTGTTGGGGATTTATTCAAAATTGAAGGCATACTAAACCAGCATGGCTACCACAGCATCTTGCAGCGGCATGCTATTCCATCCGGTTTGCGTTTAGTTGGACCATCGTTTATTTTTCAACAGGACAATGACCCCAAACACACCTCCAGGCTGTGTAAAGGCTATTGGACCATGAAGGAGAGTGATGGGGTGCTGTGCCAGATAACCTGGCCTCCACAGTCACCGGACCTGAACACAATCGAGATGGTTTGGGGTGAGCTGGACCGCAGAGTGAAGGCAAAAGGGCCAACAAGTGCTAAGCATCTCTGGGAACTCCTTCAAGACTGTTGGAAGACTTGATGGGCTACCTCTTGAAGCTCATCAAGAGAATGCCAAGAGTGTGCAAAGCAGTAATCAAAGCAAAAGGTGGCTACTTTGAAGAACCTAGAATATGACATAGTTTCTGTTTCACATTTTTTTGTTATGTATATAATTCCACATGTGTTAATTCATAGTTTTGATGCCTTCAGTGTGAATCTACAATTTTCATAGTCATGAAAATAAAGAAAACTCTTTGAATGAGAAGGTGTGTCCAAACTTTTGGTCTGTACTGTATATATAATCAATAATTAAACTGGTATTTTAGAAATAGCAGAAAACAAAATTGACACTTGATTTCTCCCTGCGAACAGATTTTTCTTATTCAAAATTTAACGGTGCATGATGACTTCATCTCATCATGCGTGAGTTTTGTTATAACTCTAGATTACAATCCAAATAAGCTTCCACCATGTTATGTAATATATATCAATTCAATTAGACCATCTGACTAGAACTACAATCAGTTCTTCGGAGATCACACAATTGTAGATATATCAATTGTATAGATTTATCTCCCTAGATTGAAAAGGGCACAATTGATACTGCAGTTACATTATTTCCAATCAATCTAGATCACCAGTCAGCAACCTTCGGCACTCCAGATGTGGTGAAACTACAACTCCCAGCTAGCTCAATTCACTTTCATAGGAGTTCTGAAAACAGCTAAGCAAGTGTGCATGCTGGGAGTCGTAGTTTCTCCACATCTGGAGTGCCTAAGGTTGCTGATCCCTGATCTAAATCAAGCATGCTCAACCTGCGGCCCTCCAGCTGTTGCAAAACTACAACTCCCATGATTCCCTGACAGCCTACAGCTATCATCCTACCGAAGGGCATCATGGGATTTGTAGTTTTACAACAGCTGGAGGGCCACAGGTTGAGCATTCCTAGATCCTACAAAGAACAATATAGTCTATTTGAATAAATACAGATGAAACTCGAAAAATTAGAATATTGTGCAAAAGTCTATTTATTCCAGTAATGCAAATTAAAAGGAATTGTATTAATGCAGCTTAAAATTTGATTTTTATGAAAAGGTTCAATATTCTAAGCTCAAAGTGTCACACTCTAGTCAGCTAATTAATCCATACCCCCTGAGCAAAGGGTACCTCAAAATTGTGACTTTGGGGTTTCATAAGCTATAAGCCATAATCATCCAAATTATAACAAATAAAGGCTTGAAATATCTCGCTTTGCATGTAATGAGTATCTCATATGTTAGTTTCACCTTTTAAATTGGATTACCGAAATAAATGAACTTTGCACGCTATTCAAATTTTTTGAGTTTCACCTGTGTATGTGTGTGTGTGTGTGTGTGTGTTTGTGTATATGTGTATATATATATATATATATAATATAGCTAATCAGTTGCCTAATATACAGACAAAATGTGTACTATACCAGAGAATCTGTCTGGAAGAAATCAGCGTCAAGGTTCAAATGTGATGTAAGATGAGATCTTATTTTTCTTCTGATCTCTCCTCTCTCTTGTGTGTCTTTGTGGTCTTGTTGTGGCTCTCCTGGATTGATCTGATGGATATTTTTTCTTGCTGGCTCCTAAAACTTTTATAACCCCCTCCAATCCGGAAGGTGGGCTTGGTTTGGTCTTTCATGTGACTAATAAGATCATAGTGCATCAATTTGCCACTTCTCTCTTACTCACCATCACCACAAGGGGACACTAGTGTTCTATGTAACAGTTTGTGTAATTACACTTAAAGGGTTATTCCCATCTTGCTATTTCCTCCTCACGTGCAGCCAGCTCTGCTGTTCACTTCCTGGTTTGCTGCTTCTAAAGCTGCGTGGGCTTAGGCAGTTTGAGTGAAGGCTGGCCACGCCTCTTTATGACATTACACTGAGAACTCAGTCCTTGCGTGCTCGTTCATGTGGATATAATGAGTCATCACTCTGGCAGCCTGCCCCCCCGGGGAATTGTCACTCAGAGAGCTGTGATAAGTGAGCTCAGTAGACAGTAACATGTCATGTGGCTGTCCTGCAGTTTAATAAAGTTTTACACACAGAACCTGTCTGATCTTTTACAAACCCAATCTGTGTAGCAAAACAGTAATTCACTTAAATAATTGAGCCGAAAAGCATCTGTCTTCCCCAGTCCCCTACCAGAATTGTGGCTGAACCATTTCTGATACAGCACTGCTACATCTGACTTCCCTGAACCGCTTCATATACAGCTTAGCTACATCTGTCTTCTCCTCCCCCAATAGCACTGTGGCTGAACTTCTTCATATACAGCCCTGCTACTTCTGTCTTCTCTGAACCACTTCTACTGTATCTGTCTTCCCTGAACCGCTTCATATACAGCTCTGCTGCATCTGTCTTTCCTGAACCGCTTCTTATACAGCTCTGCTACATCTACCTCTCTACTACCAGCACTGAGTTTGAATCACTTCAAATACAGCTCTGCTACATCTGTCTTCCCTGAACCACGTCTGGGGTGCTAAAATATGCGGGATTGTATGGGGGGGGGGGGCCTGCTGTGTGAGATTGTATAAAGGGGGGATGTCTTGCTGAGGGGGGAGTTGTGTGTGGGATTGTATGCTGAGACTTTTTTGCATATTAATAAAATGCTGGATTTCTGTGTATCCAATCTGTGTAGTTAGTTTACTATGGGTAAGGGTACATTCCTACAGCAGCACCCCCAACATACAATCCCACACAGCCCCCCTTAGCATATAATCTCACACATCCACCCCCCTCAGTATATAATCTTACACAGCAGCCCCCCCAGTATATAATTTTACACAGTAGCCCCCCCCATAAATAATCTCACACAGCAGCCCCCCAGTATATAATCTCACACAGCAGCCTCCCAGTATATAAGCTCACACAGTAGCCCCCCAGTATAGAATCTCACACAGCCCCCTCCCCCCAGCATACAGTCCCACACAAAATCCCCCTAACATACAATTCTCAGCCCCTCCCCAGTAGTTACATTTACCTCTCCAGCACTGTCAGACTCTCCCCTCTCAGTGCTGCAGACCTTCCTACTCTGTAAACAGTCGGCCGGTGCCTGTGATAATAACAGAGCGCTCGGGCTGCCTCCCCATGTTACCTAGGGATGTCACATGACATTGTGACGTCAGAAGGTCCTTAAAGAGTCTCCGAAGACTGCCCTGCAAACAGAGCATGCGCTGCTCTGTTTCAGACGGTGTGCTAGTTCATGAATGAAATGAAAGGCTGGCCACTGGATGGATGTGGTTCATCTGCGCAGGCGCGGCCCATGGAATCGTCAGGCAGCCGTGGCCTAACTATGGGAGACCAAAGGACAACAATGATGTAGGAGGGAAAGAATTTGATTAAGAAGGGTGGGAATTTGCTTATACAATATATATACAAAAATGATTTTTTTGGCATCCTATTAACAGATTAAACTGTGATCATTGTGATGGTAATACCCCTTTAATTCTTCTATTTTCTTTAAATTTTTGTAAGAGATAGCCTCTGACCTAAATCTAGGACCAAGTTATAAATATAGATAAGGACGACATTAAGGCAACTGTCAGACATTCAGTCTACTTAAAAAATATACAAGTTTTAAACAAACTCTCCCTAAATACTTAAATGGAACCTGTCATGTCAATATTTGATTATAATCTAACTAATTATATACAATCAATAACTACTAAAAAGTACCTTAGATGTATTCACTTACTGGCGTGACAGATGGTTACCTCATAAAATACACACAAAGATGCCACATTCCGCATGCTAATGAGCTGATTTGAGTCCAGCGTGATGTCAGTGAGTCCAGCGTTTTTTTAAATTCAGAGATATAGCTACTCCCCTGCCCACCTGCTGTTGATTCATATGGGAAAAAAACTGTCAATCAGCAGCAGGTAGGCAGGGAGAGTCAGGAGCTCATAAATATTCATGACTCATCATTATCAGCTGGAGCTTTCCAATACAAGATGTTGGCAGATTGACTGGGTCAATTAAAGAAAGTGACCCAGCATTTTGCTAAGAGAATCATTCACTTATTTATGTTGCCTTTAGTTAAGACACCATAAAGCTGGTGACAGGTTCCCTTTAATTTCCTTATCTACACATTCTCTGGACATGTGGTAATTAGCTCTAAATATCTTTCTTTCACACTTAACAAGATTATATGGGAACCCTCATATAATTCTATATATCATGAATATAATTACAGGATTATGCTTCAATTTCTTTAACCGCCTCCGGACCACCTAAAGCAGGATTGTGGTCCGGAGGCGGTCGATTCATTCCTCCTGGACGCATCCGTGCGTCATCTCACGAGACGCGAGATGACGCGCATAGCCGGCCAAGGCATACGCATTGCGGGCCGGCGAAAGTCGCAGCAGAAGTTCGTCACCAGCCTGCCGGCAAATGATCATTGCTGGCAGGCTGGTGATTTAAAAAAAAACTAATCACAAGCCTCTTAAAGGGATTCTGTTACCTCACCTAACCCAAAATCGGATTTTAAAGCAGTCATGCAGCACAGCTTACCTCGAATAGGCTGTGCTCTTCTATCTTGTAATCCGTCCAGTAGTTTATGTGAAAATCGACTTTTATGGTTATGCAAATTAGCCCTGAAGGTGCCCAGATGGGCGTTTTGTTCCCCTTAGTGAGCCCAGTAACGCCCCTCTGTGCCGTTCATTTTTTCTTTCAGCCCAGAGGCTGAACAGAAAAAAAAAATCTCATTACCCGTATGCTCAATATAAGGAGAATAGCAGAAACTGCTAATGCTGGCCATACATGTAATGATTGTGAAGACCCTCAAATGCCAGGGCAGTACAAACACCCCACAAATGACCCCATTTTGGAAAGAAGACACCCCAAGCATATGTAGTCCATGAAAGATTGAACTTTTTGTCCCAAGTTAGCGGAAAGGGAGACTGTGAGAAAAGACAAAAAAAAAAAATCGATTTCCGCTAACTTGTGCAAAAAAAAAAAAATCATCTATGAACTCGCCATGCCCCCCATAGAATACCTTTGGGTGTCTTCTTTCCAAAATGGGGTCATGTGTGGGGTATTTATACTGCCCTGGCATTTTAGGGGCCCTTAAGTTTGGAATCCAAATGTCTAAAAATGCCATCCTAAAAGGAATTTGTGCCCCTTTGCGCACCTAGGCTGCAAAAAAGTGTCACACGTGGTATCGCCGTGCTCAGGAGAAGTTGGGCAATGTGTTTTGGGGTGTCATTTTACATATTACCATGCTGGGTGAGAGAAATATCTCCCTAAAATGACAACTTTGTATAAAAAAATGGGAAAAGTTGACTTTTAGAGAGAGATTTCTCTCACCCAGCATGGGTATATGTAAAAATACACCCCCAAACACATTGCCCTACTTCTTCTGAGTACAGCGATACCACATGTGTGACACTTTTTTGCTGCCTAAGTGGCCAAAGGGGCCCAAATTCTAAAGAGCACCTTTAGGATTTCACAGGGCATTTTTTACACATTTGGATTTCAAACTACTTCTCACGCATTAGGGCCCCTAAAATGCCAGAGCAGTATAAATACCCCACAAGTGACCCCATTTTGGAAAGAAGACACCCCAAGGTATTTCGTGATGGGCATAATGAGTTTATGGAAGTTTTAATTTTTTGTCACAAGTTAGTGGAATATGAGACTTTGTAAGAAAAAAAAAAAAAATTCTGCTAACTTGTGCCATGCCCCTCACGGAATACCTTGGGGTGTCTTCTTTCCAAAATGGGGTCACTTTTGCCCTGGCATTTTAGGGGCCCTAATGCGTGAGAAGTAGTTTGAAATCCAAATGTGTAAAAAATGCCCTGTGAAATCCTAAAGGTGCTCTTTAGAATTTGGGCCCCTTGGCCCACCTAGGCTGCAAAAAAGTGTCACACATGTGGTATCGCCGTACTCAGGAGAAGTTGGGCAATGTTTTTTGTGGTGTCTTTTTACATATACCCATGCTGGGTGAGAGAAATATCTCTCTAAAAGTCAACTTTTCCCATTTTTTTTATACAAAGTTGTCATTTTAGGGAGATATTTCTCTCACCCAGCATGGGTATATGTAAAATGACACCCCAAAACACATTGCCCAACTTCTCCTGAGTACAGCGATACCACGTGTGACACTTTTTTGCAGTCTAGGTGCGCAAAGGGGCCCAAATTCCTTTTACAATGGCATTTTTAGACATTTGGATTCCAGACTTCTTCTCACGCTTTAGGGCCCGTTAAAATGCCAGGGCAGTATAAATACCCCACATGTGACCCCATTTTGGAAAGAAGACACCCCAAGGTATTCCATGGGGGGCATGGCTAGTCAACTTTTCCCATTTTTTTATGCAATGTTGTCATTTTAGAGAGAGATTTCTCTCACTTTTAGGGTGTCTACTTTCCGAAATGGGGTCATTTGTGGGATGTTTCTACTGTCTGGGCATTGTAGAACCTCAGGAAACATGACAGGTGCTCAGAAAGTCAGAGCTGCTTCAAAATGCAGAAATTCACATTTTTGTACCATAGTTTGTAAACGCTATAACTATATAGAAATGTAGTTTTATTTGAAAAATTTTACAACTGAAAAATTTCATTTTTTTGCAAAAAAATTGGTACATTTTGATTAATAACAAAAAAGTAAAAATGTCAGCAGCAATGAAATACCACCAAATGAAAGCTCTATTAATGAGAAGAAAAGGAGGTAAAATTCATTTGGGTGGTAAGTTGTATAAACGAGCAATAAACCGTAATAGTAGTGTATTGCAGAATTGTAAAAAGTTGTCTGGTCATTAAGGGGGTTTAAGCTAGGGGAGCTGAGGTGGTTAAACATACACCTTTTGGATAAATCATAAAATATCACATTATGGTTACTATAATTACCGGTATACAATGAATAGTAAAATGATCCCTTTCTATTTATTGGGAGGAAAAAAAAACTTTAGCACATTCAGTCTTTTGTTTTCAAGCGCTTGCAGTTTTATGGTATGTCTCTGCCTTCCCCCTCGATTTACGACCTGGGAAATGTTTATGCAAAGATTCTTAAGTTTCATTGCACTTATCTGTCTGGGAAAATCAGCTCACTTTGACCTCTTAGAAACCAGACAAGATGGTTACCATAATGTTCATATACAAATCTGTAATGTGATTTTCCCTTATAGGCCCTTACAATATTGATCCCTTTTCTGCTCAGTATAGCCGACAAATAGTCTATTCTCTCTGCCTCTGGAGTATGATATGGTTTCCGGTAAGTGGTTAGATCAGGTGAGGAGACTCTGATGTCGTTTAAGTAGACCACTATACGGGTATACAGAAGATTCCTGGAAATCCACAAGAGCATTGCTTAGTCTATATTACATGACTAGGTACTTATAGTGCCCATCACAAGTATTTGGCCTCGTGCACATGACAGTATTTTTTCACGGTCCGCAAAATGGGGTTCCATTGTTCCATGATCCGTTTCCGTTTTTGTTTCCGTGTGTCTTCCTTGATTTTTGGAGGACCACTAGACATGAAGGAAAGTGAAAAAAAATGTAAGTCAAGTTTGCCTTGCAAATGATAGGAAATAAACGGACACTGATCACGGACGCGGATGACAATCTTGTGTGCATCCGTGTTTTTTCACGGACCCATTGACTTGAATGGGTCCGCGAACCGTTGTCCGTGAAAAAAATAGGACAGGTCCTATTATTTTGACGGACTGAAAACACGGATCACGGGCGCGGATGACAAACTGTGCATTATCCGAGTTTTCAACGGACCCATTGAAAGTCAATGGGTCCGCAGAAAATCACGGAACAACGGACACAGAACACAACAACGGTCGTGTGCATGAGGCCTTAAATGAGGTCTTCAACTTGTCACCCTCTCTTATTCGGATCAGATCAGTAGGCTCCTTTAGAATTCAGTTTAGTAAAGATTCTGGCTGCATAAAGCCTAATTAAGATTTCAGAGATCAATGGCAGCAGATACTTTTTACTGAAGAACAAAAAAAGAATCCAGCATCCAATAAAACATAGATCTTTATCAAAGCATCTAAAACCGGAAAAACCGGGCAGCAGAGCATCTACACATTTCAAATTTATACACACTAAGGGTACATTCACACGACCGTATTATTTTTTCCGCGTTCGCATACGTTCCGCATTTTGCAGAATAGAAGCAGACCCATTCATTCCTATGGGTGAATAAAATGTGCGGACGACATTCAGTATGTTGTCCGCATCTGTGTGTCCGCATATGAAGCATGTCCTACTATTGTCCGTACAGATCGGTCCGCAACACCATTCAAGTCAATGGATCCGCAAATTGCGGATGACATACGGAATGGTTTCCGTATGTCCTCCATTTTTTGCGGATCCGTTTTCGTATTTTTGAAGGCCTTAATAACTATTTTTTTTCTTCCGTTTTTTGCGGACCGTAAAACACGGAAGACATACGGAAGTCATTTGTCCGCAACATGCGGACACACGGTTCCGTTATTTGCAGACCGAAAATCAGAAAGGATTACACACGGTCATGTGAATACCCTTATCCTTACTTGTTATACAGTGATCCCTCAAGATATAATGGCCTCAGGATACAATATTTTCAACATACAATGGTCTTTTCCGACCTATCGTAAGTTGAAACTATACTCAACATACAATATCTCAGACTTTGATCCAGTTAATCAAGTCCACTTTGTTGGTATAACAGCTGTATTTATTGTATTTATTGCTAGTTCTCAGCTATTGCTGACTGTTAAATGTAAGGACTTGTCTTATCTGTCATAGTTATCTGCTTATTTTTCTTACATCTTCATTTTCTCTTATCTTGGGGGACATTTTAGGGTGGTTTTGGAACCAATTACTCAACTTTCAATGGTTTCAACATACAATGGTCGTCCTGGAGCCAATTAATATTGTATCTTGAGGGACCACTGTATAGTAATATTGTCCTAAAATTGGTTTTGAGGACAGTAGAAGTAACTTTTAGCTATAGATCCCTTTATGCTTCAGTTGCAGCTGTAATTTATTTTAGAGTCAATTGGTTTTATGCTACACCATAATTATTTTATATATGAGAAGTTTTATTCAGAAAGAGGGTACAGACATGGGGACAAAATTACCCCCATGGTATGCAACTCTTTTCATGGAGTCATTTGAAGCCACAAAATGCCTAATGAATCACGATGATATGGTGTTTTATCAACAATATAGTTTTTAATTGGCAGGGAAATCATGATTCCCTTACTTGTTTGAGAATATGTTCCTTAACACCCACAGTGATGTCTCTTAGGCGTCATTGGTTGCTATGACGCCATGCGCTTCATGCCACCGCTGCACTACAGTAATACACTCATATAGATCATACGAATGTATTACTGTAGTGCAGCGGCGGCATGAAGCGCACGGCGTCATAACAACCAATGACGCCATACGCTCCTGCTCTCAGCAGGATGCCAGGCCGGGATACCACGGACCGCTCACGGCCGTGGAACACAGCCGAGTGCATTCAGTTTAGCGGGTTTTGTTTTTAAGGCGTTTCCTATGCAGTAATACTGACCTGTTCTCTTCATTATTTTGGTCAGTACGATTACAGAAATATCACATTTGTATAGTTTTTCTTGTGTTTTAATACTGAAAAAAAGAAATATAAGCTTTGTAAAAGTTATTTTTTTTATAATCATCATATTCTGACCCCCATAACTTTATGGAGTTGCATGAGTTCTTATTCTTTTTGCACAGTGATCTGCAGTTTTCAGGGATACCCTTGTATGAGTGTGTATGAATTTTCTATTTTTGTTAGAATTTTTTATTTTTTGGGGGAAGTGAAGAGATGGAAACAAAACAGTCAACCGTCCATTTACTCTGTTGTGGCATTCTTCATACGCCATAAATACATTTATAAATTAATACTTTGGTCATTTGCAGATGCGGCAATGCCTATATTAATTTTGAGAAAAGGAGGTGAATTTTTATATTTTCTTATATTTAAAAAAAAATCACCTTTTTATTTTAAGTCACTATAACATGCAATCATTAGATTGCAATTTGTGTTCTGTAGTGCATTTTTTTATCCATTGCAGAATTCAGTATCTTCCAGTGCAGTGCTGCCACCTGCAAGCCAGTCTTGAAATATACTAGTAGTAGGCCTGGAAGCCTTAGGCCTATTACTACTATGGAACACCTTCTCGATCTCAGCAAGGTGAAGGCTTTCTGGGTTGGGAAGCTTGCGGCTCCTGGTTTAGTGCTCTTAGATGCCTCATTTGACCTCGGCACCGGAGTGATAAATGTGTGCAATCAGTTTTATCACTGACCCCACACATTACCCTGGGTCTCTGTTTAAAAAAAAAAATAGAAACCGAGTGACTATTGTGCCTGCTGTGCTTGCAAGTGAGCTCCATTTTTAAATACTGGACTTGTACGGCATCTGTAGTTTTAACCGACAGCACACGCTCCAGGACGTACATCGCCTCCCCCTAGTGAGGATCTGGGGAGCCAGATGTAGTGTGCAGCAACTTCTTTACTCCTGAGAGGTACGAGCCTGCCGCACATTACCTCCTATTGTGGCAGGGCTCAGTAGGAAAGCTAATGCATTGGTGTCTGAGAGAAGCGATCTAATGACTGCTTGTTCAAGTTACAGAAAATAATGCACTATAATAATAGATGCAAGCATAACATATGGACTAATCCCTCACTCTATTGATAAAATCTGAGACACTTTGTCAATACATTTTGATCAAAACACATCTAAGCCCACCTACCAAGCGACAAGGTGGTCTCAGTTCAGGCGGGTCTAACGCTGAACCTGCCTATGCATTTATGTTCAGGAGCGCAGACCCCACACATATAGTGTGTTGCTCCTAGTTACCTCCATGTGCAGCAGTAACCGGTGGGAGGAGGAGCACACACAGCTATATGTATCACCTTAATCAAGGTCGCCTATTAGGGCTCTTTCACACCTGCGTTCTTGTCTTCTGGCATAGAGTTCCGTCGTCGGGGCTCTATGCCGGAAGAATCCTGATCAGTTTTATCCTAATGCATTCTGAATGGAGTGAAGGATGTCTTCAGTTCCGGAACGTTTTTTGGCCGGAGAAAATACCGCAGCATGCTGCGCTTTTTGCTCCGGCCAAAAATCCTGAAGACTTGCCGCAAGGCCGGATCCGGAATTAATGCTCATTGAAAAGGCATTGATCCGGATCCGGCCTTAGGCTAAACGTCGTTTCGGCGCATTGCCGGATCCAACGTTTAGCTTTTTTAGAGTGGTTACCATGGCTGCCGGGACGCTAAAGTCCTGGCAGCCATGGTAAAGTGTAGCGGGGAGAGGAAAAGCAGCATACTTACCGTCCGTGCGGCTCCCGGGGCGCTCCAGAGTGACGTCAGGGCGCCCCAGGTGCATGGATGACGTGATCGCATGGCACGCCATCCATGCACATGGGGCGCTCTGACGTCATTCTGGAGCGCCCCGGGAGCCGTGCGGACTGTAAGTATGCTGCTCCCCCGCTCCCCGCTCCTACTATGGCAACCAGGACTTTAATAGCGTCCTGGCTGCCATAGTAACACTGAAAGCATTTTGAAGACGGATCAGTCTTCAAATGCTTTCAGTACACTTGCGTTTTTCCGGATCCGGCGTGTAATTCCGGCAAGTGGAGTACACGCCGGGTCCGGACAACGCAAGTGTGAAAGAGGCCTTAGATTGGTGGGGCAAAAGTGCACATGAATACTACTCCCAAAACAGGAGCGTATTCACAAATGAAGGTGCCACTCCTTCAAGACAAGTTAAACAAATCACAGAAAAAAAAATATAAAACATCCTGCACGATATGATAATGAATGTTGCACATGTTCATGGCTACTTTTTTACAGTCACAGAAAATAATGCACTATATTTATAGATGCAAGCATAACATATGGACTAAGCCCTCACTCTATTGTTAAAATCTGAGACAGTTGGTCAATAAATTTTGATCAAAACACATCTATGGAGGTAACTAGGAGCAACACGCTATATGTGTGGGGTCTGCGCTCATGAACATAAATGCATAACGGCATAGGCAGGTTTAGCGTAGGACCCGACTGAACTGAGACCTTGGTAGGTGAGCTTAGATGTGTTTTTGTCGAAATGTATTAACCAAGTGTCTCAGATTTTATCAATCTAGTGAGGGCTTAGTCCATATGTTATGCTTGTATCTATTATTATAGTGCATTATTTTCTGAGACTGTATAAATTTAGCAATATACATCCGCAACACAGTGGGGGGGGGGTAACAGGCCAATTGACTCCCCCCCCCCCCCCCCCCGAGCTGGTGGCAGGGCCGGGGCACAGGGAGATGAGCGCTCATCTCCAGTCATCTGTATCGCGTGTCCTCAGCGTGTCTCTGTCCATTTCTTCCTCTGATAGGCTGCCGGCCTAGTGTCTGCGGCCTATCAGAGGCCGGCACAGGCGCCTGAGCCATACAGCGCGGGACACAGGAAGAGGCCTGCATCGCATCGCTGACATGGAGGTAAGTATGTGTTGTTTTTTATTTTTTTTATATATATATATATATATATATATATATATACAATACTATTACTGTCACGGGGGGGGGGGCTGTTATTACTGGCACAGGGGGGGACTGTTATTGCTGGCACTGGGGGGGGCTGTTATTACTGGCGGGGGGGCTGTTATTAGTGGCACAGGGGGGCTGTTACTGGCACATGGGGGCTGTTATTGCTGGCACGGGGGGGTTGTTATTACTGGCACAGGGGGCTGTTAGTAATACTGGCAGAGGGGGGCTGTTATTAATACTGGCATAGGGGGGCTGTTATTAATACTGGCACATGGGGGGCTGTTATTAATACTGGCACATGGGGGACTGTTAATACTGGCACATGATTGGGGGCACTATAGGGGCATCTACTGAGGCCACAAAGAAGGGGTATTTTATATGGGCGCTCTGTGCAGTACAATTTTATACTGGGACACATTATGGTGGGTACTATGGGGAAGGGGGAGAGGAGTACTATGGGGTCATCTATGGGCGGCACTAAGAAGGGGTATTTTATACTTGCAAATTATGGGGGACACTAAGGGCATCTACTGGAGCGTTTTATACTGGTACATTATGGGGGGCACTAGGAGGAAGGAGGGTGTGGCGCACTATGGGGGCATTTACTAGGGGCACTATATAGGGGTATTTTATACTGGCACATTATGGGGCACTAGAGGGACATTAGCTCAACTGGGGGCATTACAAGGGGGCATTTTTTTCACTGTCACATTATAAGGAGAATTATTTCTACTGGGGGGGACATTATGGTGGGCTTTATTACTCCCCCGTGGTATGACCCCCTAGTAGCAGCACCAGCCTCTTCCTGCCCATTCTCCAAATCCTTATTATGAAATCTTTCTCATTAGGATAAAACACAACATCAGCTCTGCCGAGCCCCCGGCCAAAGTGTTGAAGTGGTGTCCGAGATCCCCAAGGGCCAAGTCAAGTAATTGTAAGTTTTCATGTGAAATATGTTTGTTATACACATATAGCCTACACTGTGCCACACATTATACAGTATACCGCTACACTGTGTAGTCTGTTCTATAAGCATCATTGTTTTATGGTGACGGACAGAAAATAATCTGAAAGTGGCCCCTCCCGAGACCAGGCTCTGGATCCGCCACTGCCGCAACATTCATTATCGTGCAGGATGGTTTTTTTTTTTTTTTTTTTTCGTGATTTGCTTTGCTTGTTAAAGTTCCCGAGGGGAACTTTTAAAAAGTTTTAATAAAAGAAAAATGAAAAGTTTTTTAAAAAATATTTAAAAAATATAAACATTCATATCACCCCCTTTTCCACAAAATAAAAAAACCATAAACAATAAAAAAAATATTAACATCATGGGCATCGCCACGTGCAAAAACGCTGGTACTATTAAAAGATGTAAATATTTATCCCTTACGGAAAAAGGCGAAATGGAAAAAAAGTCCAAATGGCCACAAAAAAATGAGTATAAAGTAATCAAAGATTCAAACAAACCCCAAAATAGTATCATTGAAAAGTACAGATCACCCCACAAAACATTTGCCCTTACATAGTTCAATACAAATAACTACAACAAAAGTTATAGGGGTCAGAATATGGCGATGCAAAGCAAGAAGTTAATATTTTTTCATTATTAAAATGCAAGAAAAGCATACATATGTGGTATCATTGTAATCGTACTGACCTGGAGCAAGAAAGTGACAGGTCCATTTTACCACATAGGAATTTTTTTGTTATTTTTTTTTTTATTCCTCCCCATTTGGATTTTTTTTTCCTCTTCCCACTACATTGTATGCAACTGAACATGGTGCCATTGGTAAGTACAACTTGTCTAGCAAAATGAAAAAGTTATGGCTTTGTGAAGGCTGGAAGTTAAAAACGTAAAATTGCCTGGTCCTGAAAGGGTTATTAACTGTAGTATAACTATGCTTTAAAAATGCGTACTGACAACAATGGCTGCTTGACACACTTGACTAAGTCTGACTCCTATCTCTAATATCAATCAGTTTATTGTAAACGAATTAAACTATTCTCTTCTCACTATTAAACACTCTCTATTTATTCTATGTTTTACTGCATCTTTGACATCTTCTATGTGTATCCCCAGAAAGCAGCAGCATTTCCAGGTTGGGATGTTTTATATTTTCTATGACTGACACACCCATAGTGACTCATAGTTGGCTGTATTCGAGTGAAGGCATTATGGGATAGATCACTGGGTGTCACGACCAATCACTGACCCTGTTGTGCCTGGGGTCAGAAGGTCACAGCGGGTGGCTATGCACTCTGTTTCTGAAGGGATCGCTCCATGACCTAATGGTGAGAATAGATTCTGGTCCGGGTTTTCCTGCTTAGGTTTGCGATCCTTCTGATTTATAGAATTGCAGCTGCCATTTTAAAGATTCATGTGGGACTAACCCCAAAAGTTTCAGATGCACTGAAATCCGAAGCTTCTGGGAAGTTCATAATAATTCCATATTATGGTAAATCAATCTACTCATCTCTATTTGCGACTCATGAAGAGTTCTTTTAGAGTAGATGATTTAGCAGCTTCCTCTACATGCTCACAGCGGATTAGCCTTTGATGCAATAGTGAATGTAATTTTTAAAATCCCTCTTTGTGAATGATTTTTAAAGTGGAACTTTTCGCAACTAGACCCCATACAATCAATTACCCCTAAATATTACTTTCTGAAAAACAGTTGAATACAGGTGAAAAAAAACCTGTGATCTTTATGTGTAGTGTTCCTAACACGCTGTATATTTGTTTGGTTTAGGTATTCCGTCAGCTAGAAGCATGTGGCATTGTGGAAACCATTCATATAAGTGCAGCAGGCTTCCCAATCAGGTAATCCTATCTTTGCATTAGGACTTAAATAGATATTTCTCTGGCCAAACACATTACATTGCTGCCAGCTGAACACACGTTCGACCGACCGCTCTATCCTGACTAAGCATGCATGTATCTTGAATGCGGAAAAACCTCTGGCAGCTGCTTATCTCTCTGAAAACAAAAGGATTGGTCATTTGAAATCTAGATGATGCCAGGCAAATGTCGGGGGTGCACCCAACAATGTCTATGGCCAACTTTATGATTTAATCAAGTAAAGGGTTTTTTGTATAATGAAAAGTGATTAAATTTTTCCAATACACCGTATTTTTTACTTTATAATATGCACCAAACTATAAGATGCACACAAGGTTTAGACACCAGAAGATTAGAAAAAATATATTTCCCCTTTGAAGAGAATGTGATTTATTGAAGTGGACAGGTCAAGGTCAGTAACTTACATAATAGAAACCACCCATAAATGACCCCATTTTGGAAACTACACCCCTCAAGGTATTAAAAACTGATTTTACAAACTTTGTTAACCCTTTAGGGTATTTTAGCAGATTTTCCATTTTAATCCATTTTTTCCAGTAACAAAGCAAGGGTTAACAGCCAAACAAAACTCTATATTTATTACCCTGATTCTGAAACACCCCATATGTGGTCGTAAACTGCTGTACGGGTGCAGAAGGAAAGAAACGCCATATGGTTTTTGGAGGGCAGATTTCACTGGGATAATTTTAAGTTGCCATGCCACATTTGAAGACCTCCTGATGCACCGCTAGAGTAGAATTTTTTTTTTTAAATGACCCCATTTTGGAAACTACGGGATAAGGTGGCAGGTTTTTTTTAGCATGATTTTAGGGTGCTTATGATTTTTAGTTGCTCTATTACACTTTTTGTGAGGCTAGGTAACAAAAGAAAGCTGTTTTAGCACCGTTTTCATTTTTTGTTATTTGCAATGTTCATCTGACAGGTTAGATCATGTGGTATTTTTATAGCGCAGGTTGTTATGGACGTGACAATACCAAATATGTTTGTTTCAGTTTTACATAATACAACATTTTTGAAAAAAAAATCTTTTTTTCGTGTCTCCACATTTTTGGGCGATTTTCTTAAGTAGGGTCTCCTTTTTTGCGGGATGAGTTGACGGTTTGACTGGTCCTATTTTAGGGTGCATATGACTTTCTGATCGCTTGGTATTACACTTTTTGTGATGTAAGGTGACAAAAAATAGCTTATTTTACCCAGTTTTTATTGAATTTTTTTTACAGTGCCCACCCAAGTGGTTAGTTCATGTGATATTTTTATAGAGCAGGTTGTTACTGACGTGGCAATACCTAATATGTATACACTTTTTTTATTTATTTAAGTTTTACACAATAAAAGCGTTTTTGAAACAAAATCATGTTTTAGTGTCTCCATATTCTGAGGGCCATAGTTTTTTTATTTTTTGCCCAATTATTATATGTAGGGGCTCATTTTTTGAGATGAGGTGACCGTTTGATTGGTACTATTTTGGGAAGCGTACACCTTTTTGATCACTTGGTGTTGCAGTTTTTGTGATTTAAGGTGACAAAAAATGATTTTTTCAGCACAGTTTTTATTTTCCTACGGCGTTCAGGTGAGGGGGCGGATCTTGTGATATTGTTTATAGAGCCCGTTGTTACGGACGTGGCAATACCCAATTTGCCTGGTTTTATTTTATTTTTCTATTTTGTTTAACAATTTTATTTGTGAGAATTTTTTTTTTTTTTTACTTGAAACTTTATTTTTTTATCATGAAAAACACTTTTTTGGGTCGTCCCACTCTGGGACTTCAACTTCTGGGGTCTGATCCTCTCTGCAATTCATTACAGTACAACCTTATTGTAATGCATTGGCTGTGAGCTTTTATGCCGACAGCCTGCCTGTGAGTCCCAGCCTAAGGGGTTGGATCTCAAAGGCTTCCTGTCACGAATAGTTCCAAGGGGAGGGACACCAGAAAGATCACAGAAGGGAGAAGACAAAGAACTAGGCCTCAAGGCTAGGGAAAGGGGAAAGGTCACCTCCTAGGAAACCCCTAGATCTGGCCCTGACTCCTGTCAGTATGTATAGACCCTGAAGGTGGGAAAATACATACGCCGGAATCTAAACTCTAGGAGCCCTGAGATACCCTATAGGTAGTGAAAGGGAATGAGACTACTGGTTCCTTCCCAGGTGAACAAACAAGCATCTCCCTGAGGCCTAGTAACAACAAGCACAAGGGAACAACCAAATACAAAGAGCAGTACAACTTAACTTATAGAAAATGGATGAGCAGGAACACAGGTAAGGTCCACACACCAACTCTTCTAAATCCAAGCAGAGAATATCAACCACATTTTATGAAGTGTGAAACCAAACCATATAGGGAAGCAGTAATTACCACCAGCTGCACCTGACAAGAGATGTTGTCATTACCAAACAGCAAGTTAAAGAGACTGTCAGTTAACCTCACGTGCAGTCAGTCTCTCCAATCTTCTAACCTCTGTCACAGAAGGTACAGTGACACTTCTGTAGAAGGCAAGCCCCGATGCCTGTTGAAGGCATCGGGCTTGCCTTCTCTGCCATCGGGCCCCCGCCACTGCAGAGGGCACCAATACCCTCCACAATCCCTCTGCATGCCGTGGTCAGCTTTGACCGCGGAATACAAGGGGTTAATACACCGGCATCTGTGTTTTCACCAATGCCGTCCTATGTAGCAGGACCCCGGCTGTCAGTGATTGCCGGGTCCGTGCCGCTGATCGGGTGGGCGCAGCTCCTGCACCTGCCTGGTCAGCCCGCTGTACCTGTACGGCACTGGTCCTTAAGTCACGTTCACCAGCGCGATACATGTATGCCGAGGGTCCTCTACGAGTTAATAAAAACACACATTTCCCTGCACTAATGCGGGCTTTATTGTTTTCCTGTTCTGGCTCCTCCCATTGATGACATCATCAAAGGTCCTTTAAGTACAACTTATCCATGTGATTCTGGTTACATAATGTACTTTGTGTTTGTTTGTGCTAAATTTGAGTCTATATATTTCACCTTTAGTTATAAAAACAAAATCCAACTTTACAGAAAATCCACTACAAAAATTCCAAAACCCACTTTTTTAAGGACATCTCTTTGTGGGGCCTGCATAGTAGAAACCACCCATAAATAACACGATTTTAGAACCTGCACCCTTAAAGTTATTCAAAACTGATCATTCAAATTTTGTTAACCCTTTAGGTGTTTCACACAAGAATGAAAGGAAAATTAAGGTGAATTTTCAAAATGTCCTTTTTTTTGCATATTTTCCATTTTAAACTATTTTTTTCACTTGTCATGTAGCAAGGGTTAACAGCCAAACAAAACTGAATATTTATTACCCTTATTTTTTCATTTACAGAAACATATATGGTCGTAAACTGCTGTATGGGCACACGGCAGGGCACAGAAGGGAAGGAGCAACATATGGGTTTTGGAGAGCAGATGTCCCTGGGATAATTTTAACTTTTTACCATGTTTCTTTAGAAGTCCCCTTGATACAACCCTACAGTAGAAACTCCCAAAATGTAACCCCGTTTTGAAAACTAGAGGATGAGGCGACAGTTTTATTGCTACTATTTTGGGGTACATGTGTTTTTTGATCACTCAATATTATACTTTTTGTGAACCTAGGTAACCAAAAATGGCTGTTCTGGCACACTTTTTATTTTTTTATTTTTACTGGGTTCACCTGACAGGATAGGTCATGTGTTATTTTTATAGAGACGATCGTTACGGGCTCGACAATGCCAAATATATGTATTTTTATTTTCTTTATGTCAGTTTTACATAATTTTGTCATTAATAATTTTTGAAAATAAATCATGTTTTTGTGTCTGTATATTGAAAGCCATATTTTTTAATTTTTCCTCTGAGTTTCTTGTGTAGGGGCTCGTTTTTCACGGGAAGAGTGCACATTTTTATTGGTACTATTTTTGGGTACATATGATTTTCATCAGTCAAAACAAAAAATGGCTGTTTTTACAGTTTTATTTTTATTTTTTTCACGACGGGGGTAGATCATGTGATATTTTTATAGAGCAGTTCATTACGGATGTGATGATGCAGAATATGTCTACATTTTTCACATTTATTTCAGTTTTTTGGATGGTCTCATTTTTTTTTGCAGGATGAGGTGATGGTTTGATTGGTACCATGGTACCACTCTTTTTGTGCGGGGAAAAAGTCTGTTTTTATTTATAATTTTTTTTACATGTTCCCCTGACGGTGTGGCTCATGTTATATTTTAATAGAGCCGATGTAGTTCCCAGGAGCAGGGATATTTGTGGACATTTGCCCGTTTCCCCTTTGCAAAATTATAAACTTCTTTAATTCACTTGAAAGGGTTAACATGCACTGTTTAATACTGTGTAATTGCATTTTATATGTTGTGATTAGGGATGAGAGAATCGACTTTGGATGAAACATCCAAAGTCAATTTGCATAAAACTTTGTTCTAATACTGGACCTCCGTACAGTATTAGAATGTATTGGCTCCGATGAGACAAAATTATTGCTTCACGAAGTCTCGCAAGACTTTGCGCAATAACTTCATAAATTAATTTGTATTGTAAAAAAACAATTCCCTAATTCTCCACTCCTGCTGAATCTTAAAGATGTGTATTCAGGGGGAGGTGAGTTCATTTGTGAAACTTTTGAAGGGCTGGTGGATGAAATTTGTAGATGACAATAGGGAACATGTGAATAATCCGATACTGTTCTGGGAGACTGCTAAACAGTTTTGAGGGGTAGATTGATGGCATATGTCTCCTCCATAAGGAAGATAGTTAGGGCACAGTATGAGAGGGCGAGTGGATGTTTGAGGGATGTTTACAGTGACTTTCTCTTGGCCCAGACCCAGATAGCTAAAGAACGGGTCTCAGCTAAGAGAGACTTTGACGCGTGGGCAGAGAAACTTGAACTATCATAGCAGTCCCACCTGGATGCCCGTCTTCACAGATTTGGCAACACGTCTGGGAAGTTGCTGGCCTCTTTCGCCAGGGGGAGACGTCCACTAAATCATATACAGGCAGTGAGGAGGGGTGACGGGACCACAGCAGATTAATACGTTATTTGGACAATATATGGCTGAATTTGATCAAAACGCTGGTGATAGTGTAGAAGAGGGGAAGGCCTTTTTGGAGCGAATTTCCTTGCCAGCTTTAACAGAAGAGCAGTTGGACACCTTAAACGCCCCTTGACGGCAGTGGAAATAAAGGCTATTATTAAATCCTTTCCATCTAGTAAGGCCCCCGGCCCCGATGGGTGTGCGTCTGACTTTTATAAAGCTATGGACGCCCAGGTGGTGCCGTATCTTACTTCCCTCTATTTTTGTCTGGTTTAGGGGAGTTTACTGCCTGAACAAATTAATACGGCCCATATAACATTACTTCATAAGGCTGCTAAAGACCCAGAAAGCCTGACCTCTTATAGGCCGATTTCATTGATAAATCATGACCTTAAAATATTGTCAAAATTGTTAGCCAATAGGTTGACAGCTGTTCTTCCCGCTCTGATTTCCCCAGTGCAAGTGGGTTTCATTAAAAGGTCGGGCTGCAGTTACAAATTTACGTAAGGTACTGTTGGCCCTTTCAGTGGCGGGGACCCCGGAGTACCGGGGGCAGGACCCAGCCATTCTCTCTTTAAATGCCGAAAAGGCCTTTAATAGTATTAACTGGAAATGGCTGGGTCTTACCCTGGACTCTGTGGGCATCAAGGGGACGTTTCTAACATTTCTAGATGGTCTATATTTAAGTCCGAGGGCAAGGGTCTGTACAGGAGGTTACCTGTCTGACTCTTTTTTTGTTGCAAAGGGGAACTTGGCAGGGCTGCCCCCTGTCTCCTCTCTTGTTTGACTTGGCGATAGAGCCACTGTCACGATGGTTAGACTTGGAGGAGCTATTTGAGGGTATGCGGGTGGGGAGGAAGCAGTTGTGTGCGGCTCTATTCGCCGACGACATTTTACTGTTTATGGCCAACCCTTCGAGGGACATAGGTAAGGTCATCGAGGCATTGGAAGATTTTGGCTCTCTTTATGGACTTAAAATTAATAGGTCCAAGAGCGAGTTCCTCTTCTTGAAGGGTGGGGGGCAGCGGGAGACAGGGAGTAGACTGGATGATATACCAATAGCTCACTCTCACATAACTTACTTAGGTATAAAAGTAGGGGTTACTCTTGAATCCATATATAGACTTAACTATGACCCCTTAAAAGCTAAGATTGTCAGGGACCTTCAAAGATGGCATGATCTTCCACTGACGTTATTGGGGCGCAATCATCTTATTAAGATGATGTCAGTTTCTAAATTGCTTTACCCTATGCAGACTATCCCCATATTGTTGAAGCACAAGGATGTTTATAAAATAACTAAAGCATTCACAACCTTCTTGTGGCATGGGAAGAGGCAGAGGATACCAGTATGTTCTCTAATGAAGGAGATTGAACAAGGTGGGATAGCCTTTCCCGATATTAGGGGATTTAATTTGGCCTGCATGGCAAGACATGTATGTGACTGGATTAATGGATCTAGCTATTATTCAGCCCTTGCATTAGAGCAGAAATTCTGTGCTCCCTGGTCTCCGGTGGCGTTGTTACATGCGAGGTTGCAGGTGATTCCTGTGTGGATCAAGCAGTCTATGCTGTTCAAAGATAAGATAGCTACGTGGAGAATTCACTGGAAAAAATACTGGCTATCTTATAGGATCTCCAAACATCTTCCTTTGTGGGACAATCCCTAATTTGCGCAGGGTAGAACGAATAGATCGTTTGAGGAATGGAGACGAAAGGGGATTTTGCAAACACCTACTTCATGACACGGATCCTAGATGGCTGATGGGAGGGGAATTGATTGAAAAGTTTTCTTTATCGTCCTTTCAGACTATCCAATGGTCCCAGATAAAGGAGGCCGTGATGAGTCAGCTGGTGTTGGTACAAAAGGAGGTTCGTAGGAATATTTTGTATAAAATCCTGGATTTAGGGGGTGATCTACACCGACATGAGGAGAGAGAACGGGATAAGTGATAGGAGTAAGAGTTTTGGGAAATGGGCTGTGCAGATAAATGATATTGACATTGAACAAAAGATATTGAAAGGGTGGGAAACGGTCAGGAGACATGTCATCAATGAGTCATGGAGAGACACTCAGGTCAGATTTATGTATAGGGCCATATATGTCTTTAATATCCCCCCACATCCAGCTAAACCAGACCGAATAACAAACTGTCCGAAGTGTGGTACGGGATACACCGACTTATTTCATGGTATTTGGACATGCCCGTATAGCAGGCGATTGTGGTGGGGGATTTGGTCCGGAGGTTCTGAGGAAGGGAGTTTACATTGACCCCCCAATTGTATTTATTTCACTATGAAGATGGTGAGTTTGGTTGAGGAGGTCTACCCCACTTATTTCATACTATATGTATGATAGTAAAACGAAGTGTCTTACAAAAATGGCTTCAGGGAGATGCAGCGGGTTGCAGTTCATAATAGAACAATTAAAAAATGTATTTTATATGGAAAGATTGAATATGGAATCTTATATGGAAAGATTGAATATATTTGAGGGCCTTTTATGGGACTACATACAGGAGTATGCAGGATTACGGGATAACATACAGAATTATGTACAAGATTAATATAATAAGTGATAGCCAACATGGTTTTAGCTGTCAGACTAACCTGATTTTGTTTTTATAAGGAGGTGAGTAGATACCTGGGCAGAGGGAAGGCTGTCGATATTGTATTTTTGGACTTTGCCAAGGCGTTTGATACTGTCCCACATGGACGACTTATGGGTAAATTGAGTTCTATTGGTTTAGAAAATATAATTTGTAATTGGATTGAAAATTGGCTTCACAATCCTATCAGAGTTGTGGTCAATAATTCCTACTAGTGGTCACTCCCTACGCCTAGAGAAAAAATGATTCAGTCATAAGAAGCGAAAAGCATTCTTTACAGTAAGGTTTATGAATCTCTGGAATAGCCTGCCACAGAAGCTGGTCACAGCAAATACAGTAGATGGCTTCAAAAAAGTTTTAGATGACTTTTTAATTCAAAATAACATTGAAGCCTTTGACAGTGTATAGAAATCTTGTTCTACACACTAGTGGCGTACATAGAAATCATAGGGCCCCAGGGCAAAATTCAGAATTGGGCCTCCTCCATTCCCACAGTAAGGCCTCATTCACATTTTCGTGTCTGTTTGACGTTAAAACAACCATGTTTCACCAGTGAAAATGTCTGTGAAGGATCCTAGTTTAGTCCTTGTGTTTTAATTTTTTGCCTGTCACATGTCATCCATATTCCACAGACAACGGTCAGATGAAAATTAATTTCTAGAGCATCATTGAAAAATGGACCAAAAACGGATGCCATACATGTTATGTCCGTGATTTTCACAGACTCTTAGACATCAATGGATGTGTCAATGAAACACATTAAAATCAATCGGTATTTGTGCAGTCTGCAGAACGTACGGACTGCACACGTTCGTGAAAATGTGAATGAGGCCTAAAAAGTACAATTATTGCAGTAACCTAATAAGAATGTTATGGATACATTTTATGGGGCACATTTATAAAGCCCCCTGTGCTGGCGGTGGTTCCACTGACATTATGAAGAGGCGCCAGCCTCTCTGTAATTTTGGCGCATCCAGCACCAGTTCTAAATGTAAGACAGCTTTCCGCGCTGTCTTACATTTAGACAATTTTCTACGCCCATCCCCGCCCACGCCACGCCTACAATTTTACACCTGGCGTGAGTGGGGAAAAGTCACACATAATGGCGTAACTAACTGCGCTGCCATCTGTGCCTGAAATATGCCTAATTTAGGCATATTTCTGTATAGTACTTTTGTTACATGAGCATGCTGCATCTAAAGGGTTAAAATGGCAGAATTGGCGTTTGCTCCAGTCCTGCCAACTTATCCTGTGTGTCAGCTATAGGTTATACCTGATAACAACAGTTGATGGCACAGGCTCAACTCCTGAGCCTGTGCCATCACTGTGCTACACATCTAGGTAGCATTCCCTGCCTCTCAGTGTCCTATTAGAAATAGGATATTACTAATAAGGCAATAAAGGGCAGGGACTGACCATTTAACAGGGTCTACGGGGGGGATCGTTAACCACTTTCCGACCGCCCATTGACTATAAACGTCTTTGTTTAGAAAATCCAGATGCCGCTCCCTTCCACAATTAGGGTGTTACTGTATTCCGGAGAATGTGGGTAGCAAATTGGGGGGGGGGGAGATATTCCCCCGTATCTTTTGTGAGAAATAAAGTTTGGGCCTAAAGCACCATTTTCTTGTAAAAAAATAAAAATTAGATTTTTCATTCTCACACCCAAGTATAAAAAATTATATGAAACAGCAGTTCAGTGAAGTGCTTGCTACACCCCTTAAAAATTCCTAGGGTGGTGTCGTTTACAAAATGTGGTCACTTTTTGGGGGTTTTCACTGTGGGGTTACCTCAGGGCCTCTTCAAATTCAACATGGTGCCCAAAGACCATTCCAGCAAAATCCCTGCCCTCCAAAACCATATGGCACTTCACCACTTCAGCTCCCCTAGCTTAAGCACCCTTAATGACCAGACCACTTTTTACAATTCTGCACTACACTACTTTCACGGTTTATTCCTCGGTCATGCAACTTAACACCCAAATAAATTTTACCTCCTTTTCTTCTCACTAATAGAGCTTTCATTTGGTGGTATTTCATTGCTACAAAAATTATATTCTACCGCCACTTACAGTACAGATGTGGTGGTATCTATTTACACCCAAAATATACGGATACATTTTTTGTAAACTGGATTCTTTAAAACATAACCTTTACTTGGTCATTTAAAATATATTTCACACTGGGTGAGAGACAAAAATAACAAAAAACAACCTCCACTATATCACATACAACCAATGAATACGTGAAAAAATGGGTGGATCTCACCTCATCCGAACAGGATCCACGATCGCAGAGGGTGGTCCTGGCAGTTGGTGGTGCCTGAGACCGGTGTGACCAGGGTGCTGAGTTCGTGATGGCAGTATTGACCTCCTACTTAGCCCTATTCTGGCTTTCCTGCCTACCTAGGGGTAGGGGGCTGTTTTTATCACCTGCCTACCACACATGGAGCACCCGCCCCGACAGGGGCGACCCCACACCGAACCTTACCCTCGGTATGGGTCTAGTGTTCTATATAACCCTATTACAATGCCCTACATGCCATGTTTCCGTCTTTCATTACAGACATCATCAGGGGACTTCACGTGTATTCAAGGGTGATCAGAGATCAGGGTGGTTTTAGCCTCCAATCAACTACAAATAAAATTACAGACATACACTCAGTATGGGTCACATATACTATTGAGCAATGCATTCAATTCTAAGTCAACTCAGTGCACTTACTCAGAGATCAGGGTGGTTTTCGCCTCCAATCAGTAGGATAGTTGGTGACTCTTATCCTCACTGGAACATGGGAAGTGTCCCATGTCAGTACATGTCTCACCCAAACTAGCAATGGTCTGGGTGAGCAATGGGTGGTGTTACTTGCCTCCTCTTATCCCTCTCCTCCCGGTCAGTATCCGCCCCCTTTGATCAGTTGTCTCACCTGTCCGAGTCTGTTAGGACGCATGTTGCTCCACGTGGAACGCACGCCGCTCGCGTGCGTTCCACCAGACCGGAAGTTCAAGTCACATGGTACGGGCTGGCCGGAAGTGAGGTAAGGACCTGCGCCTGAGCGTTGCTCGTTGCATAGCAACCCCTAGGCTCAGAGCGCACGGCCCAAATACAAAGCAATTGATAGCTTGCCTTATTTTTTACTTATGCTCAATCGCATTACGGATTTCAAATTAGCAGGACCGCCCAACACACGCCACTTTGCTCTGAATATCTGACGTCTGTTAGGTCAAGTATGTTTTTTCCTTTAGTGTAAGTTTACTCAAACCGGAGCTCTAACAGATTAGATATAATTAGCCCCATTGGTTCTTCTAGCGAGGTTCAACATCGGCTCCCGCGCGCTCGTTTTTAAGGGCACGCAGGATCCAAGGGGGAGACCTGCCAGATACTTCCATATAACTAACCCCGTTGGTTATTCTTGCAGGGTTCACCGTCAGATCCTGCCCGTCCTTGTCTACGGGCATACTAGGTCCAAGGGGAAAGAAAGACCCACCGGACTACAAAGTCACTATTTCCGCCTTGTCTGTGTCCTCCGTCAGACCACACATGCTTGCATATACATAGGGGAGCACATGAAGTCAGAGGGAGACACAGGCATGATATAGCCCTCTATGGCGACACAAGTCATTTTGAGATAAAATCGTTCCCTGGATCGCGGATACCCAGTAGGTGTATTGACACCGGAATATCAGATGGCCCTGAATAAGGATAGAGCGTCTCTTTTATCTCCACCAGTAGACACCCCCACGTATGGTAGCTCTAGTGAAAGCAGAGAGATCCGCTTCATTAGTACCTACAATGGGTGCTCCTCGGCAATCAGAGACATTATATCCAAACACTGGCATGTGCTCCTAATGGATTCTGACATCTGCAAAGCGGTAAAGGCGCGCCCCAGTATCACGTATAGACGCGGTAGAAGCATCCGGGACATGATGGTACACAGCCACTACACACCAATACCCCAGAAAAAAACATGGCTCGAGAGGGGTATTAGTGGCAATTTTAAATGCGGAAGATGTGTAGCGTGCCCCTTCATGACCAAAGCAAGGTCATTTAGAAGCAATAATACCGGCAAAATATATACCATCAAGGATATCATCAACTGTAGAAGCACAGGTCTAGTCTATAAAATCACATGCGAATGTGGAAAAGAATACGTGGGGAAGACAGGCAGAGAACTAAGGAGAAGAATTGGAGAGCATCTAGGTGATGTAAGAAATGGCAGAGATACATCGGTGGCACGCCACGTGAACACCGAACACGACGGCAGACTCGACTGCCTTTCTTTTATGGGAATCAAATTAATCAAACCAGGAATGAGACGAGGGGACTTTGATAGGAGAATCCTACAATGCGAAGCGAAATGGATCTTTTATCTCAAAACAGTTCACCCGTCGGGTTTAAATGAACAACAAAACTTCTGCTGCTTTTTATAATAATTTTTTATGACTTGTGTCGCCATAGAGGGCTATATCATGCCTGTGTCTCCCTCTGACTTCATGTGCTCCCCTATGTATATGCAAGCATGTGTGGTCTGACGGAGGACACAGACAAGGCGGAAATAGTGACTTTGTAGTCCGGTGGGTCTTTCTTTCCCCTTGGACCTAGTATGCCCGTAGACAAGGACGGGCAGGATCTGACGGTGAACCCTGCAAGAATAACCAACGGGGTTAGTTATATGGAAGTATCTGGCAGGTCTCCCCCTTGGATCCTGCGTGCCCTTAAAAACGAGCGCGCGGGACCCGATGTTGAACCTCGCTAGAAGAACCAATGGGGCTAATTATATCTAATCTGTTAGAGCTCCGGTTTGAGTAAACTTACACTAAAGGAAAAAACATACTTGACCTAACAGACGTCAGATATTCAGAGCAAAGTGGCGTGTGTTGGGCGGTCCTGCTAATTTGAAATCCGTAATGCGATTGAGCATAAGTAAAAAATAAGGCAAGCTATCAATTGCTTTGTATTTGGGCCGTGCGCTCTGAGCCTAGGGGTTGCTATGCAACGAGCAACGCTCAGGCGCAGGTCCTTACCTCACTTCCGGCCAGCCCGTACCATGTGACTTGAACTTCCGGTCTGGTGGAACGCACGCGAGCGGCGTGCGTTCCACGTGGAGCAACATGCGTCCTAACAGACTCGGACAGGTGAGACAACTGATCAAGGGGGGCGATACTGACCGGGAGGAGCGGGATAAGAGGAGGCAAGTAACACCACCCATTGCTCACCCAGACCATTGCTAGTTTGGGTGAGACATGTACTGACATGGGACACTTCCCATGTTCCAGTGAGGATAAGAGTCACCAACTATCCTACTGATTGGAGGCGAAAACCACCCTGATCTCTGAGTAAGTGCACTGAGTTGACTTAGAATTGAATGCATTGCTCAATAGTATATGTGACCCATACTGAGTGTATGTCTGTAATTTTATTTGTAGTTGATTGGAGGCTAAAACCACCCTGATCTCTGATCACCCTTGAATACATGTGAAGTCCCCTGATGATGTCTGTAATGAAAGACGGAAACATGGCATGTAGGGCATTGTAATAGGGTTATATAGAACACTAGACCCATACCGAGGGTAAGGTTCGGTGTGGGGTCGCCCCTGTCGGGGCGGGTGCTCCATGTGTGGTAGGCAGGTGATAAGAACAGCCCCCTACCCCTAGGTAGGCAGGAAAGCCAGAATAGGGCTAAGTAGGAGGTCAATACTGCCATCACGAACTCAGCACCCTGGTCACACCGGTCTCAGGCACCACCAACTGCCAGGACCACCCTCTGCGATCGTGGATCCTGCTCGGATGAGGTGAGATCCACCCATTTTTTCACGTATTCATTGGTTGTATGTGATATAGTGGAGGTTGTTTTTTGTTATTTTTGTCTCTCACCCAGTGTGAAATATATTCAAAATGACCAAGTAAAGGTTATGTTTTAAAGAATCCAGTTTACAAAAAATTTATCGGTATTTCATTGCTGCTGACATTTTTACTTTTTTTGTTATTAATCAAAATTTACCGAAATGATTGCAAAAAAATGACATTTTTCACTTTCAGTTGTAAATTTTTTTTAAAAACACAACATCTATATATAAATTGTTTTCAAAATTTATTGTTCTACATGTCTTTGATAAAAAAAAAAAAATGTTTGGGTAAAAAAAATGGTTTGGGTAAAAGTTACAGCGTTTACAAACTATGGTACAAAAATGTGAATTTCCGCTTTTTGAAGCAGCTCTGACTTTCTGAGCACCTGTCATGTTTCCTGAGGTTCTACAATGCCCAGATAGTAGATAAAACCCACAAATGACCCCATTTCGGAAAGTAGACACCCTAAGGTATTCGCTGATGGGCATAGTGAGTTCATAGAACTTTTTATTTTTTGTCACAAGTTAGCGGAAAATGATGATTTCTTTTTTTTTTTTCTTACAAAGTCTCATATTCCACTAACTTGTGACAAAAAATAAAAACTTCCATGAACTCACTATGCCCATCATGAAATACCTTGGGGTGTCTTCTTTCCAAAATGGGGTCACTTGTGGGGTAGTTATACTGCCCTGACATTTTAGGGGCCCTAATGTGTGAGAAGTAGTTTGAAATCAAAATGTGTAAAAAATGCCCTCTTAAATCCTAAAGGTGCTCTTTGGAATGTGGGCCCCTTTGCCCACCTAGGCTGCAAAAAAGTGTCAAATATGTGGTATCGCCGTACTCAGGAGAAGTTGGGCAATGTGTTTTGGGGTGTCATTTTACATATACCCATGCTGGGTGAGATAAATATCTTGGTCAAATGCCAACTTTGTATAAAAAAAATGGGAAAAGTTGTCTATTGCCGAGATATTTCTCTCACCCAGCATGGGTATATGTAATACCAGCCACCTGGTTATGGTTGGCTTTATGAGTTGTAACATGCAGAAAGATGTGTCTGTATTTCCGCGTGTAGTACTGACTAATTGCCGGGGTCCAGTAATCAGAAGGACATAATATTACTTCAGTGGTCTCTCCACCAACCTTTTAGATGGTAAATCTACGGGGCCAGTCCATATATAATTCTGAACCAATGACACTGCCGTCTTTAAAGCAGTGTTTTCTGTCAGCGTGCGGCGTCCGATGGCATCCGGGCATCTGCAACATTACAGAGCCTAATGGTGGGCCTAATATATAAAGTGCAGTGTTACAGTGTAGGAGTGGGTGCTAGTGTCTGTCTTAGCTGTTCTACCATCTTCCTTTATTCAGCTTATTGGGGTTTGGATGCTGTTCACACGCTTGACCTCCTGAGAGCTATTAAAGGGGCCTGATGCGAGATGAAAACTCAGCTTCCCATCTAGTCGCACAGTCTGTAATTTGCCAAGGGGTTTACTTAATATTATGACTCCACATGTGTTTTGCAAGATTAATTCAAAGTAGATTGGAATTTTTCCATAGATATGCCATTTCAGTGCCCAATATTTTATGCCCAGCTTGTGCCATTGTGAAAAGTAAGCCCACTTATTAAACACCCAACCTGTGGCCCTAATTTTTTATCTGGACATACAACAGGGCTCAGCAGTAAAAGACCACCATGTGTATTTGAGGTCCAATGTGGTGATGTACGCATCTTGTGCTGACAACTGTAGAGGCTCTAGGGTGAAATAGTAAATTAAACCCCTTAGAAGTGACCACATTTTGGAAAGTATGCACCTCAATGGGGAAGGTGCAGCTGTGTTGGGTGAGGAGATAGCTAGAAGGTTGGAGAAGCGTTTAAACTAGGGACTAAGGGGAAGGGTAATTACATTGTAGAAGGGGAAGATTGAGACCTGGGGCTAGGTAATAGGGGAAACTGGGGGTGGGATGGAGGGAGGGACTAGAACATTTCATAAGGATAGGTGTAGGGTAAGAAATATCTGGTGAACTGGAATTGTTAATGTCCGAGGAGGACTATAACATAGTGGGAATAACTGAGACATGTTTGGATGATAGCTAACATACTGGGTTTTAGTCTGTTTAGAAAGGATTATGAAAACCAAAATATGTATACATAGAAATACAAGACAAAAAGAAATCATTTGAATTGCTAAACAGGAATGTAGTGATGAAGCATTGAGAAGCTATAAGGAAACAAATTGAATGTGTAAAGACAGATAAAAGTGGCCATGTTGGAGACAGAGAGATTCATTGCCGAAGAACCACCCCTAAATGTCTTCAGTTGTATAAATGATAATAAGTTTAACCCAGCGAGTGTTGGCCCATTGCAGAGTGATGAGGGAGATGTTGGAGAAAGCAAAGCTGTTAATTATTTTTTCTGCACTGTATTCACCGAGAAAAATGAACTGTCAGAGGAAATGCAGAGTGTCTAAATAAACTGCCCATTAAAAGGGGTCTTTCTGACCCAGGAAGAAGTGCAGCAGCATCAAAAAGAGTAAAATAGATAAATTACCCGGTCCAGATGGCATACACCCCTGTATCCTAAGAGAATTAAGTAGTGTAATAGACAGACCTTTTTTCAGATATTTAAGGACTCTATATTGACAGGGACTGTTCCACAGGATTGGAGTATAGCAAATGTGTTGCCAGTATTCAAAAAGGGGTCAAAAACGAATCTTGGAAACTATAGGCCGGTAAGTCTAATATCTGTCATGCATTAACTGTTGAAAGATTTTCTAAGAGATGATATTCTGGAATATCTCCATGAAAATAAGCAAATAACGCCATATCGGCATGGCTTCATGACGGATCAGTCCTGCGAAACTAGTTTAATCGGTTTCTATGAGGAGATACGTTCTAGACTTGACTGTGGCAATTCAATGGATGTCATATATCTTGACTTCTCCAAAGCATTTGATACTGTACCATGTAAAAAGTTTGTATATAAACTGAAAATGCTTGGGCTGGGAGAAAATATGTCTATGTGGGTAAGTAACTGACTCAGCGATAGAAAACAGAGGGTGGTTGTTAAATGGGTTGTCTCACCTCATAAAGTCATAGTTATTGTGCGTATATGATATTTTTATTCACTTTCTAACGTACTTCTATTTTCTATATGGCTTCTCTTCCCTGTTTTCTTTCATTATACCTTCCTTTAGACCCTGCTCGTCCCTAGGGGTTAAGGCCCCTGCTGTAATGCACTTGCGGTGGCCGCGCTTGCGCACTTGGAGAGAACTATCCAGCCTTTTTGGTGGCCGGGAATCGCGGGAGCTAGCATATGCGCATTCGCTCCCGTCCCCGGCCACCTCGTATGTACTCTTGGATTAGCCCCCGTCCTTGGCCACCTCGTATGTATTCTTGGATTAGCTCCTGTCCCTGGCCACCTCGTATGTATTCTAGGATTATCTCCTGTCCCTGGCTACCTCATTCTGCATTGCATCCCTGAAGCTGTTCTGTACAGTTATGCCAGGAGGCTAAATAGTACCTGCTGTCGTCTTGTGAAAGATGACTGTAGGAAAACTTCAGGTCTGACCTGAAGGTTTTCTACAGCAGCTGGCGGAGCAATCTCCTGGTAATTTTATCAGGAGACAGACTTTACCACTTGCTGGTACCCGCTGTTATCTCTATTAGCAAATATATAGAGATAACAGTGTGCAGTGAGCGCAAGGTGACACAAACCCCCTTAAGGTACATACTCAGATTGGGTCACCGTCACCAGAGTGATACTTCAGGGGTCAATATTCTCAAATATTTTTTATTAATGGTCTTGTAGAAGGCTTGCACAGTAAAATATTTTTTTTAGCAGATGTCACTACACTGTGTAAAGTAATAAACAAGGGGGGGGGGGGCGTGGCTTGGCATCCGAGCGTGATGGCCACATGAATCTTCAGCTCCTGCACATAGCGACCTTCACAGTGTGGTCCCCCTTCCTTCTTTCTCCCTTTTTTGGCAAACTGTGCCCAAAGCCTCTTCACGATGCCTAGAGGCAAGAGAGCCCACACTAAACAGGGCATGCTCGATTTTTACTTTGATAAAGACACGGGCACCGCGCTTACGGTTACATTACAGTCTCAACCATCGCCGCCATCTTCTGAGACAGTGCCCACGTCTCCTCCGCAATTGCAGCGTGATGCCTCCCGGCTTCAGAACAACTCTCTCCACTCACCTCAATGCCTCACGTCTGTAGCCAGGAACTCTGCGAGCAGTGAATCAGACCGGTTGTCCCCATCCCCAGACCACACGGGAGTGAAGACGCCATCTTCACCTGACACGAGGATCCTGGAAAAGCAAAGGCCTAGATTACAGCCTGCCGCATCAGAGGAGTTGAGCCCCGCGCCCCTGCTACCTACCCTATACCCTCCATACTACAGAGGTTCCCCACATCTAAACAGCCCGTCTGTCAACCTTCAGAAGGACATGCTCTCCACAAGGACTTCTCTTCTTTACTAGTCCCTCTCCAATCCTCATCTCAGGCCTAGATGTCATCTCAGGCCTAGTCTTGCACGTGGAGACCAAAACTGGAGAATTTGCTATATCCCATAATCAACTTATCGATAACCATGAAGAAATGTCAGCGGATATTAATCGTATAAAGACCAAATTCAATGACCTAGAGGATCGCTCTAGGCTAAATAATATGTTTCGGGGGATACTGGAAGATATTGGGCCCTCTGACTTCATGGCCTACCTGCAGACCCTTATGCAAAAACTCCTGGTGTTCTGTTCTGCCCGAGACTTAATCATAGATCGGGCTCATAGGATCCCTAGACCCCGACACCTGCCAGAGACTACACCTAGAGACACATTGGCTCGGATTCACTTCTTCCAGACTAATGAAGCTGCCCTGTCGGCTGCTCGTCAGCTAGCTTAGATGCCGGCACCCTACCAGTCAGTGAAATTATACACAGACCTGTCTGCAGCTACATTGCAACAGAGGCGTCTGCTGGCTCCTGTTACTATAGCCCTAAGAAAGCACAAAATTGCATACGAGTGGGACTTCCCTTTAAAGCTTTTGCTCACCTACAACGGTAAACACCACAGTATTGCCTCCGTGGAAGAAGGCTGCCGCCTGTTGGGACCGTGGAGTATATCTTTACCATCTACAGATGAGATCTTCCAATCTCCTCCACCACATTTGATCTTTGAGTGGCACACAGTTGGTGCTAGGAGGGGTACCAAACATTGACTTTTAGATTCATTTTATTGTGCTCTGGAGTCTACTCTTAGTGCTCAGCATCAATCAGGACTTTTCTTCCCCTGAAGTCCTTTTTGACCGGTTTGAGTGTCTTTCTCCACTCCGGTTTTGAGCTTTTTTTTATTTTTTTTATTCTATTTGCTCTAACGTTCCCTTTTAATGTTCTATATTTACTTTTACCATACTGTCTCAGATGATTGTGTTGCACAGAAGGTGGGAGGCGTGGTCAGACTATCGCATTGTGCCCTCCCTGGTTTAGCTGGAGATCTTTGCTTTTCAGTTATTTCCCATGGTTCTTAAATTTGTTTCTCTGAATGCTAAAGGACTTAACAGCCTACAAAAACTATCCTATTTGTAGTCTGAGGCTTTACATCTTAAGGGTCATATACTCTTCGTACAAGAATCCCACATTGTTAGTAAGGGTGCCTATAGGATCCACATCTATGGTCTATTCAGACCCTAAATTCCCTGTAGGGGTCCCTAACTGAAAATAAAATATTTCTTTATTAGTTATTATTTAAAATAAATGAACCAAACAACTATAGAAAACTATTAAAATTATCAGTGTCTGATGGAGGGTACAATTGGAGTGTATGAATGTATTTGCCTTTGTCACATGTAGCCACTGTGGAGTGCAATGCCTCCCATTCATTTATATGGGGTATAGCTGCACTTACAAGCCTCTGCTAATACTTTGTTTGTGCATTCATACAATGTGATGGCAGTTTGGGCGCTCCTATTAAGATCCTTTTATCGTTCGGCCTTTATATTCAGGCTGGACAACAATGAAACAATGTTGCTAGGTTTGTATATACTTTTGAATCTGCCACTAGTCTGCTCAATTCACTTGTCTCTAGGCTACACTCTACACTTTTGTGCTACTGACTGCTCTATTTCATCCATAGAAGTCACTGTTCGCGCTAAACCGCTCATGTGGCATGCTCAATTCCACTCCTCAATGTCTGGTGCTGTCTCTGCAGCGTACTCTTTTTTACTAGTCCCTAACATTTCAGGCACTGTTTAAAATACAGGACGTCATACCACCCCTCCCGACATGTTTCGCCACGCTCACTGGCTTTGTCAGGGGATGTGGGGTATGAGGTCCACATACCCCACATCCCCTGACGAAGCCAGTGAGCGTGGCGAAACATGTCGGGAGGGGTGGTATGACGTCCTGTATTTTAAACAGTGCCTGAAATGTTAGGGACTAGTAAAAAAGAGTACGCTGCAGAGACAGCACCAGACATTGAGGAGTGGAATTGAGCATGCCACATGAGCGGTTTAGCACGAACAGTGACTTCTATGGATGAAATAGAGCAGTCAGTAGCACAAAAGTGTAGAGTGTAGCCTAGAGACAAGTGAATTGAGCAGACTAGTGGCAGATTCAAAAGTATACACAAACCTAGCAACATTGTTTCATTGTTGTCCAGCCTGAATATAAAGGCCGAACGATAAAAGGATCTTAACCCCTTAAGGACACATGACGTATCGGTACGGCATGTTTCCCGAGTCCTTAAGGACACATGACGTACCGGTACGTCATGTGTTGTTCCGATCACTGCCGTGCGGCCGGCTGTGATCGGAACAAGGTGCCTGCTCAAATCATTGAGCAGGCACCTCGGCTAAATGCGCGGGGGGGTCCCGTGACCCCCCCATGTCCGCGATCGCAACAAACCGCAGGTCAATTCAGACCTGCGGTTTGTTGCGCTTTCTGCAGTTTCTGATCGCTGCGGTCCCTGACCGCGGCGATCAGAAACTTTAGTGTGGCGAAAATATATATTTATCACCCCCCCTGCACCTCTGAATGATTTTAGCCCGGTGGGAGGTGCAGGGGGGGTGTTGCGGGCGGTGGGGGCGGTGCGGGAGGCGGGCGGTGCGGCAGGCGGGATCGCGATCCCCCGCCCACCTCCTATTGCGTAATCGTTGGTTTCTAGTGGATATACCAGGGTGCCAGCACATTGCTGGCACCCTGGTATAAACGGCTGACATCGGTGATGCGATGTCAGCCGTTTAACCCTTTCCATACAGCGGTCCGTACGGACCGCTGTATGGAAAAAGTTAACAGTAAGAGGGAGCTCCCTCCCTCTCCGATCGGGGGGCTGCAGTGCCTTTGCAGCCCCCCGATGGAGAGGGAGAGAGCCCCCAGACAGCCCCCCCAGAGCCCCGTCCTTACCCTGCCCCGTCTGCGCAGTTCTGACCATAACTGAGCAGACGGGGAAGGTTCCCATGGCAACAGGACGCCTCTCAGGCGTCCTGCTGTCCATGGTGCTGAACAGATCTGTGCTGAAAGCATAGATCTGTTCAGTGTAAGTAAAATATAGTACAGTGCAATATATATTGTACTGTACTGTATTATACAGACATCAGACCCACTGGATCTTCAAGAACCAAGTGGGTCTGGGTCAAAAAAAAAGTGAAAAAAAGGTAAAAATCAAAAAACACATTTAACACATGTTTGGTATCGCAGCGTCCGTAACGACCTGATCTATAAAACGGTCATGTTACTTTACCCGAACGGTGAACGCCATAAAAATAAAAAATAAAAAACTATGATTAAATTGAAATTTTGTCCACCTTACTTCCCAAAAAAAGGTAATAAAAGTGATCAAAAAAGTCGCATGTACGCCAAAATTGTAACAATCAAACCGTCATCTCATCCCGCAAAAAATGAGACCCTACTTAAGATAATCGCCCAAAAACTGAAAAAACTATGGCTCTTAGACTATGGAAACACTAAAACATCATTTTTTTTGTTTCAAAAATGAAATCATTGTGTAAAACTTACATAAATAAAAAAAAAGTATACATATTAGGTATCGCCGCGTCCGTATCGACCGGCTCTATAAAAATATCACATGACCTAACCCCTCAGGTGACCACCGTAAAAAAATAAAAATAAAAACGGTGTAAAAAAAGCCATTTTTTGTCATCTTACGTCACAAAAAGTGTAATAGCAAGCGATCAAAAAGTCATATGCACCCCAAAATAGTGCCAATCAAACCGTCATCTCATCCCGCAAAAAATGAGACCCTACTTAAGATAATCACCCAAAAACTGAAAAAACAATGGCTCTTAGACTATGGAGACACTAAAACATTTTTTTTGTTTTAAAAATGAAATCATTGTGTAAAACGTACATAAATAAAAAAAATTGTATACATATTAGGTATCGCCGCGTCCGTGACAACCTGCTCTATAAAATTACCACATGATCTAACCTGTCAGATGAATGTTGTAAATAAAAAAATAAAAAACGCTGCCAAAAAAGCTATTTCTTGTTACCTTGCCGCACAAAAAGTGTAATATAGAGCAACCAAAAATCATATGTACCCTAAACTAGTACCAACAAAACTGCCACCCTATCCCGTAGTTTCTAAAATGGGGTCACTTTTTTGGAGTTTCTACTCTAGGGGTGCATCAGGGGGGCTTCAAATGGGACATGGTGTAAAAAAAAACAGTCCAGCAAAACCTGCCTTCCAAAAACCGTATGGCATTCCTTTCCTTCTGCGCCCTGCCGTGTGCCCGTACAGCGGTTTACGACCACATATGGGGTGTTTCTGTAAACTACAGAATCAGGGCCATAAATAATGAGTTTTGTTTGGCTGTTAACCCTTGCTTTGTAACTGGAAAAAAAAAATTAAAATGGAAAATCTGCCAAAAAAGTGAAATTTTGAAATTGTATCTCTATTTTCCATTAAATCTTGTGCAACACCTAAAGGGTTAACAAAGTTTGTAAAATCCGTTTTGAATACCTTGAGGGGTGTAGTTTCTTAGATGGGGTCACTTTTATGGAGTTTATAATCTGGGGGTGCATCAGGGGGGCTTCAAATGGGACTTGGTGTCAAAAAAACGGTCCATAAAAATCAGCCCTCCAAAAAACAAACGGCGCACCTTTCCCTCTACGCCCCGCTGTGTGGCCGTACAGTAGTTTACGCCCACATATGGGGTGTTTCTGTAAACAGCAGAGTCAGGGCAATAAAGATACAGTCTTGTTTGGCTGTTAACCCTTGCTTTGTTAGTGGAAAAAATGGGTTAAAATGGAAAATTAGGCAAAAAAATGAAATTCTCAAATTTCATCGCCATTTGCCAATAACTCTTGTGCAACACCTAAAGGGTTAACGACGTATGTAAAATCAGTTTTGAATACCTTGAGGGGTGTAGTTTCTTAGATGGGGTCACTTTTAGGGAGTTTCTCCTCTAGGGGTGCATCAGGGGGCTTCAAATGGGACATGGTGTAAATAAACCAGTCCATAAAAATTAGCCTTCCAAAAACCAAACGGCGCACCTTTCACTCTACGCCCCGCTGTGTGGCCGTACAGTAGTTTACGGCCACATATTGGGTGTTTCTGTAAACGGCAGAGTCAGGGCAATAAAGATACCGTCTTGTTTGGCTGTTAACCCTTGCTTTGTTAGTGGAAAAAATGGGTTAAAATGAAAAATTAGACAAAAAAATAAAATTCTCAAATTTCCTCCCTATTTGCCAATAACTCTTGTGCAACACCTAAAGGGTTAACAACGTATTCAAAATCAGTTTTGAATACCTTGAGGGGTGTAGTTTCTTAGATGGGGTCATTTTTGGGTGGTTTCTATTATGTAAGCCTCGCAAAGTGACTTGAGACCTGAACTGGTCCCTAAAAATTGAGTTTTTGTAAATTTCTGAAAAATTTCAAGATTTGCTTCTAAACTTCTAAGCCTTATAACATCCCCAAAAAATAAAATATCATTCCCAAAATAATTCAAACATAAGGTAGACATATGGACTTCCGGTTCCGGCGCTCGTATGTGAAGCAGCAGGAGAAGAGAGCTCCGTGCCTGAGAACCGACCGCAAGGCCACTAACGTTTTTAAAGGGGTATATCCCCGCTCACCCGCTCTGTATCTCCTCCGAAGCGGATGGAGAAATACTTGACCAGAAGTGGTGCGTGTGTGGGCAGTCCGGCACTCCGCAGGCTCGCTAAGGCCGCAGCTGAGGAAGACAAGATGGCGGGAGCAGCGGATCGCCTCACGCGCTCAGCCAGATCCTCGTCCCAACCCCCTCCTACTATCCTGAAAGACGTCGAGCCGTTACTCGCTCCGGAAGCCTTCGATCAGGAGCCTGAGGTACTGCAAGGGTTGGGGGTTGGATGTAAAGCCCTGGCAGTGGAGGTTGCTAAACTTCTGGCTCCAGACATTAAAGCCGCGCTTGAGGCCACAGTGGAGGCCACGCTATCGCAGCTACAGGCTGATGTTTCTAGTCACTCGGCCCGGATTTCCGAACTGGAGAACAAAATCGGCTCACTGGAGAGTGAACTAGGCCAATCCCAGATGCAACTACAGACGGTGTTGAGATCCGCAACGGGTCTGCGCGATAAATTAGAGGACTTGGAAAATCGGTCCCGGCGTAGTAATATAAGAATTATTGGCCTACCAGAATCGGTGCCTGCTAACCAGCTGCCTTTGATTTGTTCTGTGGACATACCTAAAGCCCTGGGGATTCGCAGCCCTTGTGTGGTGGAGAGGGCACACCGTGTAGGCCCAGTGCGGCTGGATCAAAATGGCGACGCCTACAGCAATGAACAAGCGGTGAGGCCCCGTCCCACAATTGTCAAATATTTGAACTATGCTGAAAAAGCGGACATATTGGGGCAGTTTAAGAAAAGAGGGAAACCAATTGATGTTAGGGGCTACAAAGTTTTGCTGTTTGGGGACTATAGTGCTGAGGTCTCGAAAAGGAGGAGAGCTTTTTCAGTGATATGCTCGCATCTTGTCAGGAAGAAAAGAAAGTTCGCTTTGTTATACCCGGCGACCTTGAAAGTGTTTAAAGATGATGGCTCCTCGGAGACTTTTGGAACCCCGGAGGAGGCCGAGGAAATTATGAATATGCTCAATCTAGAAGGCACAGCTGAGAGGTCCCTGGACCAGATGTCGGCCTCCGGAAGACCGCCATCGTCCCAGAGAGACAGGCCTGCGCCACAAAGACCTCGATCACCACGCCGGCGGGGGAATCGAACCTATGAAGACCGACGTTCCAGGAGGGACTAACACACTAAAAGCTTGTTGTGAGAGCTGTTGGACCGGCATGCTATGGTAGCTATGCTGATGGGTTGCACCTCTGTGGTAACAGATCTAGCCGTTGTTTGAGATATATCAGAAGTGACTTCCATGTCTTTCATGAACGGCACTCAATAAGCTATTTAGTAGAACTGCCTTGCAATGATTGACCTGGAACGACATCTTGTTTACCTGCCCGGGTACTAAATATAATGTTTTTGTAGATGTATTATGCAAAGGTTCATTAGGTTAACGGAGAGGGTTAATGTATATTCTGCTGGGTTACAGAACAGGAGATTGTGAGATAGCGGAGTCTCTAAATAGACGAGAAAAAAGTGAAGTCAGGAAATTACAAGTTCGCAGTCACCTTTGGTGATAAGGGGAGTGTTTGAGTTTTAGTTTATTCTGTTAGAGAGGGACAAAGGGAGGTTTTCTTAGCACTACAGATAATCCATCCATTCTTGGAGTGTGGCACTTGCTAGGAGGCAGGATGGTGAACATAGTAACATGGAATGTCAAGGGTCTACGTTCTCCTCATAAGAGAATGATGGTTTTGCGTCACCTGAAGAAACTGGGGGCGGATATTGCTCTGTTACAAGAGACGCACTTGGAGGCACCAGATTTTGGGAGAATGCAGAAGCTATGGGTGGGGGAAGTGATAGGCTCTCCATCTGATAAGAAGAGGGCAGGAGTTCTCATACTATTGCACAAAAAATTGCAGTACAAAATACTGTCCACAGAGGCAGATGATAGTGGGAGACTGATTACCCTTACCATTGAGACCCCTGCTGGGACATTATCAATTTATAATGTTTATGCCCCGAACGTACAGGCAGGTCCCTTTATGGGAAAACTGGAAAGACTCATCCTACAGGACACCAATAACTTAGTGTTAATAGGGGGGGATCTCAACATGGTACATTCGGTTCTGGAAGATAGGAAGCGAACTAGGATGGGCGGAGCAGACAAGCAGCGTACATTGTCTATCCTTCCAAATATGATGGAAGCTACCAATTTAACTGATATCTGGCGACATTTCAACCCCATGGAACGGGAATATACACACTTTTCTCACTCTCAATGTGCCTGGTCCCGGATAGACTACTTTCTAGGGTCCGGTTTATTGACCGCCAAAGTCAGTACAGTAAAGATAGAGGAGATGGTGATATCTGACCATTCACCGGTGACATTGAGACTGAGAGAGGTTGCTGCAAAAGGCCAGGATATTCTATGGCGATTGTCAGGGTACTTAGCCATGGATGAAACTTTTAAATCTAAGGTACTAGGGTGGTGGTGGGCATATAAAGACACGAATGGGCAGCACCAGGACAACCCATCCCTTTTTTGGGATACAGCTAAAGCTGTGTTGAGAGGACATATCATCTCATACACTGTGGCTCAAAAAAGGGATGCACGTTCCAAATTGCTGGAGGCCACAAATAATCTGAGAACACTTTACACTGAGTTTCAACAGAACCCCACAGAGGCCAACAGAACTAAATGGATTACAGCTAAACATAACTACGACCATTATGCAGAAAAACTGGAAAGGGTCCATGCGGATCATTCCTCGGCGTATTTTTTCAAATATGGTAACAAGTCGGGAAGACTCCTGGCCAGGCTTGCACAGGGAAGGAGAACGCAGTTGCCTCCTCCCAAGCTTAGAACAGGGACGGGAGATCTGTCAAGTGACCCAAAGGCCACTTTAGAGATTTTTAAAAGCTATTATGAGCAATTGTATTCCCAAGACCCTTGCAATATTGAGGAAGGTTGTACCTTCCTAGACTCTGTCACTCTGCCGTCTGTTGAGGACACGGATCTGTTAATGTTGAATGCTCCTATCACAGAGCAAGAAATTAGCATGGTGATAAAATCTCTACATAATGGGAAAGCCCCGGGTCCCGACGGTTTCCCGGCGGAGTTTTACAAATCCCTGGGTCCGGAGATAGTCCCTAGCTTACTGAAGTTGTTTGAGTCGATAATCCAAACTCAGACCGTGATGCCCTCGGGAAACTTAGCACATATTAAACTGATACCCAAACCGGACAAGGACTCCACTCTTCCGGGGTCCTATAGGCCCATCTCCTTGATAAACCAGGATTTAAAGATCTTAGCGAAAATAATGGCTAACAGACTGGCGATTATTATGCCTAAACTTATTGGTTTGCATCAAGTTGGATTCGTGAAAGGCAGGTCAGCCACGATTAACATTCGAACGGTTCTGGCGGTGCAGGATTGGCTCCTCAGGAGACGGCAGACGGATGAGATGGGAAGGGAGGCTCTTTTGGCCTTAGATGCCGAAAAGGCCTTCGACAACGTGAATTGGCAATGGTTAGACCTAGTATTGGACAGGATGGGAATCCAAGGCCCCTTCAGGGCGTTTGTCCATGCGATTTATGCCACCCCTCAGGCAAGGATTTGCCTCCCAGGCTGGTTGTCTGCTCCGTTCCCTCTTAAGAAAGGCACGAGACAGGGATGTCCTCTTTCCCCACTTTTGTTCAATATAGCTCTTGAACCGTTGGCTAGACATTTACTGAGTTCGGATGTCTATGAGGGAATAAGGGTGGGGAATAGAGAGGTTAAACTGACGTGTTTCGCAGATGATATGCTGCTATTTTTGAAGGATCCCACCAAAGACCTGTCAACAGTACTAGACACCCTTCACAAAGTCCAGGCCTTTATGGGCTACAGGATTAATGTAGCTAAATGTCAGTTGCTACATATTGGTAAAGGCTTAAGAGTGCGGTATGATGAGAACTTAATAACGGTGGCCCGAGATTATATAAAATACCTTGGTATCAAAATAGGCAAGTCTCCAACTAAAATGTACAGCTTAAACTATGACCCCCTGATAGCCAAGATTATTCGAGAACTGCAGAAATGGCAAGAACTCCCACTGACATTATTGGGGAGGGCAAGCCTCATTAAGATGACTAGTTTTGCTAGGCTCCTGTACCAATTGCAAACAATGCCGCTTTTGTTGAAGCACACAGATGTGAACAAATTACAATCTGCGTTTGTAGCTTTCCTATGGAGAAAAAAGAGACCCCGGATTGCTTATAAGAAACTCTGCCTGCTTAAATGGGAGGGGGGTCTGCAGTTACCTGATATTCGAGGCTATAACCTGGCAGCATTGTGGCGGTATATACGAGATTGGGTGGGAGGAACCTCACATTACACTGATAGGACACTGGAGCAGGAGTTGGTAGCTCCACATGATCTACGTGCTCTGCTACACTCTAAATTGTCATTGCTTCCAGAGGAGGCCAGACATGCTCTGATTCTTCGGGACACCATTGCGACGTGGAAACACGTCAGGAAATTATATAGGCTGCCAATTTATATCTCAACTTACATGCCGTTGTGGTCCCTTCCATCTTTTCCACAGGGAGGAACCAACAGGTTGTTCCAAGAATGGCGGAGGAAAAATGTAGGGAACCTAGGTGACCTTCTAACGACTAATGGGCTTAAGCTGTTGTCCTGGGAGGAAATACAGTCCAAATACTCTATACCCCCGAACCAATACTTGCAGTTTTTGCAGATACAGACTTTCTGCGCAGCCCAATCAAAGACGCTAGGAACTGAGACTGCCATAACTAGATTTGCTGCTCTTATGAGCCAGGCGAGTCAGATGGACTCTATTTCTATAATATATAGGAAACTAATGAATGTCAAACTTGAAGGGGTTGCACAGACAGTTTTCAAGGAATGGGAGAAACAGGTGGCTGATGATAAACTTACCTTTAAGATACGAGAGGGGATGGATAAACTTAGATGTGCTATCAGCAGTGAGCATTGGAGAGAAACACAATTCAGGATAATTCACAGGGCAACCTATGCATACAATTTATCCTATGACAATGCGCCGGCACACTACTTGAGACAGTGCCCTAAATGTGATCTGCCCAAAGCTGACCTCCTGCACGGAATTTGGGGATGTAGCAAGTTACAATTGTATTGGGAACAAATCTGTGGATATGTTAATGACGTCTGGAAAATTAGAGTTAAAAATGTACCCCAACAATGTGTATTTCACTTTATTCCCAGAGACCAGGATGACGCTGACTCGTCCATAGTGGGCACCAAGGGGCCTCATGTAGTGCTACTTGCGGCGAAAAAATGTATACTGAGGAAATGGCTTCAGCCCCAGCTGCCCACTCTGGATGAAGTCATCGGTACGGTGAAGGTGCTGATGTACATGGATAGATTGGATGCGGAACGCAATAAGGAATTGTCTGTACAGTCCTTTATCCATAAATGGAGACCGTTCATTGAGCATTCACTCACAATATATGAAAAGAGAGAGGTGGTTAAACCATTCATTGACACAACATGGTACATGAAAGCGAATCTAGCAGGTACGTTAGGAGACTTGCGGATATAGCTCAGGTGGATTGGGATTATCTGTAGTGCTATTACTTTGTTTATACGTATGTATGAAAGAAAGGAAAAGGATGTCTGGATTAACGGATTACAAGATGCTGAGGGTCTTGACATGCTTTTTCTGAGGGGAGGGGAGGTTTTGGGAGGGGTTATAAAATAAAAAATGGACTGATCTAGGCGATTCTTTTTGTGATATGCGATGACTACTGTCAATTCTATGATGTATTGTGTGCAAAATGATTCATTGTATACACTGTGTTACCTCATGTGTAACCTTGCCTCATGCCTGATCTGAATAAAAAAATTTTATTACAAAAAAGGTAGACATATGGGGAATGTAAAGTCATCCAAATTTTTGGGGGTATTACTATGTATTACAGAAGTAGAGAAACTGGAACTTTGAAATTTGCAAATTTTTCCAAATTTTTGTTAAATTTGGTATTTTTTGGTGCAAAAAAAATAATTTTTTTGACTTCATTTTACCAGTGTCATGAAGTACAATATGTGACGAAAAAACAATCTCAGAATGGCCTGGATAAGTCAAAGCGTTTTAAAGTTATCAGCACTTAAAGTGACTCTGGTCAGATTTGCAAAAAATGGCCTGGTCCTTAAGGTGAAATAGGGCTGTGTCCTTAAGGGGTTAATAGGAGCGCCCAATCTGCCATCACATTGTATGAATGCACAAACAAAGTATTAGCAGAGGCTTGTAAGTGCAGCTATACCCCATATAAATGAATGGGAGGCATTGCACTCCACAGTGGCTACATGTGACAAAGGCAAATACATTCATACACTCCAATTGTACCCTCCATCAGACACTGATAATTTTAATAGTTTTCTATAGTTGTTTGGTTCATTTATTTTAAATAATAACTAATAAAGAAATATTTTATTTTCAGTTAGGGACCCCTACAGGGAATTTAGGGTCTGAATAGACCATAGATGTGTTATTACTAATAATATCCCGAGGGTTCCTAAAAGGGACTTTATTTAATAAACCCTATAGGATCCATCATCATTTATTCCCTTGTGTCATACTTTCCCATTACCGTAAAGAGCAAAGGGGCATTATTCTAGCCTTTAGTAACTCTATTGCCTTTTCACCTAGCACCACAATCTTAGATACAAATGGCAGATTCATTATCCATGTGTGTACTGTGAATAATATTCCATACATCATAGTTGCTCTTTACGCTACTAATAAACATCAAATGCACTTTCTTAACAAAGTGCTGCCTAAGGTCGCCAAGGTACAGAGAGGCCATCTCATTGTTTGCAGTGATTTTAATATAGTGCCCGATGCTGCAGTGGACACCACAGCTACCACTAGAGGGCTATCCTCTACCCTTAACTCTCTGCTGGGACATGAGGAACTGTACGACATTTGGGGACTTCCCCTTTTTCTCGTTAGTGCATAACACACATTCACGCATTGACTTATTTCTCTTCAGCAGGTCACTTCTCTAGCTGGCCACACAATCCACCGTAGGGCTGATTAAATGGTCTGACCACGCTGCCATATCCCTTTCAATACAAGAAACTTACAACATTAGGGACACCCTTTGGTTTGTAGCCCTATATAATTTACAACTCTGTTTACAAAGCTGAATTAGCCTTGGCTATAGCAGAAGGGTCCTTTCCTGATGTGATGCTTGCAGCCACCATAGTTGCTCTACTGAAGCCCTGTAAGCCTCAAAATTTGAGACCCATTTCTTTTATAAATACTGATCAATATTCTTGCAACTAGACTGTCAAATATCTTACTTTTCTTAATAGATACTGACCAGACAGGGTTCGTTAAAGGTCGGCAAATTACAGACAATACCAGTCGGGCCCTGGATCTGATTGCTTTTAATAATCGTAGGAGGGCAAAGGCTTTGCTGGAGACTCTCAATGCATTCGGCCGCCTGAATTGGTTATTTGCCTTCTCGCTGTTGAAGACTATGAGTTCTTTGGGGGGGGGGGGGGCACCTTTATAACTGTTGTATAAAAAAAAAAGGGTATTTGTGAATGTAGCTCTGTCATCCTCATTCTATTTAACAAATGGTACCTGCCAGGGGTGCCCCCTTTAGCCCCTGATCTTAATTCTGGCTATTGAGCCCCTTGCTCAAGCAATTACACTTCACCCAGATCACTCGCTGGTATCCAAATTGGTGGCAAACAGCATTGCATATCTCTATATGTGAATGATGTGATCCTAACTTTATCCTCTTCTCAGACTGCTCTACCAGCAGCCCTCTCTTTAATCAAAGAATACGGCCACTTATATATACTATACTTACTATAAGGTCATTGAGACCAAATCCTTCCATTAAATATCCCAGACCAATTATTGTACTCCTTAAAACGGGACTTCCCATTTAACTGAAGACATGAAAGTATACAGTATTTGGGCATTGAGGCATTGCTATTCCTTCGGCAATCTCATGCCTTTACCATCTCAACTATATCCTCCTAAAAGACATGATAAAACAAGACACTGCATTGTATGGCAAGTATGAAATTTCATGGATAGGCCGCATCATGACTTTTCAAATGTTAATTTTACCAAAACTCCTGTTTCTTTTTAGGACTGTTTCTATTAAAGTCCCCAACCATTTCTTTAGAAGAGCACAGGGCCTATTCAATAACTTTGTGTGGTCAGGTAACAAACCCCGGATCGCCGCAAGCGTCCTTACTAAAGCCAAAATACGGGGAGGGTTAGGTCTTCCAAATCTGTTGGACTATTTTTTGGTGACTCAGACTCAGTCGCTTAGGAAATGGTGGATGTTAGATGCTACGACCCCTTGGTTGCAAATTGAATCTGCATTGGCACCCACTAAACATCTCAGAACTATCCTTATCAACTGCCTTAGTGTTTTTCAACTCAAGATACCACTCTTACCTGCTATACTAATAGCTTCGGTCCATCACTGATGCACATTTCTCCAAAAGAAGAACCACAAACCCTTTTCTTTACTAGCTGTGTCCCCATTACAGCTCTTAGAATTACACCTACCAGACACAGACTTACTTCAATGGCGTTCACTGGGTATCCAATTTGAAAGCCAGTTATATAAGAATAGCAGCATTAAGTCCTTTACTGACCTCCAGCTGGATTTAGGGTTTCCCAGAGGGGATTTCTTTAAATACCTGCAGGCATGTCACCTATTACTATCCAAGACTCCTTGCCAGGTAGTTGCTAGTAAAGAGATTTTTGATGTATGGGTTACTCCGACACAGCCCAATACCAACTTGGGCATTAGACCTCTGTATATGGCCCTGGACTCTAAATTAACCTTTTTTGCTCTGTGCCATCGGCACTCCTGCGATTATGGTATCGTGGGACTGCCGCGGCTATCATGTGATTTTGCGGGTGATCATGTGATTCGATCTTCACATCACATAAGATATCACGTCATATTGATGCGGCTCTGTTCCTTTCCTTTCTATTTTTGCGCCTACACATAGCTGTCAATAATTAATCTATTATACATTGAGCTCTATGATTTGGCCAAATGGGGTATTTATTATGTGCCCTCTGGTGATGATGCCACCCCCGACAAAGGTTTCCGAAATGCGCGTCTGGACTGGCGCCATCCTAGAGGAAGCACACATGGGTAACTGATTATGTGTTATATATGTTTGATAACTTGGCACTATGCACCTGCACGTTGTTTTTTAATGCGGATATTATATTGAATCACTGCCCTTGTGCCTTCCTCTTGAGGATGCCGCCTTTCCCTGCATCCATTCTTTGTATGGATTGTCTTTTATGTAATTTGTTAATAAACTCACTTATATCTTATGCGGTCTGGTAGTTTCTTGATAGGTATTTGTAGTGCGTTATACAATAGGCATATATGTAATTCTTTTTGCGTTTGGTTTACATATGTGAGCTTTGGCTCAAATTCTATGTTTTTATTGGCTCAAGCTGTTTTGGTGATATCTAAATTAACCTTCTCCAAATCCACTCCATTCCTTGCATGGGATAAAGAACTACAAGTGAATATCCCCGAGGTTGATTGGATAGATTCATTCAAATGTCTCACAGTCACCTTCCGCAGTATTTCTTTGTATGAAGCTGCTGTTTAAACCTGTTTAAGATGTTATTTTATATTCTGGCACATCGCATCTCTGTTGGTGCGGATGCGGGAACAGAGGTACCTTATTACATGTTTTATGGTCATGCCCATTGGTGCTACATTTATGGACAGATATCTTCGAAGCGGCATCCAGATTTTGTGGCACTACTATTGAAAAATCTTTATGGGCATGCACACTATCTCGGAAGCCGAGTCCCTGTTGCTCACTTGATTCTGACAACAAAATTGGCAATCACCAAGTACTGGAAATCTACTGTCATCCCTACGATAGCAGAAATCATAACTAGAGTCCATAACATCTGCATGTATGAAAATATTATGGACTATAAGGAGCATACCATGGATAGATTTGTACTCGACCTGGGAGCTTGGTTAACACTAGAGATGAGCGAACTTCTGTTTTAAGTTCGGCGTCTAAAGTTCGGGTTTGGATTAGCGGAGAATCCCGATCTGGAACCGGATATGGATTCTGACTTCCGTTGTGGTCCGTGGTAGCGGAATCAATAATGGCCGATTATTGATTCCGCTACCACGGACCACAACGGAAGTCGGAATCCATATCCGGTTCCAGATCGGGATTCTCCGCTAATCCAAACCCGAACTTTAGACGCCGAACTTAAAACAGAAGTTCGCTCATCTCTAGTTAACACATTTGTCCCTAAACATGACCGATCTATAGAGACTGTCGATCTAATATTATCTGAGACTTTTGTTTTGTTTGGTTGTTAGAATGATCTGTTGGTTTTTTCTTTGATTATTATTTGTATGCCTACTTTTTTTTCTACATTTTAAATGTGCTGTACTTTCATGAGGAGGTGCCCCGGCATGACGTGGATCGTGTAACACATCAGCCGTAGCTCCACCTCCCTTCTCTGTCCTGCGGTGAAAGGGTATGTCTGATGAGTCTGGCGGGGATGCCCCACGGCCTCTCGCATCTCAGCGTCCTCTGGGACCGGACGGAGGCCCCTGCTCCGATGCTGAATTGCTTCTCTGCTGGAGGGTGTGTGGTTGTCGGTGCGGCCGCTGCCTGAAAGGTAAAGTGAGAGGTCTGCTTCATCGGGGGCTGTTGAAGTTTCTGAGGCGATCGGGACGAGGAGGGACACCTGAGTGAAGTTAACCCTTTGCCCACATACTAATGGCGTTTTGATATATGGTGTGGAGGAGATATGTATGACCCTTTAACCACTTCAGCCCCGCTAGCTGAAACCCCCTTCATGACCAGAGCACTTTTTACACTTCGGCACTACACTCCTTTCACCGTTTATCGCTCGGTCATGCAACTTACCACCCAAATGAATTTTACCTCCTTTTCTTCTCACTAATAGAGCTTTCATTTGGTGGTATTTTATTGCTGCTGACATTTTTACTTTTTTTGTTATTAATCAAAATGTAACGATTTTTTTGCAAAAAAATGTCATTTTTCACTTTCAGCTGTAAAATTTTGCAAAAAAAAACGACATCCATATATACATTTTTCGCCAAATTTATTTTTCTAAATGTCTTTGATAAAAAAAAAATGTTTGGGCAAAAAAAAAAAAAGGGTTTGGGTAAAAGTTATAGCGTTTACACTCTATGGTACAAAAATGTGAATTTCCGCTTTTTGAAACAGCTCTGATTTTCTGAGCACCTGTCATGATTCCTGAGGTTCTACAATGCCCAAACAGTAGAAAAACCCCACAAATGACCCCATTTCGGAAAGTAGACACCCTAAGGTATTTGCTGATGGGCATAGTGAGTTCATAGAACTTTTTATTTTTTGTCACAAGTTAGCGGAAAATGATGATGATTTTTTTATTTATTTTTTCTTACAAAGTCTCATATTCCACTAACTTGCGACAAAAAATAAAAAATTCTAGGAACTCACCATGCCCCTCACAGAATACCTTGGGGTGTCTTCTTTCCAAAATGGGGTCACTTGTGGGGTAGTTATACTGCCCTGGCAATTTAGGGGCCCAAATGTGTGAGAAGAACTTTGCAATCAAAATGTGTAAAAAATGACCGGTGAAATCCGAAAGGTGCACTTTGGAATATGTGCCCCTTTGGCCACCTTGGCTGCAAAAAAGTGTCACACATCTGGTATCGCCGTACTCAGGAGAAGTTGGGGAATGTGTTTTGGGGTGTCATTTTACATATACCCATGCTGGGTGAGAGAAATATCTTGGCAAAAGACAACTTTTCCCATTTTTTTATACAAAGTTGGCATTTGACCAAGATATTTTTTTCACCCAGCATGGGTATATGTAAAATGACACCCCAAAACACATTCCCCAACTTCTCCTGAGTACGGCGATACCAGATGTGTCACACTTTTTTGCTGCCAAGGTGGGCAAAGGGGCACATATTCCAAAGTGCACCTTTCGGATTTTGCAGGCCATTTTTTACACATTTTGATTGCAAAGTACTTTTCACACATATGGTCCCCTAATTTGCCAGGGCAGTATAACTACCCCACAAGTGACCCCATTTTGGAAAGAAGACACCCCAAGGTATGCCATAAGGGGCACAGCGAGTTCCTAGAATTTTTTTTTTTTTGTCACAAGTTAGCGGAAACTGATGATTTTTTTTTTTTTTCTCTTTTTTCCTTACAAAGTCTCATATTCCACTAACTTGCGACAAAAAATAAAAAATTCTAGGAACTCGCCATGCCCCTCACGGAATACCTTGGGGTGTCTTCTTTCCAAAATGGGGTCACTTGTGGGGTAGTTATACTGCCCTGGCAATTTAGGGGCCCAAATGTGTGAGAAGTACTTTGCAATCAAAATGTGTAAAAAATGGCCTGTGAAATCCGAAAGGTGCACTTTGGAATATGTGCCCCTTTGCCCACCTTGGCTGCAAAAAAGTGTCACACATCTGGTATCGCCATACTCAGGAGAAGTTGGGGAATGTGTTTTGGGGTGTCATTTTACATATACCCATGCTGGGTGAGAGAAATATCCTGGCAAAAGACAACTTTTCCAATTTTTTTATACAAAGTTGGAATTTGATCAAGATGTTTATCTCACCCAGCATGGGTATATGTAAAATGACACCCCAAAACACATTCCCCAACTTCTCCTGAGTATGGCGATACCAGATGTGTGACACTTTTTTGCAGCCTAGATGCGCAAAGGTGCCCAAATTCCTTTTAGGAGGGCATTTTTAGACATTTGGATCCCAGACTTCTTCTCACGCTTTAGGGCCCCTAAAAAGCCAGGGCAGTATAAATACCCCACATGTGACCCCACTTTGGAAAGAAGACACCCCAAGGTATCCAATGAGGGGCCTGGCAAGTTCATAGAATTTTTTTTTTTTCTCACAAGTTAGCGGAAATTGATTTTTTTTTGTTTTTTCTCGCAAAGTCTCACTTTCCGCTAACTTAGGACAAAAATTTAAATCTTTCATGGACTCATGATGCCCCTCAGCAAATACCTTGGGGTGTCTTCTTTCCAAAACAGTTGTGGGGTGTTTTTACTGCCCTGGCATTTGAGGGTCTCTGCAATCATTACATGTATGGCCAGCATTAGAAGTTTCTGCTATTCTCCTTATATTGAGCATACAGGTAATGAGATTTTTTTTTCCGTTCAGCCTCTGGGCTGAAAGAAACAAATGAACGGCACAGATTTCTTCATTCGCATCGATCAATGTGGATGAAAAAATATCTGCCCAAAAAAAAAAAATGGAGGGGAAAGGCGTCTGCCAGGACATAGGAGCTCCGCCCTACATCCATACCCACTTAGCTCGTATGCCCTGGCAAACCAGATTTCTCCATTCACATCAATCGATGTGGATGAATAAATCATTGCCGGGATTTTTATTTTTTTTATATATATACAAAGTGTTTGCCAAAGCATAGGAACGCCGCCTCCTCCTCAGCTCGTATGCTTCGGCAAACGTATCTGTTACTGCAGAGTAGAAATCTCGTCTTGCAGCGCCGCATACACCGACTCGCGTGTAATCTGACAGCAGTGCAATGCTTCTGTCAGAATGCACATCAGTGCTGCAGCTAATCGATCGGTTGGTCCACCTGGAAGGTAAAAAAAGAAAAAAAAAAAGAAAGAAAAAACCAGGCCGCAGCGCAATAATTTTATTAACTTTGCAACAGAACATATAAACTTTAACTTTTTTTACTGAACATTAACCTTTTTGCTTACTGGTGTTTTCTTTTTTTTTTTTTTACCTTTATAGAACAAACCTCTCCTTCCCCATGGGTCAATGTGCAAAGCGCAAATCGCCCAAAGATGTGGCGAAGTGCGTTATGCACTTTGTCCCATGTGAAAGGAGATATTTGCAGCAGCTGTGTGAGTGAATGGGCCCTAATAGCCCTGTGTGCCTGTCCTGGTGAGATGATCCCTATGCTAATAGTGTACCTGTGAGTGGTACTTCCGGAAACACTCTCCAAAGCATAGGGCAGGGTGGTCAGGACAGAAATAGCGGGTGTCACGCCTTATTCCACTCCTGCTACAGACACGACATCTTTTTCGGGGTGACGGTTGGGTTGAGGTACCAGGAACGACATTGGGGAAATGTCGCTTGTGTTGACGGCTAACTACACTGGTGGATGGGGCCACGGAACCTCCTGGGTACAGGAGGTTCTCGATGATCTCTTCCTGAACTTTGAGGAAGGATCCAGTTCTCCCAGCCTTACTGTAGAGAACAAAACTATTATACAGAGCCAATTGAATTAAATATACAGACACCTTCTTATACCAGCGTCTGGTTCTGCGGGAAACTAAATACGGAGCCAACATCTGGTCATTGAAGTCCACCCCTCCCATGTGAAGGTTATAGTCGTGGACTGAGAGGGGCTTTTCAATGACACGGGTTGCTCGCTCAATTTGTATTGTCGTGTCTGCGTGAATGGAGGAGAGCATGTAAACGTCACGCTTGTCTCTCCATTTCACCGCGAGCAGTTCTTCGTTACACAGTGCGGCCCTCTGCCCCCTTGCGGCCCTCTGCCCCCTTGGTAACGAGCTGTTGGGGGAAGCCCGCGCTACTAGTTCGCGCGGTATCACAGGCACCAATCCGTTCTAGAAACAAATGCCTAAAGAGGGCCACACTTGTATAAAAATTGTCCACATAAAGATGGTACCCCTTTGCCGAATAAGGGTGACACCAAGTCCCAAACTGTCTTCCCACTGCTCCCCAGGTAGTCAGGGCAACCGACCGGCTCCAGGGTCTGATCTTTTCCCTCATAGATCCGAAATTTGTGGGTATAGCCTGTGGCCCTTTCACAGAGCTTATACAATTTGACCCCATACCGGGCGCGCTTGCTTGGGATGTATGTATATATGTTTGAAGCCAAGGCGCCCGGTAAAATGTATCAGGGACTCGTCTACGCAGATGTTTTGCTCTGGGGTATACAAATCTGCAAATTTCTGGTTGAAATGGTCTATGAGGGGCCGAATTTTGTGGAGCCGGTCAAAAGCAGGGTGGCCTCTGGGACGGGAGGCGGTGTTGTCACTAAAGTGCAGGAAACGCAGGATGGCCTGAAAACGTGCCCTGGACATAGCAGCAGAGAACATGGGCATGTGATGAATTGGGTTCGTGGACCAATATGACCGCAATTCATGCTTTTTTTGTCAGGCCCATGTTGAGAAGAAGGCCCAGAATTTTTTTTAATTCGGAAACGTGGACGGGTTTCCACCGGAAAGGCTGGGCATAATAGCTTCCCAGGTTAGCAGTGATGAATTGTGTGGCATACCTGTTTGTTTCGGCCACAACTATGTCTAAGAGCTCCGCAGTCAAGAACAGCTCAAAAAATCCCAGGGCCGAACCGATCTGAGCTGTCTCAACCCAAACTCCAGACTGGGCGGTGAAAGGGGGAACTAATGGTGCGGCTGAAGTTGGGGACTGCCAATCAGGGTTTGCCAGCACCTCAGGGACTCTAGGGGGTCTACGGGCCTGTCTGTGCGGTGGCTGCGACAGGGTAACTATTGCACGTGCCACCGTACCAGCTTCAACTGCCCTTCTGGTGCTCGCCACTTCACCATGTTGTACGGCAGTGCTGGTACTAGGTCCAGGGTCGGCTGCGCTGCTGGTGTATGCCTCACCACGTAATCCGACAGCGCCAGCCCCACTCTGCTGCCCTTGAAGCGGATCCTGCGCAACCTGTGGTGTAGCAACACGGGGCCTGGTGCTATCGGGGACCTCAACCTCCTCGTCCGAACTTTGGGTCAGACTGCCACTGCTTTCTACAGGTTCATATTCTGACCCGCTGGATTCGTCAGATGAGGGTTCCCATTCCTCATCCGACTGGGTCAGAATTTGGACTACTAAATTTAGGGGGTATTCCCTGAGACTACCCAAGAAAAAAAGCAAGCCTGTCTTACAAATGGGAGGCTAGCGAAGTACCGGAGGCTGCTGCGATTGATAAAAAAATATAAAAACGGATTTATTTTTTTTATCACCGCAGCGCTTGTAAAGTGATTGTGCAGTGATAAAAAAAAATAAAACATTTTGTCACTGGGGCAGGCGTGGGTGAACGCACGTGCGGGCGACCGATCAGGCCTGATCGAGCAAACACTGCGTTTTGGGTGGAGGGCGAGCTAAGGTGACACTAATACTATTGTAGATCTGACTGTGATCAGTTTTGATCACTTACAGATACTATAAAAGTACAAATGCTGATTAGCGATACGCTAATCAGCAAATCAGTGACTGCGGTGCGGTGGGCTGGGCGCTCACCGATTGCTAACTACCTTACCAAGGGGCCTAAACTATCCTAAAACCTATCAGTTAATACCAGTGGGAAAAAAAAGTGACGGTTTACACTGATCACTTTTTTCCCTTTCACTAGGTGATTGACAGGGGCGATCAAGGGGTTAATTGGGGTGATGGAGGGTGATCTGGGGGCTAAGTGAAGTGTTTGGTGTACTCACTGTGAACTGTGCTCCTCTGCTGAGACCAACCGACGAAAAGAATAAGCAGAGCAGCACAGCAGCCATTTAACACCTTATATTTATAAATATAGGCTGTTAAATGGCCTGTGATTAGTTTTTTAAAAAATCAGCCTGCTAGCGATGATCATTGGCTGGCAGGCTGATGATGCAACCCCCCTCGAACTTTTGCATGCGCGGGCCGGCTGTGAGCGTCATCTCGCGTCTCGCGAGATGATGCATCCCTGCGTGACTCTGCCTGAGACTGCCGCCTCCGGACCGCGATCCTGCGTTAGGCGGTCCGGAGGCAGTTAAAATTGATATGCTGAGGTAGGAGGATTCCTAACCTTTCCAATACTATTGTCAGCTCAAGATCTGTCAATAATGACACTTCACACAAGTGCCTTACATAGTCCTTAAAATAAACCTAGCCTATTTAAAAGTGTTAGTATGTTATTTTACATTTCCCTCTGATTATAATTTGAAATCTAAATTTTCAATCATAACCTTCTAATTTAACGCAATTATTCACCATTCTTATCACATTCGGATCACATTCATTCATTGACCATGTTATAGCACTTGGTTGTTTGATATAGCACTCAAACTTTTTATTCAGTATTCAATATATAATTGGAATACGGAGTTCTTTTTAACATTTCTTTTAAAATGTCTCCCTTATTCATTTCTTTCTTTTATATTCCTATATGTTTTCCTAATCCTATACATAATATAAATTTGATAGATAACACACAAAAATGTATCCCCAACTGCTGTTTGTGCAGAAGATCTTACATATTTACAGATTTTTTCAATTTTCCCCACAAAGATGTTCCAGACATGGTATTCCATTCATGTTCTATTTCTGATAATTGTCCTTGATGATGATTAAATTCAATTTCAACTTCTTTTACTTTAATATTTTTAAAAGACCTTTATCCTTTTTAATTTCTTCTGTCCACTCATCCCACGAAAATTTTTCAGTTTGAGTGAGATTGAATTGCATTGGAAGGGTTTTCAATTGATTTGTATTTTTGGAAGAAATGTTAATTCTTCCTAAATTCATAAAAATAGATCTCAAATCTCCTTCCAAACTATATAGACTTCTTGTCAAATTCTTATAATGAATACAACAAGAAAAGAATGCTACGACCTTTTCTTTCTCAGACATCACTTTAAGGCCCCATGCACACGGCCGTGTTTCACAGCCGTGTGCAGGCCGTGGAACCGCGGCCTGGATCCCTCCTGAGAGCAGGAGCGCACGGCGTCACTGGTTGCTATGACGCCGTGCGCTCCCTGCTGCCGCCGCAATACAGTAATACACTGGTATGATCTATACCAGTGTACTACTGTACTGTGCCGGCAGCAGGGAGCGCACGGCGTCATAGCAACCAGTGACGCTGTGCGCTCCTGCTCTCAGGAGGGATCCAGGCCGCGGTTCCACGGCCCGCACACGGCTGTGAAACACGGCCGTGTGCATGGGGCCTTATACAAACTTTGTTTGGACCTACTTGAGTTACCAAATCATGAATTGATTATACATTCTCAATCCGTGCATGGCAAGAAGTTTGATTATGGAAACAATAATGATAAATCTTCCTCCGGTAAACAGATTATTTTAGAAACAGAGTGTAGACATGATGAAAGATCCAATTATTCTATATGAGAACCATCATATGCAAATTCTGTATATTGCAATTGATGATAAATCAACTGTGTTTTACTCACGGGAACTTCTAAAACAGTTACTGGAAAGACTATTTGTTCTCTTCCAGCTACTGGGATCAATGAGGTAGCTGTACATGTGTTCTCATTACATCCTAACCACTTATTTACCCATAAATCTATGTCTCATACTATAATTTTATTCCATAGGTAAATTTTCCAGTATACGAACTGTAGTAATTCCACTTTGTAAAGCCTGAGCCATCATTTTTAAATTCGTAGAATATTCTAATTGGATTTCTATACATGCCCTGGCTACTTCTGACTATTGTTCACTTCTGATCAAACCTAAAGAAACATGTTGAAGATGCGAAACACAAGATCCTAAAACCACTACAGAATTAACAATAATTTTTTTCAAGAGCTGATTTTGATTTTTCTGTACTTTAATTCCTTTCTTTCCCAGATAACCTATGTTTTTTAAATCTGATTGTAATGAATTTATATTCATTGTAATGACCAAGCTTCCAAAGGTAGACACTGTAGCGTGTCTACAACCGAGTGAGCAATTCCCTCCGCATGTGGTCTGCAGAAAATTGCAATCCCCAGCAAAAAATGCATACAATGGAGGATGCCGGGGCGGACCGCATGCACCACAAGAACATCTTATACAAAATGATACATTGTGCAGATGAAAAAATATACATACACACCACGTGCAGTTGAGTGGTAGGACCCAATGCGTGCTGAGACACCGCAACATGGTGCATGAGGGGCTGGAAGATATTGGCATAGTTCTCAGCTTTTAACATCGGCCTGAGGAATTAGCTAGTATTGTCAGTTGCATATCATTTTGGTGCATTTTTTGCAGTGACTTTTGTATGTAGATTTTTTCATCAGCGTTTTTGGTGCCAGAAGATACTTCATTGTCACCATCAAAGAGACAAGATATTATAGACGAAGGAACAAAACACACAAATAATTACATAAAGAGAATATACATTATATAGTGAGAACGCCAGTCCTATTAAGAAAACATAAAGTGAAAGGGAGAAGCAGAGAGTACTGTCAGTACTAGCTCAGGCAGGCAGTAGCCAGAGTTCCGGTTTGTGGAACGCATAGACCGGAAGCATGTCTAGATGCGTTCCACATCAGACGATGTACAAGTTTCCGATGTGTGACCCGCAGAAACCGGAAGGGGCAGGGTTATCTAGAAATTCCTGTAGGTGGAACGCTAATGGAAAAGATGCTTGTATACTCCATAATTTGGAACGCAATAAAAAACTAAAGTTTCTACACCAGATGGAAGCAAATAGTTGTGAAATGGATATAGAATAGAGATAAAAAAACTTTTCCACCATTTTGCACATATAAATTACACAAGGAAAAAAGGGGCTAATAAAAATTCTAATGAAAATTCATAAAAGGTGACAATTGGGTTAGAAAGTAGATGCCAAGACAATCTAAGTATAAATATAGTATGGAAAAAGATAGGGATATAGAAAATAGATGATGATAAATTATAAATCATGTTAATGGGAATATATATATATATATATATATATATATATTAGTCACCATATAAAAATATATAAATAATAATTAGGGATATGAAAGAATAAAAAAAATATGAAATATATACATTTATAGTAATAGGGATAAGTATAAATAATATACCCAAAAATAGTAGTAATTAAAGATATGAACTATATATATATAAAAAAATATAATATATACAGTATATATATACAGTATATTTTTATAGTAATAGGGATAAGTATAAATAATATGCCAAAAAATAGTGGTAATTATAAAAAAAAGGAAATATATAATGGGGGAGACAATATACTTATATAATATATTTATACATATACAAATATAAAAACTAGATAAAAGGGTATGTGAAGACATCATAAAAAATGATTATTTTAATACTTGGTATACTCCAGACTTTCATCTAACCCGAAAGGTGTCAGCGTGTTTAAATGGTAGATCCAGAACATTTCTTTTCTGGCCAGATTCTGATACGAGGATGGGACCCATTCAAGTGGAGTGACCTTCAGGATATATGGATTACCTTCATGTTTTTCCGAAAAATGTCTGGATACACTGTGGGTTAATACTTTTCTTTTTATATTTTACCGGTGCTCGTTCATGCGTTCTCTAAGCATCTGTGTCGTTCTGCCAACATATTTGAGTTTACAGGGGCATTCTAGTAAGTAAATAACATCTTTCATACTGCAACTCAAATGATGTTTCAAAACAAAGGGTTCTTGTGTGTCAGGGATATTTACTATTTTCTTCCCATGTTCTATCATTGTACAACACACCTTTTTTTTTTGTTACATTTAAAGACGCCTAGAGGATCAATCTTTGCTGTATTGGGACCCAACAAGTGTTTGTGGATTTTTATTTGAGAGTTGTTACCTTTCAATTTTGGGCATGAAGGAGCTAGCATGTTTTTTAAGGTTGGGGCTCTTCTGGATGTTAGTGATGGAATAGACCGAAGGATTTTCCCTAGTATAGGATCTTTCTGTAGGATGGGCCAATGTTTGGCTAGTATCCCCCTGATCTTTTTGTATATAGGTAAGAAAGAAGAGAGACAGGAGGCAGCGCCTCGTGTGTAGAACCGTTTAACATGTTAAAAACAAAAATACACTGATTGTGCTTACCGTTTTGGGTTGTGATGAGTCACAACCCCTGTAAATCGCTTTTGCTGGTATAAGCCCGTCCAGCTTACGGGGGTGTCTGCTGCTGCTGCCAAGGTCCTTACCCGTTGCGGTGGGATACGGTTTTAGGGATATAGCGGATAGTAGATGAATTGAAGAAATCAACTTTTTTGGAAACGGCGCTGCTGCAGAGTAAGTCAGAACTCGGTTGATAAATAAAAGTGGATTTTTATTTCTAGTTTAGTCTACATGTTTCAGGGGCGAACAGCCCCCTTCATCAGGACAATAAAGGTCTATATGTACATTGTGGGTGTGTTTGTTGTTCTATTTTATTCTCACTGTTTGGGCGCGCTATGCCCAGATTCTGGGGGGCAGGGAGAGGGAGGAAACGGGCGGGAGTGCACGAGATCTCCGTGACCAGAAAGACGCCCACAGGAGGTATGCTGGATGCCGACCCTATGTTGTGTGGGCGGTCTCTGCTGACGCGATGTTTGTGGGTGGTGTAATGGTGACGCAATGTTTGGGCTGGGTCCAAATCGCATGACTTGCTTGGGAGACGCAATGTTTTGTGGGCGGTGTGTTGTGACGCGCTCTCTTTGGGCGGAGTGGACATCGCATGATGTTTGTGGGCTGTCTAATGACGCGATCATGATGCGCTTCTAGATGACATCCAGCGCTTTCATGCGATGTTTAGGTGTGTACCATTATTCTGCGCTGCTACTTGGATTATAGAGGCAGGCGAGAGAGTGGAGCGCCATGATGTTGCATATATGTTATATTATATATACTATATTATATTTTATTTTTATTATATTTTACAAGTGGTGCATGTGAGGATGCCGCAAAGGTGATTGGCTGCGTATGCTGGAAACACCATTCGAACCATATGTATTGGACAGTAAGGGGGTATAGGGGAAGAATATAGAAATGTAGAAAAATAAAGGGGTTTATGTTGAGGGGTTTAGTTGTATCAAGCATAAATTCTGAGCTTGGGACGTATATGTATGAGTAGATGTGGGGCTTGGATGTAGTTAAGATTAGCAAGAAGGCTTATATCTAAAAGTAAAGACATTTTTACACTAACCCACCCGAATATACCTCAGGGCTGGATTTTTTCTGTGGAGAATACGTATATGTATATATATATATATCTATATACATATGTAGACACTGGTAAAAATTATATATATAAAACACGTATAAAATAGAACAACAAACACACCCACAATGTACATATAGACCTTTATTGTCCTGATGAAGGGGGCTGTTCACCCCTGAAACGTGTAGACTTAACTAGAAATAAAGATCCTGACTTACTCTGCAGCAGCGCCATTTCCAAAAAGGTCAATTTCTTCAATTCATCTACTACCTGATTTCTTTGTTTTCTACATTATATCTAGTGACTAGATTAAATTGAGTGTCCATTGGTTTATTGATGAACTTTTTCTTTTCACTAATCTTGGGTTTGAGGGCCTCTTCCTGGTCTAGCTGCATTGCTTCTCATCCAAGGGAGTGGGCTTACTCACAATTTTGCCCAAAAACACAGCCATGCATGAAGAATGGTACCAAAACACCCTCCAACAGCAACTTCTTCCTACAATCCAACAACAGTTTTGTAAAGAACAATGCATTTTCCAGCACGATGGAGCACCATGCCATAAGGCAAAAGTGATAACTAAGTGGCTCGGGGACCAAAACGTTGACATTTTGGGTCCATGGCCTGGAAACTCCTCAGATCTTAATCCCATTGAGAACTTGTGGTCAATCCTCAAGAGGCGGGTGGACAAACAAAAACCCACAAATTCTGACAAATTCCAAGAAGATATTATGAAAGAATGGGTTGCTATCAGTCAGGAATTGGCCCAGAAGTTGATTGAGAGCATGCCCAGTTGAATTGCAGAGGTCCTGAAAAAGAAGGGCCAACACTGCAAATACTGACTCTTTGCATAATTGTCATGTAATTGTCGATAAAAGCCTTTGAAACGTATGAAGTGCGTGTAATTATTTTTCACTACATCATAGAAACAACTGAAACAAAGATCTAAAAGCAGTTTAGCAGCAAACTTTGTGAAAACTATTTGTGTCATTCTCAAAACTTTTGGCCATGACTGTAGAGGGATGTTACGTCTAGGGTAACCCAGATGTAATTCTCTCTCCACTGTACATTCTTTAAAAGATTGATCAAATGAGAGAAATCTCACAAAAAGGAAGGTAATAATTGTACATATTTTTGCAGGAAAGAATCTACATAAGCCAAAATATTGGTCGTAAGGGAATCTATCCCTGATATAATTGTTCTACCTGGGGGATTTTTGACAGATTTATGTCTCTTTGGTAGAAAGTAAAATACTGCAATGGCCGGGTGGAGTGGAATGAGGAATTGTTTTTCCTTTTTGTCTATGATCCCTAAGGAGTAGCCTTGCTCAATTATTTTTATAAGGGATTTTTTTTAAAATATCTGTAGGGTCCCCATCCAGGGTTCTGTAGTACTCTGGGTCTGTCAGAATTTTATTGGCCTCTCTCAAATAGTAATCAGTATCCATAATCACGACCCCTCCCTTGTCAGCGTTTTTTATTGCAATTTCTTTATTACTTCTAAGATACTTCAATGCTTTTCTCTCCTTGACGGTTAAGTTTTGATGCTTGGCAACTGGAGGTTGCTGTTTTGTGGCAATGATGGATTTAAACTCATCAAGGACCATATTGTAATAACTCTCAAGGGGTGGTTCTTTGCTCTCTAATGGATAGAATGTAGATTTTATATGAAGCTTTTATTGTACAAGTGTAGGGCTAGTAAGGGACTGGGCACCTTGTCTTTCTTCTGGTTGGGTGGAGGGGTTATGTATTATTGTTGGCGATATAGTTTATTTTGACGTATTTTTGGAGGCCATATTGATAAGTTCTTTCATTCTAAAATGGCGTTTGAGCGTGAGATTTCGTATGAATTTGTTGAGATCCACAAAAAATTCAAAGGGGTTAGGTTGGTGCAATGGGCAAAAAGACAGCCCTTTACTCAATAGTTTTAATTCATATGATTTTAGACTGTATTTTGAGAGGTTAAAAATACCTATAGCTTTAAGAGCTTCATCAGAAAGAGAGGTGTCTCCTTTATTGTCTATCACATGAGTGAAAATAGAGGTCTTAAGAGGATAGGGTTGACCTATTAAAGTAGTAGACTCTTTGTTTTTACTTTTTTTCCTTTCGGGTATTTTTAAGCTTTCCTCCCCGACATCCTCTAAAGCGTTTCATATTTTTCTTGATTGGGATAGAGGAGTGAAGAATTGGGTAATCTTGTGGTTCAGTAGGTCGGGTGACGTCTTGTGAAATAATGGACCTGTTGGTGTGAGAAATGGGGTAAGGTGTTGGACACTGCACAGTGTGGGTCTGGCAGGTGGTGTGAGGAGAAGTGGAGTTGTGTTTGGCGTAATCTTCCCTAAAAAAGGGCTCTCGGATAGGTTTTTTGAAAGGGCTAAAAAAGTATCAGTTATTTGTGGATGTAGAATAGGTGTAAAGATCAAGTAAGGATTCCACTGGAGGTTCCTCTAGTGATATTTTAGGGGTATCCCCATTTTTAGTAGTATGTAAGGATGTGACAGATTGCTTAGTTGTATTGGGTGATAATTGGATAGAAACTGGTGTGGTGTGGGTAGGAAAATCCACTGGTCTTTGGGTGTTTCCTGCCGTGGTGTTGGAATAAAGTTCCTGGGGTCCCTCTTCATGTTTACTCATAGTTTTTATATTTGCTATTTTTCCGTTGGAGGACTTACCATTATTTGTTAAATCAGGGACTCTCTTAGTATCCACTACAGTTGGACTACAGGCGTTGGACTGCCATATCTTCCAGTAACTCTACAAGGGAGCCAGGCGAGGGAGGAGGTTGTTATGGGTGTCTTGAGCTTTATCCCACAGCACCCCTCCCTGGTGAAGTGAGTTTGGTGTATTTCACCTGTTTTTTTATTTTTTTTAAGTACTTTTTATTATTTCTACATATGCTACTATATACCGGATAATAGACAGCTTAACCATATGAATAGTGCATACTGATGGTTCTACTATTTATTAAGGGGCACAAATTGACATTATATTTTTCTATAGAGATAATCTAGACCCTTACTCTATTTTATACATTTTTTTCCCCTCCCTAATTTTAATATATTTCTTCTACCAGTCTATGATTCCTTATAGTCACAATCTGTTAGTAGTTTGGCGCCATTGGGTTATTTTTTTTCCCTCCATTTCCTCTATCCTATTGTTACTATATAGCGTTTCTGCATATATTTTATCTCCTAAGGCTGCCTTACTCCCTTTCAGCTCCTAATCTTATATTACATGCCCTGATACAGGACATTTTTTCCTATTTATAATATATTTGGTCTATAGATCCACCCTGGCCTAAACCCCTGGCTCCCTGCGTCTGTATCCTATATTTCCTCCCACAAGAGTACAGGATTAACCCTCTTCTTTTTTTTTTTTTTTTTTCCTAACCCCGATTCTCATCATGAAACAGCTTTTCTGAAGAAATCTTTTTCCGTTGTAGATTGCATGTTCCATGAAGAATTTTATTCCCTATGAAGAAAAGCAGTATCATTATTTTGGTACATACAATTTACATTGATCAACAGGTACCCACAATTTTAGTTGTCTGCGGGTATTCTTTAAAGCATTCGGTGCTCTTTGAACCAAAATCATTATTTGTCCCATAGTGTCAATGATTTCAAAGTGACCTTCCCAATTACTTTCCCAAGGTCCACTCTTCCTGAAGGTCTTGATCATTACAAAAGTACCTTTCACAAATTTAGAAGAGTGAGGTGTTATCATGCGTTGCATTTTGGATGGAATTGTACTTAAATTCTCCTGTAATAACTGTAATCACCTGGACCTTGCTATTGCATCTTTTTAAGGAGTAGACAAGAATGGTTCATTTGGGAAAATGAATAGCATTGTTCCTCCCGTCATCAATTCAAATGGAGTATATTGTGTCAAAGAGCAAACGGTTCCTCTTATACTCATCAGTACAAAGGGTACTGCATCCACCCATGTATTCTCTTTGTCTAATAACATTTTTGCAATCCTTGTCTTAATTGTTCTGTTCATTCTTTCCACAATGCCTGCAGATTGTGGGTGATAGAATATATGGAACTGTTGTTGTACTCCTAGAATAGCACAAACTGTTTGCATGATTTTACCTGTAAAATTACTTCCTCTGTCAGAGGTAATCATTCTTGGGATCCCCCAAGTACAAAACACACGATTCACCAATGCCCTCGCTGTAGACAGAGTATCATCTTTCCTGACAGTTAAAATATCTACCCATTTAGAAAATACATCCACCACCACTAATGCATACCTCAGTCCATGTTTACCTGTAGGTAGAGAACCTATGTAGTCTATCTGTAGTGTAGACCAAGGACCATCTGCAGGTGCAATTTGTAAAAGTGGAGGCTTTAGTCTTTTAGGTCATGGGTTGACTGAACAACATCTTGTACAGTCTTGTCCATTTTGTCCCAGTAAAATTTCTCTTTGAGAACTCCTACCAATTTTTCCTGACCTAGATGTCCTAAACTCTTATGATTGTATTTAGTGAATTCAATTTCTAAGTGTTTTGCGACAACAGGACGCAATTCCCCCTTACAGTCTTAAAACAAAACCCTGCTTTCACAAACAAAGGGAGGTTTTGGATCAACCTGAAAAGTAGCAATGGACGAATCCTTTGCTTGTTCTTCTGCAAAAGAAGGCAAACGCGTGTCTGTTTTCCTGACTGGTAAAACTTTCAAAGATTCAGTTTCTCCCTCCAACTCTCCTGTCATAGCTGCTTCCTTAGCCAATGCATCTACAGTGTTGTTTCCAATAACTAGCTCGTTTGCCTTTCTTATGTGCTGGAACTTTGACTATAGCATACCCATTTGGATGTTTAGTAGCTAACCTAAATACTTCCTTGAGTGTATCACTATGAACTAGGACCTTGTTAGAGGAATCTAAAAAAACTCTTTTCTCTCACACTGGTAAATAGTCTGTCAGTGATCTCGCAACATATGAGCTGTCACTATAAATAACTAAAGGGACTCTTGTTTTCTTTGTCATCAATTGTCAGTACTGTCTTGACAGCTTCTAACTCTGCTCTCTGAGCGGAATAGTGTCCTGGCAGCCTATGCTGAACTACATATCCCCTCTCCTAAAAAGAGCTGAATTTAGTTGAGTTTGCAACAGGTTGACTTTCTTGCTGTTCAATTTCAAATCTGCTTCGTGCAATAATGATTGCTAAGAGAGACAAATGCAACCCTCTATCCTCAGTGGCTAGAATAATGTCATCAACATATTGCAACAGACAATCGGGTCTTGGACAATACTTTTGCAACTGCCTGATGAAATATGCTAGGTGATAAATTAACTCCTTGAGGCAATCTGAAAAATATATATTGTTCAGCCATGAAAGAAAATGTAAACTTATATTGACAAATCTTTACAAGAGGAATGCTAAAAAAAAAAGACTGATATCTACAACAGAGAAAAACTTTGCTTTAGCATTCAATTGTGCTATCATGTCATGAATATCTGCAACAATGGGTGCCACATTTGGGGTATACTTATTCAGAAGTCTTAGGTCCAATAACATTCGCTATGAACCATCAGGCTTTGCGGTACACCACAGGGGATTGTTCGTTACTGAATTAGCCTTTCTAATGACACCTTGATCAAGCAGTTCCTGTATGATTTTAGACATGGGGCCAATTGATTCCGGTGGAAATTTTTACTGATTTTGAGGAGGAGGATCTCTCCCTTCCACAAGTACATATTTGATTGTGCCCACTTTATTTCTGAATTGTGCCCACAAAGAATGAGTACATTGTACAATTCCTTTTAAAATTGCATCATCACCAGTATCTGGCCACAAATGTTCTGAAGAACCAACTTCTGTTAAGCAAACAGTCCCAACATGACTGTATTCAGTGGGATCAATGACTACAGGCTTAGATCCATCAACATCTTTCCAGATCACCTTATTTCCTAAGTCAATAACCCAACCCCATTTTTTCATTATGTCTGTTTCTATGATATTTTCAGAGTTAGTACTATGCCAAATGTCAATTATATTTTTTAGATAGCCAGGTATTTACAAACCAACATTCTGAGCTAAAATCGCTTCAGTGCCACTCTTTCCACTAAAACCAACAATTGTACATACAGGTGCATTTGGACTTAGAGGCAAATCCTGATTAGTCATGCTTAATTGAGCTCTTGTGTCAATGAGAAATGTAACCTCTGTGCCCTGTAAGGATCCCCTTGCAAATGGTCTCCCACACTCATCCAATGAAACTGTAGCTACTAGTTCCAAAGGACGAGGGGTCATAGTTCTTTCTAGTCACGGGTAAGGTAACAAACCAGTTGTCTCCTCTATCTTATCACCATAAGATTTCCCCTTGTACATTGTGTTAATTCTCTAATTTGTCTTCTTAAAGGTGCATATGGTGATTGTGACTGATACTGCTCTGGAGGAGTAGCTGTTGGCACAGCTAACCCTAACCATTTTCTTTCCCTGAATTTTGTGTCTCACTAAAGAATTTCCTACATTGCTATTTTAAATATCCTATTTTCCCACAATGAAAACAAGTAACTTGTCCTCTGTGAAATTACACCTTTCCTTTCTGTTTGGAATATTCTCCTTTCATGGTAGGGTTTGATTTAAGATGATTTTCATCCTTTTTTTGGACACCAACAACTTTGGCCATAACACTACTTTTTTTCATCGATCTCCTAATCTGATCAATAAATGTTGCTGCCTCTTGTAAACTAAGCTTTCCTAATGCTAACTCCCTGGAGACTGGATCAAGGTATTTGATTCTTTTTACAAATGACTTTATCATTGAGGTGGATTCAGAATCATCCTCAATTTCCATGACCATTCTATAAGCCTGTTCAAATTTTATTAAGAATGCAAATAGTTCATCCTGTAAAGTTGGCTTTAACATGTCAAGGATTTCAAATGAAGAAGTAGACTCTCCAGTAGTAAATAAAAGTAGTTGCCTCAATCGATCTGCTGTGGAACTACGTATTATTTCACGCTCATCATTTGTTTTTGGGTTGATCTCTAATCTCCTTTCCATATGTGAAGGAAGCCATACTTTAAATACTTTGTTTTTCTGTTCAATATTAAGTTTAAACTTAGCAGTATTAGATTCAAAGATATAAGCATTGTGAAATGCATCCATCTTATCATTATAAGCTGGGATATCTTTAGTAATTTTTATTAACTGATCATGTTTTTTTTTTAATTTAGTTTGGCGGCCCTATCATGCAATTTCCTCCTCTTGACTGCCTCAGCCTCTATGTCTTCATCTACATCAGCTGGACTAGTGTCTGGAACGTAGGACACACCAGTGTCTTTGCCACTTTTTGTAAGAATCTAAACTTTTTTCATATTGTGGCGTAATTTTGATATTAGTTGTGTCCTAGTTTCCATCTGATCTTCCAGATCTTCTATGTGTTGTGCCAAAATGTGACAATTTGGACAATCATTAAAATCAACCTCCTCTAAATGTTCCTGTGTCAGTATTATGTGTATCTTTATTATTCACACATATACAATGTGTCTGAATCTGTGGCTGCCTGTCTTCAAGAACTAATGTATTGAATATTTTGACCATATGTAACACATTTCGGAGCTTCTAATGTAATTTATCTATACACAACAACGTTTAATCAATTCTTTTGTTCTCCTCTTCACATTGACTATATAAACTTGCCCATAATTGTGCATTACTATGACTACTCACAACTCTAAATTCCAATTTACTTTGATCAGAATAAGAATCAAGAAATTCCATTACTTACTCAGGTACAATGTCCTCGATGTCCCCTTCACGTCTTGTTCCACAGTCAATGGAAAGATCCCTGTGTAGTAAATACTTTCTTCACAGGCCTCCATCTGTAATACGTCTGGGAAGTGACACTTTGAACGCGTGCAACAGATGTGTGGCTCACCGGCCCCTCCCACAGGTTTAGCTACTGTATATTAGGGCATCTGTGGATGCCACTATTATGGGGTGGGGGATATATGGATGGCACTGTTATTGGGTGGGGGATCTGTGGGTGACACATATATAGCAGTGCCATCCACAGATCCACCGCCTCTATAACAGTGCCATCCACAGATCCCCCTCTATAACGTTGCCATCCACAGATTACCCCCCATAACAGTGCCATCCACAGATCCCCCATAACAGTGCGTCACCCACAGATCCCCCATAACAGTGCGCCATCCACAGATCCCCCATAACAGTGCCATCCACAGACCACAATTAGTTCAAAACCCACCAAGAGCACACCTTTTGGTTCAACATTTTTTCTTTTCTTATTTTCCTCCTCAAAAACCTAGGTGCGTCTTATGGGCCGGTGCGTCATAGGGCGAAAAATACTGTAATTCACATAAAAAGAAAAGGTTACAAAGTTTAGGAAGAGAAAAATAAAGCACAGCAGATGAATCTCAAAAAGTAACAAGCAAGCAATATAACAATTTCAAATGAGTGAAAAAGTAATTCCCTTAAAGTAGCATGTTTGCTTGAATCTGTGTGTAGAGAGCAACAGGTGTCTTGTTAAAGAATGCTCTCCCAATGTCATAAGGCGAAGCTCTTTTTAAAGCCTGCATCTCCATAGTCATATTGTATCCTAAATTTAACATTCTAACAAACATATATAAAGTGATCCTTGTATGTAAAGTTAATAATGATATGCTGAGGTAGGAGGATTCCTAACCTTTCCAATACTATTGTAGTCTCAAGATCTGTCAAAATTGACACTTAACACAAGTGCTGGCCTTTCATGGTCCTTAAAATAAACCTAGCCTACTAAAAAGTGTTAGTATGTTATTTTACATATACGTAACTTACTTTGTCTACTAATTAAACAGAGTCAGTAAAGGGGCACTCTGCAAAAGGACCGTTAATGTTTTATAGAAGTAGAATTTGCACCAGCTCTAATAACTTTATTACTGGTACTTTGGTGCTATCAATGAGCTGAAGCAGCGCAAGTTATTTTGACTTTCTGCCTTGGCAGGGTGGACCCCTTGAATGAGGATATTTGGCGTCAACCCTCCTGGATTAACACTAAACCAATTAACCCTTGATTCTTCTAACGCCTGTAATTCTTATATGTGGTATCCCTCATCTATTATCTACTAACTTTCTCATTCATTAATGATGGATCAAACACATCTGTAGAATACCACAGAACCATTAACGAACTGTGTGTTCTATTCTATTTGGTGCGGATTCAGGAGTGACATTAATAATCTTTAATTAACTGAGAAAAACCATTTGTTGTTTAAATGTAGCAGTTACCTATTGGTGAATTGAATAACTACAATTTTTTTATTAACTAACTGTGTGTTCTATTTGTTGTGGATTTAGGAGTGACATCAACAGTTTTTAACAACTGAGGCATACCATTGGATGTTTGAACTAGCAGTTACTTAGTGGTGAATTGGCATTGAAGCATGTGTTCTGTCAGTTTTGGGTGTTGCTATAATATTAACCATCTCACTAACTGAGTCCTAATAATATTTGTTTATTGTTTAGTTGTCGCTTAATAATGTCAGTGAATTTATCTGTTTGATGGGAGGCTGAGGGGCGGAACTTGGATTATTCTTAATAGCTTTATTGAAGGGACACTGACAGGCCCAATAACCATAATTAGCTATATATATGCATGCACAGGTCTTCTAATGTGCATTGAAAACATATAAGTATAACCCCTGTCCACATTATGAATACAGTAAACTCACGTTTTATAACCTGAAGTAATCGCTTTTCTTTCTGCCCAAGGGGCGGGGTTTCAGCTCCACTTGACCCCAGCCAGCCTCAGCCCAACCGCCGTTTTGAAGCGCCGCCCAGCTCATCAATATTCACTTCACTGGGCGGCTTCTGCTGTCTCGACCTTCCGAGATCTGGCGCATGCCCAATAGAAAGCTATGGGCATCGGACTCGCTTTCAGCTTCTGCGCATTCTGCGCATGCGCCCGGCACCAATAGCTTTCTATTGGGCACCTATAGCTTTTTAATGTACATTAGAAGACCTGTGCATGCATATTTACAGCTAATTATGGTTATTGGGCCTGTCAGTGTCCCTTTAAGTTAGATCTAAATTTTATAGGAAAATTAAGAAAACGAAAAGAAGGAGGTGGGAAAAGAAAAAAAAATAAGGATAATACTGCAAAGGCAACAATGGTTAGGATAAAAGAGGATAAAGTGGGGGAGCAGAGGAGGTCTGGATTTTATGGCTCGCCTAGACAAGACATTCCTAGAATAAAAGGTGACCCAGAAGGTAAGATTTTTTAAAGTTCTGCCTGCTGTAACGAACAAATGGCAGACTAGGTCCAATACTCAAACTAAAAATCTGGTCACAGTTAGAGGCAACATTACCATCTCCAACAGATATGTCAGATACATTACAGTCTTCCACATTAGTGGACATTATGTCGTCATTGAACAAATCTAATTATGTGCTGGAGATGATAACGAAACAAGTGGGGGAATTAAAATCTAAGAAACAGTGGATTAGAGATGATTGTAAGAAAGTAAGTGAGAGAGTAAATCGTGTAGAACAAAGAATAAGTGAAGTAGAAGATCTTGGAATTGTCAAAGATCTTGCAAGTGGAGAATGAGGCTTTCAATAAGAAAATCACAGATATGGAAGATATCACAGATATGGAAGATAGGGACAGGAGGTCAAATATAAGATTGATATGAATACCTGAAAAAATGGATACACCTTAATAAAATGAGAATGGTTGGTGATATTAACTTCCTGTTTGTGGCACATTAGTATATGTGAGGGGGGAAACTTTTCAAGATGAGTGGTGACCATGGCGGCCATTTTGAAGTCGGACATTTTGAATCCAACTTTTGTTTTTTCAATAGGAAGAGGGTCATGTGACACATCAAACTTATTGAGAATTGGTGTGCTTGGTTTTAACGTAACTTTATTCTTTCATGAGTTATTTACAAGTTTCTGACCACTTATAAAATGTGTTCAATATGCTGCCCATTGTGTTGGATTGTCAATGCAACCCTCTTCTCCCACTCTTCACACACTGATAGAAACACCACAGGAGAAATGCTAGCACAGGCTTCCAGTATTCTTAGTTTCAGGTGCTGCACATCTTGTATCTTCTCAGCAACTACAACTCAAAAAGAGAGTATGTACAGTTCTGGGCTCCCGTGAAATAGACAAATAGCAGAGCTGAAGAATGTTCAGAGGAGGGCAGATAAAGTAATAACTGGAATGGTTGGACTACAATACCCAGAAAGATTATCCAAATTAGGGTTATTCAGAAAGACGACGAGGGGAGATCTATGTATAAATAAATCCAGGGACATATAAAGATCTCTCCAATGATCTCTTTATACCTAGCACTGTGACAAGGAGACATCATCTGCATCTAGAGGAAAGAAGGTTTCTACACAAACCTAGAAGAGGATTCATTACTGTAAGAGCAGTGAGGCTTTGGGACAGTGTCTGAGGAGGTGGTGATAATGAATTCACTAAAAGAGTTCAAGAGGGGCCTGGATGTATTTCTGAAGTGTAATAACATTACAGTGTATAGTTACTAGATTTCTGGAGAAGAGTTGTTGTTCCAGGGAGTTTTTCTGATTGCCTGATTGGATTCGGGAAGGAATTTTGTTCCCTGAAAATGAGAAAAATGGCTGCTATGGCTTTATTTTTTTATTTTTTTTATTTTTTTTCTTACCTTCCTCTGGATCAACTTAAAGGATGAAAGGCTGAACTGGATGTCTTTTTTTTCAACCTTACAAATTATGTTACTATGTTAATGCACTTAAAGTAATTTGGAATTGTCCCAGGCTCAGACATTATTGGACCAATGTATTGAATGTTTTGGAAAGAGTATCTCAGATAAAACTGGATTCTACTCCTTTACTATGTATAATAGGTTTTGTAAAGGAGCTTCCTGTGATGTTGGGGCATCAGCTGTCTATTCTCAGTCTTCTTTACCAGCTTGAAAACTGATAGCTTTCTACTGGTTTTCTCCTGATCCACCCATGGTACAATACTTTATTACTCAGGTTAATCATTTGATCTGGCTGGAACAGTTTGTGTATCAAAACTGTTGATACACAAGTGCCCAAAAATGTGTGAAGTGGTGGTAGATGACCCTCCTAATGTGCAGTGCCTTCTTGTCATATTTCCAACTGCTTTGCAGGCACAATGCTTCTCCTGTGACTGTAATTACTTTTATGGGTAAGCTCGGGATGTAGTGCACAATTGTTGGGGGTTTCCTTTCGGCCCGTCCCCTTCCCTGTCCACCTTAAGCCCATTTTTTTTAGACCTGGCGTGAGCGGGGAAAGTCGCAGATTGCAGCGCAAAGCACCTTTGCGCCGCAATCTGCTCCAGAAATATGCCTAATTTAGAAGTATTTGTTTAATAAATTACCCCCAATGTGTCACCAAATTATTTTGCCATTATGCCATTTAAAACTAGATATCTATATATATGCTTTTTAAAACCTATTTTTTTACGATTGCAGATTTTCTAAGTTTTGTACATGTTTGTTGGCGTTGCCATCTTGCGTGGCCTGTTCTTAACAGTATTTAGCCACTTAGGGCGTACCGGTACGCCCTGTTTCCCGAGTCCTTAAGGACCCAGGGCGTACCGGTATGTCCTGTGTAGTTTTGATCATGGCCAGCAGTGATCGGAACAGGGTGCCTGTTGAAATCATTCAGCAGGCACCCTGTGACAATACCTAGGGGGGGTCCTGTCCCCCCCCCCCCGCATTGCCGATCGCTACAAACCGCAGGTCAATTCAGACCTGTGGTTTTTAGCGCTTATGCAAGTTTCTGATCCCTGCTGTTAGTGACCCAAAGTGCCTATATTTCTATGTTAACCACCCCCACCCCGCAGCCCTATGTGTTTTTGTGCCTGCGGGCGCAGCGGGGGAGGATTGCGGGAGGCGTGCGGCAGTGTGGGTGTGCGATCTTCCTTAGGGACCGCCGTATGGAAGAGGTGAAGAGGGAGGGAGCTCCCTCCCTCTCCCATCGTGGGGCTGCTGTGCCTTTGCAGCCCCCACACAGGATGGGGTAACAGAGGGAGGGAGCCCTCCTCCCTCCCCTTCCCCGTCTGCTCAGTTGTGGCAGACGGGGAAGGTTTCCATGGCAACAGGACGCCTTCTCAGCCATCCTGCTGTCCATGGTGTTGAACAGATCTGTGCTAAGGGCAGAGATCTGTTTAGACAAAGTGTGAATGAAATACAGCGCAGTACACTATATAGTGTACTGTACTGTATTATACAGACATCAGACCCACTGGATCTTCAAGAACCAAGTGGGTCTGGGTAAAAAAATAAATAAAAATTATCCCTGATTAAAAATATAAAATTCCCTACACATGTTATATATCAAAATATCACATTGTCTAACCCCTCAGGTGAACAACCTAAAAATAAAAATGGTGTAAAAAAAAAGCCATAATTTTGTCACCTTACTTCCAAAAAAAGGTAATAAAAGTGATCAAAAAAGTCGTATGTACCACAATATCATACCATTAAAACAGTCATCTCATCCTGCAAAAAATGAGTCCCTAACTAAGACAATCGCCCAAAAAATAATAAATATGGCTCTCAGACTATGGAGACACTAAAATGATTTTTTTTGTTTAAAAAATATTATCGTGTAAAACTTAAATAAATTAAAAAATTTAAACATATTAGGTATCCCTGCGTCCGTAACAACCTGCTCTATAAAAATAGTACATGATCTAATCTGTCAGATGAACATTGTAAATAATAAAAAATAAAAACGGTGCCAAAATAGGTATTTTTTGGCAAATTTTCCATTTTAATCAATTTTTTCCCATAACAAAGCAAGGGTTAACAGCCAAACAAAACTCAATATTTATTTCCCTGATTCTTTAGTTTACAGAAACACCCCATATGTGGTCGTAAACCTCTGTACGGGCACACAGCAGGGCGCAGAAGGAAAGGAATGCCATATGGATTTTGGAAGGCAGTTTTTGCTGGACTTGTTTTTTGACACCATGTCCCATTTGAAGCCCCCCTAATGCACCCCTAGAGTAGAAACTCCAAAAAGTGACCCCATTTAAGAAACTACACCCCTCAAGGTATTCAAAACTGATTTTACAAACTTTGTTAACCCTTTCAGTGTTCCACAAGAGTCAATGGCAAATGGAGATGAAACTTCAGAATTTCTATTTTTTGTTACTTTGTGCCAGAAAAAGTGTAATATAGAGCAACCAAAAATCATATGTACCCTAAAATAGTACCAAAAAAACTGCCACCTTATCCCGTAGTTTCCAAAATGGGTTCACGTTTTTGGAGTTTCTACTCTAGGGGTGCATCAGAGACACTTTACAGCAGCCAACATGGGCCATAGACACAATGAACAGGAGCTGACTCATTGACTTCTATAGGAGAGTTTTCTAGGCATGTTCTCTGACGTATGTAGAGGTCATTTTACAAGGAAATAAATAACAAACTCCTATTATGAATCGTGGATCCTGTAATCTATGTATAGGCGATAATTGCCATTCTTATCCTGCCTCTGATTTTATTTTCTATTATAGATTTTGACATGAAAAATTAAAAATAAAATTGCCAAAAGTTCTTTAACCTTTAGGATACTGGATTTTTTTAATTGTTTCTGTGTTTTCTTTTTTCTTCCCTGTCTTCCTGGAACCATAACCGCCACAGTGTTATTTGTTTTGTCCCTACACCGTTCCCTTTGAGTCAAAACTGACCTGTGCCCTTCATTCTCTTGGTCAGTACGATTACAACAATACCACATATGTATAGGTTATATATGTCTAAATACTGTAAAAATAAATTAAAACTTAGGAAAAAATGCCTCTTTAGGAGGCTGCCATGTTTACTACTTGAGTTTTTTATTTTTATTTTATTGAATATTACCATACTGCAAATAGCAGTATAGTAATATGTGAATTGCTGATTTATTTATTTTTTTGTTTGTCTGCCACCTACTGGCCAAAATAGAAATTGTAGCTCTAAAACGATACTTCTCTTCAGAGACACACGGCCTATTAGAATGAATTATCGGCATCCCCAATTCCTGCACGGAGATGCCGGTATTGACCTGGAGGCAGTGCTTTCGGGCTTTCTACTCTTTAGATGCCATAAGCACACTTAATCACGGCATCTAAAGGCTGTAAAGTCCACGATCGGCATTATTGCCGCCTGCAGGCTCTACGTTTAAACATCGCTCCAGCGCCGTACATGTACGGCGCTGGTAGCAGAAAGGTTAAAAATATTTTAAAAACATGATTTCTAAGGTAGGTCATTTTCTCATGGCATATTCCCTTTAATTATCCACCTCCTCTTTTACACCAGCATGCATACTCCCATTTATTAATCTCTAGGCAACATCCAAATTGAGAATTTATTTCGCTATCAGATAATTCCCTCCTTAGATGACCTTAAAGGGCTATTACCGTTATAGAAAGTTATCCTCTATCCACAACGCCATCATTTCCGTTCCTTATCTATGCACCTTTTGGGAGATTTTCACCTTCTTGGTACAAATTCTTTTTGGCATCCACCTCATCTCGTAGAGCAGTGGTGGCGAACCTATGGCACGGGTGCCAGAGGCGGCACCCAGAGCCCTCTCTGTGGGCACCTGCACCCTGGAAAAAGTCTATGGTGTACCAATGTCTTAGACTTTTCCTGCCATTCATCAGCGCAGGGCACACTTTGAACAGCACAGGTCGTGCATTGAATGTAGGCCGGCTATTATAGCTAAATGATAAAGTACATGGAAGATGGACAGTAGTATTCAGGTTAAATTGCTGTGTTGGCACTTTGCGATTAATAAGTGGGTTTTGGGTTGCAGTTTGGGCACTAGGTCTCTAAAAGGTTCGCCATCACTGTCGTAGAGGCTTAATCTAAACAACTCTATCAGGAACTGCTGACTTCAAAGGCTTATCCTAAACAAAATTATTTACTGCAATGGGAGAACGAATTAGGTACCACCTTCTCTTACTCTGAGATATACCAAATTCCCAAATGATTATGCTGTATCTTTAGATGTGTGAGCATTCAAGAGAATTCTTTCAAATTACTTACAGTACCGCATATCTGAGTATTATGAAAGATCTTCTCATCTTCGTCATACAAATGGTGCAGGTGTTATGTCTCTCTTGGATCATTAAAGGGGTATTCCCATCTCAGACAATGGGGGCATATCGCTTGGATATGCCCCCATTGTCTGATAGGTGAGAGTCCCACTACTGGGACCCGCACCTACATCAAGAATGCATCCCTGAAAGTTGTGGAGCATGAACTGCGCATGCGCAGCCACCCTCCAGTCATCTCCATGGGCCACCAAAAATAGCCGAACGCTCGGCTATTTCCGTCAGCGCCATAGAAATGAATGGGAGCAGCAGAGATGAGTGATGGCATTAGAGATCACTTTTCCCCATACAGTAGAGAGATTGTGGCGAGCACATGATTGTCAGGAAGGAATCTTCCTTCCAGACAATCTTCTGCTAAATCTATCATGATAAAGGGACCTAAACAAACATGTACCGTCAATACTGATTATGGCTGCAAACCTGCTGATGCTATTGTTCTGGATCAACGAGTCAGCCCCTTCCCTACAGGAATAGTCAGAGAAGGTAAGAGACCTATATCAATTTGAAGAACTATCAATTTGGTAGCTTGGTAACCATGAAATATTCTTAAAAATCTGGGCACATTGGTGGTTAATGTCTTGTCCTTCCTTTCCACCCGGCCTTCTTCAATGATTCAAGCAACATTGGTAGATATACTGTATACTTGTCTGGTCAATCCTTCTCTTAAATTTAATCCTTGACTTTTTCTATGTAATTTGACGTGTCCTAGCCATATTTGCACTATTTGTTTGTTGGTGACTTAATTTTGTGAAAATAAAAATTGTTTAAAAAAAAAAGTACTGACTTTTTCCAATTTTCTTTCATCTGTAGGATTTCCTTCCAAAGTTTTGTGAAGCGCTATGAGTTGATTACACCCTATATTTATGGTATAAAAAGACTGAGAAAAGACTTGGCACATGTAAGACAAGGTAATTTCCTAAGTGCCATATCATTCATATAGACCAGTGATGGTTAACCTTGGCACTCCAGCTGTGGTAAAACTACAACTCCCAAGATGCCCCCCTTGCTTGGCTGCTCTCAGAACTCTATAGAAATAAATGGAGCATGCTGAAAGTCGTAGTTTCACCACAGCTGGAGTGCCAAGGTTAGCCATCACTGATGTAGACATTTGAGACTTTTTATATGCACCTAACCATTTGAAATACTGCATGGACTAGACACTGGAAAGGTGGTGGAGAGATATCTTTGATATAGATGAGGACAACTGGTTCCCCTTTAATTCATTCTAATAGTCAAGAGTTGCACATTAAATGTATCTATAGAATATATTATATTCAATCTAGATTATTTGTGATGGATACAGTGGATATAAAAAGTCTACACACCACTGTTAAAATGTCAGGTTTCCGTGATGTAAAAAAATGAGACAAAGATAAATCATTTCAGAACTTTTTCCACCTTTAATGTGATCTATAAACTGTACCACTCAATTGAAAAACAAACTGAAATATTTTAGGTGTAGGGAAGAAAAATAAATAAATAATGTGGTTATAACTGGGGATTTAGCTGTGTTCAGAATTAAGCAATCACATTCAAAATCATGTTAAATAGGAGTCGGCATACACTTGCCATCATATAAAGTGCCTCTGATTAACCCTAAATAAAGTTCAGCTGCTCTAGTTGGTCTTTCCTGAAATTTTCTTAGTCGCATCCCACAGCAAAAGCCATGGTCCACAGAGAGCTTCCAAAGCATCAGAGGGATCTCATTGTTAAAAGGTATCAGTCAGGAGTAGGCTTGTTGCGGGTATCGAAATTTCAATACCCAATCGATACTTTTGTCCAGGTATCGTATCCATTTTTTCGATACTGGGCTGCGCTGCTGCGCGCTCATGTTCCCTCAGCAGCACAGGGAGAATGAAGCAGTCCCTCCCCCCCCTGCGCTGCTGCTGCCGCTGCCACCAATGAGCGGAGATGTGGCGGGTGCACTGCGCCAATGATGGGACTTTTCCTACACAGAGCGGTGCCCAGCGATGTCCCAGCACCTTTTCTTGCGAAGAAAAACATCCAAGCTCGGCTACATTTTGCAAAAACACATCTGAAGTCTTCCAAAAGCATGTGGGAAAAGGTGTTATGGTCTGATGAAACCAAGGTTGAACTTATTGGCCATATGTCCAAAATATATGTTTGGCGCAAAAACAACACTGCACATCACCAAAAGAACACCATACCCACAGTGAAGCATGGTGGTGGCAGCATCATGCTTTGGGGCAGTTTTTCTTCAGCTGGAACTGGGGCCTTAGTTAAGCTAGAGGGAATTATGAACAGTTCCAAATACCAGTCAATGTTGGCACAAAACCTTCAGGCTTCTGCTAGAAAGCTGAACATGAAGAGTAACTTCATCTTTCAGCATGACAACGACCCAAAGCATACATCCAAAATCAACAAAGGAATGGCTTCACCAGAAGAAGATTAAAGTTTTGGAATGGCCCAGCCAGAGCCCAGACCTGAATCTGTTTGAAAATCTGTGGGGTGATCTGAAGAGGGCTGTGCACAGGAGATGCCCTCGCAATCTGACAGATTTGGAGTGTTTTTGCAAAGAAGAGTGGGCAAATCTTGCCAAGTCAAAATGTGTCATGCTTGATAGACTCATACCCAAAAAGACTGAGTGCTGTAATAAAATCAAAAGGTGCTTCAACAAAGTATTAGTTTAAGGGTGTGCACACTTTTTCTTCCCTCTACCTAAAAGATTTCAGTTTGTTTTTCAATTGAATTGTACAGTTAATAGGTCACATTAAAGGTGGAAAAAGTTCTGAAATGATTTAGCTTTGTCTCATTTTTTTTTACATCACAGAAACCTGACATTTTAACAGGGGTGTGTAGACTTTTTATATCCACTGTATGTCCACACTACAGATTTTGGAAATATGCCTACAAAATTCTATGCAGAATCTGTACTTTTTTGTGTGTTTTTGACTCTTTTTTTTTTTCTAACCAGTGTGTGTTTACTACATTAAAAATCTGCATTTTCAGCTCATAAATCGCACGGACACATACGGAGCAGTTTTTTCACAGTTCCCATTCATTCAGCGTGAGTTTGGGCCCAAGATAGGACATGCTGCTTCTTTTTTTCAACTGGAAAGTGCTGCTTCCTGTGTGAACTGGCCCTTAGATGACGTATGGCACGATATAACATGTTTTGGGATTGTAGTATCTTGCAGAGTTACTGGTGCAAAACTCTTGATTTTAGAATGTCTAATTTGAGCGCTCTAAGAACATGCACCTTAAGATTTGTCTTTTTGGTCTGGAGGATGACTTTCGTATTAGTGTGGTCCTATGAATTTTGTATAAATTGTTAGTTATATTACGCCAAAACTGAAAACACTTTCAAGCCTAACAGATCAACATGGCTTTTTTGACGTTAAATAAGTTGTCTATATGAGGAGACGGCGCACGCAGTATGCACGTGCCATCTCTCTTCCTGTCCGCTGCTACTGTCTATGGCATGCTGTAGAGAGAAGGGAGACGGCATGTGCACACTGCACACAGCTGATTTGCAGGGGTTTCGGGTTTTGGACCCCCGCCGTTCGCATATTGATGACCTATCCTGAGGATAGGTCATCAATAGTAAAAGCCCCGACAACCCCTTTAACTACCTCCCGACCGCCTAACGCACGGATGCGTCCGGGAGGCGGTCGATTCATTCCTCCTGGACGCATCCGTGCATCATCTTGCGAGACACGAGATTTCGGTGTGAGCCGGCCCGCGCATGCGCATCGCAGGCCGGCAAAAGTTGAAGAACCATTTTGTCACCAGCCTGCCAGCCAATGATCGTGGCTGGCAGGCTGGCGATTTTTAAAATCTCAAATCAGAAGCCATCTAACACATTATATTTGTAAATATAATGTGTTAAATGGCTTCCCTGCTCCTCTGCTGGTCCTTTTGGTCGGTTGGTCTCAGCAGAGGAGCAGGCATCACAGTGAGTAGCACCAAACACCACACACAGCCCCAGATCACCCCCCTGCACCCCAATTAACCCCTTGATCACCCCTTCTTGCCCCTGTCAATCACTAGTGAAATGGAAAAAAGTGATCAGTGTAAACTGTCACTTTTTTTTTTCACTGGTATTGACTGTTAGGTTTTAGGGATAGTTTAGGCCCCTTGGTTAGGTAGTTTAGCGATCGTTTAGCGCCCAGCCCACCGCACAGCAGTCACTTATTTGCTGATTATCGTATCGCTGATTTTATAGTATCTGTAAGTGATCAAAACTGATCAGCGAATACCTTAGGGTGCATACTTTGTGAAATTGGGTCATTTGTGGGGGTTTTCTACTGTCTGGGCATTGTAGAACCTAAGGAAACATGACAGGTGCTCAGAAAGTCAGAGCTGCTTCAAAAAGCGGAAATTCACATTTTTGTACCATAGTTTGTAAATCCTATAACTTTTACCCAAACCATTTTTTATTTTTTTTTACCCAAACATTTTTTTTTTATCAAAGACATGTAGAACAATCAATTTAGCAAAAAATGTATATATGGATGTCGTTTTTTCTGAAAAATTTTACAACTGAAAGTGAAAAATGACATTTTTTTGCAAAAATTTAGTTACATTTCGATTAATAGCAAAAAATGTAAAAATGTCAGCAGCAATGAAATACTACCAAATGAAAGCCCTATTAGTGAGAAGAAAAGGAGGTAAAATTCAGTTGGGTGGTAAGTTGCATGACCGAGCAATAAACGGTGAAAGTAGTGTAGTGCAGAAGTGTAAAAAGTGGTCTGGTCATTAAGGGTGTTTCAGCTAGGGGGGCTGAAGTGGTTAATAAGGTACTCCCATTTTACAAACTGATTTATAAGTTCTGTGTTTGCCCAGACAAATTTGATAAGCCCTTCGGCTAATCCTTAGTCACATTGAACTCTTAAAGGGTTTGTCTCACTACAGCAAGTGGAATTTATCATGTAGACAAGTTAATAGTCCCTGGATGCCCAGGAGGCTGGTTTTAAAGTCAGTATAAAACTGAGTCTGCTTATATAGCACCTACCAGTAGCCATTTGGCTCCAGGAGAAGTTTATAGTGGGCTCAGCATGAATGTTGGTACTTGCATCCCTGGATCCGATGAAAGCTGTAATGGCACCGGACGGGGTTAAAAGCAGAGTGTGCTTGGCGTGCATGCTGTACCTGCGCTCCCTGGACTTTGTGTGGCTGTCATGGCCCATAAAAGGTAGGAACTAGTGTTAGGGACCACTCATTAAGGCGACCTTGACATGGTGAGTGGCTTATTACGCTTTGAGCCATTAGGCTCCAGGAGAAGTATATAGTGGGCTCAGCATGCATGTTGGTACTTGCATCCCTGGATCCGATGAAAGCTGTAATGGCACCGGACGGGGTTAAAAGCAGAGTGTGCTTGGCGTGCATTCTGTACCTGCGCTCCCTGGACTTTGTGTGGCTGTCATGGCCCATAAAAGGTAGGAACTAGTGTTAGGGACCACTCATGAAGGCGACCTTGACGTGGTGAGTGGCTTATTACGCTTTGGCCAAAATGTACACCAATGCCTCATTCAACATCCAGCATAAAGGCAGGGCAGAGTGCTGGTTTGCAGAGTGCGATTGCATTTGTGTTTTTGCGTTTGTATCTGTATTTCACCATAGCAATGTGCACCTGCGCATACAAGGCACTTGTTAATGTATTGTGATTGTCAATATTGCTTCCTTTGCTGGCTTGATTAATTTTTCCATCACATTATGCATTGCTCGTTTCCATGGTTACAACCACCCTGCAATCCAGCAGTGATGGTTGTGTTTGCACACCATAGGAAAAAGTGTACACACTCCCATAATCCCAACCACCAGAGAGGCCATTGCTCTTTCCTATAGTGTGCAAGCATTGTAACGGAACGCCTAGCACCCCGACCGGGTACCTCCGTCGATAGATGCTCCTAGTGCTTTCCGAGGACTCCAAGCACTCCACTTGACACCGTACGCCCTACAGACCCCACGAACCGCCGCAGCTTGGTTGGGGTCTCACCGTCCTCAACCCACGCTGGACCTACGACAAGGCTCCAGGCTCCAGTGGGTGAACCTCTCCTCCAGCCAGAGAGCAGGAACAGCTCTTACAAGAGCTAGTAGTTATGCCAGGGGAGTATAGCAAATCTTCAGCATATAGCAATCCCCCAGTTGATCAGTTATCCAAACACCAGTCTCAACATGATGAAGGATAAAACAGGAACACTTTATTGAGGGCTACCCGCCCGTATTTATACAGGTCTCCATCTGGTGGACACGCCCCCAGGGGACCAGAATGGAGACTGCGACACACCGACCAGATACAGCACATCCCCACAATGCATCATGGTTTCCTCCTCTCTGCCCCAGAGACAACCGAGGGATAATCCAATTATCTCTCAGGACAAAGGGGAGATCGCCAATACACATGCGGGGACAACAGGACAGAAATCACCAGTTAAACACACAATGTCACACCCTCCCAGCAACCACAGACATTTAACATATTCCCAGATAGCTCAAGTCTGAGTGCATATCATTAGGTGAATGGCACTCATACCACACGAATACAATTAAACTAGCCATCTGGGTGCCCTCACATAATAAAATACAGTTCCAAAGACAGATTTTAAGCTGTGCGGCCGGCCTGTGTTCTTTAAAGTTAGTATGGGCCATAATCCTGAGGCAAGAGGCTAGCAACCAGCCCCCTCCAAAACACTGTGGCGAGGTTGGTTTCGTCACAAGCATGACCACCGTTGCTGGATTGCAGGACAGTCGTAACGATGGAATCAAGCAGTATATAATGAAATAAAAGAAAAAAATTAACCATGCCAGCAAAAGAGACAATTTAGGCTACTTTCACACCCGCGTTTTGGCTTTCCGTTTGTGAGATCCGTTCAGGGCTCTCACAAGCTGTCCAAAACAGTTTTGCCCTAATGCATTCTGAATGAAAAAGGATCCGCTCAGAATGCATCAGTTTGCCTTTGATCAGTCTCCATTCCGCTCTGCCGGTGCACACCAAAACGCTGCCTGCAACGTTTTGCTGTCCGCTTGATGAAACTGAGCCAAACGTATCCGTTCTGGCAAATAATGTAAGTCAATGGGGACGTTCTCTGACACAATCTGGCACAATAGAAAACAGCTCCGTCTTCCATTGACTTTCAATGGCGTTCATGACAGATCCGTCTTGGCTATGTTAAAGATAATACAAACAGATCTGTTCATGACAGATGCGGTTGTATTATTGTACTAATGCGTTTTTGCAGATCCATGACTGATCCGCCCAAAACGCGAGTGTGAAAGTAGCCTTAGACGCAATACATTAGCAAGTGCCCGGTATTAACTTTGTCTACATGATAAATGCCTTTTGCTGAAGTGAGACAAACCCTTTGTCTTCTCTGGAAATTCCTCCTCCTTCCTGACAGCCGTGCTATTTTTTTTATTTCCCTTTCTTCCTACTTTTTTTCATTCTCCCCTGCATCTTATATCTGGGTTTTAGGGAAACTTGTTATATTTGTGTTTACTAGCAATGAGAAAATGTAAATGAAACTCAATGCAAAGATACTTTGTGTTAAAATTGATATTGTACGTACTTTAAAGGCAAACTACATCTTTACTGAAAGCACAGAAGGTGGAAATGCAGAGCACAGACGTTGCAAGCCAAAGGCACAGGGCACTCTGAGAAGTGATTCTGCACCAGTCTACATATGATATAGCATTAAAATAATGGTGATCAATGCATGCAACTGTGGATTTTGCTTTACATGCCCCTATGTAAACCATCAATGCAAGAAAGGAAATAAAAGTGGACCGCAAAAATTCCTAACCACATGGACACGGAAAGTCGTTACCCTCTCCTACAGCAACACATACCAAAATAAACTCAAAATACTTCCCCAGCAACATCCAATACCACTGTGCAGTATATAATACCTCCTAGTAGTGGCAAATTAACGCCACCATGAAAAGCAAAATGCCTCCCCAGCAGTACCAAATATCACAGTGCAGCACAACATATCTCCCCAAACAGTGCCAAATAAAACCCCCCATTAAATAAATAAAAATTCAGCATTACTGACAGCTCTTAGATGTAAATGTTTATGAAAAACTGACCCCATAGACATATAAACAGAATAACCAATCAGATAACATAATAAGGTATTAGAAACAAGGCATTTGAACAAATTAGAACATGTATTAGTTACACAAGTCAACCAACAAAAAGGGGTATTCCGGCCTAAATGTGCTACCCTGGCCTGCAGTGTCCACAGAGCACATCTGGAACTTCATTGGTTGGCACTTTCAAAGGGAGCAATGGATCTTGATCATTTGCATGCCCAGGTGCATTCAGTATGGATAAACATTCTTTAGACAACTACTAATAACCTAATTGATTGCATGCTAACGAGTGTAAATACATATACTCCACACTGAATAAATCAAGATGTTTTGGATATTTTGTTTCCATTGTTTTGTCATTTTACATTTTCTACATGTCATTAAGGCCCTGTTCACAAGTCAGTTATTTCCATCAGTTTTTGTGACCAAAACTAGAAGTGGAGGGTACACAGATATAAGGTGTAATGAATCTGCAACTGTTCTGTGTTTTTGACCCACACCTGAATTTGACTCAACATAACTGATCAAATTACTGACATGTGAACAAGGCCTAACATGTCTATTGATATTGGTGTTGCAATTTCAATGCTGAGGAGTTTATATATTCTCAATTAAGGTTTATTTATTTTTTTGGTGTGAAAAAGCTGTTCCAATGTTGTTTTTTCTACTTCGAATGTAGAACAGTCACCATGCAGCATGACTGCCATGTTTTTGGTCAGTACAATTACGGCAATACCAAATATGTAAAGTTTTGTTGCTTTTTTCTTTCCTACTTTTACAAACCAGATTCCAAAAAAGTTGGTACACTAAACAAATTGTGAATAAAAACTAAATGTAATGATGTGGAGATTGCAAATGTCAATATTTTATTTGCAATGTATCATTTTAAAGGAAAAATACGTTGATTCAAATTTTCACAGTTTCAACAAATCCCCAAAAAGTTGGGACAAGTAGCAATAAGAGGCTGGAAAAAGTAAATTTGAGCATAACGAAGAGCTGGAAGACCAATTAACACTAATTAGGTCAATTGGCAACATGATTGGGTATAAAAAGAGCTTCTCAGAGTGGCAGTGTCTTTTAGAAGCCAAGATGGGTAGAGGATCACCAATTCCCACAATGTTGCGCAGAAAGATAGTGGAGCAATATCAGAAAGGTGTTACCCAGAGAAAAATTGCAAAGACTTTGCATCTATCATCATCAACTGTGTATAACATCATCCGAAGATTCAGAGAATCTGGAACAATCTCTGTGCGTAAGGGTCAAGGCCATCACACTGGATGCCTGTGATCTCCGGGCCCTTAAACTACACTGCACAACAAACAGGAATGCTACTGTAAAGGAAATCGCAGAATGGGCTCAGGAATACTTCCAGAAACCATTGTCAGTGAACACAATCCACCGTGCCATCCGCCGTTGCCAGCTGAAACTCTACAGTGCAAAGAAGAAGCCATTTCTAAGCAAGATCCACAAGCTCAGGCGTTTTCACTGGGCCAGGGATCATTTAAAATGGAGTGTGGCAAAATGGATGACTGTTCTGTGGTCAGACGAGTCACGATTCAAAGTTCTTTTTGGAAATCTGGGACGCCATGTCATCCGGACCAAAGAGGACAAGGACAACCCAAGTTGTTAACGCTCAGTTCAGAAGTCTGCATCTCTGATGGTATAGGGTTGCATGTGTGCGTGTGGCATGGGCAGCTTGCATGTCTGGAAAGGCACCATCGATGCAGAAAAATATATTCAGGTTCTAGAACAACATATGCTCCCATCCAGACGTCATCTCTTTCAGGGAGGACCCTGCATTTTTCAAAAAGATAATGCCAGACCACATTCTGCATCAATCACAACATCATGGCTGCGTAGGAGAAGGATCCGGGTACTGAAATGGCCAGTCTGCAGTCCAGATCTTTCACCTATAGAGAACATTTGGCGCATCATAAAGAGGAAGGTGCAACAGAGAAGGCCCAAGACGATTGAACAGTTAGAGGCCTGTATTAGACAAGAATGGGAGAGCATTCCTATTTCTAAACTTTAGAAACTGGTCTCCTCGGTCCCCAGACGTCTGTTGAGTGTTGTAAGAAGAAGGGGAGATGCCACACAGTGGTGAAAATGACCTTGTCCCAACTTTTTGGGGATTTGTTGACACCATGAAATTCTGATTCAACATATTTTTCCCTTAAAATGGTACATTTTCTCAGTTTAAACTTTTGTTCCGTGATTTATGTTCTATTCTGAATAAAATATTAGAAGTTGGCACCTCCACATCATTGCATTCAGTTTTTATTCACGATTTGTATAGTGTCCCAACTTTTTGGGAATCCGGTTTGTACACAATAATAGCATGTCTCATGCAAAAATAATAGGTTTTCATATTGCTGGAATTCAAAATCCATAAATTAATAATCTTTATTAATCTTTCCACCAATGTAGCTTTATTAATATTTCCATCAATATAGTATTCAGTATATTGGGCAGACTAGATCGGCCAAATGGTTCTCATCTACCGACACATTCTATGTTTCTATGCTTGTGGCTTTTTTTTATTTTTTTTTATGCAGGTCGAGACATAGTTTTCAATAGTACCTTTCTGGGGTACATGAGATTTATTTTGATTAACATTTCTTATTTTTGGGAGAAGTGAATAGGTTGTTTGTATTTTTACAGTGCTCAAACAACGTTATATTTATTATACCATTTGCGGCAAACAAAGTATTGTGTGTTTTTACAATTTTTACAAAATAAAACCACTTTTTATTGACTTTAAGAAAAAATAAACTTTAGACAGGACTCCAGATGGCAACCAAAATGGTCGCCAATGCGACATAGAATTGCAAAATGGCGACAAGACTTTGTTGTCTTGTCGCCATTTGCGCCTAGACCCTCCGCTGCTCTACCGCTTTAAGAAGAACGGGATTTCATACAGCAGACAGACTGCAATCCAATAACAGAGCTCCGCACAGTACAGAGCTCTGTTATTAGTGAGCAGGCTGCTGATTGGTCATAGTATAATCCGTGGGCTGCCCTGCCATTGGCTGCTCCTCTGACACCACCCCCATTCTACCACGCTGAACACAGTAGCAGCTTGCTCTTCAGTCATGAAAACAGGGAGCCTGCTTCATGCCGACTGATCCACAGAACAGGTTAGCTTGAGAAGTTTTTCAGCGCATACTTAACATTCTCTAAACAGTTTACAGTCACCCCTGCGCTGCCGCTGCTAAAAGCTACTCCTTATGTCTTTACGACCCTGATAATACTCAGGGGGCCACTGCTGGTGCTCCGTGTGAGCTCCCTGCCTGGGCTCACAAAAATTATCATAATAAGGGAAGAAAAGGGTTAATATGAGCCCAGCGCTGGTCAAGACACAAAAAATCCAGTAAACCATATATCTTTCAATAGTCAGTGCTTAGTAGTAGGAGATAACCTCCCCTCCTACTAAGCACAGACTTTTGAAAGAGATATATGGTTTACTGGCTATTTAGTGTCTTGACCAGCGCCGGGGCTCCTATTAACCCTTTACATACTTTAGCAAGTGGCGAGATGACTGATGATCACCTCACCACTTGCTAATGGCTGCCGCTGCCCAGTATCCCCCCGCCTACCTAACTCTCACCTAAGGGGTTAATAGTGGCGGCACTGAAGCCCTGGCTGCCATGTTCAGCTCCCTGCTACTGTGTGCACAAAGCACAGGGCAGCAGGCACAGTGTGAGGTCCTATTCACCCTGATAGAGATCTATTGGGGCGAATAGGACAAGGGATGAAAATATCCCAGGTTCTAGCCCATAAGGGAGGGGGGAAATAGTTATTAAATAAAAAGTAAAAAAATAAACACCTAAATAGTAAGTTTAAATCACCCCCTTGCCCAATTTTACATATAAAATATATAAACAATAAAAAAAATTACATATTGCCACGCCCAAAAAAGTGCAAACTTATAAAATATTTAAAAGTATCTCCTATGCGGTGAACACCGTAACAGAAAAAAAAAATTAAAAACGTGCAATTTGCCATTTTTTTGTCACCTTGTCCCGACAAAAATTAGGTTAGGACTGTTCTATTATGGTCCAGACGTTCCATAAAATCTGGAATGCACACGACTTTTTTGGGTGTTTTTTTTTTCCACGTGGTATCAAGTATCACAATACTTTTTTATGGTATAGAGTCTAAATTTTGGTACCGTGACAACCCTATGTAAGACCTGTGTGTTTTTTTGTTTTCGTTTTATTATACCGTAATTATATGTATTTTAAATTTGGTGACTAAAAATGTAAATTTGCTGACTACATTTTTCAGGTTAGGAGCCAATGGCTCCCTGATATTTTTTTTTAGTCTAGTCTGAAGCCCTGATAGTAGAGAGAATCTATCAACCTGGTTTTAGACCATTATCTACTGTAATACATGAGTAATACTGCAGGTATAGAGAGTCCAGATAACTTTTTTTTTTTTTTTTTTTTGCTTTCCTACTGTCTCCCTTCCCCCATCCCTTCAGCACTCAGCTTAAAGAGGACCTTTCACCACTCCTGACATGTCTGTTTTAATAGCTTTATGTATTCCCGGTGCAATAACAATTCTGGAACATCTATTCTTATGACTCTATGATGTGCCATTCCTTTATTACTTCTACCCAAAGTTCTGAATGAATTGCTATTAGCCTTCAGTAAGGGTACAGAGGGGAAGTCTGCATAAACTCACTCTATCCAATCAGTGCTGCCATTTTCAGACTATGCAGGTGCATCCCCCCAACTTTCTAGGGGTACCTCAGGGTCTCGTCAAATGTGACATGTGCCGGAAGACCATTCCAGCAAAATCTGCCCTCCAAGAACAATATTGCACTCCTTTCCTTCTAAGCCCTGCCATGTGCCCATGAAGAGATTTACGACCACATATGGGTTTTTTCTGTAAACTGCAGAAGCAGGGTAATAAATATTGAGGTTTATTTTGCTGTAGTTTCTAAAATATGGTAATTTTTGGGTGGTTTCTGTTATGTAAGCTCCTTAACCACTTCACATCCGGGCCATTTACCCCCTTCCTAACAGAGCCTAATTTTGCAAATCTGACGTGTCACTTTATGTAATAATAACTTTGGAATGCTTTTACTTATCCAAGCCATTCTGAGATTGTTTTCTCGTGACAGATTGTACTTCAAGACAGTGGTAAATTTGAGTCGATATATTTCACCTTTATTTATAAAATATTCCCAAATTCACCAAAAAGTTAGAAAAATGAGCAGTTTAAAAAATGTCAATGTCTCTGCTTTTAAAACAGATAGTGATAGCTCATGCAATATATATTACTTAACATACCCTATATGTCTACTTTATGTTGGCATAATTTTGTAAATGTCATTTTATTTTTTTAGGACGTTAAAAGGCTTAGAATTGTAGAAACTACACACCTGAATTTACTCAAAACTTATTTTACAAACTTTGTTAACCCTCTAGGTGTTCCACAAGCGATAAAGGAAAATGGAGATGACATTTTCAAATGTAACTTTTTTTGCTGATTTTCCTTTTTAATAATTTTTTTTCTTTAACAAATCGAGTGATAAGATAGATTTCTATCTAGATAGGATCAACTTTTCAACTATCACTGAGATCCAAAAGAAAGCATTAGAATTGGAGGTCTCAATTCAGGAACTTGAGGGAGCTATTAAATTAGGTTCAGCTAATTCTACTCCTGGTTCAGACGGGCTTCCATATGAATTTTATAGTAAATATGGGGACTGTATTTTTCCTAGATTATTGGAGGTCTTTGCTGAATCAATGGAGGATGGGAGGTTGCCAGATTCAATGATGGAGGCTACAGTGATACTAATTCCAAAAAAAGGCAAGGACCCTCTAGATCTAGAATCTTATAGACCAATTTCACTGCTTAATGCAGATGTAAAGCTTTTGGCGAGGGTCCTTGCTACAAGGCTCTCTGGGGTTATCTCCTCCATAGTCCATCCGGATCAGAGCGGTTTTATTAAAAATAAGGGTACACATCATAATTTACATCGGCTCTTTTCTAATATCCAGGCCCCTGGGGGGACCGCCCGCTCCATCCTGTCATTGGATGCCTCTAAGGCCTTTGACAGGGTGGAGTGGCGTTTCCTCTGGAAGGTTCTTGTTAGGATGGGCTTTGGAGAGAGGTTTATACGTACTCTTAGGTTATTGTATGGATCTCCAAGGGCTAAATTGAGTCTTAATGGAATTTTGAGTAGTAGTATCGAGTTAAACAGAGGCACCCGTCAGGGCTGCCCATTATCTCCCTTATTATTTGATATATATATCGAACCCCTTGCGATGGCCATCAGGCAGGACGATCAGGTCAAAGGATTTGGTACGCTAGGAATACAAGATCGCATCTCATTATATGCAGATGATGTTCTGTTTTTTATAGATCACACGGAAACCACTCTCCCTAGGATCATTCAAATGGTTAAATTATTTGGTGAGGTGTCTGGTCTTCTTATAAACTGGGCCAAGACCAGTCTGCTCCCAATTGACCCCCTGCCACAGAAAGAGGCTCCTGTTACACAGTTGGATATTGTTGATACTTTTCAATATTTGGGTTTGACTATATCGTCTCGGGTCGAAAACTTTGTAGAACTTAATTTGATCCCCATAATGGTAAAGATCAGAGCTAAAATAGGGATCTGGCTGAAACTTCCCCTATCTAGAGCTGATCGAGTTTCACTAGTTAAAATGGTGATACTACCACAATTTCTTTATGTGCTCAGGAATACACCTATTTGGATACAAGACAAACATTTTAAACTTATGGAGAGACTAATTAATGATTTAATATGGGGAAGAAAGCGAGTTCGAATTAAGTTGGAGTATTTGTATAAATCAGTGGAGTGCGGGGGTTTAAATCTCCCCTACTTTAAGGGGTACTTTATTGCAGCCCAGCTATTGAGATGCTATGAATCAGAGCATAGCGCACTACTGGGGAAGTTGGTAACTAGTCACGCCCACAATAACATTTTTTCCTTGTTGGAATCTGGCCTATTGAAGAGTTATGAGCAAGGCTATAGAGAGACTATAAAACTACTCCTTAGGGTGTGGGCTATAACTAGGACATGGTTGAAGGTTAAGGGGTCACTCACATTTACGCCTCTTTGGCATAATTTGCATTTACAAAGGCTGGATGAAATTGCAGCCGACACATTTTGGCAGAAGAATAAAATTTTATATATTTCACAGGTAGTTAAAGATAGAGAAATTAAACCCTATATAGAAATGACACAAAATATAAAAAATCTTTCATGGTTTAGGTATTTTCAATTGCGTTCTGTATTATCTAGTTTGGATGATAAGCGGATGTTGGATATAGATAATTTATCCTTTCTGAATGATTGGGTAGGGGGTACACTTTCTAGAATAAAAATTTCAAATATATATAAGTTATTACTTAAGGTACGGTTTAGTGACATACACTCACCAGGACAAAAAGCGTGGGAGGTGGATTGTCCGAATGTACAAATAGAAGGGTGGGAGAATATTTTTGGGAATCTATCGTCACTATCCCAGAACTTTAACCATGTCCTGATACAATTTTATATCTGCCACAGATTATATATTACTCCATTGTGGATGAATAAATGCGGGCTAAGAGACACGTCCAACTGTCCCAAATGTGACACTGTAGGAGCAGACTTTCTCCATATGATATGGACCTGTCCAGAACTTATAAACTACTGGAATGGTATCAATAACTGTATTATGTGTACACTAAAAATTCGAATTCCTTTTGAACCACAAGTATTTGTTCTCAATGATCTCTCCAAATTAAAAAATCATAAGCATCAAAAGATTCTCCTGAGTAGAGTACTGATGTTGGCTAGAGTTTTGATCAGCCGCACCTGGTTTGCCCGATCCACTCCAGACATAAACACATGGATAAATTTAATTGATAAGGTAAAGAACTACGAAATTTTTTATATAGACGGAGGGAAAATGAATACCAATGGAGTAGGATATGGGGTGGTTGGAGGTCTGGTTAGTTGAGATCAAGTTGTTTCATATATAGGGGTCCTACTTTGACGCACCACAAACTGGGAGGGAGGGAGGGGAGGGTTTTCTAAATACTATGAAAAGATGAGTGGAATATATTTATATATAATTACTCGGGTCACTAAGAATTGAGAGATTGTAAAAACTTTTTTATTGCAAATGTTTTGTAGTTTTCCCAATAAATAAATTTATAAAAAAAAAAAAAAAAAAATCGAGTGTTAACAACCAAACAAAACTCAATATTTATTACCCTGATGCTGCGGTTTACAGAAACACCCCACATATGGTCGTAAACTGATGTAAGGGCGCACGGCAGGGTGCAAAAGAAAAGGAGAGCTGTATGGTTTTTGGAAGGCAGATTTTGCTGAACTGGTTTTTAGATGCCATGTCCCATTTGAAGCCCCCCGATGCACCCTTACAGTAGAAACCCCCAAAAAGTGACCCCATTTTGGAAACTATGTATATTTTTCTGCTAACCATCTTGTGCAGGTGCTCGTTTTATGCAGGAAGTGTTGACGTTTTTATTGGTACCACTTTTGGGTACAAATAATTTTTTTGATGGGTGAAGATGACCAAAAAATTGGTTGTTTTAGCACAGTTTTTACTTATTTATTTTTACAGCATTCATCTGAGGGTTTAGGTCATGTGACATTTTCTTATAGAGAAGATCATTACGGACGTGGCAATACCTAATATGTATACTTTTTCTCATTCAAGTTTTACACAATAATAGCATTTTTGAAACACAAAAAATGTTTGTGTCTTCATAGTCTAAGACCCATAGATTTTTTTTTTTTTGCTCGATTGTCTTAGTTGGGGTCTCATTTTATGCAGGATTAGGTGACTGTTTGATTGGTACTATTTTGGGGACATACAATCTTTTTGATCGCTTGGTGTTCAATGTTATGTGATGTTAGGTGACAAAAAATGGCTTTCTTGGCACTGTTTTTATTATATATTTTTTTTTTACAGTGTTCACCTGAGGGGTTAGGTCATGTGATATTTTTATAGAGCTGGTTATTACGGATGTGGTGATACCTAATATGTATACTTTTTTATTTATTTAACTTTAGCACAATACTAGCATATTTGAAAACAAAAAAATTATGTTTTAATGTCTCCATTAAAATGGCTATATATATATATATTTTTTTTTTTTGCGATTTTCTTATGTAGGGGCTAATTTATGTAGGGCAGGATGAAGTGACTGTTTTATTGGTACCATTTTGTAGAACATACCGTATTTTTTGCCGTATAAGACGCACTTTTTCCCCCCCAAAAGTGGGGGGGAAATAGCACTGCGTCTTATACGGCGAATGCTGCTGATTTTGCTGCATTTTTAATGATACACCCGCCGCGATGCCGCGCGGCGGGTGTATCAGCTGTGAGGGAGGAGGGGCTGGGGGCCGGCATCTGCTTTTATAATGACAGCGGGGCACGTGCAGTGACTGTATTCTACTACACGGGCCCAGCTCACAGTCACTGCACGGGCCCCGCTGTCATTATAAAAGCAGATGCTGGCCCCCAGCGTGTATTGAGGGTCATTCACTACAGGGACACTTGTGGAGGGGATCTGTGGATGACACATAGCATAAGATGCTATATATGGGGGGGATCCACAGATCCCCCCCCCCATAACTGTCATACACAGTGCCACCCACAGATCCCCCATAAGTGTCACCCACAGATCCCCCATAACTGTCACCCACAGATCCCCCATAACAGTCCGTCACCCACAGGTCACCCACAGATCCCCCATAACAGTGCGTCACCCACAGGTCACCCACAGATCCCCCATAACAGTGCGTCACCCACAGATCCCCCATAACAGTGCGCCATCCATAGATCCCCATAACAGTGCCATCCACAGACCACAATTAGTTCAAAACCCACCAAAAGCACACCTTTTTGTTCAACTTTTTTTTTTTCTTCTTATTTTCCTCCTCAAAAACCTAGGTGCGTCTTATGGGCCAGTGCGTCTTATAAGGCGAAAAATACGGTACGCCTTTTTGATCACTTGGAGTTGCACTGTTTGTGATGTAAGGTGACAAAAATGGTGCTTTTTTTAACATAGTTTTTATTTTATTTTTTATGGGGAGTGTTCCACAGGATTGGCACATAGCAAATGTAGTGCCAATATTCAAAAAGTATCCAAAAACAGAGCCCGGAATTTATAGGCCGGTAAGTTTAACATCTGTCGTGGGTAAACTGTTTGAAGGTTTTCTAAGAGATGTTATCTTGGAGTACCTCAAGGAAAATAAGCAAATAACGCCATATCAGTATGGCTTTATGAGGGATCCGTCATGTCAAACTAATTTAATCCTTTTTTTATGAGGAGGTAAGTTCTAGACTTGACAGCGGCGAATCAATGGATGTCGTATATACCTGGACTTCTCCAAAGCATTTGACACTGTATCGCATAAAAGGTTACTATATAAAATGAGAATGCTTGGACTGGGAGGAAATATCTGTATGTGGGTAACTGGCTCAATGAGGGTGGTTATTAACGGTATACAGTCAGATTGGGTCACTGTCACTAGTGGAATACCTCAGGGGTCAGTATTGGGCCCTATTCTCTTCAATATATTTATTAATGATCTTGTAGAAGGCTTGCACAGTAAAATATAAATTTTTACAGATGACAGTAAACTGTGTAAAGTAATTGACACGGAAGAGGACAGTATACTGCTACAGAGAGTTCTGGATAGATTGGAGGCTTGGGCAGATAAGTGGCAGATGAGGTTTAACACTGACAAATGTAAGGTTATGTACATGGAAAGGAATAATGCAAGTCACCCGTACATGATAAATGGTAAAACACTGGGTAACACTGACATGGAAAAGGACCTAGGAATTTTAGTGAACAGCAAACTAAGCTGTAAAAACCAGTGTCAGACAGCTGCTGCCAAGGCCAGTAAGATAATGGGTTGCATCAAAAGAGGTATAGATGCCCGTGATAAGAACATAGTCCTGCCACAAATCACTAGTCAGACCACACATGGATTACTGTGTACAGTTCTGGGCTCCTGTGAACAAGACAGACATAGCAGAGCTGGAGAGGGTACAGAGGAGGGCAACTAAAGAAATAACTGGAATGGGGGGGACTACAGTACCCTGAAAGATTATCAACATTAGGGTTATTCACTTTAGAAAAAAGACAACTGAGGAGAGATCTAATTACTATGTATAAATATAGAAAGAAGTGGCCAAAGGAGGAAAAAGGCGCTCATAGGGTGAGTAGCTTCAGAACAGGCTTCCAATTCAGGAAGAATGGTGTTGCTCACCTGCTGTCGTTGCACCTAATGTTCAGTGCAACTGTACTGGAGGCGAGTAGGAGTGGTTTAAGTTTTGCTGGTTGGTGCTGCCGGTTACGTCCGTGTTCACCTTTGGCGGGGGCCAGGCCGCCGTCTGGGTCAGTGTATGAAGTATGTATCCACTGGACTCTGGGGTCCAGTGGAGGGTGGACCATAGGCGCAAAACACAACCAGAGTTTGTTTCAAACCAATAGGTTTTTTATTTTTGTCACGATAACAAAAATAAAAAACCTATTGGTTTGAAACAAACTCTGGTTGTGTTTTGCGCCTATGGTCCACCCTCCACTCGACCCCAGAGTCCAGTGGATACATACTTCATACTATGTATAAATATATCAGGGGTCAGTACAGAGATCCCTGCTGACTGAGGGAAGAGCGAGCATCGGACGTCACTGGGCTCCGCGCATGCCCAGTGACGAGGATGAAGCTCCTGCCCTCAGTCTCCTAACTCTATCTGTGGGCAGAGCGGCGCCCAGGGGTCCCCCTGCACTTACTAGTATGCCTGGGCGCCGCTCCGTTTGCCCGGTATAGGCTCCGGTGTCTCAGCTCCGTCTGTTGTACTGGACTGATTTTTTGTAGGAGGCGTGTCCCTTGCTGCAGTGCTGGCCAATCGCAGCACACAGCTCATAGCCTGGCTAAGTTCAGGGCCCATTTTTTGTTTTGCATGTTTGTTTGTTTTCTCCCCATATTATAATAGCCATAACTTTTTAATTTTTCCATTCATATAGCCATAAGAGGGCTTATATTTTGCAGGATAAGTTGTATTTTTAAGGGCACCATTTAATTTACCATGTTTGTTATTGGAAAATGGGGGGAAAAACGCAATACTGCACAGATTTTTGGGATTTTGACATCACAGTATTCACTGTGTGCTAAAAATGACTCTTAGGCCTCATGCACACGACCGTTGTGTGCATCCGTGGCCGTCGTGCCGTTTTCCGTTTTGTTTTTTTCACGGACCCATTGACTTTCAATGGGTCCGTGGAAAAATCGGAAACTGCACCGTTTGGCAGCCGCATCCGTGATCCGTCTTTCCTATTTTTTTCACGGCCAACGGTTCACAGACCCATTCAAGTCAATGGGTCCGTGAAAAATCACGGATGCACACAAGATTGTCATCCGCGTCCGTGATCCGTGTCTGTTTTTTCCTATCATTTCAATGGCAAACTTGACTTAGATATTTTTTTCATTTTTCATGTCCGAGGATCCTCCAAAAATAAAGGAAGACCCACAGACGAAAAAATGGTCACGGACCTACGGACCCCGTGTGCATGAGGCCTTAGTCAGTGGTGTGCCTATGGTATGTGTCACCCGGGATTGTAGCGCCTCCCTCCCCCCAATACTTTAACCCCTTAAGGACACAGCCCTATTTCACCTTAAGGACCAGGCCATTTTTTGCAAATCTGACCAGAGTCACTTTAAGTGCTGATAACTTTAAAACGCTTTGACTTATCCAGGCCATTCTGAGATTGTTTTTTCGTCACATATTGTACTTCATGACACTGGTAAAATGAAGTCAAAAAAATTATTTTTTTTGCACCAAAAAATACCAAATTTAACAAAAATTTGGAAAAATTAGCAAATTTCAAAGTTCCAGTTTCTCTACTTCTGTAATACATAGTAATACCCCCAAAAATTTGGATGACTTTACATTCCCCATATGTCTACTTCATGTTTGAATTATTTTGGGAATGATATTTTATTTTTTGGGGATGTTATAAGGCTTAGAAGTTTAGAAGCAAATCTTGAAATTTTTCAGAAATTTACAAAAACTCAATTTTTAGGGACCAGTTCAGGTCTCAAGTCACTTTGCGAGGCTTACATAATAGAAACCACCCAAAAAGGACCCCATCTAAGAAACTACACCCCTCAAGGTATTCAAAACTGATTTTGAATACGTTGTTAACCCTTTAGGTGTTGCACAAGAGTTATTGGCAAATGGGGAGGAAATTTGAGAATTTTATTTTTTTGTCTAATTTTTCATTTTAACCCATTTTTTCCACTAACAAAGCAAGGGTTAACAGCCAAACAAGACGGTATCTTTATTGCCCTGACTCTGCCGTTTACAGAAACACCCAATATGTGGCCGTAAACTACTGTACGGCCACACAGCGGGGCGTAGAGTGAAAGGTGCGCCGTTTGGTTTTTGGAAGGCTGATTTTTATGGACTGGTTTATTTACACCATGTCCCATTTGAAGCCCCCTGATGCACCCCTAGAGGAGAAACTCCCTAAAAGTGACCCCATCTAAGAAACTACACCCCTCAAGGTATTCAAAACTGATTTTACATACGTCGTTAACCCTTTAGGTGTTGCACAAGAGTTATTGGCAAATGGCGATGAAATTTGAGAATTTCATTTTTTTGCCTAATTTTCCATTTTAACCCATTTTTTCCACTAACAAAGCAAGGGTTAACAGCCAAACAAGACTGTATCTTTATTGCCCTGACTCTGCTGTTTACAGAAACACCCCATATGTGGGCGTAAACTACTGTACGGCCACACAGCGGGGCGTAGAGGGAAAGGTGCGCCGTTTGTTTTTTGGAGGGCTGATTTTTATGGACCGGTTTTTTGACACCAAGTCCCATTTGAAGCCCCCCTGATGCACCCCCAGATTATAAACTCCATAAAAGTGACCCCATCTAAGAAACTACACCCATCAAGGTATTCAAAACGGATTTTACAAACTTTGTTAACCCTTTAGGTGTTGCACAAGATTTAATGGAAAATAGAGATACAATTTCAAAATTTCACTTTTTTGGCAGATTTTCCATTTTAATTTTTTTTTTCCAGTTACAAAGCAAGGGTTAACAGCCAAACAAAACTCATTATTTATGGCCCTGATTCTGTAGTTTACAGAAACACCCCATATGTGGTCGTAAACCGCTGTACGGGCACACGGCAGGGCGCAGAAGGAAAGGAATGCCATACGGTTTTTGGAAGGCAGGTTTTGCTGGACTGTTTTTTTTTACACCATGTCCCATTTGAAGCCCCCCTGATGCACCCCTAGAGTAGAAACTCCAAAAAAGTGACCCCATTTTAGAAACTACGGGATAGGGTGGCAGTTTTGTTGGTACTAGTTTAGGGTACATATGATTTTTGGTTGCTCTATATTACACTTTTTGTGCGGCAAGGTAACAAGAAATAGCTTTTTTGGCAGCGTTTTTTATTTTTTTATTTACAACATTCATCTGACAGGTTAGATCATGTGGTAATTTTATAGAGCAGGTTGTCACGGACGCGGCGATACCTAATATGTATACAATTTTTTTTATTTATGTACGTTTTACACAATGATTTCATTTTTAAAACAAAAAAAATGTTTTAGTGTCTCCATAGTCTAAGAGCCATTGTTTTTTCAGTTTTTGGGTGATTATCTTAAGTAGGGTCTCATTTTTTGCGGGATGAGATGACGGTTTGATTGGCACTATTTTGGGGTGCATATGACTTTTTGATCGCTTGCTATTACACTTTTTGTGACGTAAGATGACAAAAAATGGCTTTTTTTACACCGTTTTTATTTTTATTTTTTTACGGTGGTCACCTGAGGGGTTAGGTCATGTGATATTTTTATAGAGCCGGTCGATACGGACGCGGCGATACCTAATATGTATACTTTTTTTTTATTTATGTAAGTTTTACACAATGATTTCATTTTTGAAACAAAAAAAATGATGTTTTAGTGTTTCCATAGTCTAAGAGCCATAGTTTTTTCAGTTTTTGGGCGATTATCTTAAGTAGGGTCTCATTTTTTGCGGGATGAGATGACGGTTTGATTGTTACAATTTTGGCGTACATGCGACTTTTTTGATCACTTTTATTACCTTTTTTTGGGAAGTAAGGGGGACAAAATTTCAATTTCATCATAGTTTTTTATTTTTTATTTTTATGGCGTTCACCGTTCGGGTAAAGTAACATGACCGTTTTATAGATCATGTCGTTACGGACGCGGCGATACCAAACATGTGTAGGGAATTTTATTTTTTTAATTTTTAATCAGTGATAAATGTGTTTTTTGATTTTTACCTTTTTTTCACTTTTTTTTTTGACCCAGACCCACTTGGTTCTTGAATATCCAGTGGGTCTGATGTCTGTATAATACAGTACAGTACAATATATATTGCACTGTACTATATTTTACTTACACTGAACAGATCTATGCTTTCAGCACAGATCTGTTCAGCACCATGGACAGCAGGACGCCTGAGAGGCGTCCTGTTGCCATGGGAACCTTCCCCGTCTGCTCAGTTATGGTCAGAACTGCGCAGACGGGGAAGGGTAAGGACGGGGCTCTGGGGGGGCTGTCTGGGGGCTCTCTCCCTCTCCATCGGGGGGCTGCAAAGGCACTGCAGCCCCCCGATCGGAGAGGGAGGGAGCTCCCTCTTACTGTTAACTTTTTCCATACAGCGGTCCGTACGGACCGCTGTATGGAAAGGGTTAAACGGCTGACATCGCATCACCGATGTCAGCCATTTATACCAGGGTGCCAGCAATGTGCTGGCACCCTGGTATACCCACTGTACACCAACGATTACGCAATAGGAGGCGGGCGGGGGATCGCGATCCCGCCTGCCGCACCGCCCGCCTCCCGCACCGCCCCCACCGCCCACAACACCCCCCCTGCACCTCCCACCGGGCTAAAATCATTCAGAGGTGCAGGGGGGGTGACAAATATATATTTTCGCCACACTAAAGTTTCTGATCGCCGCGGTCAGGGACCGCAGCGATCAGAAACTGCAGAAAGCGCAACAAACCGCAGGTCTGAATTGACCTGCGGTTTGTTGCGATCGCGGACATGGGGGGGTCACGGGACCCCCCCGCGCATTTAGCCGAGGTGCCTGCTCAATGATTTGAGCAGGCACCTTGTTCCGATCACAGCCGGCCGCACGGCAGTGATCGGAACAACACATGACGTACCGGTACGTCATGTGTCCTTAAGGACTCGGGAAACATGCCGTACCGATACGTCATGTGTCCTTAAGGGGTTAAAACAATTGTACCCCCTCACATTAGTATTGCCCTCATTGTACAACCTTCACAGTAGTTTTATCCAGATATGTGCCCGCTCACTGTAGTTATGCCCATACTGTTACCCCTTACGGTAGTTATGCCCACACTGTGCACCCGCACAGTATTTATGTCCTTACTGTACATCTTTAACAATAGTTATGCCCACATTGTGCCCCCCTTAAATAATTTCTCCCATCATTGTGCCCTCTTCACAGTAGTAATACTCATTGTGTCCTCCTCATAATAGTAGTATTGCCCTCTGTACCCCCTCCATAGTAATAATGCCCATTGTGCCCTCATCATGATACTAATGCCCATTTTGCTCCCTTCATAGTAGTAATGCCCTCTGTGCCCTCCATAGTAATAATGCCCATTGTGCTCCCTTCATAGTAGTAGTGCCCATTGTGCCTAATTCTCAGTAGTAATGCCCATTGTGCCTACTTCTCAGTAGTAATGCCCATTATGCCCCCTTCACAGTAGTAATGCCCATTGTGCCCCCTTCACAGTAGTAATGCCCATTGTGCCCCCTTCGCAGTAGTAATGCCCATTGTGCCCCCTTCACGGTAGTAATGCCCATTGTGCCCCTTCACAGTAATAATGCCCATTGTATCCCATTTATAGTGCTATTGCCTTCTGTGCTCCTTTGTAGTAGAATTGCCTATTGTGCCCCCATCACAGAGGTAGTTCCCTCTGTGCCTCGTTTGTAGTATTGCCCTCTGTGCCCCCTTTGTAGGAGTATTACCCTCTGCGACCCCTTTGTAGGAGTAATGCCCTCTGTGCCCCCATTGTAGTAATGCCCTCTGTGCCCCATAAAGATGTTTTTGCATAGCGTTACTAACTAATCGCAATTTCTCATCTTAAACTATGAATGAAAAAACAAACTGCAGCTGCTATACACAATAAGGCCTTTAGATGGCAGCGTGAACCTAAAGTACATAATGACCAGGGCCGGATTAAGAGCATCATGGGCCTGGTGCTGAGGGTTTTGCTGGGCCTTTTTATGAAACTGCACTCAGTGTCTTAATTACATATATATTTTATCAATACCATTAAAGTATTTTGTTCCTGCAACTACCCCTTCATTTGGCGTCTATCTTAGCAACATGGAGGGGGACCACGGGAGGGTACTATAGTGTCAGGAAAACAAAGCGGTTTTCCTGACACTATAGTGATCATTTAACATGACTATGAAGATTACTGTTTTCTAGCTGCTGTGGACTGTGGACAACAGCAGCTAGAAACAGTAATTTTCATAGAGCTGTGTTATGATTTATGGACACAGCACTCAGCATGCTTAGCCAGTCAGATAGAAGGCTGAGAGCTGTGTCTAAATAACATAACACATTAAAGGGATTCTGTCACCAGGTTTCACCCCTGTCAGCTAAAAATATGCTGATGTTCAGGGCGTCTTCACGATTCCTAATGTGGGCTTATAAATGTCATCTGTGGGCTTATTTAGCTGAAAAACAGCTTTTACTAACCTGTCAGTCAAACAAATAAGGTGCCCAAGGGGATGTTAATGGATGCAAGGTGCCGTCTGCGCATACAGGGGTTGAGCGAAGTGCCGGCGCATGAGCACTTCACTGTAAGAAGCCAAATAGAGAAGTCCGCACGGCGCATCAGGCAGAGCCCTGTGCGCAAAATCTTACAGCAGAAGGAGGGGGGAGGGAGGGAGGGCGAGAGGCGGCACAGAGGATTAGGAGGCGGCGCAGAAGTCCGGAAAGGCGACGCTGGGCACGAACGGCGGCGGGTGCAGACGGCACCTTGCATCCATTAACATCCCCTTGGACACCTTATTTGTTTGACTGACAGGTTAGTAAAAGCTGTTTTTTTAGCTAAATAAGCCCACAGATGACATTTATAAGCCCACATTAGGAATCGTGAAGACGCCCTGAACATCAGCATATTTTTAGCTGAGGGGTGAAACCTGGTGACAGAATCCCTTTAAAGGGAACCTGTCACCGGTATTTTGTGTATATAGCTGGGGACATGGTTTGCTAGATGGCCGCTAGCACAACCGCAATACCCAGTCCCCATAGCTCTGTGTGCTTTTATTGTGTAAAAAAAAAAAAAATTTGATACATATGCAAATTAACCTTAGATGAGTCCTGTATGTGAGATGAGTCAGCGACAGGACTCATCTCAGGTTAATTTGCATATGTATCAAATTGTTTTTTTTACACAATAAAAGCACACAGAGCTATGGGGACTGGGTATTGCGGATGTGCTAGCGGCCATCTAGCAACCCATGTCCTCAGCTCTATACACACAATCCCGGTGACAGATTCCCTTTAAAGGAATTACTGTTTCTAGCTGCTGTGGACTAGCAGCTAGAAACAGTAATTTCTTTATGTGTTGTTATTTAGACTGAGCTCTCAGCATGCTTAGCCAGTCAGTAATTTTCATAGTGCTGTTATGATTTATGGACACAGCTCTCAGCATGCTTAGCCAGCCTTCTATCTGGCTGTGCTTCTTGAGAGTCACAGTCCACAGGCTCAGAAACAGCCTGTGGACTGTGACTCTCAAGATGCAAAGCCACATAGAAGGCTTGCTAAGCATGCTGAGAGCTGTGTCCATAAATCATAACAGCACTATGATTGCCCTCCCTTCCAACTAGATGAGTTTGTCTGATACCTGCAGCCTCCAGAAGCTCCTGCTGCTGCCTGTCTCCGTGTGGCCGAGCGCTGTGGGCCGTCCCCGTCCGTGTGCTGGCCTGGTCGAAACTGCTGTGGTGCAGGAGGGATAACCGCGGGCGTACTCAGTTCATACCTGGCGGGCCGGCATTACAGGAACCGCACCAGCTGCTCTGACGTCCTGCCGCCGGATATCCTGTGATGTATATCCGGCGGCAGGACGTCAGAGCAGCTGGTGCTGTTCCTGTAATGCCGCGGCCCGCCGGATATGAACTCAGTGCGCCCGCGGTTATCCCTCCTGCACGCTGCGCTGTGTACAAACTAACAGAGGACTTTTAGCGCCGGCCGCTCCCGACGGCCTTTTGGCTGGCGGATGGGCCTATTTTATGATAGGGGCCTGGAGCGGCAGCTCCATCAGCCCCTACGTTAATCCGGCCCTGATAATGACACTACACTATGCCTTAACCTCCTCCGCAACCTTTCTCCACACATTCCTCCACATCTTCCCCCTCCTACTTCTTTCCTATTGAAATTAATCACAACCTATTTAGGTTAAGTTGACTGACATCAGTTTTTACATTGTCAGATCATTGCATCCCAGTCTTGCAGTCTGCTGTCTGACAGCAGGATTGCTTCCTGGGGAGGAGGAATGCTTGAAAGTGAATTCATACTTTATTGTATTAAGCATCTCTTCTATGACATTTTTTTCACAGACCCAATGAGTAATGTGGGAAAATCGTAACAATGTTCCGTGCAAAAATTGCTCATGTGCGATCCCAATGCCGGCTGAAAGGTTCTGACTCGGATCAGAACCTTGTTAAATATGTATATATCTAATGCCCTATTTCAGGATGGCTGAGCAGGCGCGCGATCCAACGCCCCCTTCCTCCATCCCTTCCCCCATTTTCAGGATGGCTGGAGCGATTAGCAGAGTGTCAGCATACAGCTGACACTCTGCTTGAAACAGTGGACATCAGTGCTGGCACTAATGACAGCCATTTACCCCTTCCATGCTGTGGTCCAAAGGGACCGCTGTATGGAAAGGGTTAACAGGAAGGGCGCTCCCTCCCTTCCCCATTGGGCGCTGCGCCGCCGTGGCAGCAACCCGATGGTTACCATGGCATCCGGACACCTTCATAGGCTTCCAGCTTGCATGGTATAGCTAGCCTGATCTGGCTAAGTTTAAAGTCACAATACACTGCAGTACTGTTAATAGTGTACTGTGGTGTATTATGGAGCAGAGCTGTGGAGTCAGAGGCAATTTTTGGTACCTGGAGCCGGCAAAAATGAACCGACTCAGACTCCTACTAAATTTAAATTGGAATTAAAATAAAGCAAGTTTAAATGTCCCAATTCACAAAAAGTTATAATTAATTACTTCTCTACTGTAAGAATAAAGGCCAATACATGCAGTGCATCACGTTACTGCCAAACTAACACGCTAAGTGACCGTGAAGAAGCATGCTTTTCATATGCTTCACTATATGGCGCGCAACACACAGTTAAGGAGCGGCAATACCTTCCATTGTGTTGTGTTCCGCTGTTACAGGGAACGCAACGCCCATGGTTAGCTTAGCCTCTCATTGATAACTGATTAAGTAAATATGTTTTTTGCAGAACTAGACACTTGTATAAGTGAAGGGAATGGATAGTCAATAGTTCAAGACTGAAGCTGTAAACCATTTGAAAAACTGCTGTCATTCAGCTAAGGCTATAAACTCAGATTGTTAGCTTAAACTTTAAACATTACTATGGGATTCTACTAGGGAAATCATGTTTTAAAATAAATGCCCCTTCCCCTGCTCCTTCCTGGATTCTCCCACTGCCCTAACTTCAGCATAAGATCAGCACACAAAGGAGAAGGCAGCAGCAGCACCATTTTTGAACTGGTAAAGTTCCTGTTCCTGTTTAAGCCTGCTGCTACTATCCAGCCCAAAAAAAAAAAAAACTTTGTTGTTTTCATTGTGTTTGTCTTTTGCTTAAACTGTTCAATACAGTAAACTGTTAGCTTCCTAGCCAGTATATATGTGGTAATGACATGTATGTTGCCTTTCTTTCCTTCAAGGAATGTATAAAATACATTCACATATTAAATACAGAGAAGCCGGGGAGTCGGAGTAGGAAGTACCAAAAACTGAGGAGGCGATATTATATGTTATGTGTAGACTGGTATAACTAGTAGCAATATATGTTATGTGCAGACTAATATAACTAGTGGTGATATTACAGCATTGTATATGTTATGTCACTGCCCCCTCCTCCATAAACTTTTATACAGATTTAGTAGAGTTAACACTTATGTTTTATGAGACGTGTTATATAACCTAAATGCGTTAAGAAAACACCTTCAATTGCTTTTCAATGGCTTTTGTATCAAGATAACACGATGAGTTAAGAACTTTGAGTTAAGAGTTTGAGTTTTAACCCTGCTACATCTGTATGTATTTGTGCACTATATCATTATATTATAAGTGTATGCGCACTATATCATTAGCACATGATTGTCCCCTACAAGAACGGCTATATGCCATTCATGTAATTTGGCAGGTAGCCTTTTTTTGTAGTGGACTATTCTGTGCAGTTAATAATATAATATAATGCGCATGTCTATATATATGTGGTAATGGCTCAAGTTCGGCCATTCTTATACTGTAATTTCACAGATAGCTGTTCTTGTGGTGGACAAATCTGTGCACTTAACTCCTTAAGGACACAGCCTTATTTCACCTTAAGGACCAGGCCATTTTTTGCAAATCTGACCAGTGTCACTTTAAGTGGTGCTAACTTTAAAACGCTTTGACTTATCCAGGCCATTCTGAGATTGTTTTTTCGTCACATATTGTACTTCATGACACTGGTAAAATGAAGTAAAAAAATAAATAATTTTTTTTATTTATATAATATAAAATACCAAATTTACAAAAAAATTTAATAAAAATGCTAATTTCCAAGTTTCAATTTCTCTACTTCTATAATACATAGTAATACCTCCAAAAATTGTTATTACTTTACATCCCCTATATGTCTACTTCATGTTTGGATCATTTTGGGAATGATATTTTATATTTTGGGGATGTTACAAGGCTTAGAAGTTTGGAAGCAAATCTTGAAATTTTTCTGAAATTTTCAAAAACCCAATTTTTAGGGACTCACTTTGTGAGGCTTATATAATAGAAACCACCCAAAAATGACCCCATTCTAGAAAGTACACCCCTCAAGGTATTCAAACTGATTTTTACAAACTTTGTTAACCCTTTAGGTGTTGCACAAGAGTTATTGGCAAATGGAGATGAAATTTGAAAATTTATTTCTTTTGCCTAATTTTCCATTTTAACCCATTTTTTCAACTAACAAAGCAAGGGTTAACAGCCAAACAAGACTGTATCTTTATTGCCCTGACTCTGCCGTTTACAGAAACACCCCATATGTGGCCGTACACTACTGTACGGCCACACAGAGGGGCGTAGATGGAAAGGTGCGCCGTTTGGTTTTTGGAGGGCTGATTTTTATGGACCGGTTTATTTACACCGTGTCCTGTTTCAACTCCCCTGATGCACCCCTGGAGTAGATACTCCCTAAAAGTGTCCCCATCTGAGAAACTACACCCATCAAGGTATTCAAAACGGATTTTACAAACGTTGTTAACCCTTTAGGTGTTGCACAAGAGTTATTGGCAAATGGGGATGAAATTTGAAAATTAAATTTTTTTGCCAAATTTTCCATTTTAACCCATTTTTTCCACGAACTAAGCAAGAGTTAACAGCCAAACAAGACTGTATCTTTATTGCCCTGACTCTGCCGTTTACAGAAACACACAGCGGGGCATAGAGCGAAAAGTGCGCCGTTTGGTTTTTGGAGGGCTGATTTTTATGGACCGGTTTTTTTACACCGTGCCCTGTTTCAACCCCACTGATGCACCCCTGGAGTAGAAACTCCCTAAAAGTGACCCCATTTTGGAAACTACGGGATAAGGTGGCGGTTTTTGGTTGCTCTATATTACATTTTTGTGAGGCTAAGTTACCAAAAATTGAAATTCTGAAATTTCATCTCCATTTGCCATTAACTGTTGAGGAACACCTAAAGGGTTAATAAAGTTTGTAAGATCAGTTTTGAATACCTTGAGGGGTGTAGTTTCTTAGATGGGGTCACTTTTATGGAGTTTTTACTCTAGGGGGGCTTCAAAAGGGACATGGTGTCAATAAAAAAGGCCATCAAAATCGGCCTTCCAGAAACCATGTCGGTCCTTTCCTTTTGCGGCCTCCCTTTTACTGATACAGCAGTTTATGACCACAAATGTGGCGTTTCTGTAAACTGCAGTAACTTAGGACTGCATGTAACATCTACTACATTATCTGTACTCATAAATTTCACACTCTGTTATCTGTGGTATAAGTTAGGACTAAAGGTACCATCTATACTGCCTTATCGCCCCATATCCAGCAGGACCTTCCCAGAGTTCATTGGCTGTCCTGCCTTCCTTAGAAGGCTGTGGCATGGCTTGCTCTCAACTATATCTGTGTTTTTAGGACGCAGATACAGTTGAGTACATGGCAAAATGGGGAGCTGTCGTGTCTTCTATTCGTCAGGGGAACAGGGCGAGTGTCATTTTTTTAATTTTATAACAATTCAGGGGCTGGCACTACTGTAAGGGGGAATTTAGTTGGGCCCAAAGGGGACTGGGTGGAATTGGGACATTTATAGATAGACACTAAGCAGTGATAGAGGCATGGCTTAGTGTTGAAAAAAATTAGCCACTGCTTGCATGGCATGCCGCTTTTGATAACAATCCTTGGGTTTGCCCACCATTCACAATGTATTGCCCAGCTACCTAACTTCTCACTAAGCAACTGCAGTGGCATGACTATTTCAGTTTATCTTTGATTGCTGACAGTAGAGAAATAACAAATTGTGATCTGTACTTGTCTAGTCCTACTAGTCATGTATTAATGCAGATAATAGTCCTACATTGTGGTGACAGATTACCTTTAACCTTACATTTTTATTTTCCATCACTTTTATGATTAATTGCAGACCTGGGTGCTTTTGTTAGAATACAAGCTGACTCATCAGCATCTCCACCATTGAGTTCATGTAGGGGCCAATGGGGACAGAGGGAGCCCTCCTCCCTTTGTCTAACTTCCTAGATATTGTGGTCTCTATTGACTGCAGCATCTAGGGAACTAAGTGGACAGGATCAGAGTTATCTTTAAGAGAAAGCTTTGGTCAGTGCTGGTTTCCCGCAGTATCAGCTCGGCCTGTGTATTGATGCACTGCTCTGGGCCAAAAAAGTCTTGTGCAAATCATAAAATTTAATGTACAGGTGTTATTGCAACGCTATGGAGTCTACCATTGTTTATTGGTGTGTGTGAGCCCTCCAATATTTCTTATATTTCAAATCTTCTAATTGCTACTAATACATTTTTATACATTTTGCGGTTCCTTTAGAAAAAGAGCAGGGTTAGGATACTTTCACACTTGCGGCAGAGTGAGCCGGCAAGCAGTTCCATCGCCGGAACTGCCTGCCGGATCCAGCAAAACGTATGCCAACTGATGGCATTTGTAAGACTGATCAGGATCCTAAGCAGTCTTAAAATGCCTGATCAGTCAGAAAAATGCATTGAAATGACGGATCCGTCTTTCCAGTGTCATCCGGAAAAACGTATCCGGCATTTTTTTTTTTCACTTTTTTCTTCCGTCTGTGCATGTACAGACCGGAAGGACGGATCCAGCATTCCGTTAGTTTGAATGCCGGATCCGGCACTAATACATTCCTATCTAAGAAAATGCCGGATCCGGCATTCAGGCAAGTCTTTCGTTTGTATGGCCGGAGATAAAATCTTTTCAAAAAGACTGAACTGAAGATATCCTGATGCATCCTGAACAGAATGCTCTCCATTCAGAATGCATGGGGATTAAATTGATTAGCTCTTTTCTGGTATAGAGCCCCTAGGACAGAACTCTATGCCGGAAAAGAAAAATGCAAGTGTGAAAGTACCCTTAAAAAGGTGAATCTTAGGCCTCTTTCACACGAGCGTGGCATGTGAGGGCCCGATAAGATGCGGGTGCGTTGCGGTAAAATGCGCGATATTTGGTACCCAGACCCAAACCCGGACTTCATCACTGAAGTTTGGGTTAGGTGTTGTGTAGATTTTATTATTTTCCCTTATAATATGGTTATCAGGGAAAATAATAGCATTCTTAATACAGAATGCAAAGTAAATTTGGGATGGAGGGGTTAAAAAAAAAAAAGTTAACTTACCTGCTCCATAGCTGCCGGTCTCTGTTCTATCTTCAGGACCTGGCAAAAGACCTGTGGTGACGTCACTGTGCTCATCACATGGTCCAATCACATGGTTCATCACCATAGTAAGGGACCATGTGATTGGACCATGTGATGTGACATCACCACAGGTCTTTAGCCGGCAGCTCAACATTACAGAAGAAGACAGAGATCCGCAACTACGCGATCAAGTGGACTCGGTGAGTTATTTTTTAAAAAAAAATTTAACCCCTCCATCACTATTTTACTTTGCATTCTGTATTCAGAATGCTATTATTTTCACTTATAACCATGTTATAAGGGAAAATAATACAGATCGGGTCCCCAGCTCGATCGTCACCTAGCAACCATGCGTAAAAATCGCACCGCATCCGCACTTTCTTTTAACGCGGCCCCATTCACTTCTATGGTGCCTGCGTTGAGTGAAAAACTGAGAATATAGAGCATTCTGTGATTTTCACGCAACGCATAAGTGATGCGTGAAAATCACAGCTCATGTGCACAGCCCCATAGAAATGAATGGGTCCAGATTCAGGTTGGGTGCAATGCGTTCACCGTTCACGTCACGCAATGCACCCGCGCGGAATACTCGCCCGTGTGAAAGGGGCCTTAGTGTCTGTTCCTTATGCACATGCATGGGAGGAAATGAATATGTTTCTACAAAGAGAATCGTGTTACTGGTATACAAATTCTGTAAGACTAATGAATAACAAATTGTATGAATACAAAGGGTACAACCAGAGTTCTGCACTCCATTGAATTACAGCATATGACACCTGTATGTCTAAGATTATACAACTTCAATTCAAAGCATCAACATGGTCTGTGTGAAATCATAATCATAAGATATCAGATCTTTATAAAATCTTAGTACTATTTCCTAGTTATGTCTATACAAGACAAAAAATCTTTGGGAAGGGCCATATGTGTAACTAAGATTCAGTAAGCCTGAATGAATTAAGGCATTCAAATTCAACTGTGAATTATTTTAATTAGAGTAACTGTTGAAAATCGATATAACCTGTAAATATGGGAATGAGTCTTTTATTGAATGCGTCAATATTCTTCCTGAAGATTTAGAAGGTAAGGTATTGAATACAATTTGTTCAAACGTAGGAAAGGATAACTTCCCTTTAGAAAAACTTTTCTGTGTAATCAATACAGTCTCAAATATGTCAAATATTTGACGAGTGGAGGTATTGTAAAGAAATCTGGTTGAAAGATAGGGAGAAGGGGGAGGTAAGGCGGAGGAAAAATGGGTGAAGTGAAGGAAAAGAATCGAAAACAGAAAAACAAACAAAACATAGTCACATGTTTACGTAGTGAATTGAAACCTAATTGTGGACGAACCCTTCAATCTAGGTATTTGTTAATTTTATCCGTTATAATATACTTGTTCCATTGTACCTTTCGTATTTTCCAAGTGAAGTCCACTTAATTTTTTAAGTGGACTTCACTTGGAAAGGTGTTCGCATTATTAATCTCATTTAACCAATCTTTGATTGCTTGAATATCTTACTTCATCCAATATTTTGGAATTAGGGTTTTAAAAGTAGTAAGTAAGAAGGGGAAGAGCCTATCTTTGAGAATTAGATTGTTTGCGTTGTGAAGGCCAAGTAAGATAAGGTTCCTATCAATTTGTACTGAGGAATCATGAATTTCTATTATTATGGAATTAAATTTATCCCACAGTGGAGTAATTTTCCTACATTTGACCAAAATATGGGAGAATGTCCCCTCTCGTTCTCCACACCTACAACTATTAGGTATGTTAGCATTAATTCTGTGTAAAACCACCGGAGTTCTGTACCACCTAGTCACAAGTTTAAAATGGATGTGACATAAGGTATAGATTGTTGCAAAATGGATTGTTTTTCCTTCTCATTGAAGGGTTTCCCTAACTCTTTGGCCCAGCTTTTGATGTATGGGGGAGGAGGGGTCCCCTCAATAAGAATTGCATATATAGTTGAGATACTATGTGCAAGTGGGTTTTTAGAAATGGCTAATTTGGTGAGGCCTTTATAGCTTGGTGAATATGGTAAGTCACTAGATAGGCTTTGGATGTGAACAAGTAATTGTGCACATACTTTTTTTGAGAATTGAGGGAGAGTTTGGGACTTTAGGTCGGTCAGTGTATTTCCCATCAGGATATCTCTAAGAATGATATTGTTTCCGAATTTAGTGGTGTTAATTTTGTGTCGAATAGAACTAAATCTTTTGGGGATGAGTGTGTAAAGCTGTAGGTCTTTAAAGCTTGGTGTTTGACATTTTCCATTTCTTAACGTCTTGTGCCATATTTAAAGTGTGAAGGGTGAATTCCCTATCTCCTTGATTATGTCTTGATTAAATTTGGTCTTCCAGATTGCAAGGTTGAGTTGAAAAGTTAAACCGCTTTCTTCTAGATCAACCCATTATTTGCGTTGGTCTGACATTCCATTCCAACACTCTTGAGATGAGGGCAGCGTTTCTATATCTCTCGAAATCCGGAAGACCAAGGCCATCTTTTCTTTTGGAATAAGTTAAAACATTATATGCTATTCTGTTTTGACCCTTATTCCAAACGAATGATAGTATTGTTTTCTTCAATACCTTGAAAAAACTGCTTGGAATATGCATAGGGATACTCTGAATAAAATAGAGGATTCTAGGTAATACTATAATTTTAATTAAATTAACTCTACCCATCCAAGAAATATATAAGTCGTTCCATTCTCTAAGGTCGTATTAAATTTTCTTGATAAGTGTTGTAAAGTTGTATTCATAAATGTTTTTGTGTGTTGAGGCTATCTTAATCCCAAGGTAAGTAAAACAAGAAGAGGAGGGTTTAAGACCCACGGTTGCTCTTCAATATTTACATAAAAAATGGTTGATTTATTTATGTTTACTTTGAAATAGGATAAATTCCCATATATTTCAAATTCCTGGAGAATTATAGGGATTGATTCAGCTGGGTCTGAAACATATAAGAGTATGTCATCCGCATAAACGGTTATTTTATGAACTCTTTTAGGGGTCACTAAATCGTGAATATTTTCATTTTGCCTTATCTTGGATAGAAGAGGTTCTAAAGAGATGATGAAGAGTAAGGGCGATAGAGGGCAACCTTGTCTGGTACCATTTTGGATATTGAAGGGCTGAGAAAAGGCTCCATTAACTATTACTGATGCATATGTATTAGAGTAAAGTGCTTTAACCTTGTTAATGAAGTCTTCGGGAAGCCCAACTCTGGTCAGAGAAGCCAGGAGAAAGTTCCAATTTAAACGGTCAAACGCTTTTTAAGCGTCTGTTAATATCATAGCAGTTTGGAAACCCTTGTTGTTACAATATTCTATAGTGAATAGGGTCTTCAGTATATTATCCTTGGCCTCTCTACCAGGGGTGAAACCCACCTGATCTAAATGGATAAGGTCCGGTAGGATTTTTTGGAGTCTATTGGCTAGAACTTTCGTAAATATTTTTACGTCATTATTTGGAAGGGAAATCAGTCTGAAATTAGGGCACAGAGTGGGATCCTTTTCTTCTTTTGGTATTACTGTGATATTTGCAGAAAGGGTTTTTTTTTCTGAAATTTAGGCCTTTACCAATATGATTAAAATATTTAGTTAAATGGGGACAAGGATCTTTTTGTATTTTTTATAATAGGCCAAACTAAAACCATCCGGTCCAGGGCATTTACCATTGGGAAAATTATTTATGACTTCTTCTATTTCATCCTGGTTAATAGGGGCCGATAATGAAAGTTTCTGTGTATTGTTGAGTCTGGGCAGATCTATTTTATCTAGGTAATTATTAATATCATCAATTGAAGGAATGTTGTTTGAATTATTCGCATCAATATTGTATAGTTTTTCGTAATATTTACGAAAAGTGTTTGCTATGTTGTTTGGTGTTAACTCATAATTACCTGAGTCATTCCTTATTTTTGGAACTATTGTTTTTTGCCTTTGCTTTCGGACTAATCTGGCAAGTTCTTTGCCACATTTGTTTGCACTTATAAAGTGCTTATATTTATTAAAAAAGAGGAATCTCTCCGATCTCTCCAATTCTTTATTTAAGTTGTTTTTTAGTTTGTTTCTAAGCATTATCAAATCCTTTTCCAACCCCCTTGATCTATTTAATTTATGCAAATTTTGGTTATCAGCTCTTCTATTTTGAGTCTTTTTTCCTTTTTTTCCCCTGGAGCCTAGTTGAATTAAATACCCTCTGATAACCGCTTTATGGGTTTCCCATATCGTTGCCCAATCAACTTCAATCGGTTTGTTCTCCTCAAAGAAATATTTAATTTGGGACACAATATAGTTAACGTCTGCATCTAATTTTAAAAGTGAATCATTGAACCTCCATGTAAATTTCTTATGGGGTTCCTGTATTATGTTTAACTTAACTATTAAAGGGGCATGGTCAGAATGTAAAAACACATCGTAATGTGCTTTCTGGACAGATTCTAGGTTGTTTTGTTTTAGAAAGATGTAATCTATCCTTGAATATTGGTTCAGGGTAGAAGAAAAATAAGAGTAGTCCCTATCTCCAGGGTTACCTCCAGATATGTATAAGTTGCCTTTCAATAAGCATGTTTTTAATAACCCTGATCTTCTTATACGGGAAAGATGTTTTACCTCTTGAAGTATCCTCTGCTCGAGTGAAATATTAAAGTCGTCTCCCCCCCCCCCCAAGAACGAGAAACCCTTCCTGAAATGTATCTAGTATTTTAAAAACGTTTAAGAAAACCTTGTTTATTAGTATTGGAAACGTATAGGTTTGAGGTATGTTCATACCATTGACATTGTAGGAGGCTAATGTCAGGTCCTGCATGGTAATGAACCTAAAGGAGATACATAATGTGAGCATGTGACATAAAACAATAAACCAACCAATAACAGCTGAACAGTAGAAGAATGACAAGGCTTTGGTTGCTTATAGCTGCACATCTCGTAAAAATGAGCATGAAAGTACAGCAATGAGTCAAGTAAGAAGTCGCCAGCTACACATGGGCTAGCCCTTAGAGCCCAAAGGAAGCCGGGTTTATATTAAGACTTGTAATGAAGGGGTCCTCTGGGGGTAGAACACTTGCCCCTCAAAATAAAGTATAAGTAAGGCCCAGTGCCCCGTCGACTAAGGAAAACCCATCGACGACATGGGGCCAAGCCTGGTTTTGACTAAATCAACAAGCGATAAAGTGGCAGGTGGACATTAGAGTCCCCAGTGCCTGTCAGTTCAAGACAATTAGATATACAGGGAGTGCAGAATTATTAGGCAAGTTGTATTTTTGAGGATTAATTTTATTATTGAACAACAACCATGTTCTCAATGAACCCAAAAAACTCATTAATATCAAAGCTGAATATTTTTGGAAGTAGTTTTTAGTTTGTTTTTAGTTTTAGCTATTTTAGGGGGATATCTGTGTGTGCAGGTGACTATTACTGTGCATAATTATTAGGCAACTTAACAAAAAACAAATATATACCCATTTCAATTATTTATTTTTACCAGTGAAACCAATATAACATCTCAACATTCACAAATATACATTTCTGACATTCAAAAACAAAACAAAAACAAATCAGTGACCAATATAGCCACCTTTCTTTGCAAGGACACTCAAAAGCCTGCCATCCATGGATTCTGACAGTGTTTTGATCTGTTCACCATCAACATTGCGTGCAGCAGCAACCACAGCCTCCCAGACACTGTTCAGAGAGGTGTACTGTTTTCCCTCCTTGTAAATCTCACATTTGATGATGGACCACAGGTTCTCAATGGGGTTCAGATCAGGTGAACAAGGAGGCCATGTCATTAGATTTTCTTATTTTATACCCTTTCTTGCCAGCCACGCTGTGGAGTACTTGGACGCGTGTGATGGAGCATTGTCCTGCATGAAAATCATGTTTTTCTTGAAGGAGGCAGACTTCTTCCTGTACCACTGCTTGAAGAAGGTGTCTTCCAGAAACTGGCAGTAGGACTGGGAGTTGAGCTTGACTCCATCCTCAACCCGAAAAGGCCCCACAAGCTCATCTTTGATGATACCAGCCCAAACCAGTACTCCACATCCACCTTGCTGGCGTCTGAGTCGGACTGGAGCTCTCTGCCCTTTACCAATCCAGCCACGGGCCCATCCATCTGGCCCATCAAGACTCACTCTCATTTCATCAGTCCATAAAACCTTAGAAAAACCAGTCTTGAGATATTTCTTGGCCCAGTCTTGACGTTTCAGCTTGTGTGTCTTGTTCAGTGGTGGTCGTCTTTCAGCCTTTCTTACCTTGGCCATGTCTCTGAGTATTGCACACCTTGTGCTTTTGGGCACTCCAGTGATGTTGCAGCTCTGAAATATGGCTAAACTGGTGGCAAGTGGCATCTTGGCAGCTGCACGCTTGACTTTTCTCAGTTCATGGGCAGTTATTTTGCGCCTTGGTTTTTCCACACGCTTCTTGCGACCCTGTTGACTATTTTGAATGAAACGCTTGATTGTTCGATGATCATGCTTCAGAAGCTTTGCAATTTTAAGAGTGCTGCATCCCTCTGCAAGATATCTCACTATTTTTGACTTTTCTGAGCCTGTCAAGTCCTTCTTTTGACCCATTTTGCCAAAGGAAAGGAAGTTGCCTAATAATTATGCACACCTGATATAGGGTGTTGATGTCATTAGACCACACCCCTTCTCATTACAGAGATGCACATCACATAATATGCTTAATTGGTAGTAGGCTTTCGAGCCTATACAGCTTGGAGTAAGACAACATGCATAAAGAGGATGATGTGGTCAAAATACTCATTTGCCTAATAATTCTGCACTCCCTGTATGTAATGATCAGTAACAGTAACTGTTTAACAGATTGCAAAGTGTAACTAAAGTTTAAGTAAGTACATTGACCTTAAACATTAGAATTGACAGAAAAGATCTGAAGATACAAGAGAGTACTTAGAATTGTCAATCTCCTAACATCATTTTTTGGCTTTTGACAGGAGTTTTTGGAAATGCTTTCTCCACCGCTCTTTGTCTCTTGGAATTTGTTGGAGAAACTGTATTCCAAGAGTCTCTAGTAGGAAGAGCTGGAAATGGGGGATCTCCCTCTTCTAGAATGGTCCAATCCTTCAGCTGGATGTCAGCCATATCAATTTTGTTGAGGAGAGGTGTGAGGTCTTCTGGTGTCCGCACTGTGTATGTTCTGCCTTGGTGCGTGACTAGGAGGCCAACTGGAAACAGCCATTTATATTTCATATTTCTCAGTTCCTTTGTGAGGGGTTGTAACTGACTTCTGAACTGAAGAGTAAACCTGGAAATGTCCTGGTATAAGGTGATCTCACACTCTTCCCACTCAATCCTTTTGGCCATCCTGGTCTTTTGTAGGATACTTTCCTTTGTGGTAAAACTTTGAAGGTAACATAGAACATCCCTACTTCAGTTTGGATGTGTTTAGGTCTATAGACTCTGTGGGATCTCTCAATGTGAAGATCTGTGTTTTCTTCTTGTTGGAGTAACTCGTTAAATAATTGAGTTAGGACGGTCTTTATGTCTTTGTCCAGGACAGTTTCTGGTAGACCTTTAATTCTAATATTATTCCTGCGTGACCTGTTCTCCAGGTCGTCCAGATGAATTTTCATGTTGTAGAGTTCTCTACGGTGCGCAAGAATGGATTTCTCCACGTTCTGCATTAACTGTGAGCGCAGAGTTTGACACCTCTATTATGTTCGTTCTAGATCCAATTTGGCGGATATCTGCCTTAATTTCGGATAACTCCTCCTTAATTGTGGAAGAGAAGTCCTTTAAAAGATCTTTTATACAATCTTTGGAGGGGAGGGCTTTGAAGTTTCTCACCTCTAATAAGGTATTTGGTGCGGCATCATCTTCACTCTCTGACCCACTTGAAATAGCTTCAGAGGATTTATTTGTAATCTGTTTGGCAACCTCTAAGGATTTCTTTTGTGCTTTTTGGGCCTTTTGGCGTGGCCTCCATTGTAACTTTGTTTTTGCCCATCTTAATGTTTAACAGGCGCTGGGTACATAAGAGAAAGCTATGAATTCCTACTACATTATATTCTGTGGTTCTTTGCTGAAGAAAAGATGTAGCTTTGAGAGGATGGTGACCCTAATATATTTGTCAGGTGTTCATTTTTTTCACTGTCTTTCACAGAGGCTATTTATGCAGGATTCACAATGTTAATATGCGCTGTCTTGCCAATATCAGCACTGTGTACTGTGATTAAGCAGTCAAGACTTGAGCAGAACACTGATATTAGCGCTATGGTTGAGCGCTGACGCCTTCTGCACTGGTGTTGGACTTCTTCAGTTACACTGAGACTGTCGTCAGATGCAGCTGCGGGTTCGGCTATGTGTGTCGCTCCGAGCTCTGGATCTAATCCCCCTGTCTGTCAGCTCTAATAACAGTAGTGCGTAGGAGTACTCGCATTAAACATCAGGTGTCCGGCTTGGAGTCTTCTTTGTCCTCTGGCAGCTTAGGCGAGCACAGCTGATCTTTCTGATCCCAGGGGTCAGGTCGACAACTTTCGATCCTACGGCGGCTTCTTCTTATCAGCGGCGGTGCTTCAGCGGTGACCAAGAGTATGGCGCCCGCCCTATCCGCGACGTATGAGCGCTGTCCCCAATGTGATCCAGTCCTCTTTGAGCTGGTGGCAAGCAAAAGCTGGACGGTCCGGGCGCTTGTTTCACTTGGTTTTGCCGCAATGTCCAGTTTTTCCCGGTCTCATGAACCGGTCAAAGTTTGCCTTATAGTAAGGGTTCCTGCTCGGTATAAAGCAGTAGATGATGACCGCTGATGTTTTGAGCGGTAGTGGTGCAGGGCGACACCAATAAATGGCCTAGGAGCTGCGGCTAAGACCCGAATTATAGTCCGGCGCTTCAGCCTGTACAGTAGGCCGCACTGTCCAACCACCTCCAAACCAAATTAGCTTAGTATTTTTCGGTTCCGGTCGGTGTCCTAAGCCAAAATCTGCTGTTTTTATGGTGAAAAAGCCAGATTTTGCTATGTTATGTTGGTTTACACTCAAACTGCAAGCAGAGCTCCACCGGGCTGCTTCCTCTCTGCTCTCTGAATGGTGATTTCTGTCCTGTTGTCCCCACTTGTGTAGTGGCGATCTGCCTTTGTCCTGCCTAATTTAATTACTCCTCGGTTGTCTCCAGGGCAGAGAGGAGGAAACCAAGATGCATTGTGGGGATGTATTGTGTTTGTGTGTCCTGAATTGTTGTTTATCTGTCCTGTGTCAGGTATACAAATTCTATCCCTGCACAGTGACGTGGAATTTTTTTTATCTAAACTAATTTGACTTTTATTCTCTGATGGAATATCAAAGTAAGACAATAATACATGTGTCATGAGACTTTATTGGCTGACAAAAAAAAAAGTTCAATATATTCATGATAATCATTCACATGTTAGTAATCTGGTAGTATATTATTGTTAGTATATATAGTGTTTATGTGGGGATTTTTACTCAATTCAAAAAGTGAAACTGATAACATTAAGATTCATTACACACAGCTTGATCTATTTCAAGTGTTTATTTATTTTATCCCCTTTTACCCTCACTTTTTTGTAGTTTCTACTCTAGGGGTGCATCAGGGGGGCTTCAAATGGGACATTGTGTAAAAAAAAAAACAGTCCAGCAAAATCTGCCTTCCAAAAACCGTATGGCATTCCTTTCCTTATGCTCCCTGCTGTGGGCCCGTACAGCAGTTTACGACCACATATGGGGTGTTTCTGTAAACTACAGAATCCGGGCCATAAATATTGAGTTTTGTTTAGCTGTTAACCCTTGCTTTGTTACTGTAAAAAATGGATTAAAATGGAAAATTTGCCAAAAAATAGAAATTCTGAAATTTCATCTCCATTTGCCAATAACTCTTGTGGAACACCTAAAGGGTTAACGACGTTTGTAAAATCTGTTTTGAATACCTTAAGGGGTATAGTTTCTTAGATGGGGTCACTTTTATGGAGTTTCTACTCTAGGGTTGCATCAGGGGGGCTTCAAATGGGACATGGTGTAAGTAAACTAGTCCAGCAAAATCTGCCTTCCAAACACCGTATGGCATTCCTTTCCTTCTGCGCCCTGCCATGTGCCCATACATTAGTTTACGACCACATATGGGGTGTTTCTGTAAACTACAGCAGTGTTTCCCAACCAGTGTGCCTCCAGCTGTTGCAAAACTACAACTCCCAGCATGCCCGCACAGCCAAAGGCTGTCCAGGCATGCTGGGAGTTGTAGTTTTGCAACAGCTGGAGGCACACTGGTTGGGAAACACTGAACTACAGAATCAGGGCCATAAATATAGAGTTTTGTTTGGCTGTTAACCCTTGCTTTGTAAAAGAAACAAAAAAATATTAAATTGGAAAATTTGCCAAAAAAGTGAAATTTTTAAATTGTATCTAATATTCCATTTATTCTTGTGGAACACCTAAAGGGCTAACGGAGTTTGCAAAATCAGTTTTGAATACCTTGAGGGGTGTAGTTTCTAGAATGGGGTCATTTTTGGGTGGTTTCTATTATGTAAACTCCGCAAAGTGACATCAGACCTGAACTGGTCCCTAAAAATAAGGACCTATGCCGTACATGTACAGGGCAGATGTCCGTGACTTAAGGACCAGGGGGGGTGCAGGAGATGCAGCAGGGGTACGGGAGTCACTGATAGCCAGACCCCTGCTGCATGCGCCAATATCGGTGAAATCACTGGTGCCAGTGCATTAACCCTTGATGTGCCGCGGTCAGCTCTGACCACGGCACGTGCGATGTGTGGAGTGAGGGAGTAGCCATTGGGTCCCCGCACTGCTGTGATGAGGACCCAATGGCAGGGAAGGCATCCTGATGCCTAACTTATACATTGTGGCTGCCTTCCGTGACAGCCTGTGAGATCCAGCCCCCTGGATCTCACAGGCTGTAAGTATATTACAGTCTGTAATACACTTACAGCCAATGCATCACAATACAGAAGTATTGTGGTGCATTATAAAAGGGTATCAGACCACCAAAAGTTGAAGTCCCAGAGTGGGACAAAAAATAAAGTGTAAAAAAAAGTTAAAATAAAAAGGTTTACAAAAAAAAGTTTCCTTTTCCCAAAATAAAGTGAAGTAAAATAGGGAAAAGTAGACATATTAGTTATCACCGTGTCCATATCGACCGGCTCTATAAAAATATCACATTACCTAACCCCTCAAATGAACACCGTCCCAAAAAAAAAAAAACTGTGCTCAACAAAATTTTTTGTCACCTTACATCACTAAAAGTGCGACACCAAGCGATCAAAAAGCGGGATGCTCCCCAATAGTACCAATCAAACTGTCACATCATCCCACAAAAAATGATACTCTACCTAAGACAATCGCCCAAAAAATAAACTATGGCTCTCAGACTATGGAGACATGAAAACATCATTTTTTTTTTTGTTTAAAAAATGCTGTTATTGTGTTAAACTTAAGTAAATAAATAAAGGTATACATATTAGGTATCACCGCGTCCGAAACAATCTGCTCTATAAAAATACCACATGACCTAACCCCACAGGTGAACACCATAAAAAAATATAAATAAAACGCGGTGTCAAAAAAGCCATTTACTGTCACCTTACATCACAAAAAGTGTAAAACAAGCAATCAAAAAGTAATATGCACCCCAAAATAGTGCCAATCAAACCGTCATCTCATACCGCTAAAATGATACTCTACCTAAGACAATCGCCCAAAAAAGAAAAAAATTATATGTCTCTGACTATGGAGACACTAAAATGATTCATATTTTTTGTTTCAAAAATGATATTTTTGTGTAAAACTTAAATAAATAAAAGACATATTAGGTATTACCGCGTCCGTAAGAACCTTCTGTATAAAAATATCACATGACCTAACCCCTCAGATGAACACCGTAAAAAAAATCTGTCAAAAAAGCCATTTTTTGTCACCTTACATCACAAAAAGTGTAATACCAAGCAATCAAAAAGTCAGACGCACCCCACAATACAAATCAAACTGTCATCTTATACCGAACAAAAAATGAGCCGCTACATAAGACAGTCCTCCAAAACATTAAAAAACCTGACGGCTTTCAGAATGTGGAAACACCAAAAAATTTTTTTTTTAAAAATGCTTTATTATGTAAAACTGAAACAAACTAAAAAAAGTTGTCTTATTTGGTATTGTCGCGTCTGTGGCAACCTGATCTGTAAAAATACCACATTATCTAACCTGTCAGATGAACGTTGTAAATAACAAAAAATAAAAACGGTGCCAAAACAGTTATTTCTTGTTACCTTGCCTCACAAAAATTGTAATATAGAGCAACCAAAAATCATATGTACCCTAAACTAGTACTAACAAAACTTCCACCCTATCCTGTAGTTTCTGGGGTCACTTTTTTGGAGTTTCTACTCTAGGGGTGCATCAGGGGGGCTTCAAATGGAACATTGTGTAAAAAAAAAAAACTGTCCAGCATAATCTGCCCTCCAAAAACCGTACAGCAGTTTACGACCACATATGGGGTGATTCTGTAAACTACAGAATCCGGGCCATAAATATTGAGTTCTGTTTAGCTGTTAACCCTTGCTTTGTTACTGGAAAAAATGGATTAAAATGGAAAATTTGCCAAAAAATATAAATTCTGAAATTTCATCTCCATTTGCCAATAACTCTTGTGGAACACCTAAAGGGTTAACGACGTTTGAGAAATATGAAAATCTGTTTTTGATTACCTTGAGGGGTGTAGTTTCTTAGATGGGGTCACTTTTATGGAGTTTCTACTCTAGGGTTGCATCAGGGGGGCTTCAAATGGGACATGCTGTAAAAAAAAACAACAGTCCAGCAAAATCTGCCTTCCAAACACTGTATGGCATTCCTTTCCTTCTGCGCCCTGCCATGTGCCCATACATTAGTTTACGACCACATATGGGGTGTTTCTGTAAACTACAGAATCAGGGCCAATTGTATCTGATTTTCCATTAATTCTTGTGGAACACCTAAAGGGCTAACAGAGTTTTCAAAATCAGTTTTGAATACCTTGAGGGGTGTAGTTTCTAGAATGGGGTCATTTTTGGGTGGTTTCTAATATGTAAGCTTTGCAAAGTGACATCAGACCTGAACTGGTACCTAAAAATTGGGTTTTTGAACATTTCTGAAAAATTTCAAGATTTGCTTCTAAACTTCTAAGCCTTGTAACAGCCCCAAAAAATAAAATATCATTCCCAAAATGATCCAAACATGAAGTAGACATATGGGGAATGTAAACTGAATGTATAACTATTTTTGGAGGTATCACTATGTATTATAGAAGTAGAGAAATTGAAACTTGCCAATTTGCAATTTTTTACACATTTTTGGAATTTTTTTAATTTTTTTAATAAATAAAAATTATTTTTTTACTTCATTTTACCAGTGTCATAAAGTACAATATGTGACGAAAAAACAATCTCAGAATGGGCTGGATAAGTCAGTGTTTTAAAGTTATCACCACTTAAAGTGACACTGGTCAGATTTGCAAAAAATGGCCTGGTCCTTAAGGTGAAATAAGGCTGTGTCCTAAAGGGGTTAAAGAGTAGGTTTTGGAAATTTTCTGAAAAATTGTCTTTCAACGTCCCGAAAAAATAAAATGGCATTCCCAAAATTATCCAAACATTTAGTATACATATGGGGAATGTAAAATAATAACTATTTTTGGAGGTATTGCTATCTATTATAAAAGTAAAGAAATACAAATTTGCTAATTTTTCAAAATTTTGGGTAAATTTAGTAATTTTTCATAAATAAACATGAACATTTTTTTGACTCAATTTTACCACTGTCATGAAGTACAATATGTAACGAGAAAACACTCTCAGAATGGCATGAATAAGTAAACGCATTTTAAAGTTATTACCACATAAAGTGACACGTCAGATTAGCAAAAAAATGGCCTGGTCCTTAAGTCAAATATAACATGGTCCTTAAGGGGTTAAAGGGAACCTGTCATCAACTTTAAGCTGACCTCACTGAGGGCAGCATAAATTAGTGACAGAAATGCTGATTTTAGAATGATGTCACTCATGAGCTAAAAGTAAGTGTTTGCTGAGAACCAGCATCATAATCATTGCAGCACAGGCCTTGAAAAGAGTTAAATCTTCCTGAGAAGAGTCAGAGTTATCCATTATCTCCTGCTCTCCCTGCCCATCTGCTGACGATTGACAGAAAGGGACAAAACTAGGTAACTTATTTTTAACTTATAAATGACAGACCGCTGAAATCAACTCGCCTGTCTCTACTTTAGTATGAACAGCATAAAGGTGATCACAGGTTCCCTTTAACATTGATGATTATGGCTTACAGCTAATGAAAATCCAAAAGCCAGTATCTCTGAAAATTAGAGTATTCTATAAGACCAATTAAACATGATTTTTAATACAGAAATATTGGCCTACTGAAAAGTATGTACAGTATATTCACTCAATACTTGATCAGGCCTCCTTTTGCATGAATTACTGCATCAGTTTGGTGTGATGCGATGATGTGTTATGGAAGCATTGTTGGGTCTGTCTCATCTTCCTTTTCACAATACCCCATAGATTCTCTCTGTATCTATCTATCTATCTATCTATCCATCTATCAAGCACAGTAATATCATGGTTATTAAACCAGGAATTGATACTTTTAACAGTATAGGTAGGTGCCAATCAGCATCTCCATAAAGCTGGTCACCGAGGGAAGCATGAAGTGCTCTAAAATTTCCTGGTTGATGGTTGCGCTGACTTTGCACTTGATATAACACAGTGGACCAACACCAGCAGATGACATGGCTCCCGAAACAATCACTGACTGTGAAAACCTTACACCAGACCTCAAGCAACTTGGATTGCGTGCCTCTCTATTCTTTTTCCAGACTCTGGTATCTTGATTTCCAAATTAAATACAAAATTTACTTTCACCTGAAAAGAGGACTTTGAACCATTGAGCAACAGTCCAATCTTTTTCAGCCTTAGCCCAGGTAAGACTATTCTGATGTTTTCTCTGGGTCATGAGTGGCTTGACACGAGAAAATCGATAGTTGTAGCCCATGTCCTGTATACGGTATGTCTGTGTGTGGTGGCTCGTAAAGCACTAAATCCAGCCACAGCCCACTACTTTTGAATCTCCCCCAAATTCTTGCATGGCCTTTTCTTGACAACCCTTTCAAAGCGGTGGTTATCCCTGTTGCTTTTCCACATTTTTCTACTACAGGTTTTCCTTCCACTCAACTAACTTTCCATTAATATGATTGGATACAGCACTCTCTGGACAGCCATCTTCTTTAACAGTGACCTTGTATGGCTTGCCCTTTTTGACCCTCAATGACTGTCTTCTGGACAACTGTCAAGTCAGCAGTCCTCCCCGTGATTGTGTAGCCTACTGAACCAGACTGAGGGATCATTTAAAGGCTTGGGAAATCTTTTCACGTGTTTTGTATTGATTAACTGATTAGAGTGACACACTATGGGGGAGAGTTATCAAACTGGTGGTTGCCCTTAGCAACCAATCAGATTCCACCTTTCATTTTTCACAGCTCTATTGTAAAATGAAAGATCGAATCTGGTTGCTATGGGCATCTAAGCCAGTTCTACTTTACACACGTTTAATAAATCTCCCCCCCCATAAGTCTAAAATATTGAACTTTTTTCACAATTTTCTGAGATACTGACTTTTGTATTTTCATTAGTTGTAAGCCATAATCATCAATATTAAAATAAATAAACAATTCAAATCTGACCAAGGACTGCATGGAGTTTGTATGTCCTCCCCTTGTTTGTGTGGGTTTCATCCCATACTCCAAAGACATACTGTTAGGGACCTTAGAAGGTGAGCCCTATTAGCGACAGTTTGATGTTAATGTCTGTAAAGTGATGCGGAATATGTCAGTACTATATAAGTGCATAAAATAAATAAATAGGTCTGAAATACGAGATTCTCATTTTTTTATTGAATTACTGAAATAAATTAACTTTTCAATGATATTCTAATTTATTGAGATGCACTTTGTGTGTGTAAGGGATGAAAATAAAGACAAATGATAAATTTGAATTATTGGTGTTGGTTATTATTATAACGTATTATTAAGTATTGGTTTCTTATAACATACCCTAAAATATAACTGAACCGTACATCAACCATACCACGCTTTCCTGCTTGCAGGTCCTTCTCCAGTGGAGATGAATGAATTAAAGCTTGTATCACAAAATATTCTACAGATTGTTTTGTCTAAACTTACATCAAGTAATACACTGGCACACTGCGGTACCACAAAAATATTTCTTTCACACTTTATGGTAAGAAACACAGCTTCTCATGTGTATGAACTGATTATATTGTATTTGGAAAAGTTTTTATTACAAGTCTTGATATTTATCAGGTAGATGTACTTGAAAAACAAAGGGCATTGGCACTTTCTCAAAGAGCTTTAAATATTCAATGTTGTTGGAGGCGATACAGACGGAGAAAACTGGCTAACCAAAGGAAGGCAGCCATAACTATCCAAGCAGGTAAAATCATTTAAAACAGTAGATAAGCTCTTATTTAGCTGTCACCTATGCAATATTATTAATATGCTTCCATATTATTGTCTCATCCTCATATAGTGGTCAGAAGCTGGCTTACAAGGAAACATATTGAAAAGATGCATAAGGCAGCTTCTGTCATCAAGAGGACATGGATAAGGTGGAAGGTAAGTAAGCAGACCAAGATCATTATGAATAGGGATGAGCGAATCGACTTCAGATGAAACATTCAAAGTCGATTTGCATACTGTATGGAGCAAGCGATCCGTACTGTATTAGAATGTATTGGCTCAGATGAGCCAAAGTTATTACTTTGCGAAGTCTCACAGGACTTCAGGTAATAACTTCAGAAATTAATTTCTACTGTAAAAAAGCTTTTACCTTACTCTGGTTCGGTTCCAAGGTACCAGTAGGAATACAGAATGTACACATACTGAAAGAGCTTATGATTATTCCCAGATGACTTGCACAACATATACTGCATCAAGGTTCAGTTTACTCGGAACTGTCTTTGTCATAATGCTATCATTTTAGATTGTGTCTTTGCATATTCTTTTCTGATTTATTGCTATACTTTTAGATTGAGAGTTTGCATTATTTATTTATTTTTGTTCCATTTAGAGATGGGACTTGGGAATTCCTCTTTCTGGTGATTACTGGGAATCCAACAGTCAAATATACCACTATCTGATATCACCTATCCTGTGCATAGGTGATAAAAACATTTTCCTAGGATAACTCCTTTAACATCATCAGCTTATACTATCTGAAGAGATGTTAGGCTACTTTCACACTTGCGTTGGGGCTCCGCTTGTGAGTTCCGTTTGAAGGCTCTCACGAGCGGCCCCGAACTGATCCGTCCAGCCCTAATGCATTCTGAGTGGATGCGGATCCACTCAGAATGCATCAGTCTGGCACAGTTTGTCCTCCACTCCGCTCAGCAGGCGGACACCCGAACGCTGCTTGCAGCGGGTGTCCGTCTGGCCGTGCGGAGGCAAACGGATCCGTCCAGACTTACAATGTAAGTCAATGGGGACGGATCCGTTTGAAGTTGACACAGTATGGCTAAATTTTTTGTTCATGGTAATGCAAACGGATCCGTTCTGAACGGATCTAAGCGTTTGCATTATAGGTGCGGATCCGTCTGTGCAGACACCAGACGGATCCGCTCCGAACGCAAGTGTGAAAGTAGCCTTAGTCTTAATTTGCTACCCTGTGCTATTATCCATTCTTGTTTTAATAAAAATAATAATAATGTGTTTTTTTCTAGCAACAAATGGAAGTGATATGTTCACAAGATCTGGATGACTTTACAGATTCTATAGAAAGAAAAACATTGTCTGTGGAGGAAAAAGCTTTTGGCACTTCAAATATAAATTATACACAAAGCAAACCAATGCAATATTGTTCGGTTGAACGATTCTGGCTTTTTAATTTTGCATTGTCTACAGCGCCAGTTGTAAGCAACATAGGAATGGCTGATAGATTTAATAGACATGATCTGTTATTGACATGTCTCCATATACTAAACAGAAGGAATAGATACAACATTAATGCAAATCAGTCACACCATGGCATCACATCAATACGGGCACTGCCTCAGGTACATGTTTGCTTTATTTGTTACAAGGAGTTTTACAGAGTGATTTCTATTGCAAATGACAGCCCTTAGCAATCAACATTTGTTTTTAAAAATTCCTTAAAGGATAACTGTCACATTTAGACCCAAACTTCAATTTTCATATATGTAGTTACTAATAACATGATATTCCAGAATCAGTTACTATTAGACTGACTTACCCCATATTTAATAGGATTCAGCCCATAGCAACCAGTCTGCATAAAACTGCAATTTCACTATTTAGTTAAGATGGCCGCCACTGCCTTCACCCTGAGGCTAATCCCGCCTGCCCTCACTAGCCAGTAACAATAGTGTCAGTAACCAGAGCCCTCCCCCTAAAGGGTTAATCTCCTGCAGCACAAAGGGGTCCTCTTACCACATGTTGCTTTCATTTATACACTGAGCAGATGGCAGATCTCCCTTCCCTGTTGTGCGCTGGTTCAACTCTGCATTCTCCAAGTCTGCTGAGTGAGGGAGCGTCTGCCAAGCACAGGGACAGGGAGAAGTGCACACAGCCCAGGCACTGTTATCAGCTGCTGGGGAGGACCTGGCTTTAATCATTTACTTACAGTCCCTGGCTGTCAGTAATGTGACCTTGCACGCATCCTGTTTCTGCATCCTCCGTCCTTTAACAGATAGACGGACCATGCCTAGCAACCCTATTTTAAGCACAGGTAAAGATAGGCAGTACAGGGAACAAAATGTGGAATTAAGGGGTAATTGAATACACAGTGAAAAGTTGAAATAGGTCCACAAGGTGATATTAATTACCACAATCCAATACTCAAAAAAAACACACACGACAGTTATACTTTAATGACCATGGCAATTTTTTTTTGTTTTTATCTTTTGTCTTCTACTTTCTAAAAGCCACATCTTTTTACATTTTTTGTTCACATGACCATATGAGTATTTTTTTTTAATGGCGCCATTTAATTTAATATAATTTATTAGAAAAAGGGAAAAAAAAAAGAACTCTTTGTGGGGTGAAAACAACAATTCAAGGTTTTTTGTGTTTTGCTATTACGGCGTTCTCTGTGCACTAAAAGTCCCATTACGTCCTTATTCTGCAGTTCAGTACGATTATGGCGATGTCAAAATGTGTACTTTTTTGTTTTACTTCAATAGAAAAAGTGGATTAGTACTCACTTTTGATGCAAAACAATCTTGATGTTGTTTATGGCAATAAAGTCGAGATTGTTTTGCATCAAAAGTAAGTCCTGATCCACTTTTTCTACTTGGATGTGTGAGCCTGCAACCCAGGATACAAGCACCATCTCCTTCCAGAGTGCCGACTGATAATCTTTACAAATAACTTATCAGTATAAAAAAAAAAAAAGATTATAATTACTTTTATCGGTAATTTGATTTTCCTTTAGCCTCCACAACTGCACCACCTGGAGGGTTACCCCGCTTTCTCAGGGACAGAAAATAACTGTGAGATCAGCCAATAAAAGGCCCCCTCCCTCTTATCTTCTCCAGTTAATAACCTAGGACTCAGAAGTAAATGCCAAAGTTTAATAAAGTTCTACATATAAAAAGCAAATTTCTGAACCAGATTATTATTATTAAAGGGTTTCTGTCGCCTAAAAAATGGGTATTAAGCTGGCTGACATTAGCGATGTGCTAATGTCAATTGAACATAACTATATTAGTGACATCTCCCTGCCTGAAGCAATTACTGAGAAAAACTAACTTTTATAATATGCTAATTAACCTCTAGGAGCAGGGGGGGCATTGCACCTGCTCCTAGATGCTCCGTTTGCCCACCTATTTTCACACCCTTTTTCTCTTGATTGACAGGGCCAGGGCAGTGCTGCTCTCCTTCCGCCAGCCGTGTCTACTGTGAAAATCCTGCACCGCCCCGTTCAGAATTTGGCGCAGGCACAGTGAGGGAAGGACATTTCCTCACTGCGCCTGCGCTGAATACTGAATGGGACGGCGCACGATTTTCGCAGTAGACACGGCTGGCGAGAGAAGAGCAGAACTGCCCTGGCCCTGTCAATCAAGAGAAGAAGGGCGTGAAAATAGGTGGGCAAACGGAGCCTCTAGGAGCAGGCCCCTTGCGCCTTCCTACATACTTCCCTTTTTTGTTCAACCCTGAGGGGGTGAACACTCGTCAGACAGTGTACCCCGGGACAGGGTATCTGCGTTTCCCTGTAACCTGCCTGCCCTGTCTTCCACAGAAAACTTGACGTTTTGTAAAGATAAGATCTGGTGACCCGATCATTCCTCTCCTTGGCTTGGCTCATCCACTTGAGAGGGGAGTAATTGGTCACCAGACAGAACTTTCTCCCCAACAGATAATAGCGGAGAGACTCAAGTGCCCACTTGATGGCCATGCACTATACTGTAACTAGTCTCGGCTGGGGTAAGCTTCCGGCTCAGGAAAAAAACAGGATGTTCCTCCCCATTGATGTCCTGAGAGAGTCCAGCTCCGAGGCCTACTTCAGAGGCATCAGTCTGTACCACAAACTCCCTCTTTAAGTCAGGCGTCACCAACACCGGGGGCCCACACAGGGCAGACTTCAAAGCGGAGAAAGCCTTTTCTGCCTGCTCATTCCACTGAACCGTCACTGACTTGCGTCCCTTCAAAAGGCCTGTCAATGGTGCAGCGACTGTAGCAAAATTGGGGACAAACCTCATCTAGTACCACACCATACCCATGAACGACTTTACTTGTCGAGTAGTGACAGGTCGAGGCCAGTTCCTAATTGCATCAATTTTGTTCACATAAGGTTTGACAGTTCTGCGCCCAATTACATACCCCAGGTACTTGGTCTCTTCTAACCCTATTGCACACTTTTTTGGGTTTGCGCTTAAGCCAGCCTTCCTAAGGGAGTCCACTACAGCCCGTACTTTAGGTAAGTGACTTTCCCAGTCGGTGCTGTGGATAACGATATCATCCAGGTACGCCGAAGCGTACTGACGATGTGGACGGAGTACAATGTCTATTATCCTTTGAAACGTGACGGGAGCACCATGTAGACCACAGGGTAATAACTTGTACTGATACAGCCCCTCTGGCGTGATGAATGCCATTTTTTCCTTGGCAGCCTCCGTCAAGGGTACCTGCCAGTACCCTTTGGTGAGGTCCAACACAGAAATATACCGGGCTTGGCCTAACTTTTCAATAAGCTCATCCACTCGGGGCATGGTATATGCGTCAAACTTGGACACCTCATTCAGTTTGCTGAAGTCGTTACAGAACCGCAATGTCCCGTCCGGCTTGGGTATTAAGACTATCGGGCTGGCCCATTCACTTTTTGACTCCTTGATTACACCTAGCTGGAGCATTAGCTGTGATGGCCTGTCGCCAAGCCTTGGGTTCCCGGTATTGTTTTAACCGTTTTTTTTTTGCCTGAGGCTCAGTGACAATGTAATGTCGGACTATGGAAGTGCATCCAGGGAGGTCCGAGAACACATCCGTGTTCCGACTAATGAACTCCTTGGCTTCCTGAGCCTGTTTAGAGGAGAGGCTGTCAGCAATTTTCACTGTGGCAGCCGCTTCCCTTCCTTCTGACAAAAGGGCTGAAACTGCTTCCCCTAGGAACCCTGGTCGTGGGCTGTCTGCCTTATAGGTTTACCTATCTTTCTAGGATTTGAGCAGATTCACATTTTACACCTGCTCCAGCTTTCGCCTCCCTGGCTGGTGTACCTTGTAATCTACCTGGCCACATCCAACAGACCGCAAGGGTGTCTGCCGTATAGCAGTTCGAAAGGGCGAGAACCCAGTAGAGGCCTGGGGCACCTCTCGCACTGCGAACATGACATAGGGCAGAAGAAGGTCCCAGTCTCTCCCATTCGTAGAGACCACTCTTTTTAGCATTTTTTTATGTTTGATTAAACCTCTCTACCAGGCCATCAGTTTGCGGATGATACATGGACATCCGTAGCTGTTTTATGTTGAGCAACTTACAGCGTTCGCTCATGACCTTGGACATAAACAGAGTCCCTTGGTCAGTCAGAAGTAGCTCCTTAGTCAGACCCACTCGAGAAAACATCCCCATTAACTCCTTAGCTATTAGTTTGGCTGATGTACGATGCAGTGGCACTGCCTCCGGGTACCGAGTGGCATAGTCTAGGACAACCAAGATGTGTTGGTGGTCTCTAGTAGACTTCGGTACCGGGCCTACATAGCGATTCACTCGAACGGGACCTCGATAAACGGGAGGGGTACCAGGGGACTACAGAAATGTGGCTGGGGGCTCGTTATCTGGAAGGTTGGGCAAGAATTACAATATTCTTCTACCTCTCTGAACACACTGGGCTAGTAAAACCGCTATAGAATCCGGTCCTGCATTTTTTTCATTCCCAGATGACCCCCCGAGAACATGCTGTTGGGCTAACTCTAACACGAGTTTGCGATAAACCTGGGGCACCACCTACTGTTCAATGGATTCACCTCGCAGCTGGTTTACTCAATACTACATCTCTTGACAAACCACAAAACGGGGAAACACCGACTCTGCCCCCAGTTGTTGTTCCCTAGCTATTATTAATACATTTTCCCAGGCTTGGGAAGTGGGGTGCACTCTGGCCGTGGCACTGCTGGATTCAGGGAGCCTGGTGTCACTGGTAAGAGCTGCCCTGGTGCGGCCTGTCGAGTATACTGGCCGAAAGGTCGGCGTTGTGTAACTCTAGCCCCAGTAAGTGCAGGAGGGAGAAACATACCCTGCTGCCGGAGAAGAGATCGCCTCGGCTCTGGTATGTACTGCGCATGAGCGATCGCATACCAGAGCCGAGGCAGTGTGAGAAGAGCTGGAGAGGGGAGGGCACCAGAGGCGCTGACGTCTCGTTTACAGACCCTGGCCACTCCCTCAAGCAGGGAGAAGCCTGTAAACGAGACGTCATCACCAGAGTCGGCTTGCTGACGTCAGGGGTCACATGACCCATAAGTGAACTGGCCAAACAGGGAAAGATAGCTAATGTAAATGATTAGAAGAAACTTTCAATAGACTATAATAAGAGTAATTAGAGTGAATTTATTTAAGTCGGATAACCCCTTTAAGTACCAGGACATCAGGGCATACCGGTACACTCTGTTTCCTAAAGAGGTTAAAAAGCATTTTTTTGAAAATTTCTGAGAAATTTCAAGATTTGCTTCTAAACTTCTAAGCCATGTAACGTCCCCCAAAAATATAATTGAATTCCCCATCTGATCCTAACATGAAGTAGACATATGGGGAATGTAAAGTAATAACTATTTTTGTAGGTATTACTATGTATTATAGAAGTAGAGAACTTGAAACTTGGAAATTTGCTAATTTTTGCAAATTTGGTATTTTTTTATGAATAAAAATGAATTATTTTTTTTTTACTCTATTTTACCAGTGTCATGAAGTACAATATGTGAGGAAAAAACTCTCAGAATGGCCTGTATAAGTCAAAGCGGTTTAAAGTTATCACCACTTAAAGTGACACTGGTCAGATTTGCCAAAAAAATGTCCTGGTCCTTAAAGTGAAATAAGGCTGTGTCCTTATGGAGTCAAACCAGCCGCATTTAATAACACTGCATATAAGCTTTTATAATATATCCTGATGTCCAGGAGGATTCTTGCTGCGTCCAAGTGGAGGTCTCCCTCACTTTCTATATCAGCAGTTATTCATAGGGTTAATCACATCACTTTATATGAGAAAATGCCACTTTAAGTGATTAATGATTATCAAAAATATGAAATCCATGGTTAAACTGTGCCAATTCTCACAACTTTGAATATCTACATTGGCCCATGGAAGACTTGACAGCTCGCTTTCCTTTTTGGTCTGGGAGAGTCACAAGAGTTGAGCTCTTTTCTTTTCATACTGCATTACTCATGTAACTCGCATTGTGGGTTCTGTGCATTCTATGTATGTTCTTCAAACTATACTTAGTGGTATCCACTAATATTGGAGACCTACGTTCATTTGTTTTGTATTTACAAACATGCTTTCTGTACTTTTATTAGTGCTATTACTCCTATAAATGTTTTAAAACTTAAAAATATATAAACAAAAAAACAGTGTACACTGTAATGAAAAAAAATAAAACACAGTTGTAAGCACCACAAAAATGGTACCACAAAAATCTACAGTTCATCCCGCAAACCACAAGCCCTCATACAGTTTTGTATAAAAAAGTTTTGGGCGTGAGCGTTTTTTTTTTTTTTTTTTAAGTACTAAAACAAATAAAAACTATACAAGTTTGGTATTGCCGTAATTGAATTGAGCTACAGAATAAGGACACCATGTCATGCACATTGAACACCAAAACCCAAAAATGGTGCCATTAAAAAATGCATCTTGTTTGGCAAAAAAATAAGCCCTCATATGGCTATATGAATGGATAATTAAACGAGTTATAGTGGAACATGAGGAGGAAAAAACAAAAATGGGCCCACATTAGAGATGAGCAAATGTCTTAAAATTAGATTCTAAATAAACTGTAACTGAATCGAAAGTTAACTTACACAAGAATTGCCTATTAGTTTGATTTTTCTAATTTTCTTATCACATGAGTTTTAAATACATTGCTTTTAGAATTAGTGACTTTTAAAAATACCTTTAATCGTGATTGTTGGTATATACATACCTATACCCGCACTAAGTGTACTACATTTCAAAAAGATTATATATATTTTTTGACAGGGGAGTAGAGACCCCTAGACAGAACATTCACTGGTGACACAATACTGTCTATAGACTTATAGGTTCGAGAAACTGCCAAAAAGGGACAGGGTCTGTAAGAGGGCAGGGCAGACAAAACGCTTACCCTATAAGCCCTAATATCTGCTCAGCCCAGGGTGACCCTTAACTTACACAAGTCATAATTGTAACTTTTGTCATTTTAGGGATCTGTAAAATTTCACTACAAGAGGTCTCCACTACAGTTTGCCAACATATGCCCAGATGGACTGAAGTATGGGTTTAATGAAATTTTGTTGGAAAAAATAAAATAACTGACAGAATAAGCAAATTTATAGCCTGTATAAACAATAATTTTAAAGCCTTTTGCACTTTTGAGTGATTACTTTAAAATTGTCTATGCAATATTTGATGTATACAAAAGTATTCTGCACTTGAGGATTTTATGAATCAGATGTTTGTTTTTGGTTACATTGTATTGTTATGTAATGCAGATGATCAGTCTGCATGGTATGCTGTATATAGGCTTTTATTTGTACGACAGTTTATCATGATTTATTCAACACTGATTAATCTATGTGTACTGCCAGTGGTACTGATAACACTAACGTTATGTGTTATTCTAATATTTTGCTATTTTTTTTTCTGTATGGTTATTCATGATCTGAGTTAGCAATTATTGTCCTAGTAGTACTAATTCATGGATCTTTCCTGTGTGGTATTCTGACACTACGAGAACAAAGAACCATAAGATGGTTCTGGTAACATAAAACTTAGGAGGTCATTTATTAAGACCGGTGTTTTAGACGTTTAGCATAAAAAATTATTAATGAGACTGGCCTGACGGCCCTTCCCCACCCACGCCACGCCCACTTTTTTAGACCTGGAATGAGCGGGGAAAAGTTGCAGATTGCACCGCAAATAACCTTTGTGCCACAATCTACGCCAGAAATACGCCTAATATAGGTGTATTTCTGATAGTAAATGGCCCCCTTATTTTTTTTCCTACAAGAGACTTCAGAATCTTCAGCTATAATCACAAGTTGAGCCTTTTAGTGTTTTTAGTGTTAAATTGACGCTATCACGATGAAGAAGGCTGAGATAAAGTTTTGTGGGAAACATTTCAGTAAAACTGGTCATTTATGCCTTTAAATCTGAATTCTTTCTGAGTTTAGTTGACATGTGTCGTTATAACACTGATTGCTATTTTAGTATTTGTGTGTACAGCAATGCCTGTTGATCACTGACAATAAGCAGAGGTTCAAATCAATAAATTACAAGTTATATTGATTCTCTTCCTAGAAAACTATATATAAATCTGCTTTATATTTCCTCAGTTATACTATGATGGGACTGGATGCACAACGTAACAGATTCCCTTTCAAAGTCTTTTTGCATTGGCTTACCTCCAAAAACGTCAACATGTTAAAATCCAACAGCTTGATCAGCTAGGATATTTCTAAAGGCCAGCTTAAAGGGAATCACCTGGAAATTCAAAGTTAAGCTAGGCACAAAGCCTTGTAGGTTGAGCTCATCTAAATGTAATGATGCCTGGTCCTGCCAATCAAGGAGGAGAGGTAGGGGCTGGCAGAGGAAGCTGGAGGAGCAGTATGTGTGCCTCGGACCCATTCTCGGTGGACTTAGGCTCTCATTTGCATATGAATTACAAGTGCTTCACCAGAATAAAGCAACAGATTGCTTATTGAAAGGTACTATTACAGTCAGCTTTCTAAGCCCTATTGTTCATTGGATCTGGCTTAAAGGGGTTATCCCATCTTAGAAAATGGGGGTCTATCGCTAGGATAGGCCCCCATTGTCTAATAGGTGCGGGTCCCACCTCTGGGACCCACACCTACAAGGAGAACGGAGCAAAGAAAGTTGAGGAGGGTGCACCGCGCATGCACAGCCACCCTCTATTCATTTCTATGGAGCCGCAGAAAATAGCCGAGCACTGGCTCGGCTATTTCCGTCGGCCCCATACAGGGAGTGCAGAATTATTAGGCAAATTAGTATTTTGACCACATCATCCTCTTTATGCATGTTGTCTTACTCCAAGCTGTATAGGCTCGAAAGCCTACTACCAATTAAGCATATTAGGTAATGTGCATCTCTGTAATGAGAAGGGGTGTGGTCTAATGACATCAACACCCTATATCAGGTGTGCATAATTATTAGGCAACTTCCTTTCCTTTGGCAAAATGGGTCAAAAGAAGGACTTGACAGGCTCAGAAAAGTCAAAAATAGTGAGATATCTTGCAGAGGGATGCAGCACTCTTAAAATTGCAAAGCTTCTGAAGCGTGATCATCGAACAAGCAAGCGTTTCATTCAAAATAGTCAACAGGGTCGCAAGAAGCGTGTGGAAAAACCAAGGCACAAAATAACTGCCCATGAACTGAGAAAAGTCAAGCGTGCAGCTGCCAAGGTGCCACTTGCCACCAGTTTGGCCATATTTCAGAGCTGCAACATCACTGGAGTGCCCAAAAGCACAAGGTGTGCAATACTCAGAGACATGGCCAAGGTAAGAAAGGCTGAAAGACAACCACCACTGAACAAGACACACAAGCTGAAACGTCAAGACTGGGCCAAGAAATATCTCAAGACTGATTTTTCTAAGGTTTTATGGACTGATGAAATGAGAGTGAGTCTTGATGGGCCAGATGGATGGGCCCGTGGCTGGATTGGTAAAGGGCAGAGAGCTCCAGTCCGACTCAGATGCCAGCAAGTTAGAGGTGGAGTACTGGTTTGGGCTGGTATCATCAAAGATGAGCTTGTGGGGCCTTTTCAGGTTGAGGATGGAGTCAAGCTCAACTCCCAGTCCTACTGCCAGTTTCTGGAAGACACCTTCTTCAAGCAGTGGTACAGGAAGAAGTCTGCATCCTTCAAGAAAAACATGATTTTCATGCAGGACAATGCTCCATCACACGCGTCCAAGTACTCCACAGCGTGGCTGGCAAGAAAGGGTATAAAAGAAGAAAATCTAATGACATGGCTTCCTTATTCACCTGATCTGAACCCCATTGAGAACCTGTGGTCCATCATCAAATGTGAGATTTACAAGGAGGGAAAACAGTACACCTCTCTGAACAGTGTCTGGGAGGCTGTGGTTGCTGCTGCACGCAATGTTGATGGTGAACAGATCAAAACACTGACAGAATCCACGGATGGCAGGCTTTTGAGTGTCCTTGCAAAGAAAGGTGGCTATATTGGTCACTGATTTGTTTTTGTTTTGTTTTTGAATGTCAGAAATGTATATTTGTGAATGTTGAGATGTTATATTGGTTTCACTGGTAAAAATAAATAATTGAAATGGGTATATATTTGTTTTTTGTTCAGTTGCCTAATAATTATGCACAGTAATAGTCACCTGCACACAAAGATATCCCCCTAAAATAGCTAAAACTAAAAACTACTTCGAAAAATATTCAGCTTTGATATTAATGAGTTTTTTGGGTTCATTGAGAACATGGTTGTTGTTCAATAATAAAATTAATCCTCAAAAATGCAACTTGCCTAATAATTCTGCACTCCCTGTAGAAATGAATGGGAGTGGTGGCCGCGCATGCGCGGGGCGCTCCCGTTCACTTCAATGGGAGAGTCGGGGAGCTACGCCTGGTGGTGGACAAACCCCAGGAAACCTGGTGTCCTCCAGCCACAACTCTCCCCAACTCAGTTTTCCTTGTAGGTGAGGTGAGGGTCCCAGAGGTGGGACCCGCACCTATAAGACAATGGGGGCATATCCTAGCGATATATGCCCCCATTGTCTAAGATGGGATAACCCCTTTAACAGTAAATTTCCTGGGACAGATTATTTTTAAAGGGAATGTGTCATTATAAAATGATCTATTGTTTAAATTGTGTTTTTTAGGTTGAACATATTTTTAAGAATTTTAGGTGGTTATTTTTTACTTTTCCATGTCAATATCTATATAAAAAAAAAAAAAAAAAAAAAAGGAAAAGATAATATCCTGCAGTGTTTACACTGGCCACTAAGCCTAATGATAGTAAACAAATCTTGGCCTGTACTTTATCATTGCATGCAGGATTAGAATGACAGTAATCACCTATATAGCTAAAGGCCCATACACTGTAGTGTGCTGTGGGTTCGACTGACAGTCGAAAGTGTGTGCAGAGCTCCTGACCCTTAAATTAAGGGGGCAGGGGACTGGATAAGGGTGAGACTGGGTATGATTAAGGGGGGCAGGGGACTGGCTATGGGTGACACTAGGTATGATTAAGGGGGGCAGGGTCTAATTGAGGGGGCAGGGGACTGGGTAAGGGTGGCACTGGGTATGATTAAGGGAGGCAGGGGACTGGCTCTGGGTGACACTGGGTATGATTAAGGGGGGCAGGGGACTTAGTAAAGGTGACAGGGTATAATTAACCACCTCCCGACTTCGGTCAGAGCCGGCCCGCGCATGCGCATCGCGGGCCGGCAAAAGTTCAAGGAGTATTTTGTCAGCAACCTGCCAGCCAATGGTCGTTGCTGATTTTTAAAAAAAATCGAATCAGAAGCCAGCTAACACATCATATTAGTAAATATGATGTGTTAAATGGCTTCCCTGCTCCTCTGCTGGTCCTTTTCGTCGGTTGGTCTCAGCAGAGGAGAAGGCATCACTGTGAGTACCCACCAAAACTTTACTTAGCACCCAGATCACCTTCCATCACCCCAATTAACCCCTTGATCGCCCCCTGTCAATCACCTAGTGAAAGGGAAAAAAGTGATCAGTGTAAACTGTCACTTTTTTTTCCCACTGGTATTGACTGTTAGCTTTAGGATAGTTTAGGCCCCTTGGTTAGGTAGTTTAGCGATTGTTTAGCGCCCAGCCCACCGCACTCACTGATTCGCTGATTAGCGTATCGCTAATCAGCATTTGTACTTTTATAGTATCTGTAAGTGATCAAAACTGATCACAGTGAGATCTATAATAGTATTAGTGTCACCTTAGTTCGCCCTCCACCCAAAACGCAGTGTTCGCCCGATCAGGCCTGATCGGTTGCCCACACGTGCGTTCGCCCACGCCCGCCCCACCGCAGTGACAAAAATATATATTTTTTTGATCAATGCACAATCACTTTACACGCGCTGCGGCAATAAAAAAATCAGTTTTGATATTTTTTATCAACCGCAGCGGCCTCCGGTACTTCGCTAGCCTCCCATTTGTAAGACAGGCTTGCTTTTTTTTCTTGGGTAGTCTCGGGGAATACCCCTAAATTTAGTTGCCCAAATGTCAAACAGGGGGTATTCTTCTGAAGTGGCCTACAGGCTTCTGACCCAGTCGGATGAGGAATGGGAACCCTCATCTGATGAATCTAGCGGGTCAGAATATGAACCTGTAGAAAGCAGTGGCACTCTGACCCAAAGTTCGGACGAGGAGGCTGAGGTCCCTGATAGCACCAGGCATACCTGGCCCCGTGTCGCAGGCATACCCGGCCCCGTGTCGCTAGACCACAGGTTGCGCAGGATCCACTTCAAGGGCAGCAGAGTGGGGCTGGCGCTGTCGGATTACGTGGTGAGGCATACACCAGCAACGCAGCCCATCCTGGACCTAGTACTAGCACTGCCATACAACATGGTGAAGTGGCGAGCACCAGAAGGGCAGTTGAAGCTGGTACGGTGGCACATGCAGTAGTTACCCCGTCGCAGCCACCGCACAGACAGGCCCGTAGAGCCCCTAGAATCCCTGAGGTGCTGGCAAACCCTGATTGGCAGTCCCCAACTTCAGCTGCACCTGTAGTTCCCCCTTTCACCGCCCAGTCTGGAGTTCGGGTTGAGACAGCTCAGATCGGTTCGGCCCTGGGATTTTTTTTAGTTGTTCTTGACTGCGGAGCTCTTAGACTTAGTTGTGGCAGAAACAAATCGGTATGCCACACAATTTAAAACCGCCAACCCGGGAAGCTTTTATGCCCAGCCTTTCCAGTTGAAACCAGTCCAAGTTTCCGAAATTAAAATTTTTCTGGGCCTTCTCCTCAACATGGGTCTAACTAAAAAGCATGAATTGTGGTCATATTGGTCCACGAACCCAATTCATCACATGCCCATGTTCTCTGCTGCTATGTCCAGGACACGATTTGAGACCATCCTGCGTTTCCTGCACTTAAGCGACAACACCACCTCCCGTCCTAGAGGCCACCCAGCTTTTGACCGGCTCCACAAAATTAGGCCCCTCATAGACCATTTCAACCACAAATTTGCAGATTTGTATACCCCAGAGCAAAACATCTGCATAGACGAGTCCCTAATACATTTTACCGGGCGCCTTGGCTTCAAACAATACATCCCAAGCAAGCGCGCCCGGTATGGGGTCAAATTGTATAAGCTCTGTGAAAGGGCCACAGGCTATACCCACAAATTTAATGTCTATGAGGGAAAAGATCGGACCCTGGAGCCGGTCGGTTGCCCTGACTACCTGGGGAGCAGTGGGAAGACAGTCTGGGACTTGGTGTCACCCTTATTCGGCAAGGGGTACCATCTTTATGTGGACAATTTCTACACAAGTGTGGCCCTCTTCAGCCATTTGTTTCTACAACAAATTGGCTGCTGTGGCACCGCACTAACTAGTCGCGCGGGCCTCCCCCAACGGCTCGTTACCACCCGTCTTGCAAGGGGGAGAGGGCTGCCTTGTTTAACCAAGAACTGCTCGCGGTGAAATGGAGAGACAAGTGTGACGTTTACATGCTCTCCTCCATTCACGCAGACACGACAATCCAAATTGAGCGAGCAACCCGTGTCATTAAAAAAGCCCCTCTCAGTCCACGACTATAACCTTCACATGAGAGGGGTGGACTTCAATGACCAGATGTTGTCTCCGTATTTAGTGTCCCACAGAACCAGACGCTGGTATAAGAATGTGTCTGTATACCTAATTCAATTGGCTCTGTATAATAGTTTTTTTCTCTACAGTAACGCTGGGAGAACACGATCCTTCCTCAAATTTCAGGAAGAGATCATCGAGACCATCCACCAGTGTAGTTAGCCGTCTACACGAGCGACATTTCCCCAATGTCATTGCTGGTACCTCAACCCAACCGTCACCCTGAAAAAGATGTCGTGTCTGTAGCAGGAGTGGAATAAGGCATGACACCCGCTATTTCTGTCCTGACTGCCCTGACCACCCTGCCCTATGCTTAGGGGAGTGTTTCCGGAAGTACCACACACAGGTACACCTAGTATAGGGACCACATCTCACCAGGACAGGCACACAGGGCTATTAGGGCCCATTCACACAGAGCTACTGCAAACCTCTCCTTTCACCTGGGACAAAGTGCATAACGCACTTCGCCACATCTTTGGGCGATTTGCGCTTTGCACATTGTCCCATGGGGAAGGAGAGGTTTGTCCTATAAAGGTAAATAAAAAATAAAAAAATCACCAGTAAGCAAAAAGGTTAATGTTCAGTTCAAAAGTTAATAAAATTATTGCTTTGCGGCCTGTTTTTTTTTTTTTTGTTTTCTTTACCTTCCAGGTGGACCAACCGATCGACTAGCTGCAGCACTGATGTGCATTCTGACAGAAGCATTGCGCTGCTGTCAGATTACACACAAGTCGGTGTATTCGGCGCTGCAAGACGAGATTTCTCCTCTGCAGTAAAAGATACGTTTGCCGAGGCATATGAGCTGAGGAGGAGGCGGTGTTCCTATGCTTTGGCAAACACTTTGTATCTAAAAAAAAAATAAAAATCCCGGCAATGATTTTATTCATCCACATCGATTGATGTGAATGGAGAAATCTGGTTTGCCAGGGCATACGAGCTAAGTGGGTATGGATGTTGGGCGGAGCTCCTATGTCCTGGCAGACGCCTTTCCCCTCCTTTTTTTTTTGGCAGAGATTTTTTCATCCACATCTCAAAAAACATCTCATTACCTGTATGCTCAATATAAGGAGAATAGCAGAAACTCCTAATGCTGGCCATACATGTAATGATTGCGGAGACCCTCAAATGCCAGGGCAGTACAAACACCCCACAAATGCCCCCATTTTGGAAAGAAGACACCCCAATGCATTCGCTGAGGGGCATATTGAGTCCATGAAAGATTGACATTTTTGTCCCACGTTAGCGGAAAGTGAGACTTTGTGAGAAAAAACAAAAAAATTTCCGCTAACTTATGCCAAAAAAAAAAATATTCAATGAACTCGCCAGGCCCCTCATTGAATACCTTGGGGTGTCTTCTTACCAAAGTGGGGTCACATGTGGGGTATTTATACTGCCCTGGCTTTTTAGGGGCCCTAAAGCGTGAGAAGAAGTCTGGGATCCAAATGTCTAAAAATGCCCTCCTAAAAGGAATTTGGACACCTTTGCGCATCTAGGCTGCAAAAAAGTGTCACACATGTGGTATCGCCGTTCTCAGGAGAAGTTGGGGAATGTGTTTTGGGGTGTCATTTTACATATACCCATGCTGGGTGAGATAAATATCTTGGTCAAATGCCAACTTTGTATAAAAAAAATGGGAAAAGTTGTCATTAGCCAAGACATTTATCTCACCCAGCATGGGTATATGTAAAATTACACCCCAAAACACATTTCCCAACTTCTCCTGAGTACGGCGATACCAGATGTGTGACACTTTATTGCAGCATAGGTGGGCAAAGGGGCACACATTCCAAAGAGCACCTTTCGGATTTCACCGGTCATTTTTTACAGATTTTGATTGCAAACTACTTCTCACGCATATGGGCCCCTAAAATGCCAGGGCAGTATAACTACCTCACAAGTGACCCCATTTTGGAAAGAAGACACCCCAAGGTATTTTGTGATGGGCATAGTGAGTTCATGGAAGTTTTTATTTTTTGTCAAAAGTTAGTGGAATATGAGACTTTGTAAGAAAAAAAAAATCTAAATTTTCCGCTAACGTGACAAAAAATAAAAAGTTCTATGAACTCACTATGCCCATCAGCGAATACCTTAGGGTGTCTACATTCCGAAATGGGGTCATTTGTGGGGGTTTTCCACTGTCTGGGCATTGTAGAACCTCAGGAAACATGACAGGTGCTCAGAAAGTCAGAGCTGCTTCAAAAAGCGGAAATTCACTTTTTTGTACCATAGTTTGTAAACGCTATAACTTTTACCCAAACCAATTTTTTTTTTTTTTGCCCAAACATATTTTTTTTTTTATCAAAGACATGTAGAACAATACATTTTGCGAAAAATTTATATATGGATGTCGTTTTTTTTACAAAATTTTTGCAACTGAAATTAAAAAATTTAATTTTTTTGCAAAAAAATCGTTAAATTTCGATTAATAACAAAAAAAAGTAAAAATGTCAGCAGCAATGAAATACCACCAAATGAAAGCTCTATTAGTGAGAAGAAAAGGAGGTAAAATTCATTTGGGTGGTAAGTTGCATGACCGAGCAATAAACGGTGAAAGTAGTGTAGTGCAGAAGTGTAAAAAGAGGCCTGGTCATTAAGGGGGTTTCAGCTAGGGGGGTTGAAGTGGTTAAAGAGGTTGCCTGGTCCTAAAATCAAAGTTCTTTTTATGTACTTGTAACACCCCTCACCATGCATACATATGCCCCTAATACCTGTTTTTCATGTTTGAGCTTTCCTTCTGCCTGTCTGGGCATCAGACTATCGTGGCAGATCTGTTTACTTTTTCCCCTTCTTGTTTTGTTGAATACATAACTTTATTGATAATAAAGACCTGGCAGAGTGATGATTCACAGGCTGGATATGCCCCCCAAACTGCTGTCTGTAGCAGCTACTCCCTCTCTAACTCCGGTGGCAATGTTACTAAACCCATAATAAATCCTTGTAATCTATTTTTCACTTAGTTTCTAAATCCTATAAGGCTCTTCCCTTACATTGACACGCGAATGTGAAAAACACATGGACGTTACCCATATGCTTTCCTCAACTGTATGTAATTTCTGAAAAAGGTAGAACATGTCCTATTCTGGTCCTCAAAATGAAGACCTCGAACCTATAGAAGTCAATATGATTGCAAAAAATGCGGATCAGACAGATGGTTTCCTTATTTAGCGGACTCCCAGGCATCGGCACTTTACAAGCCGTGAACTGAGCTGTCAGCACAGATGCTCAGTTCACTGCAGAGGCCCTGGAATAGACACTGGAATATACTATACTATAATAGCACTGATCATGTGTCAGGAGTGCAAGCCTCCCCCTGGCCCCGGGGATGAGGTTCCGTCAACTGCAACAGCAGGAAGACAAGACGACGGGACCTTGCGGAAGAAGAGAAACCTGGTGAAATGGAGTCATGTGACCATACTCTGGAGCCAGGAAGCAGCAGGGTGGAGGAGGGTGAGTATATGACTGAAGTTCTTTTTTTCCTCAGGTTAGTTTAAAGGGCCATATCATAGGGTTAGCCTGGAGAACTCACTTATAGAGGTATAGAGGCCTGCATGTATAGAGGTATATTCCCTTATGGTTGTCTCCAAGAGCGGATCCTTCAGCAACTTGTGATTAAGACACCAGATCACAGAAAGGGAGGACATTCCAGAACTACAGAGAGCACCCAGTCCGGGCGCATGGTCCGACCATACAAACTGGCCTATTGAGCTCCTTGGAGAAGAGTCTAATAGAACTTGGGATACAAATAGGTAGTCTAACCGCCGATAACCGTTATGAGAATAAGAATGAAATGTGTAATCCCTATGTTTTGGATGGAAAAGTCGCCAAAGGTTTACCAATGACATCAAGGTCAATGTCATTTTGGGAGCTTTCAATGATTAAAGAGATCATAGCTGAAGAGGAATCTAATATAGGATCAAGACAAAGGTTGAAGGCACACCCCCTAGAATAATGTTGGTTCCCTCCACAACCTCACCAAGCCCTGCAGAACTCAAATACCAAAGCCCACCTGGCCCTGGTTCGGAAAGTAAACCGAAGCAATGGTATAAATGACATTTGCAATAGACACTTTAAGAAATAAAAACCTGCCTCCTGGATCTGTCTCTGAGGCTAAAACCTCATACTTGACTGATTTATGAAAAGCAATCGATACCCCATAGGCTTTACAGTCGGGGTGGGGAGAGTGATGCCAGTTAGGGTAGCAGGAAGAATAAATGAGTCTCCTGCACCATGCTACCATAACCCGTCTCCTGTATAGATGGTATAGGATTTGACTTGGTTTTTCAGGTTTGCTAAGGCCACAAACAATAACAGAGGAAAATGTCAGCGTGGCCATGGTGTTGGAAAGTCACAAGAGATAATAAAGATAACAATGAGCTGCCAGTCCCAAAAAAGGGATAGACAAGGAGAAACAGGAGGGAGGACAGGAACACAAAAGACAATACAGTATTATCCATATCAAGGAAATAACAATAAGGCATATGCCTAAACTACCAAGTAACAACAGTCACTAACGACACTGGTGTCGCAATCCCTAGTAGGGGGAAGAAGAAGCCAATTATGAAGGTGGCTTGCCACACCACATCACAGAGGGAAGATTAAATGTTCTAGTAATAGTGTTAAAAGGCTACTAAAAAGGAAAAATAAATGAAAAGCCGATGAACTCCATACTGAAACATTGAAGATTCAGAATATTTCTTTGTTGCACTGCCAGCTGCAGGCCTCCAATAATATACCTGTAATAGCCCTGGTAGTCTGACACATGCTCCAGCCCGTCACCACCAATAAACTGCTTCCCTGGGTATAGCCGCCTCCGATGTCTTGGCTACAATTGATCTGTCGATCACAGATATTAACGTTGGGTGTCTGTTGTTTAAAACAGAAGGAACCTGTTGTGCTCACGAGTGGACGCCATCTTTATCCTTTTAACGCACAATAACATATGTACATCATTAAGCATAAGAGGTTGTATGGAGCAGGCTGCTGATGGTTGTATAATACAGCAGGCACCCAGCCGAATTGACGGGAAACCCGATCATATAACCCCTCAGATGCCATGGTCAATATCATGGCATCTGTGGGTTAAGACAGAGGGAGAGGGCTCCCTATGCCATCTGAACCGAGCCCATGCAGCAAAATCGCAAGGGCTCTAATCAGTGTCGGACAAGGGTGCATAGCGCCTACCCTATATATGCAAATATCGAGAATTCATAGCATTTCAAGATCCACCTTTTTATTTTCCCATTCACATAGCTGTGCTAGGCTTACTTTATTAGTGCCACAATGAGGGGGTGGGGGTGTAACATTAAGTTGTCTGCTTACCAAGGTAGGGACTCCTCTTGCGAGCAGCAATTACTTTATGTAATTGCTTCTCTTTATGACCAAGCCTGGGCATTTTGTTGGGAAAAATTAAATTATCCCGAGACATGGTAGAAACCATATTCTTTGATCGGTTTAAAAGTCTGCTGGGATAATTCCTGGCTAGGAGACGAGTGGTGACAGTATTCATTTCTTCAATGCAAGTTTCACTAGAGGAACAATTGCGCAAAGCGCGAATATATTCGCCCCTAGGGATATTATGGACAGTGTGTGCAGGATGACAGGATCCCGCATGTAGGATGGTATTTCCTGCGGTTTCCTTTCTGTGCGTACGACTGTGTACACGGCCATCCCCCACGTCCAATTTTCTGCATTGCTGTATGTTGGTTTTTATCTGCATGGGATTGAATAAAGCCTCAAGTATTTTTCAGTGAAGCTGGACCATCTTTCTTATGAAATATCTTCTGGCACTGCTGTTAGTAGCAGCACTGGTAATGCCTGCAGACCAATGGAGTATTTTTTATGCGTCCCTGCTCTCTTGGTGTGAGGAGAACTGATCTGGTTCCCCCTGTACTAAAGAAGGGTGATATCCCTGTGCAGTTACACACCACTAAGCCCATCCCTGCTCCACAATTTACACACTAGAGCAGAGCCAGTATTTAACTTGCAGGCAACTTCTGCGCTCCATTCCTGTTGTCTCTGCCTTGTGATCAGGGCCAGTGTTGGGGGGGGGGGGGGGGGTGAGCCAACTGGGCAGTTGCCCCGGGCCCACATCGTCTAAGGGGCCTCCTGCTTCAGTGCTGCTATTCAGCTGAACGTCCGTGGAAGCAAACAGGCTTGACAGCTAAAAAGCTGCACTTTACAATACAGTGTAAAGCCCCCCTCCCTATGCACATAACAAATCATTACCACAGTGCTGCTCTGCAAACTGACAGCTCCGGACACCAGCAACACTCTTCTACTGGAGCTGTAGAACCTGCGATGATATGTGCAGGAGGCGGAACTCAGCAGAGAATAGGGGGGTGAAGGACCTGCGATGACCTCACCATCATGTGACTAGAACAGGAGGAGGAGCTAAGCAGTGCAGTAAAGTAATGAAGAAGACCAGTGATGAATGGGAAGAAGTGAAGGATTCAGTGTAAGTGCAGGAAAGTGCTGGGAGTTGTAGTCCTCTCCTCTTATACCTCCTGTTAGAATATCAGTACATTACAAGAGGAGTCACAACAGAAGAGGACTACAACTCTGAGCATGTCCAGGCCATTATTATGTAATATCAGGGCACATTACAACACCCTGGATATGCTGGGAGTTTTAGTCCTCTCCTCTTACAATGTACTCTGATATTACATAATAACGGCTTGGACTGATTGCTGGGAGTTGCAATCAGTGTCGAACTGGGGTACTTCGGACCCACCAGTAACATTTATTTTGGGGGCCCACCGGATGGATACATTCAAATATAATAAGTAGTGATGAGCGGGAGGTGCCATATTCGATTTCGCGATATTTCGCGAATATTCGAATGAATATTCGTGTTATATTCGTCGAAATCGAATATTCGTAATTATTCCAATTATCGCGAATAATATACGATTTTTTGCGTATTGCGATTATTTATCTTGATAGTATAAGGCAACGTTCCTATGCTAATTGACTATGGCTAGGCTAATATGTGTATTTTACGAAATTTCGTGATTTGCTCTAACTTCGTCTCTTAGAATATTACGAATATTCTAAAAGACGAAGTTAGAGCAATATTACGAAATTTCGTAAAATACACATATAGATTGTAATTTAGCTAATATACTGCTATAATCCCTTTTTTTGCCTCTAATTTTTTTTTTGCCTCTTCTGAACTTAAGTTTTGTAAAATATGTACACTATTAAAAAATAATACTATAGCAGTATATTAGCTTAAATACAATCTATGTGTATTTTACGAAATTTCGTAATATTGCTCTAACTTCGTCTTTTAGAATATTCGTAATATTCTAAAAGACGAAGTTAGAGCAATATTAAGAACATTTGCAAAAGCCGAAATTGCGATGCGAGTAATATAATACGAAATAATCGCATGAAGATTTCAACTTAGCACTGCTATATTCCATATTCTAGCCTAATATGGAATATAGCTGTGCTAAGTTAGCACTGCTCTATTCCACACTAGGCTAGAATATGGAATATAGCAGTGCTAAGTTGAAATCTTCATGCGATTATTTCGTGTTATATTACTCGCATCGCAACTTGCGAAATTTGCAAATGTTCTTAATATTGCTCTAACTTCGTCTTTTAGAATATTACGAATATTCTAAAAGACGAAGTTAGAGCAATATTACGAAATTTCTAAAAGACGAAGTTAGAGCAATATTACGAAATTTCGTAAAATACACATAGATTGTATTTAAGCTAATATACTGCTATAGTAATATTTTTTAACAGTGTACATATTTTACAAAACTTAAGTTCAGAAGAGGCAAAAAAAATTAGAGGAAAAAAAAAGGGATTATAGCACTATATAAGCTAAATTACAATCTATATGTGTATTTTACGAAATTTCGTAATATTGCTCTAACTTCGTCTTTTAGAATATTCGTAATATTCTAAAAGACGAAGTTAGAGCAATATTAAGAACATTTGCAAATTTCGCAAGTTGCGATGCGAGTAATATAACACGAAATAATCGCATGAAGATTTCAACTTAGCACTGCTATATTCCATATTCTAGCCTAGTGTGGAATAGAGCAGTGCTAACTTAGCACAGCTATATTCCATATTAGGCTAGAATATGGAATATAGCAGTGCTAAGTTAAAATCTTCATGCGATTATTTCGTATTATATTACTCGCATCGCAACTTGCGAAATTTCGTAAAATACACATATAGATTAGATTGTAATTTAGCTAATATGGAATATAGCAGTAAGTTGAAAACGCCACTGACTGGAGCAGCCAGGAAGCCAGGAATCCAAAGGACAGGTAAGAACAACTTTAGAGAAGTGGGAAAGAAAAAAAATATTATAATAAAAAAAAAAATACGAATATTCGAATTCGCGAATATATAGAACGATATTCTAAATATTCGCGAAATCTCGAAATTGCGATATTCGAGAAAAAAATTCGTAATTCGAATATTCGCGCTCAACACTAATAATAAGGTGCGGTACATTGAATATATATATATATGTAGTGCAGTAAATCTAATGTGTTATGTGCCACTTATGCAGGGAATGGGAGACTAGGGGCCCACCTTGCTAAGGGGCCCACCGGGGGATTCCCCTGTACCCCTGTGGGGAAGTCCGAGCCTGGTTGCAATCCCATCCTTTTATATGTCCCCCTTTAATGTGTTCTGATATTAAATAATAATGGATTAGACATGCTGGGAGTAATAGTCCTCTCCTTTTATACCTCCTGCGGTAATGTGCTCTGCATTAAGGCCGGGACAATGGATAGGCGAGGGTAATCATCCGCCTATCCACCACTTCGCTACCCATAAAGGGAGGCGCAGATAACACTGTGGTCTCCATCGCAGACAGCGGCAGGGGAAACTGGAGTGAGGTGAGGTTTTTATTTTTTTACTAAATGTCCGCACTGCTGGAGGCACCAGGACAGGGGGAAAGGAAATCCTTATATATACCTGGCACTACTGAGGAGGAATGGAGGAGGAGTATTATATCCTAACACCACGGGGGAACCTGGATTTAACCACTTGCCATCACACTAACGCCGATAGGCGCCAGTGCGGCGACACTCTCAGGTCTCAGCAACGCCTATTGGCGTCATCTCGTGAGATCCGAGATTTCCTGTGAATGCGCGCTCACAGGATCGCATAGTAAACAAGTTGAACTACAGCCTGCCAGCAGCGATCATTGGCTGGCAGGCTGTAGATTTTTAAAATAAATTTTGTAAATAGCGTCTGATATACCTGCTCCTATGGTGGTTCCTTTTGCTTGGATCGACCACCAAAGGACACAGGCCGCTCTGTAAGTAGCACCAATCACCACACACACACATTACATTCCCCCCTGTCACTTATTAACCCCTGATCATCCCATATAGACTCCCTGATCACCCCCCTGTCATTGATCACCCCCCATATCACCGCCAGTTACTTAGCTACTTGTTAGGTAGTTAACACGCAGCCCACCGCACCACAGTCACTGATTAGTCGCTGATTAGCGTCATCGCTGTCGCTAGTCAGCACTAGTACTATATAGTATCTGTAAGTGATCAAGACTGATCGCAATCAGATCTATATCAGTACATTAGGGTCACCTTAGGCTCTACAAAAAATGCAGTGTTCGCCCGATCAGGCCTGATCTTGTGCGCACACTTGCGTTCAGTCTGCCCCACCGCAGTGGCAATTATTTTTTTTTCTGATCACTGCAAAAACACTGTAAAATCTCTGCGGCACTATAAATATCACTTTTGAGCTTTCTGGATCTTTATTAGCGATCGCAGCTTTACTTTGCAAGCACTCCTTTTTACTAGGTAGGTGTGCTCTTTTTCTTGGGTAGTCTCAGAGGAATACCCCCTAAATTTAGCTAGCCCAAAATGTCAAAGGGGTATTCCGCTGAAGAGGCCTACAGGATTCTGGCCCTGATGGATGAAACCGATGGGGACGCCTCACCCGCTGAATCCAGTGGTTCAGAATATGAATCTGTAGACAGCAGTGGCACTCTAACCGCTAGTGAAGATGACAAGGTTGAGGTCCCTGCTATGGTCAGGCATACCCGATCCCATGTCAGTGTTCTGCATATCCCGCGTGATGAGCCTGATTTGCAGCAGAGTGGTGCTAGCGCTGATATTTTTTATGGTGCGGCATACACCAGCAGCGCAGCACATCCTGGACCTTCTACCAGCACTGCCGTATTCCCTGGTGAAGGGAAGTTCAAGCTGGTACGGTGGCACGTGCAGTAACTCCCCCGTCGCAGCCACCACGTTCACAGGCCCGTAGAGCCGTTAGTCTTCCAGAGGTGCTGGCAAACCCAAATTGGCAATCCCCTGCTTCCGCCGCACCCGTATTGCCCCCTTTCACCGCCCAGTCTGGAGTTTGCGTGGAGACAGCTCATTTAGGATCAGCCCTTGAGTTTTTTTTAGCTGTTCTTCACCGCTGATCTCTATGACTTGGTTGTGGCAGAAACCAACCGCTACGCCACACAGTATATAACCGCTAATCCGGAAAGCTTCTATGCCCAGCCTTACCGGTGGAAACCAGTCACAGTTTCCGAATTTAAAATATTTTAGGGCCCTATCCTCAGCATGGGTCTAACTAAAAAAAATGTATTGCTGTCCTATTGGTCTAAAGACCCAATACATTACATGCCCATGTTCTCTGCTGCTATGTCCAGAGCACATTTTGAGGTCATCATGCGCTTTATGCATTTCACTGACAATAAAACCTGTCATCCAAGAGGCCACCCTGCTTATGACCGGCTCCACAAAATTCTGCCCCTCATAGACCGTTTGTCATCCAGGTTTGCAGATGTGTATACCCCCAATCAGAACATCTGCATAGACGAGTCCCTTGTACATTTTACTGGGCGCCTTGGCATCAAACAGTACATCCCCAGCAAGCGTGCCCGGTATGGGGTCAAACTGTATAAGCTCTGTGAAAGGGCCACAGGCTATAAATATTGTTTTAGGGTCTATGAGGGAAAAGACTCAAAACTGGAGCTGGTCGGATGTCCTGACTACCTGGGGAGCAGTGGCAAGATTGTCTGGGACTTGGTGACACCCTTACTCCACAAGGGGTACCACTTATACGTGGACAATTTTTACACAAGCGTGGCCCTCTTTCGGCACTTACATCTAGTCGGAATTCAATGCTGTGTCACCGCGCGACCTAGTCGCCGGGGCTTCCCCCAGCGGCTCGTTAATACCCGACTTGCACGGGGGGAGAGGGCTGCCTTGTGTGACCAAGAACTGCTCGCGGTGAAGTGGAGGGACAAGAGGGACGTTTACCTTCTGTCCACCATTCACGCAGACACGACAGTACAAATAGAAAGGGCAACTGGAGTCATTGAGAAACCCCTTTCTGTCCACAACTATAACCTTCACATGGGAGGGGTGGACTTCAATGACCAGATGTTGGCTCCCTATTTAGTGTCCCGCCGCACCAGACACTGGTATAAGAAGGTGTCTGTTTATTTAATTCAATTGGCTCTGTATAATAGTTTTGTTCTCTACAGTAAGGCTGGGAGAACGGGATCCTTCCTAAAATTCCAGGAAGAGATCATTTCGGAACTCCTGTATCAAGGAGGGTCCGTGCCCCAAGTCCCTGATGTAGTTAGCTGGCTACATGGCAGACACTTCCCGAGTGTCTATCCTGGTACCCCAACTCAGCGATCCCCAAGAAAAAGATGTTGTGTCTGTAGCAGGGCTGGAATAAGGCGTGACACCACCGTATTTTTGTCCTGACCAGCCTGCCCTATGCATAGGGGAGTGTTTCCACAAGTACCACACACAGGTACACTATTAGTGTAGGGATCGCGTGACACAGGACATACACACAGGGGTCTTAGGGCCCTTTCACACAGAGCTGCTACAAACCTCTCCTTTCACCTGGGACAAAGTGCATAATGTACTTCGCCACATCTGTGGGCGATTTGCGCTTTGCACATTGTCCCATGGGGAAGGAGAGGTTTGTCCTCTAAAGGTAAAAAATCAATCACAGGTAAGCAAAAAAGTTAATGTTCTGTTTCAAATGTTATATAAAGTTTATAAAAGTTGATGTTAATAAATTTATTGCGTTGCTGCCTGTTTTTTTGTTGTTTGTTTTTTAGCTTCTAGGTGGACCAAGCGATCAACCAGCTGCAGCACTTACGTGCATTCTGACAGAAGCATTGCCCTGCTGTCAGATTACACAAAGTCGGTGTATGCGGCGCTGCAAAACGAGATTTCTCCTCTGCAGTAAAAAAGATACGTTTGCCGAGGCTTATGAGCTGAGGGGCGGTGTTCATATGCTTTGGCAAACATTTTTCATAAAAAAATCCGGCAATGATTTATTCATCCACATCGATTGATTGAGATTTTTTGGAGATTTTTTTTTTCCGTTCAGCCTCTGGGCTTAAAGAAAAAATTGAACGGCACAGATTTCTTCATTCGCATCGATCAATGTAGATGAAAAAATCTCTGCCCAAAAATGTGCAAAAAAAAAAGAGGGGCAAGCCGTTTGCCAGGGCGTTGGCACATTTTTTGGCAGAGATTTTTTCATCAACATTGATCGATGCTGTAAAGGGGGAATATTAATCACCAATATTATGCGAATATCAATAATTAATATTCCTAAATAGGAGGAGCCGTCTAGTGATGGCTCCGCCTATTTATACCTTTAATATAACAATTACACAATACTTTCGCTATGCTTTACACTAATCAACTACACTAATGCTAGCTGCAAGCGCCTTACTCACTACCGCTAACAAATATACACTATACACAGAGTACAAATATAACGGTATTTATTACACGCAATACAGTAATTACTAACAATACACAGCACTACACATATACAATACTCAACTACACTATACGTTCCCAATGTCCACCCACAAACTATCTAGACAATTCACACATACATGTAACATTAACAACCCACCCACCTGACTAATATTCTATCCCTAGGGGGGGCACAACAAGGGTTAATCAACCCACACCCTAAGGGGGTGCAGAAAGGGGGTTAGGGGTTAAGTGGGGGTGTTCAGGGGAGCAGGGGTTAACCAGGGGAAAATGACAGGGTTAACCAGGGACTGGGGTGATAGGATCAGGGCGGGGGATCAAGGGTACCTGGGACTGGGATGATCAGGGAAGGGACTAGGATGTAGGGTCAGATATGGGGTACAGGGAGGTGGGATAGGGGGGGGAGATTTGTGTGGTATAGGGGGGTGGTGAGGGTATAGGAGGGTGTCGTTGGTAGTATAGGGGGGGTGGGTGATACTTAGGGTTTATTGCTCGTTGTCCAGGGGGGCTCGTCGTCCAGGGGATGATCCTCAGGTAGGGTGGGCGGCCGGGTCTCTTCGGTCGAGCGCCGAGCGCGCTCTCCTCCTTCTGGTAAGTGGGGACGGGTTCGGTCCGGATCTCCTGAGCGCAGGGTGCGCTCACCTTCCAGGTGGGGGGTTCGGTCGGGGCCTCTTCTCTCTCTCAGGTGGCCCAGCATGAAGGGGAGGGGGCCCAGCTTCCTCTTCCTCTGAGCGCAGGACGCGCTCCTCTCGTGGGCCCTTCTAACTCTGCCTCCGAGCGCAGGACGCGCTCTCTTCATGTGGGGAGGCCCACTCCTAACTTCCCCCTGAGTGCCGGGCCGCCGGATATTTAAACCCGGCCGCCCGCACTCTCGCGCCGCCATCATCCACGTGGGCCGGCGCAGTGATATGACGTCACTGCGCCGGCCCGCACATCGGGGACGCGCTGCAGACAGACGGGAGATGCCTTTGATCTCCCGTCTGTGGCGCTCTGCATTCCGGCCAGCGAGATGTAAATTTCGCTGCCGGAATGCGCATAATAGAAGGAGGAGAGGCTTCTCCTCTTCTATCATGCGTAATTATCTCCAGCGGCGCTGGAGATAATTACAACAAAGGGCTCAGATTCTGTTGAATCTGAGTCCTTTGTAGTCATCAGTATGACCAGACCTTAGTCTGGTCATTCTGATGCCAACCAGACTGCATCTGTGGGAATGCTTGGGGCACATTCACACAGATGTAATCTGGTTTCAGGTATAGGGAGGGGGGGGGGAATATATATATATAAAATATAGATATATATATATTATACATGGGTATGGATGCTTGGGGCACATCCATACCCATGTATACAGTAACTATACATCAGGGGGCACAGATAAGGGGGCACAAGCCCCTACATATAAGGGGACACAAGGCCCCTACGCTATAAGGGGACACAAGGCCCCTACGTTACATGGGGGCACACGGCCCCTACCATATAATGCATGCATATATATCATACATGCATGCACGTGTTTGCATGCATATATGTATATATATGCATGCGTCTCAACCCTTCCTCAACAGATGCGAATGAAGAAATCTGTGCCGTTCAATTTTTTTCTTTAAGCCCAGGGGCTGAACGAAAAAAAAAAAATCTCATTACCCGTATGCTTACTATAAGGAGAATAGCAGAAACTCCTAATGCTGGCTATACATGTAATGATTGTGGAGACCCTCAAATGCCAGGGCAGTACAAACACCCCACAAATGACCCCATTTTGGAAAGAAGACCCCAAGGTATTCGCTGAGGGGTATATTGAAAGATTGAACTTTTTGTCACAAGTTAGCGGAAAGGGAGACTTTGTGAGAAAAAACCCCAAAAAAATCAATTTCCGCTAACTTATGCCCCAAAAAAATTCTTCTATGAACGGAATACCTTGGGGTGTCTTCGTTTCAAAATGGGTTCACTTGTGGGGTATTTATACTGCCCTGGCATTTTAGGGGCCCTATAAAGCATGAGAAGTAGATTTTTGAATCCAAATGCATAAAAAATGCCCTGTGAAATCCTAAAGGTACTAATTGGAATTTGGGCCCCTTTGTGCACCTAGGCTGCAAAAAAGTGTCACACATGTGGTATCGCCGTACTCAGAAGTAGGGCAATGTGTTTTGGGTGTATTTTTACATATACCCATACTGTGTGTGAAAAATATCTCTGTAAATGACAACAATTTTTTTAATACAAAGTTGTCAATTTACAGAGATATTTCTCTCACCCAGCATGGGTATATGTAAAAATACACCCCAAACCACATTGCCCTACTTCTTCTGAGTACGGCGATACCACATATGTGACACTTTTTTGCAGCCTAGGTGCGTAAAGGGGCCGAAAGTCTAACGAGTACCTTAAGACTGAGTTCACACGAGCGTGACAGATTAGGTCCGGATGCGTTCAGTTAAACTCGCACCAGTTTGCAAGCAAGTTCAGTCAGTTTTGTCTGCGATTGCGTTTAGTTATTCAGTTTTTTCCGCGCGGGTGCAATGCGTTTTGATGCATTTTTCACGCGCGTTATAAAAAAATGAAGGTTTACAAACAACATCTCCTAGCAACCATCAGTGAAAAACGCATCGCACCCGCACTTGCTTGCAGATGCAATGCGTTATTCACGCAGCCCCATTCACTTCTATGGAGCCAGGGCTGCGTGAAAAACGCAGAATATAGAACATGCTGCGATTTTAAAGCATTGCAGAAGTGATGCGTGAAAAAAAACCGCTCATGTACACAGCCCCATTGAAATGAATGGGTCAGGATTCAGTGCGGGTGCAATACGTTCACCTACTGCATTGCACCCGCGCGGAAATCTCGCCCGTGTGAACGCAGCCTTAGGCTTTACAGGGTTGCTCACAATTTAGCCCCGCCCAAAATTCCAGTAAACAGTAAACACACCCCACAAATGACCCCATTTCGGAAAGTAGACACCCCAAGGTATTCACTGAGGGCATAGTGAGTCCATGGGAGATTTTTTATTTTTGACAGAAGTTAAGTTTTCTCAGATAGTGTCATTTTCCGCTAACTTGTGAATAAAAATTTAATCATACATAAACTCACCAAGCCCCTCCGTGAATACTTTGGGGTGTCTTCTTTCTGAAATGGGGTCATTTGGGGGGTATTTATACTATCCTGGCATTCTAGCACCTCAAGAAACATGACAGGTGCTCGGAAAGTCAGAGCTGCTTCAAAATGCGGAAATTCACATTTTTATACCATAATTTGTAAACGCTATAACTTTTGTGCAAACCAATAAATATACACTTATTGGATTTTTTTTTAATCAAAGACATGTAGCACAATAAATTCTGACACAAACTTGTATAAAAATGTAATTATATTTGAACAATCTAACCAGAGAAAGTTAAAAATACACTTTTTTTGAGAAAATTGGGATCTATATTGATTAATATCAGAAAAACAAAAAATCTCAGCAGCAATCAAATACCACCAAAAGAAAGCTGTATTTGTGAGAAGAAAAGGAGGTAAAACTCATTTGGGTGCCAAGTTGCATGACCGAGCAATAAACTGTTAAAGTTGTGAAGTGCCGATTTGTAAAAAAAGGGCCTGGTCACTAGGGGGGTATAAACCTGTGGTCCTTAACCCCTTAGGGACATAGCCTTATATCACCTTGAGGACTAGGCAAATTTTTGCAAATCTGACCAGTGTCACTTTAAGTGCTGATAACTTTAAAACGCTTTGACTTATCTAGGCCATTCTGAAATAGTTTTTTCGGCACATATTGTACTTCATGACACTGGTAAAATGAAGTCCAAAATTTTATTTTTCTTGCATTAAAAAATACCTAATTTACCAAAAATGTGGAAAAATTTGCAAATTTCTAAGTTTCAGTTTCTCTACTTCTGTAATACATAGTAATACCTCCAAAAATTGTGATGACTTTACATTCCTCATATGTCTACTTCATGTTTGAATTATTTTGGGAATGATATTTTTTGGGGGTGGGGGGGGGAAGGGGAATGTTACAAGGCTCAGAAGTTTAGAAGCAAATATTGAAATTTTTCCGAAATTGACCCCCAAAATTTTTTTAGGGACCACTACCGGTCTGAAGTCACTTTGAGAGGCTTACATAATAGAAACCACCCCATCTAAGAAACTACACCCCTCAAGGTATTCAAAACTGATTTTACATACGTCGTTAACCCTTTAGGTGTTGCACAAGAGTTATTGACAAATGGGGATGATATTTGAGAATTTCATTTTTTTTGCCTAATTTTCAATTTTAACCCATTTTTTCCACTAACAAAGCAAGGGTTAACAGCCAAACAAGACTATCTTCATTACACTACTGTACGGCCACACAGCGGGGCGTAGAGCGAAAGGTGTGCTGTTTGGTTTTTGGAGGGCTGATTTTTATGGACCTGTTTATTTACACTGTGTCCTGTTTCAACCCCCCTGATGCACCCCATGAGTAGAAACTCCCTAAAAGTTACCCCATTTTGGAAACTACGGGATAAGGTGGCATTTTTTGGGGGGACTATTTTTAGGGTACATATGATTTTTGGTTGCTCCATATTCCATTTTTGTGAGGCAAGGTTACCAAAAATTGAAATTCTGAAATTTAATCTCCATTTGCCATTAACTGTTGAGGAACACCTAAAGGGTTAATAAAGTTTGTATACTCAGTTTTGAATACCTTGAGGGGTGTAGTTTCTTAGATGGGGTCACTTTTTTGGAGTTATTACTCTAGGGGGGCATCAGGGGGGACATGGTGTCAATAAAAAAAGGCCATCAAAATCTGCCTTCCAGAAACCATGTCGGTCCTTTTCTTTTGCGGCCTCCCTTTTACTGATACAGCAGTTTACGACCACAAATGTGGCATTTCTGTAAACTGCAGTATCAGGGTAATAAATATAAACTTTTGTTTGGTTGTTAACCCTTGTTTTGTTACCGTAAAAAACGGATTGAAATGGAAAAGTGCCAAAAATAGCGGTTTTGGCCCAGTTTCTTTTATTTATTTTTTAACCGTGTTAATCTGGGGGGTTAGGTCATGGGATATTTTTATAGAGGAGAATCTTACGGACACGGCGATACCTAATAAGTCTATACATTTTTGTATCTCTAAAGTCTAAGTGTAATTTTTTTATTAATTTTTTATCCGATTATCTTATGTGGGGGCAAATTTTTTGCGGGATGAGCGGATGGTTTTATTGGCACTATTTTGGGGGCTAAATGACTTTTTGATCGCTTGCTATAAACTTTTTGTTATGTAAGGTGACAAAAAAAATCTTTTGTTGCACCTTTTTTTTTTTTACCGTGTTAATCTGGGGGGTTGGGTCATGGGGTATTTTTATAGAGGAGATTCTTACAGACACGGATATACCTAATAAGTATACTTTTTTTTACATTTATTTAGGTTTTAGACTATTATCCTTTTTGATACCAAACATTTTTTTGTATCTAAAGTCTAATAGTCATTTTTTTTATTTTTTTTATCCGATTATCTTATGTGGGGGCTCATTTTTTGCGGGATGAGAGGACGCTTTTATTGGCACTATTTGGGGGGCTATATGAATTTTTTATCTCTTGCTATTAAACTTTTTATTATGTAAGGTGACCAAAAAGATCTTCTTTGCACCTTTTTCTTTTTTTTCTGGACCATATTAATCTGGGGGGTTAGTTCATGGGGTATTTTTATAAAGGAGATTATTACCAACGCGGCGATACCTAATATGTCTACTTTTAATAAATTATTTTCGTTTTTTTGGGTGTCTCAAGTCTGAGAACCAGTTTTTTTTTATCCAATGTCAGTTCTAAATTGGGATATAAATTTAGTACTCCATGGAAGTGTGATACTCTCTGAAGCAACCAATAATGCAGAGGCCCGGATGATCGGGGCACGTGTCACATTGAGTAGTGGTGTCCTTCCGTATCCCCCTCCTGTGACACACTCTGCACCTTTTTTGGGTTCGTCCCTTCTTTCCAGTATGGGGAACCACACCTGGAAAGTGTTGGCCAGGGACGATCCGGGCGCCTACAGTTCCCGAGGTACTCCGGCTTGCTTTTTCCCGGTCCGAAAAGATCAGGGCCTTGAGGACTGCCTCATAGAACTGGAGGAATGTCCCTATGTTTCCAGCGCTCCGGGACAGCACAAAAGAGTTGTACATGGCAACCTGTACCAAGTAGACCGCAACTTTTGTACCATGCCTGGGTTTTCTGCATGGCATTATATGGCTTGAGGACTTGATCAGAGAGATCAACTCCTCCCATATTCCGATTGTAGTTGACGATACAATCGGGCTTGAGGACCGTTGCCGCGGTACCTTGCACAGAGACAGGGGTGATGCCGTTACCATGAATTGTGGACAGCATAAGGACATCCCTCTTGTCCTTATACCTGACCAGCAACAGGTTTCCACTGGTAAGGGCACGGTTCTCACCCCTGGGGATAGGTACCTGGAGGGGGAGTGCAGGGAGGCCGCGTTGATATTTCTGCACGGTCCCACAAGCGGACATGAATCTGGCGGCAAGGGACTGGAAGAAGGGGATACTGGTATAAAAGTTATCCACGTACAGGTGGTAACCCTTATCCAGCAGTGGGTACATAAGGTCCCACACAAGTTTCCCGGTAACACCCAGAGTGAGGGGACATTCTGGGGGTTGAATCCGGGAATCTCGCCCCTCGTATACACGAAATTTGTAAGTGTACCTTAAGGTACTCACAAATTTTGTATAGCTTCACGCCATACCTCGCCCGCTTGGAGGCACATACTGGCGGAAAATGAGTCTCCCCTTGAATGCAATGAGAGACTCATCAACCGCGACCTTTCTTCCAGGTACATAGGCCTCCATGAATTTGGCCCCAAAGTGATCAATGACCGGCCGTATCTTATACAGACAGTCATGGGCAGGATCACCTCGGGGGGGACATGCTGCATTATCTGAATAATGCAGACATTTCCGGATGGCCTCAAACCGGGAGCGTGTCATGGCCGTACTGTAAAGTGGGGTCTGGTATAGGACGTCCCCAAATCATTGAGCAGGCACCTTGGCTAAATGCGTGTCGGCGATCGTCGCAAACCGCAGGTCAATTCAGACCTGCAGTTTGCGGCTTTTACTTGAGGCGGCGGCGGGCTGTGCCATCGGGTCCCCATGCGGCTGTAGGGGGGACCCGATGGCATGGAAGGCAGTGACGAGCCTGTGAGATCCAGCTGCCTGGATCTCACAGGCAGGAAGCTGTATGAGTAATACACAGTGTATTACTCATACAGCCAATGCATTCCAATGCAGAGTATTGGAATGCATTGTAAAGGGATTAGACCCACAAAAGTGGGACAAAAAATAAAGTTTTTACCCCCAAAAAATGTAAAGTTTCAAGTAAAAAATAGACAAAAACATCATTTTACCCAAATAAAGTTAAAAAAAAATTGTAGAAAATAGGGGGGGAGAGTATACACATTTGGTATCGCCGCGTCCGTATCGACCGGCTCTATAAACATATCCCATGACCTAACCCCTCAGATGAACACCGTAAAAAATAAAAACTGTGCTAAATAGAAAAAAAATGTGTCACCTTACATCACAAAAAGTGCAACAGCAAGGGATCAAAAAGGCGTTTGCCCACCAAAATAGTACCAATCTAACCGTCACCTCATCCCGCAAAAAATGAGCCCCTACCTGGGACAATCACTCAAAAAATATAAAAACTATGGCTCAGAATATGGAGACACTAAAACATCATTTTTTGGTGGTAAATATAAAGTAATGTCGCACTAGGATGAGGTGGAGGTCCAGCAGAGGTGCACCCACTAACAGACAACACCCAGTCTGATAGAAATAAATATATAAAGAAATAGAAGTGGGGCACTCTCTAAAGTAAAGGGATCTTTAATTAGACATATAATGCAATAAATTGACAATATATAATACAATAAAATTCAACAATATTAAAACAGCATAGGATAAATGGTTAATAACAGTGGTGAGAGTTCAATGGCATAATGAAAACGGAATTGATAAAATAAAAGAATTGATAAAAGTAGATCCCAATATACAAATTGTTACGAATTATTTAAAAACCAATAAAAATTGGAAGAATATGAACATACTGGTGGCCAAAGTTCGGAGCATATATAAATTTCGATGATTTAGGCAGACAATATTACAGCTGCTTATAGGCACAGCGGCGTCCCGCTGTATTTGTTTGAAAAGCGATCGCTTACATAGGATGTGCGTAGTCTTACCAGAGGTCTTTACACTGGACAATGAGCCCTCGACTCGGCGTACTTTCCTTTACGGTTCTGGTCTTCAAGGGCTGTTTGTTCTGATTCAAATTTTCGCGACAAAAGAATTATTTGTTGCACCCGATCTTTGTATCTTCCGTATAGTAGTGCTTTCTTAATTTGGCAATTCGTTATAATTATGATGACGTCCAGTCCTCCTCAGTCTCGCAGTATCCTTATTTCCTTAGTGGGGGGATTAACACCAGACGCGTTTCAGGGATTTAAAACAATGACCCCTTTCTCAGTACCATATATGTTCCGAACTTTGGCCACCACTATGTTCATGTGTTAAAAGACTGGCCATAAGCCGACTATTATATTCGACAGCAAACGACCATTCACAGTACGAAAGTTTATGTGCACAAAGAGACTGGTCACAAATTTATTGACAGCAAGCGATTATTTACATTATTGAACATTCCGTATGTGTAAATCGCATTCATTCACCACCAGTAGATAATATATTCTTACGAACATTCTTCTGATTTTTATTGGTTCTTACGAATATTCTTCCGATTTTTATTGTTTTTTTAAATAATTTGTGACAATTTGTATATTGGGATCTACATTTATGCTGATTTTATCAATTCAGTTTTCATTATACCATTGAACTCTCATCACTGTTATTAACCATTTATCCTCTGCTGTTTTAATATTGTTGAATTTTATTGTATTATATATTGTCAATTTATTGCATTATATGTCTAATTAAAGATCCCTTTACTTTAGAGAGTGCCCCACTTCTATTTCTTTATATCATTTTTTTTTGTTTTAAAAAACTGTTATTGTGTAAAACGTACATAAATTGAAAAAAAGTATACATATTAGGTATCGCTGCATCCGTATCGACAGTCTCTATAAAAATATCACATGACCTAACCCCTCAGATGAACACCATAACAAATAAAAACTGTGCGAAATAAACAATTTTTTGTCACCTTACATCACAAAAAGTGTAATAGCAAGCAATCAAAAAGTCATATATACCCCAAAATAGTGCCAATCAAACAGTCATCTCATTCCGCAAAAAATGAGACCCTACCTAAGATATTCGCCCAAAAACTGAAAAAACTATGGCTCTCAGAATATGGAGAAACTAAAACATGAAATTTTTTTTTTGTTTCAAAAATGATATTTTCCAGTAACAAAGCAAAGGTTAACAGCTAAACCTCAATATTTATGGCCCGGATTCTGTAGTTTACAGAAAACATAAATTTAAAAAAAGTATACATATTAGGTATTGCCACATCCATATCGACCGGCTCTATAAAAATATCACATGACCTAACCCCTAAGATGAACACCATGAAAAATGTAAAATAAAAACTGTGCTAAATAAACATTTTTTTTGTCACCTTACATCACAAAAAGTGTAATAGCAAGCGATCAAAAAGTCACACACACCCCAAAATAGTGCCAATAAAACCGTCATCTCATCTTTCAGACTAAGGAAACACTAAAACATGATTTTTTTTTCTTCAAAAATGAAATCATTGTGTAAAACTTACATAAATACCTAATATGTATACTTTTTATTTATCGCAGCGTCAATAATAACTTGCTCTATAAAAATATCACATGACCTAAACCCTCAGGTGAATACCGTAAAAAAACTAATATAAAAACGGTGTAAAAAAAGCTATTTTTTTGTCACCTTACATCACAAAAAGAGTACTAGCAAGTGATCAAAAAGTCACACACCCCCCAAAATAGTGCCAATAAAACAGTCATCTAATCCCACAAAATCATACCCTACCCAAGGTAATCGCTCAAAAACTTAAAAAATTATGGCTGTCAGACTATGGAAACAATAAAACATGATTTTTTTTGTTTAAAAAAAGAAATCATTGTGCAAAACTTACATAAATAAAAAAAAAGTATACATATTGGGTATCGCCGCATCCGTGACAACCTGGTCTATAAAAATACCACATGATCTAACCTGTCAGATGAATGTTGTAAATAACTAAAAATAAAAACTGTGCCAAAACAGCTGTTTCTTGTTACCTTGCCTCACAAAAAGTGTAATATAGATCAACTAAAAATCATATGTACCCTAAACTAGTACCAATAAAACTTCCACCCTATCCCGTAGTTTCTAAAATAGGTTCACTTTTTTGGAGTTTCTACTCTAGGGGTGCATCGGGGGGGGCTTCAAATGGGACATGGTGTAAAAAAAAAACAGTCCAGCAAAATCTGCCTTCCAAAATCCATATGGCATTCCTTTCCTTCTGCGCCCTGCCGTTTGCCCGTACAGCAGTTTACGACCACATATGGTGTGTTTCTGTAAACTACAGAATCAGGGCCATAAATATTGAGTTTCGTTTGGCTGTTAACCATTGCTTTGTTACTGAAAAAAATGGATTAAAATGAAAAATGTGCCCAAAAATTGAAATTCTGAAATTTCATCTCCATTTGCGAATAACTCTTATGGAACACCTAAAGGGTTAACGGCGTTTGTAAAATCAGTTTTGAATACCTTGAGGGGTGTAGTTTCTTAGATGGGGTCACATTTATGGAGTTTCTACTCTAGGGTTGCATCAGGGGGGCTTCAAATGGGACATGGTGTAAAAAAAAAACAGTCCAGCAAAACCTGCCTCCCAAAAGCCGTATGGCATTCCTTTCCTTCTGCGCTCTGTCGTGTGCCCGTACAGTAGTTTATGACCACATATGGGGTGTTTCTGTAAACTACAGAATCAGCGCCATAAATATTGAGTTTGGTTTGGCTGTTAACCCTTGCTTTGTAACTGGAAAAAAAATTATAAAAATCGAAAATCTGCCCAAAAAGTGAAATTTTGAAATTGTATCTCTATTTTCCATTAATTCTTGTGGAACACCTAAAGGGTTAACTACGTTTGTAAAATCAGTTTTGAATACCTTGAGGGGTGTAGTTTCTAGAATGGGGTCATTTTTGGGCCTTCAGATCTGAACTGGTCCTTAAAAATTGGGTTTTTGAAAATTTCAGAAAAATTTCAAGATTTGCTTCTAAACTTCTAAGGCCCCTTTCACACGGGCGAGTTTTCCACGTGGATGCGATGCGTGAGTTGAACGCATTGCACCCGCACTGAATACCGACCCATTCATTTCTATGGGGCTGTTCACATGAGGGGTGATTTTCACGCATCACTTATGCGTTGCGTGAAAATCGCAGCATGCTCCTCTTTGTGCGTTGCGGTGCGATAATCCACGCAACGCAGGCCCTATAGAAGTGAATGGGGTTGCGTGAAAATCGCAATCAAGTGCGGTTGTGGTGCGATTTTCACGCACGGTTGCTAGGAGACAATCGGGATGAAGACCCGATCATTATTATTTTCCCTTATAACATGGTTATAAGGGGAAATAATAGCATTCTGAATACAGAATGCATAGTAAAATTGCGCTGGAAGGGTTAAAAAATAATAATAAAAAATGTAACCCTCCTTAATCCACTTGCTCGCGTAGCCCGGCATCTCCTTCTGTCTTCATCTGAGCTTTGTGCAGTAAAAAGGACCTTTGGTGACGTCACAGTCATCACATGATCCATCACCATGGTAAAAGATCATGTGATGGGTCATGTGATGACCGGAGTGACGTCATCACAGGTCCTGTTCATGTATTTAATGCTCACCCCGGGTCCTGTTCAGAAAAGGAGCCAGAAGATGATGCCGGCTACGCGAGCAAGTGGATTAAGGGGAGTTAAAAATTATTATTATTTTTTTAACCCTTCCAGCGCAATTTTACTATGCATTCTGTATTCAGAATGCTATTATTTTCCCTTATAACCATGTTATAAGGGAAAATAATACAATCTACAGAACATCGATCCTAAGCCTGAATTTCTGTGAAGAAGTTCAGGTTTGGGTACCAAACACGCACTATTTTTCTCACGTGAGTGCAAAACGCATGACAATGTTTTGCACTCGTGCTGAAAAATCGCGGGTGTTCCCGCAACACACCCGCACATTTTCCCGCAACGCCCGTGTGAAAGGGGCCTAGGCCTTGTAACATCCCCAAAAAATAAAATATCATTCCCAAAGTGATCCAAATATGAAGTAGACATATGGCGAATGTAAAGTAATAACTATTTTTGGAGGTATTACTGTGTATTATAGTAGAGAAATTGAAACTTGGAAATTTGCTATTTTTTACCAATTTTTGGCAAATTTGCTATTTTTTGGATAAATAAAAATTATTATTTTTTTTGTTTGCTCGGATGCAGACCCATTCACTTCAATGGGGCCGCAAAAGATGCGTTCCGTGGTCCCGCAAAAAAAAATAACGTCCTATTCTTGTCCGCGCTTTGCAGACAAGAATAGGCAGTCATATTAAAGGCTGTCTGTTCGGTTCCGCAAATTGTGGAATGCGCACGGCCGCCATCCGTGTTTTGCGGATTCGCAAAACACAACTAGGGTCATGTGCATGTAGCCTAATAGTGAAAGTAAGAGCATTTCAACACGCCCAATGCGAAGGGAACTCAAGGGATTGGGACTGAACAGCTGTGTAGCCGTAAGAAAACCACTGATCAGTAAGGCAAACCAGAAAAAAAGGCTTCAATTTGCTAGGGAGCATAAAGATTGCACTCTGGAGCAATGGATGGAGGTCATGTGGTCTGATGAGTCCAGACTTACCCTGTTTCAGTGTGATGGGCGCATCAGGATAAGAAGAGAGGCAGATGAAGGGATGCACCCATCATGCCTAGTGCCTACTGTACAAGCCTGTGGGGGCAGTGCTATGATCTGGGGTTGCTGAAGTTGGTCAGGTCTAGGTTCAGCAACAGTATGTGTTCCAAGAATGATGTCAGCTGACTACCTGAACATACTGAATGACCAGGTTATTCCATCAATGGATTTTTTTCTTCCCTGATGGCACGGGCATATTCCAAGATGACAATGCTAGGATTCATCGTGCTCAAATTGTGAAAGAGACATCATTTTCACATATGAATTGGCCACCACAGAGTCCAGACCTTAACCCCATGAGAATCTTTCGGATGTGCTCAAGAAGGCTTTGAGCAGCGGTCAGACTCTACCATCATCAATGCAAGATCTTGGTGAAAAATTTGTGTAACACTGTATGAAAATAAATCGTGTGACATTGCAGAAGCATATCAAAACAATGCCACAGCGATTGCATGCCGTAATCAAAGCTGAAGGCGGTCCACGAAATATTAAAGTGTGTGACCTTTTCTTTTTTTGGTGGTGACTTCTTTTTTTGGACAGGCAGTTTTTTTGCATGCATTATAAGTTTTCTGAGACTGGAAAAAATGCGTGGCACGCTAGAACATTAGAATAGCTTTATATGCAGATAAAGTGCTCCAATATTTTCACGCTTGTGAATTTTCGGCAATATCTGCTACACTATAGATAAATCCTGCTCACTGCTATATGTCTATGGGACAGCAGTTAACAGCACGCACAATCTGCTCAAACAGCTGATTGGCAGGGATGTCAGGTGTCGGACAAAGTTTTTTAGCACATTATTACAAGATTTGGGGCCCCACTTTTGATTTTGGTCAGGGCCACATTTTGTCTAAAACCAGCCCTGGTTTAGTGATGAGCGGCAGGGGAAATATTCAAATTTGCAATAGTTTGCGAATATTTTGTAGAATATTTGTTATACAGTTGCAAGAAAAAGTATGTGAACCCTTTGGAATGATATTGATTTCTGCACAATTGATCATAAAATGTGATCTGATCTTCATCTAAGTCACAACAATAGACAATCACAGTCTGCTTAAACTAATAACACACAAAGAATTACATGTTACCATGTTTTTATTGAACACACCATGTAAACATTCACAGTGCAGGTGGAAAAAGTATGTGAACCCCTAGACTAATGACATCTCCAAGAGCTAATTGGAGTGAGGTGTCAGCCAACTGGAGTCCAATCAATGAGATGAGATTGGAGGTGTTGGTTACAGCTGCCCTGCCCTATAGAAAACACACACCAGTTCTGGGTTTTCTTTTCACAAGAAGCATTGCCTGATGTGAATGATGCCTCGCACAAAAGAGCTCTCAGAAGACCTACGATTAAGAATTGTTGAAAGTATCTCCAAAAGCCTTGCTGTTCATCAGTCCATGGTAAGACAAATTGTCTATAAATGGAGAAAGTTCAGCACTGCTGCTACTCTCCCTAGGAGTGGCCGTCCTGTAAAGATGACTGCAAGAGCACAGCGCAGACTGCTCAATGAGGTGAAGAAGAATCCTAGAGTGTCAGCTAAAGACTTACAGAAGTCCCTGACATATGCTGACATCCCTGCTAGCGAATCTACGATATGTAAAACACTAAACAAGAATAGATTTCATGGGAGGATACCACAGAGGAAGCCACTGCTGTCCAAAAAAAACATTGCTGCACATTTACAGTTTGCACAAGAGCACCTGGATGTTCCACAGCAGAACTGGCAAAATATTCTGTGGACAGATTAAACCAAAGTTGAGTTGTTTGGAAGAAACACACAACACTATGTGTGGAGAAAAAGAGGCACAGCACACCAACATCAAAACCTCATCCCAACTGTGAAGTATGGTGTTTGGGGTTGCTTTGCTGTGTCAGGGCCTGGACGGATTGCTATCATCGAAGGAAAAATGAATTTCCAAGTTTATCAAGAGATTTTGCAGGAGAACTTAAGGCCATCTGTCCACCAGCTGAAGCTCAACAGAAGATGGCTGTTGCAACAGGACAACGACCCAAAGCATAGAAGTAAAACAACAGAATGACTTAAACAGAAGAAAATACGCCTTCTGGAGTGGCCCAGTCAGAGTCCTGACCTCAACGTGATTGAGATGCTGTGGCATGACCTTAAGAAAGCGATTCACACCAGACATCCCAAGAATATTGCTGAACTGAAACAGTTCTGTAAAGAGGAATGGTCAAGAATTACTCCTGACCGTTGTGCACGTCTGATCTGCAACTACATGAAACGTTTGGTGGAAGTTATTGCTGCCAAAGGAGGTTCAACCAGTTATTAAATCCAAGGGTTCACATACTTTTTCCACTTGCACTGTGAATGTTTACATGGTGTGTTCAATAAAAACATGGTAACATTTAATTCTTTGTGTGTTATTAGTTTAAGCAGATTGTCTATTGTTGTGACTTAGATGAAGATCAGATCACATTTTATGACCAATTTGTGCAGAAATCCATATCATTTAAAAGGGTTCACATACTTTTTCTTGCAACTGTATATTCACAAATTTGAGATTATATTCTTGATTAGGAAAGTCTGCAATGCAATATTCGTGTAATGCGTGCAAAATACAGGCGTGGGTCACTTATGCTACATTTTTCAAGCTGATTTAAGTTTTCTGAGACTGGAGAAAATGGTTGGCACGCCAGAACATTAGAATAGCTTTATATGCAGATAGAGTGCTCCAATATGTCCGCACTTGCGAATTTTCGGCAATATCTGCTACACTATAGATTAATCTAACCTACACTGACTATCTCCCCCTAACTATTTGAAATATATATATTTTAGCTGTCTAATGTAATAACAGCAAAATAAGCCCCCTAGAGAAGGGAGGAGTATCATTATCTTAAATGTAACTTTTAATTAAATATGCAACTAAAACACACCACTATGATGCAATAGCTAAAAGACATGAGAGGTCCAAGCCTGGTGCCCCAGTTTTGGTAGAGAAAATATAAACCTGCTCCACCTGGTGAAAGGTGCGAGCAGTCTTACCAGACCAATGGAAATACTGGGATCAGCGAGGGTGTCTAGGTAGATCTATCAAAGGACATCAGGTATAGGCCGGATAAGAGGTCACACTGTGGGGTGGCGTCTGTAAAGTCGATGCAGAGCTGTGCCCTAAACGACCCTACGAGAGAGGAAGGGGACTTGTTTCATTCTGCCTGTCTATACAGAGCACCCGTCCCGATAGCCTCGACCCCGTCCAGATACCTGTCCCTACTTCAGGCCTGATCTCTAAATCTAAAGATGAAAGTGGCCAGTTAATACATTCCTAGTGACCACCAGACTTGGCATGTTTCTGTCCATGTCGACTCTCCTAGGGAAAAAGTGCAAAAAGGAAAAAAAAAAACGCGGTTATATACCCTGCAGTAGTAACTGGGTCAAGTAATTAAACTTGTATTTGCCACCCCTGGGTGCTGGGATGCAAATCTGCAAAGGATTTGGTGATCCAATGCTGGTCGGTCAGGAGGGTATGATAATCCTCTATATGGCAGATCCCCTATGGTTGGGGGAAACAAAGAACAAAATAATCTACCAGCCGCGATAAAGCACCTAACCTGTGGGGTTTAAATATTATTACCTGCCCGCGCTTCTCCTGAAGGGAACACCCCCCATCTTCGGCGTCGGCGTGTGTCGCCAGCGCCGTGGTCACGTGACACGGGCGGCCATTGACCGGATAGGGAGAGGCGGTGCAGGTTGTTGCTTGGACCCCTTATGTCTTTTAGATATTGCATCATAGTGGTTTGTTTTAGTTGCATATTGAATTAAAAGTTACATTTTAGATAACGATACTCCTCCCCCTTATTTTGCTGAATGACACTGGAGTGCTGTTTAAGCCTACACATGTTTAGAGCTTCTATTGTGTTGTTTTTGTAATGTAATAACACAAAGCACAGAGCACAGCAATGACACTGCTGTCTCTTTCATAACTGCAATAAACTTTAGAAAATAGATGCTGGTCAGGTTCTTGTATAGTAAGGGGTAGGCAACTTTTCTATTGGTTGCTAGGGATGTTGCTAAGCTATGACAAAGCCTTCTCATTGGCCCACAAGCAAGAAGAAGGGAGGGTTGATCACCTGATGTGTACTGTGTGTTAAAAAAAAAAAATATTCGTCATTACGAATATATAGCACTATATTCTAAATATTCGCAAATTCTCAAAGTGCCGATAATCGCAATAAAAATTAGCTTTTTTAATATTTACGCTCAATACTACTTGTGATGTCATGCCTGCTAGTGCTGCCCTATTCTTTAAAGTGACCACCGCTGGAAATAGCTTTTCCTCTGGCGGTTCAATCTTTCCACATCTGAAACTGTTTAATTGGGACGCAGATATAGTTCAAATTTCTGCCGCTGTCTTACTTGCCTCCCAGGGGGGCCCTAATGGCTATAGGATCTCCAACAAGAGAAATGCAGTGACAGCTCTTGCTTGTGCAGGAAAGAGGGCAGAAAGACTCCTTACTGATTAGCTCAGGGGCCCACCGAGGGATTCACCGGCTCCCCAGTGGGCCAGTCCAAGCCTGGCTCTGATTGTTTACCATGACAGCCGTGGGCCTTCTGAAGATTCTCTGGGCTGTCAGGATTAACTCTTAGGCCCATTGCAGACGAGCGTTCCTCCAGCAGCGAGTCCGCATCACAGCACCCGGCCTGACCTCCCAGCACTGACGGGATTCGCATAGCATTATATTGATTTATGAATATGATTTAGTGGATACATTCCAGAACTGTAAGGGTTACATAGCATCATAAATTAATATGCATGTTGTAGAGCAAGAGAAGCTGACCAGTCTTGCCTCCGTTCCGTCTCTATTCCGCTTTGGAGGCGGACTGTCCGTCTGACGAAACTGAGCCAAAAAGATCAGTTCTGACACACAATGTAAGTCAATGGGGACGGATCTGTTTTCTATGACACAATCTGACACAATAGAAAACAGATTCGTTCTTCATTGACTTTCAATGGTGTTCAAGACGGATCCATCTTGGCTATGTTAAAGATAATACAAACTGATCCATTTTGAATGGATGGAGACTAGTGTCCATTCTGCTGCAGCAAAGGGGGTGTGTCCATTCTGCTGCAGCTCTCCCCCTATCACAACTCAGGAGGCAGTTGAAATATGAAACTGAACATGTGCAGCCATCTAAGCTGGACAAAAGAGTAAAAAAAACTGCAAGTGGTGCCATACAGATACGTTTTATTAAACAACAGTGGCTATGATAAAATTAACTACATTACAAAAGTATTCGGGTCAAGGTGCTAGTTTTTCTTGATAAAACCCTTTAAAAAAAAGCACCTTGAAAATTTGAATTTGAGACACTTGAATGACAAAACTTAGGGGGTCCATTTAGACTGGCATCTATAACCACATACGCTGGCGGTGGATCCGCTAAAGTTATGAAGAAGCACTGGCTTCTTCATAACTTTGGTGCATCCACCGCCGGTCTAAATCTACGCCATCTCCCTTGCTGGCCTAAATTTCAGGCATAACAAATTATAAATGAGGCGGGCCTGCCAGCCCACGCCCTTCCCTGCCCACACCATGCCCCCTTTTTTAGTCCTGGCGTGTGCAGGGAAAAGTCTCAGATTAGGGCGCAAATGACCTTTGCACCGCAATCTGCGCCAGAAATATGCCAGGAAGACAATTGTCTATTAGTAAATAACCCCCTTAATAATAAGTAACTCTATTTCACTATACAAAAACCTGCCCAAAGTTTCACTGTATAGTATAGAGACACCACTGTGACAATAAGGCCCTACCTATATAGCTGTCCAAATTGGCTTCATGCTTGATGTGTTTAATGAATTGCTAACTATGTGTATGTAGATAAGTATTTATGTAACAAATGCATGTTGGGGCTACTAATGAAAATAGAAAAAATGTTTTTAAGGTTATGAAGTAAAATTACATTTTATTTTGATATTTCTTTTGGTGCCTAACGCCTTATACAAAATAAATAAAAAATAAAACTGCAGCAATTAATGCTGGTCTAGTCACCAAAAATTGCAACAGTTTGACGTTTTGCTTGAGAAAGACCGAGAGGTCAAAACCGCAATTTGGTGAATAAACCAGCATAAATTTAAGACTGCTGCAGTTTTATTTTTTATTTATTCTGGATGATTTGGGGATTCTACAGACTGGTATCAAACACTGCGGGCACCACTATAGAGACTTTTTGCTATAGATTCGTAAATGCTGCTAAATTTTTTTCTTTTTTTCTTAACTCCTTATACAGTCATGGAATTTGACAGTCCAACAAATGAAATAACTGTTGCATGTGTAATATGCCAAATAATATTTCGATTTTCATGCATCTACAATGACATTTTAAAATTACATAATAAAAAAATCAGTTACCTTTATTAAGATTGCTGGAGTAAATACAATTTAATGCACATTTAACAACCACACTCCTTTGCTATATTTCAATATTCAGTCTGTTTAAGGGGTTGTGCCAAGAAAATGTTCTACAGTTTTCAAACCAGCTAGAGTTGAGCGAACCTCTGTTTAAGGGGTTGTGCCAAGAAAATGTTCTACAGTTTTCAAACCAGCTAGAGTTGAGCGAACCGCATTTCGAATCATAGATACGAAGTTGCTTGGGTCAAAACTTTGAATGCTGTACGGAGAACCGTATGTATGGACTCCACCAAGGAAATTCGTCATGCGATACTTCGTTGATTTAACTTCAGCATTCGATTATTCAACTTGAAAACAATCTAGTCAGGCACTAGTTACTAGTAGGTACCAAAGCCAGTTTTAAAATTGTTTTCAAGTTATAAAATCGAAGTAAGAGGCTATTCACCGTAGTTTGGCTAGACTTAGGAGATAACAAATTTCACCTTGGCGGAGCCCATACATTTAAATGCTGTATCGCAACGGATCTCTGTACGTAAGTTTTGACAGAAACTGCTATAGTTCTATAATCTGAAGTGCGCTTCACTCATCGCTAAAACCAGCACTTGTATCTGAATACTTTTGTGACTGCATGTAATTAAATATGTATTATAGCTACTAAGTTATTCAATAAAATGTATTTGTATAGCGCCACCTGCGATTTGTTCTTTCTCTTATTTCTTTGTCCGGCTCACTGAGAAGTCTGCACATGCTCCGTTTCATCCTTCAACTTCCTCCTGAGCTGTGATAGGAAGAGCATCAACATGCCTCCTCAGCTACAGAAGAAAAGAGACACTCCTTGAGCTGCCAGATTCATATAAATGTAGTAGATGAATGAAGGGAGAGATCTCAGGATCCATGTGAGGTACAGGGCTGGTTCTAGCTTTTAAAGAAATTGTCATGTACTATATGATTGTTCCACCCCCGTTATTTAACCACTTAGGTGCCGTGATCACCGCTGATCGCGGCACCTGTGAGTGGAGGCAGAACGATGCGTCTCCCTCTGCCTTCCGATCGGAGCCCCCACAGTGAAATCGCAGGGCTCCGATCAGTTGCTCTGGCAGCCAGGACGCTTCTGAATTGCTCCAGGCCTGCCATAGTAATCTCCATACAGAGCTTTGCATGAGGCATAGCTCAGAATGGAGACTGTAAAAATCCTATTCTCCCTAATAGAGATCTATTAGGGTGAATAGGAGAGGTGATCAAAAGATCCCATGTATTAGGCCTCTAAGGGGGCTAATAGTTAAAAAATAAACACCAATATATTAAAACTTTTAAAGTTTAAATCACCCCCCTTTCCCACTTTTACATTCAAAAATATATAAACAATAAAAAAATAAACATATTAGGTAACTATTAAAATATTAGTAAAAAATTCCTGTACTGTGAACGCCGTAATGGGAAAAAAAAAAAAATCGCGCAATTCAAATTTTTTTAGGTCATTTTGTCCCCCCAAAAAATTAAGTAACGCTGATCAAAAACACGTACAATAGAAGTTTGTTACACAAAAAACAATCCCTCACACAGTTCTGTGGACCGAAATATAAAAAAGTTATGGCTGTCAGAATATGGCAATACAAAGAAAAATGTTAAATATTTTTTTCCCAATTTTTTTTTTAAGTAGTAAAACAAAACCTATACAAGTTTTGTATTACCGCATTTGGATTGAGCCGCAGAATGAGGACGTGAGGTCATTTTTAGTGTACAGTGAATGCTGTGTTGTCAATACCCCAAAAACCTTGGTGGAATTTAGTATTTTATTTTTTCAATTTTGCCACACACAGAATTTTGTTTCCCGTTATCCAGTAAGATATATGGTAAAGTTAATGGTGGCATTAAAAAATACATCTTTTCCTGCAAAAGGTGCATTCTATACATATACATATAATCAGGGTTAACCAGATGGTTAACTACCAGACTAAACCTTGACGCGTTTCCCCCTAGTCAATACTATGGGATCATCAGGAGGTAAAGATATCAATTCAGTATAAAATTATAATCTGTCAAGCACTGATGTGGCACAATATATACTGGGGCAACACCAGGTTACATAATCAGATGGCCACTATGCATATTATATTAATGGAGAGCAGTCTGAGCCTGATCAGCTTAAAATAGAGCACCATTACATATTAACCACAGATATCAGAAGTGGCACTGATATCAGTGCTGAAGCCGCAGGTTTCGAAGACTGGAGAAAAGTGTGTTCCACATCCTGTTAAACAGAAATAATATACTGATATCAAAGAAATATCCCTAGAGACATATATCAAAAGTCAATAGTGTAGTAAACACTCACAGCTGAAGGTCTGGTACACCTTGCTCAGAAAACGTCACTGTCATCCCAATGCGGATGGCCTTGATAGAGCCCAAGCTGGGATCAAAAGAGATCACCAAAGATCAGTGACAGGTAGATATCAATTCATTCAATATGCATAATCAGTATAACTCACATTCTCCAAGCCTCCTCGTGTTCAGCGCTCCCCATGCAAGTGAACTGCTAGTTTGTCCCTTCCATATTTAAACTGCTATCAATTAGTGCGCCACAGATACCGTTGATGGACAGCTGGACTTCCGGTATTGACGTCAGTTTCCGGTCTGTGGAACGCATAGCGTTCCAAAGCGTGGTTTCTGGTGCCCAGAAAACAAGTTCCGGGCTGTGGAACGCATAGCCCAGATAACATCCGCCCACGTGTCCCGATCACGTGACCTGCCAGGTTTCCTGCTGGTGAAACGCAAGGTGAGCACTTACTTCCTTCTCACCGCGTTCCACAGATGTCAGATCGCATATACTAATGCAGGGAGTACTTAAACATGTATGAATCGTACAATGGGTATGTAGCATAGTTAATAATTCATAAAGCCGGCCTATCCCTTACTGATATAGCATTCTGCGCGTTATCGGTTAAACACATTAGTCACCCAATTAATAATAAGTGTGTTAACCAGCCAGTTTTGGAATCATATGATCCCTAAATGTGGCTATTTGATTTTAAGGTAGCGTAAAATATGTAAACACCACAATTACAGAATTCTTCAGAACACGGTCCACAGTCAGTGGCCGTCAATAGACAGCGACATAATATATGTCGCTAATGTCCATTCCGATACATCAAGATTAGATGCTTCACGCATCAGGCCCAATTTTAGGAACACTTAAAAAATTCAATGGGGCCATTAACAAACAAATAGGGGCAGGGCCGGCTCCAGGTTCATGTGGGCCCTTGGGCGATAAATCCCAGTGGGCCCCCATGAGGCATTTTTTTACATTGACATGTCCCCCTGTGGCTCCCACACGGTATAATGACCCCCAGTGGCCCCTATACAGTATATTGACTACTAGTGGCCCTTCACACAGTATAATGACTACTAGTGGCCCTTCACACAGTATAATGAACCCCCAATCCCCCCCCCCACTGTATTATGACCACCTGTGACCCTGCATTCAGAATAATTACCCCCAGTCGCCCCCATTCAGAATAATTACCCCCAGTAGCCCCCACACTGGGGGAATACTGTATGGACGGGGCTCTCGGGGTCATTATACTATGTAAAGGGCCCTCACAGTATAATGACCCCACAATGACCCTCCATTCAGAATAATGACCCCCAATCGCCCCCACACTGGGTGTTATACTGTATGGAGGGGGCACGAGGGGTTATTATATTTAATGGGGGCTCTGGTGGTCATTATGCTAAATGGAGGGACAATGGGGATCATTATACTAAATGGGGGGCACTGGGAGTCATTATACTGTGTAAGGGGCCCTCACAGTGTGATGAATGACCTCCCAGTGGCCCCCTCACATACCTATCATTGCAGGGGAGCCGGTGGTGCTGTCATTCAGTAACCGCAGCTCCCTGCGCTCCTTCTCTCCGGCGGCCCGCTGCAGCTGTGAGCCAGGCCTGGAGGAGAGAAGGAGATGTGCAGTGATGTAGCTAAGAACTGACTGGGCCCCACAGCAAATTTTAGTACGCCCCCCCCCTTCCCCCCAATGTGTGTTCACATCACGTTTTTCCCTATCGGTTTAATGTATACAAATGTGCAGCACTCCACGTTTTTGTATCCTGAAGAGTCAAGTAAAAAATGCATACGTTAACGTACAGACGTGGACAAAATTGTTGGTACCCTTTGGTCAATGAAAGAAAAAGTCACAATGGTCACAGAAATAACTTTAATCTGACAAAAGTAATAATAAATTAAAATTCTATAAATGTTAACCAATGAAAGTCAGACATTGTTTTTCAACCATGCTTCAACAGAATTATGTAAAAAAATAAACTCATGAAACAGGCATGGACAAAAATGATGGTACCCCTAGAAAACACAGAACATAATGTGACCAAAGGGACATGTTAATTCAAGGTGTGTCCACTAATTAGCATCACAGGTGTCTACAACCTTGTAATCAGCCATTGGGCCTATATATATGGCTCCAGGTAATCACTGTGTTGTTTGGTGATATGGTGTGTACCACACTCGACATGGACCAGAGGAAGCAAAGGAAAGAGCTGTCTCAAGAGATCAGAAAGAAAATTATAGACAAGCATGTTAAAGGTAAAGGCTATAAGACCATCTCCAAGCAACTAGATGTTCCTGTGAGTACAGTTGCACATATTATTCATAAGTTTAAGATCCATGGGACTGTAGCCAACCTCCCTGGACGTGGCCGCAGGAGGAAAATTGATGACAAATCTAAGAGACGGATAATCCGAATGGTAACAAAAGAGCCTAGAAAGACTTCTAAAGAGATTCAAGGTGAACTTCATGCTCAAGGAACATCAGTGTCAGATCGCACCATCCGTCGTTGTTTGAGCCAAAGTGGACTACATGGGAGACGACCAAGGAGGACACCATTGTTGAAAACGAATCATAAAAAAGCAAGACTGGAATATGCCAAACTACATGTTGACAAGCCACAAAGCTTCTGGGAGAATGTCCTGTGGACAGATGAGACAAAAATCGAAGTTTTTGCCAAGGCACATCAGCTGTATGTTCACAGACGAAAAAATGAAGCATATCAAGAAAAGAACACTGTCCCTACTGTGAAACATGGAGGAGGCTCTGTTATGTTCTGGGGCTGCTTTGCTGCGTCTGGCACAGGGTGTCTTGAATCTGTGCAGGGTACAATGAAATCTCAAGACTATCAAGGAATTCTAGAGAGAAATGTACTAGCCAGTGTCAGAAAGCTTGGTCTCAGTCGCAGGTCATGGGTCTTGCAACAGGACAATGACCCAAAACACACCGCTAAAAACACCCAAGAATGGCTAAGAGGAAAAAATTGGACTATTCTAAAGTGGCCTTCTATGAGCCCTGACCTCAATCCTATTGAGCATCTTTGGAAGGAGCTGAAACATGCAGTCTGGAAAAGGCACCCTTCAAACCGGACACAACTGGAGCAGTTTGCTCATGAGGAGTGGGCCAAAATACCTGCTGAGAGGTGCAGATGTCTCATTGACAGTTACAGGAAGCGTTTGATTGCAGTGATTGCCTCAAAAGGTTGCGCAACAAAATATTAAGTTAGGGGTACCATCATTTTTGTCCATGCCTGTTTCATGAGTTTATTTTTTTACATAATTCTGTTGAAGCATGGTTGAAAAACAATGTCTGACTTTCATTGGTTAACATTTATAGAATTTTAATTTATTATTACTTTTGTCAGATTAAAGTTATTTCTGTGACCATTGTGACTTTTTCTTTCATTGACCAAAGGGTACCAACAATTTTGTCCACGTCTGTATATGTTTTTTTACAATGGAACTGTATGGTGAACGGACACCACTGTACGGCATCAGTCTGAGGCATCTGTTAATGCAGACATTTTTGGTATACATTAAATGGATAGCACAAATGGGATGTGAACCCAGCCCTAGTGTCAGAATAAGCACCAGTACACAGCGGAGCAGCGGAGAGGGAGGCCGCCATGTACTGACAGAGCGCTGCCTGGTCCTGGTGGTCACCGGTGAGGACTGTGTTTTCCAAGGATCATTTTCTACTGGGAAATACAGGGCACAGTACAATACACTAGAATCTATATATAGGAAGTGCAGAATTATTAGGCAAGTTGTATTTTTGAGGATTAATTTTATTATTGAACAACAACCATGTTCTCAATGAACCCAAAAAACTCATTAATATCAAAGCTGAATATTTTTGGAAGTAGTTTTTAGTTTGTTTTTAGTTTTAGCTATTTTAGGGGGATATCTTTGTGTGCAGGTGACTATTACTGTACATAATTATTAGGCAACTTAGTAAAAAAACAAATATATACCCATTTCAATTATTTATTTTTACCAGTGAAACCAATATAACATCTCAACATTCACAAATATACATTTCTGACATTCAAAAACAAAACAAAAACAAATCAGTGACCAATATAGCCACCTTTCTTTGCAAGGACACTCAAAAGCCTGCCATCCATGGATTCTGTCAGTGTTTTGATCTGTTCACCATCAACATTGCGTGCAGAAGCAACCACAGCCTCCCAGACACTGTTCAGAGAGGTGTACTGTTTTCCCTCCTTGTAAATCTCACATTTGATGATGGACCACAGGTTCTCAATGGGGATTAGATCAGGTGAACAAGGAGGCCATGTCATTAGATTTTCTTCTTTTATACCCTTTCTTGCCAGCCACGTTGTGGAGTACTTGGACGCGTGTGATGGAGCATTGTCCTGCATGAAAATCATGTTTTTCTTACCTTGCAGACTTCTTCCTGTACCACTCCTTGAAGAAGGTGTCTTCCAGAAACTGGCAGTAGGACTGGGAGTTGAGCTTGACTCCATCCTCAACCCAAAATGGCCCCACAAGCTCATCTTTGATGATACCAGCCCAAACCAGTACTCCACATCCACCTTGCTGGCGTCTGAGTCAGACTGGAGCTCTCTGCCCTTTACCAATCCAGCCATCTGGCCCATCAAGACTCACTCTCATTTCATCAGTCCATAAAACCTTAGAAAAATCAGTCTTGAGATATTTCTTGGCCCAGTCTTGACGTTTCAGCTTGTGTGTCTTGTTCAGTGGTGGTCGTCTTTCAGCCTTTCTTACCTTGGCCATGTCTCTGAGTATTGCACACCTTGTGCTTTTGGGCACTCCAGTGATGTTGCAGCTCTGAAATATGGCCAAACTGGTGGCAAGTGGCATCTTGGCAGCTGCACGCTTGACTTTTCTCAATTCATGGGCAGTTATTTTGCGCCTTGGTTTTTCCACACGCTTCTTGCGACCCTGTTGACTATTTTGAATGAAACGCTTGATTGTTCGATGATCACGCTTCAGAAGCTTTGCAATTTTAAGAGTGCTGCATCCCTCTGCAAGATATCTCACTATTTTTGACTTTTCTGAGCCTGTCAAGTCCTTCTTTTGACCCATTTTGCCAAAGGAAAGGAAGTTGCCTAATAATTATGCACACCTGATATAGGGTGTTGATGTCATTAGACCACACCCCTTCTCATTACAGAGATGCACATCACCTAATATGCCTAATTGGTAGTAGGCTTTCCAGCCTATACAGCTTGGAGTAAGACAACATGCATAAAGAGGATGATGTGGTCAAAATACTCATTTGCCTAATAATTCTGCACGTAGTGTACTATAAAGATATTAGCCCTACCCCCGAATAATAATACAATTATGTGGTCATTTTTTATATAGAAACACGTCTATGTTAGGCTACTTTCACACTAGCGTTCGGGGCTCCGCTTGTGAGTTCCATTTGAAGGCTCTCACAAGCGGACCCGAACGGATCCGTCCAGCTCTAATGCATTCTGAGTGGATGCGTATCCGCTCAGAATGCATCAGTCTGGTAGTGTTTGTCCTCCGCTCAGCAGGCGGACACCTGAACGTTGCTTGCAGCGTTCGGGTGTCCGCCTGGCCGTGCGGAGGCAAACGGATCCGTCCAGACTTACAATGTAAGTCAATGGGGACAGATCCGTTTGAAGTTGACACCATATGGCTCAATTTTCAAACGGATCCGTCCCCCATTGACTTTCAATGTAAAGTCTAAATGGATCCGTTTGCATTATCATGCAAACGGATCCGTTCTGAACGGTTGTAAGCGTTTGCATTATAGGTGCGGATCCGTCTGTGCAGATACCAGACGGATCCGCACCTAAACGCAGGTGTGAAAGTAGCCTTAGGCGTTTTTCTGACACAGATTGTGGCGTGGCATAAAGGTCCTTAACACCGCAATCTGTATCTTTTCCCGCTCATGCCAGGTCTAAAAAAGGATGGCGTGGGCATGGAAGGGGATACAGTTATGGCCATGCAGTTATTGGATACCACCGCCATATAGTGATAACACCGCCATACAATGATAAAACCACCATACAGTGACCGGATAAAAGGGTATAAGAGGGCACAGTACATGGAATGACTATGGGCACTGCACAGGGTGTGGTAAGAGGGCACAATGCAGGGTATAAGTGGGCACAGTACAGGGTGGGGGGACCAGTCACATGACCCTGTGACGTTAGAAGGTCCTTATGGTGAATGCTGTTCAGATGCCACCATAATGAGAGGCAGAGGAGTGAGACAGGAGCTCTGGATGGACAGGAGGGGTGGACACAGCAAGTAGGTTGAAGGGGCTCTGAGGGGGATTCATACAAGAAGTAGGGGCAGGAGGTCTGTGCAGGGAAGCAATAGGAGATAGGAGGGTGAAACAGGAGCTCTGGATACATGAGGGAGGAAAGGAGACAGCAGGGGCCCCATGAGGATGAGATAGGACAGGATATGTGGGGGGCAGATGTGGGGGGGGGGGCAGGTATCAGGGAGGCAAACTGCTTAATGAAACAGTAATACAACTAAATAGAATGAAGCAGCAGCCGATCGAAGAGTTCCCCCCCCCCTTCTGTCCCACAGACAAGAGACAGTCACAGTGCAGACTCACACAGCTCCAGCCCTCCGGTCTCTCTCCTCAGGTAGCGTGTGTCCTGTGTAGAGGGGGCGTGTCTGAGTCTCTGCAGCTGCAGGGGGCGTGTCTGAGTCTCTGCAGCTGCGGGGGCGTGTCTGAGTCTCTGCAGCTGCGGGGGCGTGTCTGAGTCTCTGCAGCTGCGGGGGCGTGTCTGAGTCTCTGCAGCTGCGGGGGCGTGTCTGAGTCTCTGCAGCTCAGGGGGCGTGTCTGAGTCTCTGCAGCTCAGGGGGCCCCACCAAAGGGGTACTGCGTAAGTGAAGTGACAGCAGTGAGAGCTCCCATCTGTATTGATGGAAGTGTTCATAGCAGCTCAGTGGGCCCCCCCAGGAGCATTAGGCCCCGGCACTTGCCCGGGGATGCCGGGTTATGACGCCGGCCCTGAATAGGGGCATTACATGTGCAGTATATAGTATTCAAAAGAAACGGGAAAAGGTTAATCTCTCATTTATGCCCAATGGAGCCTGTGATCTAAAACAATGGATCCATGTGCATTCTTTCTGTAGAATTTGTCTTTCCCAGTTCCCGCCCCTTGGTGACGGTGGAACAAGTTCCAGGACAGAAAATTTCAGGCATCTAGGGTCCCTCCCCGTGGATTTCATTACCATGTGAGGCAACTGGTGTGATGTTCTTTTTAATGACATCATTCACATGTTCACAGACTCTCCTCCGTACTTCTCTAATAGTCTTGCCTATATAGTCCTTTGGACAAGGACACTGACAAATATAGATTGCCCCCTTGCTACGACAGTTGCAAAAATCCCTGACTTTGACAATTTGTCCTGTGACCGCACATGTCACGGTCTTGGAAGTTGACATATAATTACATGCTTTGTATGATCCGCACCTAAACATGCCTGAAGGTTTACGATCAAACCAAGTGCCCGCCCTAATAGGGGGGTATAATGGCTATGGACAAGGCGGTCCTTAAGACTCTTACCACGTTTGTAACTCACGCTCGGTTTCTTTGTCAAGATGTCACATAGATCAGGGTCCATCTGAAGTATGGGCAATATCTCTTCAGTGTCATCATAACCTGTTCATTAGCTGAGTCAAAAGTAGATATGATCCGAGGGGGTTGACTTTTTTCATCACCTCTATGTTTCGGGACTAGGAGACTAGTACGATCCTGATGTGCTGCATTTTTAAAAGCTTCTTTAAGATGTTCTGAGGGTATCCCCTCTCTCTAAACCTCGTTTGGAGCTTCCTTGCCTCATTATAGAAGGTCTGATTGTCCGAGAAATTCCTTCGCACACGAAGATATTGTCCCCTCGGGATCCCCCGTTTAAGGGGTAGGGATGATGGCTCTCCCAGTGTAACAGGGAATTCGCCTTTCTATGGATGTCGGTAGTTAATTTGTCACCATCCTTCGTGACACGAACATCCAGGAAGGCGATCGTCTTAGGGTCAATTTCAAATGTGAATTTGAGGCCAATATGGTTGTCATTGAGCTCAGTTATAAACTTACTGAATTCATCTGCCCCACCCCTTCAGACCAGAAAGATGTCATCAATATAACATGTCCAGACAATGATCTTGTCTGACCACCATGTAGTCTGGTCTGGAAAGATGCAGGTGTCCTCCCACCAGCCCAGGAAGAGGTTTGCAAATGTAGGGGGCACAGGGACTCCCCATAGCTGCCCCCCTGAGCTGGGGGAAGAAGCGTCCATTAAATAGAAAAAAGTTGTGGGTCAGTATGAACTCAAGAAACCTCAAAATGAAAACCTTATGAGTTCTGCAGTGTATCCCCCTAGTCTTGAGAAAATATTCTACTGCAAAAAGTCCCCTATGATGTGGTATAGAGCTATATAGGGATTCAACGTCAATGCTTGCTAGGAGACATCCAGGATCAAGACTAATGGTATCAATTTTATTAAGAAAGTCCATCATGTCCCTCGTGTATGCCGGTAGGGACACGACGAACTGACTCAAGACACGATCAAGGTATATGCCACAGTTCTGAGGTGAGGGAATTAACCCCTGAGATTATTGGTCGACCCTTCAATGGATTGGTCCCTTTATGGACTTTCGGCAATCCATAAATAGTGGCAATACATGGATGGGTAGGGAGGATAAATTCATATTTAACTGGGGTGATCACCTTTTCCAATAGGCCTACATCAAGGATTCCCTTTAGTTCAATCCTAAATTGGGTAGTGGGATTTGATGGCAACATACTATATCCTCTTTTATCCTCAAGCAAGCCTAAACACATTCGTGTATAGAGCGGCTGATCGAAAATCACTAAGTTTACCCCCCTTATCGGACGGTTTAATGATTAGCGACTTATCCCGCTCCAATGACTGTAAAGCACGCATCTCTATTTGTGAGAGATTGTATTTACTCGGATGTACCTTATCAAGTTGTTCTAGGTCTGAGATCACCATTTGAAGGAAGATGTCAATACATTCATAGTTAAAGGGAGGGGGCATCCTTTTGCTTTTCAATTTCAAATCTGTTTAAGGGCCATGGTCTGATCCTCGTCCTCCCTCTTCCTCAAGATCCATGAGTAATTGGAAATCTGCATAATCACTCACATTGAGTCCCAGATTATCACAGGTTTGCCTATTTGAGTGTTTGAAAAATGTTTGCCATTTTAAACGTCTACCAAATAAATGCAGATCTTTAGTCCAAGTGAAAAGGCAGAACTTGGTAGTGGGTACAAACGACAACCCTCTCTTGAGTACATCAATCTCTGTTGTGCTTAGACTGCGAGGTGAGGTTAATAATCTGGAGATCATTCATTATGCTTTGTCCACCCGGCCCCGTTCCCTTAACTGGTAAGGGACCTGAGTCTTCTCTAAAAAAGAGGGGGCAGATTGAGAGAGAGATGGTATGTTGGATGAACAAGAGGGAGATGGAGACGATGGTGCAGTGGGGTAATTCGATCCCAGTGACATCCCTCGTCTCCCTCCTCCTCCTCCACGTGGCCATCGTCTACCGCGTCTCCTAGGTCCAAATGAGTTCCCTCCGCTATAGGGACGATGTTAAAACTCAGTGTCCGAGGACTCCATATCAGAGGATGAAATTTCTGAAGTCACTGGGAGGTTATTCACATTTGGTTGTTTATATGCCCTATTTTCTCTAAATTCAGTGAGATCGCGGAAAAATTGCCTGTTTCCCCTCTCCTTCAGTAGATTTTGGAATCTCTCCACCAAAGTTTGTAGTGATGACTCACGTCTACTGAAGTCAGGATCTTCCTTGAATTTCAAGGCTGCGTTTACCTGTTCTTGAAGACTGCTCGAGGTAATTTTTCTTCCTCTAGGAGGATCCTCATTAGAGCTCCGGGTCAATTCATCCTCCCATTTCGTAGTGAGACTCGCAGATGAAATACGATCCGCTGTTCTGACCTGGAGGCAAAGACCCTTAGGAACAATTTTATGCTCTAAATAGATTTTACTTCCCACCAGGATTTGATATTTTCCTTATATTTTACATATAAATCACAAAAGACCTGTTTACATGAGGAAGAAGTAACTAAACCTGGAATGTCCCTATCTGAGAAGATGTCCTTGGCCTCGCTAATCAGGGCTTCAGTGAAAAGTGTCACTGAAAGAAAATTGGCCATAACAAGAAATTAATACTAAGTTCCAGCTAAATTTAATCGCATTTATATATTGGGGTTGAAAAATTCAGATGGATGGATGGATGAAATGATGTAGGGAGGACTGCTTATGGAAGAGAATGGACATAAATGATGGAAAAAATGCTTTTATTAGTGGGGGGACAACAAATTAGTGGGAACAACAAAATAATGAAGATATTGGGGATGATATTAAGTATACAGACCAATATGTGAAGATGTAGACCATAGGGGATGGCGTAGAAATTTAACTATGGTGATAATAGAGGGGGATAGGGTTGATATTAACCATTTCCAAACCAGGCCATTTACCCCCTTCCTGACCAAGCCCAATTTTGGGACTCTGTCATGTGCCATTTTATGTGGTAATAACTTTGGAATGCTTTCACTTGTTTAAGCTATTCTGAGATTTTTTTTCTGACACATTGTACATCAGATTAATGGTAAATTTGAGCCAATAGGTTTAAGCTTAAGTTTTTATTTATTAAAAAAAGTCAAAATTTTTCCAGAAATGTACTATTTTCTAAAGTTAACCATCTCTGTGTTTTGTGGTCCCCAAATTGTGGATGTTGGATGCAAGACTGTCAGGATGAGGGACTTAAATGCAGGAGGGGAGCCTGTAGAGTCACACTGGACCTCCCTCTGTCAGCACTCCATCATCTGAAACTAATTAATCTTAGCTGCCACCACCCATCAGATCAGGCTGCATGCAGACACCTTGCATGCAATAACACCTAAGTACTCTTTACAACTGCCAGCATTTACAGGGTTAATAAATCAATCTAGATAACACTTCTTCTAAGGCCTCATGCACACGACCGTTGTGTGCACCCGTGGCCGTTGGCCCGTGTAACGTTTTTTTCTGCGGTCCCATTGACTTTCAATGGGTCCGTTGAAAACTCGGCTACTGCACCGTTTTGTCACCCGCGTCCATGACCCGTGTTTCTTGCCCGTCAAAAAATATAACCTGTCCTATTTTTTTCACGGCTAACGGGTTGCGGCCCCATTCAAGTTATGGGGCCGTGAAAAACGCGGTTGCACACCCGTTTGTCATCTGCGTCCGCGCCCGTTTTATTTCTTCTTATGGCATGGGCAAATTGTCTGGCCAAACTTGTGGCAATAAATTGAAAAAAAAAAGACAGGAAGTTTTAGGTGACAGGATATGCAAATTTCTAGACATCTGTGGTAAACAGCTTGTGTGAGGAGAAGCAGCCATTGCAGGAGGTTTATTAATATCATCCACCATGCCTCGCTGGGATGTAGAAAAACTCATTTCACTCGTCCAGGAAAGGCCCGAGCTGTGGGATACCCGGCAAAATGCCTATAGCGACAGAATTAAAAAGGATGCTTCGTGGGAGAAAGTGGCACGGAGCATGCGGCGAAGTGAATGGGCCAAGGCTGATAGCCGAGGCCGGGCCGAATTAGGTAAGTGTTATCAATGTAGTTGTGCTGTCCTTGCCCTCTGTGTGGCCCTAAGACAGGGCCTGCGTCATAACCCGGCATCCCCGGGCAAGTGCCAGGGCCCAATGCTCCTGGGGGGGCCCACTGAGCTGCTATGAGCACTTCCATCAATACAGATGGGAGCTCTCACTGCTGTCATTTCAGTTACGCAGTACCCCTTTGGTGGGGCCCCCTGAGCTGCAGAGACTCAGACCACACCCCCTCTACACAGGACACACGCTGCCTGAGGAGAGAGACCGGAGGGCTGGAGGCTGGAGCTGGAGCAGAGACGTGTGTAGACAGTCTGTGAGTGAGTCTGCAGTCTGCACTGTGAATGTCTCTTGTCTGTGGGACAGAAGGGGGGGTCTCTTCGATCGGCTGCTGCTTCATGCTATTTAGTTGTGTTACTGTTTCATTAAGCAGTTTGCCCCCATGACACCTGCCCCCCCCCCCCATATCCTGTCCTATCTCATCCTCATGGGGCCCCTGCTGTCTCCTTTCCTCCCTCATGTATCCAGAGCTCCTGTTTCACCCTCCTATCTCCTGTTGCTGCCCTGCACAGACCTCCTGCCCCTTCTTGTATGAATTCCCCTCAGAGCCCCTTCCACCTACTTGCTGTGTCCACCCCTCCTGTCCATCCAGGGCCCCGGGCCCCTGTCTCACTCCTCTGCCTCTCATTATGGTGGCATCTGAACCGCATTCACCATAAGGACCTTCTAACATCACAGGGTCATGTGACTGTGCCCCCAACCCCGTACTGTGCCCCTTTATACCCTGCATTGTGCCCTCTTACCATACCCTGTGCAGTGCCCATAGTCATTCCCTGTACTGTGCCCTCTTATACCCTTTTATCCGGTCACTGTATGGTGGTTTTATCATTGTATGGCGGTGTTATTACTATATGGCGGTGGTATCCAATAACTGCATGGCCATAACTGTATCCCTTTCCCTGCCCACGCCATCCTTTTTTAGACCTGGCATGAGCGGGAAAAGATACAGATTGCGGTGCTAAGGACCTTTGTGCCACAATCTGTGTCAGAAATACGCCTAAGGCTACTTTCACACCTGCGTTTAGGTGCGGATTCGTCTGGTATCTGCACAGACGGATCCGCACCTATAATGCAAACGCTTACATCCGTTCAGAACGGATACGTTTGCATGATAATGCAAACGGATCCGTTTAGACTTTACATTGAAAGTCAATGGGGGACGGATCCGTTTGAAAATTGAGCCATATTGTGTCAACTTCAAACAGATCCGTCCCCATTGACTTACATTGTAAGTCTGGATGGATCCGCGCGCCTCCGCACGGCCAGGCGGACACCCGAACGCTGCAAGCAGCGTTCAGGTGTCTGCCTGCTGAGCGGAGCGGAGGACAGACGGTGCCAGACTGATGCATTCTGAGCGGATCCGCATCCACTCAGAATGCATTAGGGCTGGACGAAGCCGTTCGGGGCCGCTTGTGAGAGCCTTCAAACGGAACTCACAAGCGGAGCCCCGAACGCAAGTGTGAAAGTAGCCTAGCATAGACGTATTTCTATGTAATAAATGACCGCCTAATTGTATTATTATTCGGGGGAGGGCTAATATCTTTATATTATATAGATTCTAGTGTATTATACTGTGCCCTGTATTTCCCAGTAGAAAATGATCCTTGGGAAGCACAGTCCTCACCCCTGACCACCAGGACCAGGTAGCGCTCTGTCAGTACATGGCGGCCTCCCTCTCCGCCACGCTGCTCCGCTGTGTACTGGGGCTTATTCTGACACTAGGGCTGGGTTCACATCCCATTTGTGCCATCCATTTAATGTATACCAAAAATGTATGCGTTACCAGATGCCTCAGACTGATGCCGTACAGTGGTGTCCGTTCACCATACAATCCTCAGACTGATGCCGTACAGTGGCGTCCGTTCACCATACAGTTCCATTGTAAAAAAAACATATACGTTAACGTATGCATTTTTTACTTGACTCTGCAGGATACAAAAACGTGGAGCGCTGCACATGACCACCAGAGCCCCCATTAAATATAATAGCCCCTCGTGCCCCCTCCATACAGTATAACCCCCAGTGTGGGGGCGACTGGGGGTCATTATTCTGCATGGAGGGTCACTGTGGGGTCATTATACTGTGAGGGCCCTTTACATAGTATAATGACCCTCAGTGTCCCCCATTTAGTATAATGACCCCCAGAGCCCCCTCCATACAGTATTCCCCCAGTGTGGGGGCTACTGGGGGTCATTATTCTGAATGGGGGCGACTGGGGGTTATTATTCTGAATGCAGGGCCACAGGTGGTCATAATACAGTGGGGGGGGGGGAGGAATTGGGGGTTCATTATACTGTGTGAAGGGCCACTAGTAGTCATTATACTGTGTGAAGGGCCACTAGTAGTCATTATACTGTATAGGGGCCACTGGGGGTCATTATACCGTGTGGGAGCCACAGGGGGACATGTCAATGTAAAAAAAATGCCTCACGGGGGCCCACTGGGATTTATCGCCCAAGGGCCCACATGAACCTGGAGCCGGCCCTGCCCTAAGATATAGTTTGAATTTCCCAGAGGTGACAATAGTGTTTTCAGGGTGGTCCAGCCTCCTTTTGCCTAAAGGCCTGTACATGGTTTATTAATGAGGCGTCTATTTTTCCCCTTTCTTAATTTTTTACCTCACAATTGTCTTCTATGTCATTTTTAAACAGTGAAACAAACGAAAACCCACTGGGCGAGTTGCCGGGACCAGTTCCGGCGGGAGCTGACCAGCAAAGGCCGCAGTGGGGAGGGATCATCAAGCAAACGTGCCTGTATATATACGGCCCAATTACAGTTTCTGCGGCCAGTAATGGAATTGAGGCCGTAAGTATTTTTTACGTTATTTTCAAAATGTGTCATATTTTCACAATTACGTTTTTTAAAGGCAAGCTAAAGTGTTCCAGAAATTAATGGATACAGTTGTGTTGTTCTATTGAAGACCTATACTTTCTGTAGGGCAGCCATGTCATAACTGACTACATCCAGCTCTTTAACAACTGAAACTCCCAGCATGATAGAATAGCTGAAAGCTACTCGGTCCTGCTTGGAGTTGTAGTTGGGCATCAGCTGGAGGGCAACAGTTTGTCCATGCCTGGTGTTGGTTGCCTACATCAGTTTAGGGGTGGAGTCAAACCAGGGCCCACCGCTTATGAGATGAATGATGAGACGACACGTGAAGTGTGCAGATGGCGGCTCCCTTCTCAGTTTGGTTTGTGTTGAAGCAATTTTTGGTCCCTCCTGGAACATAGATGATTCCACTTGGAACCAGAAAAGTGAATAGAGATGACACTTGCGCACTGCACGCATTATTTCCTCATACAGTAGATCATCGTGTATGTCGGCTCCTAGTCACACACCAATGGTTAAAAAAGCATTCCAAAACCCTCCCGTTTTAATGGGAGCCCGGACTAGGGTTTTTTTGCAAAATATTTTAGGGCGACATGAGATTTGTCCCATAGCGACATATTATCAAAATTTTGATTGTTTGGGAAATGGGTACCCTTTACGTACTGGCATAGTAATTTATATTGCTGAAATGGTTTTGCACCAAACCCCACATGGTTTCCTTACATTGCTCCTATGAAATGTCAATAACCACATCCTAGGCTAAAGTGTAAAGCTGAGGTTGCAACTACGCTTGAGCAGCAGGATTACAACTAGTACTCTCACCATGTGGCCTGGTACATGTTGTTTCTCTGTAAATGAGGTTCTACTAGGTTCAAATTACAATTTGTATCTTGACATGTTGGTAGCGGGGCACATACAGATGAGTTGGCCTCAATTGCAGCACTGGTTTTGGTCCTTGAATGAGGACTCCTCTTCAGAGGCTGGACAGCTCCAAGCAGCAAACAATGTTTGCCCATTTCCGAAACAATAGGCCTTTACAAGACTTATCCCATCAATAGATCCAAATGCAATTCCAAACGGATTTCCACATTTCACATTGAAGCAGTTATTCGTTGTGTAAATTCTAATCTCTGATGTATGCTGCCACTCCGTATATATATTGTATTTGCACGGTTGCTTTGCACATAATGAAATCTATGTGCTTTTGTAATGTGGAAATCAAATGATCTAATGTGTTTTGATTTTTTGTTTTATTTTAATACAGTACTGTGGACAGTCTGGATCCCTCACAAGATTCAGACACGTCGGCCAGTGAACCCCCTGCAGGATTTTCTCCCCAGGCAACTCCTTCGCCAACGCCGGCTGAGGACCCGGAGGACTCCACGCTGGCCGAGGCCCCCCTACCACCTTGCAGTCCACCACGGATTGTCCAGCCCCAGCCCAGACGGCGCCGCCAACTCCCTCCCTCTACCTCTGGGCCAGAGAGTCGGGAGGCTATTGATGCCCGCCTCATAGAATTTCTGGCCCAGAGGAGGAGTGAAGGAGTGGAGGAGAAAACATTACAGGGCTTAGGACAGCTATTGAGGCATGTCACTCCTTTAGAGCATCATTAATGCCTCGCGTCCTTAGCGGTCGTAATAAAAATGTTTAGTCTACCTAACCATGGGGACATTCTGGGCAAGCTAAATGCCATGAAAGTGGACATTGAGAATGCCGGACAGCAGCAAAGTGCCGGACCATTTGAAGTTGCGCCACAAACATCACAAGGTCCAGCATACCACCAACAACCCCACTATGGACTCCCCCAGGGCCCAATGCATCAAGTGGGTCAGCCCCTTTACCCGGGCAGTTTCACATCTGGGGGACCTCAACAGGCCAATGTCAGGCCACGGTCCACGTTTACTCCTGGATCATTTACTCAGGACCTTCTGAATTTATAAGCATGTTTAATCTTTTTGTTACAAGCACTTTATATGTTTTTTCTTAAAATGTTGGGCCCATTGGCTTCCAGTTTATTATGTTTAGCTCAATCTTCTACATAAATGTTGTTTGGGCCAAAAAGTAGTCGACTGTTTTTTTTTAGGCACGCTACAGAAAACATTTCCTTTTACCAATTTCTATTGAAAAAAGAAACACCACACACTTTTCCTCACTAAGCAACACTTTATTTGGGTGAGCGACATCTTTATTTGGGGATATGGTCATGATGAGGTATTAGAAATGTTTTTGGACTAGAATAATTTAGATTTAGACCAAAACATCAATTCTATCACGTTAGATGCATATTCAAATGTGTGAGGTCCAAAAAATCTCAGCCCGCAAGCCCACGTCAAGGGTCCTCATTATCTTGCGAGTCCCTACACTCAACTACAACACTAAATTTCAGGAATCTATCTAGAAAATAAAAAAAACTAAAGAGCCCAGAAGATTTCAAAAACTGCCACGACTAGCATCCCTCTGCCACGGCACGGACCCCTCTGGACTTGAAAAGTAGTCTGCATAGAGTTCCCGAACTGCAATGCCTGCAGTCCCAGGTCGTCTATGCAGGGTCCTTTCCAAATCCAAATCTGAAGACGTAGGAAGATTTTCCATGTCAACAGAAGAGGAAGCCTCGTGAATCCTGGTGAAGTTGTGGAGAACAACACAAGCTTGAATCACCAGGGTAGCATTCTCCGGAGCCAACTGTATGGATGACAAAAACACCCTCCACTTGCTAGAGAGTATTCCGAAAGCGCACTCCACATACCGACGGGCACGAGTCAACCGGTAGTTGAAGATACGCCTCCTGACATCCAAACCACGCTTTGGAAAGGGCCGCATAACATGAGGAGTCAATGCAAACCCTTCATCCGCCACGATGACAAATGGCGCCGGCGGACCTGCATATCCGGGCAGTCTTCTGGACTCGGGCAGGGCAAGCTGGTTGGCACGAAGCCGCTCACCCATTCTAGAAGCACTAAAGATGCGAGCATCCGCAGTGCTTCCATAGGCCCCGATATCTACCATTATAAACCGGTAGTTACTGTCAGCAACAGCCATCAGCACTACCGAGAAAAACTGTTTATAATTGAAGAAACGGCTCCCTGCGTGTGGCGGCTTCTTCACACGGATGTGCTTGCCATCCATTGCCCCGATGCAGTTAGGAAACTGCGCGGAATCTTGGAAACCCTCTGCGATCTGAACCCAATCCTCCACCTTGGGCTGCGGCATCACCGTCTCTCGGAGTTGCTGCCACATGACATGGCAAGTGTGTCGTACAATACTCGAGATTGTCGAGGTTCCTAACAGAAACTCAAAATGCAGTGATGCAAATGAGTTCCCAGTTGCAAGGAATCTGTGGAGACAATCTGTGTGGGCACCCACACCCATTGTAAAGACTATATGGTTTACAAATATACCCCCTTGATTTTACAAAGCATTCATCAGAACAGGGCACACTCTGCTTACTACCGGCAGCACTGATTGGAAGCCTGAAATTAAAGAAAAATGCAAAACTGCGCGGACATTAACCTATATTTTTGAACATTATTCATGCAAATTTGTTGATTAGAAAAATTGCAAACAAAGCGACAGATCTGGCTATAACATTGCCAACTCAGTCTGAAAATGCCTCGCCATCACTGCCCTATGTCCTTGGTTGATTAAACCGAAAATAAAAAGGAGTATCTGAGCGAAACACTAACAGCTATTTGTCTGTGGCCAGTACTACCAGAACTAAGTAACATAAACTGTGTTTTGCCCCTTTCTAATTGCAGAGAGTGTAGTGACGGGTCAAAATATTGGGAACATTAGGCATGATGAAAAGGTTAGCTGGACATCTCAGGGGTTCACAGCAGCACAATCCTACGAAATAAGGGAACAGATCGGTATATAGACTTTGCTCCGGGTGGGGCATGCAGATAGAGATCCTGACTGAGAGACCGAATTCTTTTAAGTTGAAAAAGCCAAACAAAAAAATGCCAGTAATTCAAGATAAAGTTGAAATTAATCACTCAGACAGGCAGGTCACAGCTTGCTGTAACATGGCTGACTGACTGAATCAAACGACATTTAAAACAAACTACTGGCCAGTGCAGAGGATTCATGGATAGTCTGGAGGCCGATAGCTAAACACACGTTTGAAACGTGCACAAACGCTAACCAACGGCAAAAATATTGGCATGTTAGGTGCCAGGGATTAACGGTATAACAAAACAGCCACAAACAAATGAAAGGGAAAAAAAAAAGGAGAAAAAAACATAGGTTTGGCAAACATTAGCACATGTCTAACAGCAGCCATTTTGGAGCACATGGTCCTCCAGACACAAGCAGTGCACATTACTGGTGAAACTTTACAAGTACTATACTGCTTACCTCAACGTGACGATGAGCCTTTCCTCCGGAGAAATGCTGCGCCTCATATTGGTGTCCATAAAGGTAAGGACAGTACGTAGAGACGACAGCAAGCGATCAAATGTACCCACTGACATCCGACAGAAGGAATAGAACTTCGCAGGATGCAGGCGCAGATCTTCATAGAGGGTATGGAAGTGTCCTTTCCGGTACCGTTGGGAAACTATCGGATGGACCCAAAATCGTCGCCTTCTACTCGGTTCCTCAGTCAACAAAGGAGGGCGCGGACCACATTGCCGAGCAACGAGCCAATCCACTACGAACTCTTCCTCTGTATCAGACATGGTGAAACAGCAAAGAGAAGCAGCCAAAATAACCTCTGTACTCTGGAAAGACTACAGAAAATGGCCACAAATGCATACTCAGGTGCCCTTGATTTATACCAGTATCCTGGGTGGAGTTATTAAAAATCCTTTTTTTTCAAAATGCTAAGTTTTCAGACGGTCCGCAAAAAAAACGGACACACGGAAGCACAACGGAAGAAAAAACGGGCACGGATCACGGAACAACGGAACCACTTTTTGCGGCCCGTTAAAAAATACTGTCGTGTGCAGGAGGCCTAAGGTCATGGAATCGTTATAACACAAAAAGACTCTTATTAAAGTGAAGTTTTAATATAAAAAAAGGACAGTGCGCACAAACGGGGTTATCATAGAAAATATAACAAAGTATACAGAGATATACATACAGTGCAAAATAACAGTTTGGAAAATAAAAGGGATAAAAACAGAACTTAATATGTTACGCAACAGTTAAGTCCGGTTGCCTGGAGAAGCATAAATATCAGTCAGTCTATCAAAGTAGTGATCCCCAAAGAAATTACAGTTTGCTTTTGCTTTTCTCCATGCATGTGTTAAAAAGCGTCGGTATCTTTCACCTACAACCCCCCCCCCCCCCCCCCCCACCTGATGTCAGAGGAAGCCAGGGATCTATATGATTTTGATTTGATTGGAACCATATACATGGCCTGAGTTCTCAGGAGGAAGCACGTGGCTCAAATATGGATTTGTCTATGTATTTCTTTGATGTATATTGCAAGATAGCAATTTCATGTGTGACCTCAGTGGAAAAGACACTAGCCTTTTCCTGAACCCTCTAACGGTTCTGGTCTGTATAAAGCTGGTACATGACATCTTTACATTTTATGATGGGGGTCTATGATTTTTGTGAAGTTGTTCCATCTTACTGGTTTTTATTGCTACAATCTCCTGACCTGTCTCTGGAAAGAACATGGACATTTACAGGAATGTAAAGGGAGGGGTTGCCTACTCCTAACAATAATTTTAATATCTGGATCCCTCTGACACCACAAAGACCTCTGGGGAACATATAACATCACCTTTTTTTTTAACTGCTGGTTTCTCCTGTAACATTAGAACCCCAAGCAACAGGGAAAATACAAACCCCACAGAGGGAGTACAGCAGTATACTATGCTGTATAGCCTGACTACAGAGCTAAGGAAGACCCAGCAGCTCCTGCAGTCTCCTGACCCCGAAACAGGTAGTGGCATACTTCATCTTGAGCTGTATATACAGAGCTTGTTCATCGCTGTGTATATAGCGATCTAGAAGGCAGGGACAAAGAGGAACACCCCTGCCTTCTATATGGGGTGCTCTGCTGTCACTGACAGCAGGCTCCCTGCACAGCAGCTTCACGATTAGCATGAAGCTGCAATCTCTGAATGGACATTCTAAAACGTCCATTTAGAGATAAATCCCAACCCCCAGAACTTTTATAGACTATGGGCAGTCGGGAACAGGTTACTTTCCAGACTTTCGTTGAGACTGTATGGTTCCAAGGATTGTAATTTAAATATTCAGAACATATCTGTTTTTCTCAGGACCTGGAAGCAATAGTTACATAGTTAACTCAGTTACAAAAATACATAAGTCCATTACTACTACACATTTTCATAAGCATTAATGTTTTTTTTATGGAATTCATCTAGGTCCTTTTTAAAACTGTCCACTGTTCCTGCTGTAACAATGTACAGAGGTAGTATATTCCTCACATTTATAATTCCTACAGTAAAGAAACCTTGATGACGCCGGAGACTGAACTTTTTCTTCTCCAAATGGAGACAGTGCCCCCTTGTCATTTGACGAGATTTTACATGGAACAGCTTTCCACCATATTTTTTTGTACAGTACATTTACATATTTGTATAGATTAATGATGTCCCCTGTTAGACATCTCTTATCAAAGCCAAATAAATGTCATTCTTTTAACTTGAATACGCAATTCAGTTCTGGGCACCAGTCCATAAAAAGGATGCCCTGGAGTTAGAAAAGGGAGCAGGAGAGCAACTAAACTCATAAAGGGCCTGGAAGATCTTATTTATTAGCAAAGGTTAAATTATCTGAATTTGTTTAGCTTAAAAAAAAAAAAAGACGTCTAAGGGGGGACATGATTAACCTGTACAAATATATAAATGGACCATGCAAAAAATATTAAGGGAAGCTATTCTGTGTTAAACCCCCTCAAAAAACACCTGGAGAAAAAAAGATTCCATTATAAGACGCGATAAGCATTCCTCATAGACTTTTGGCTTTTTCCAACCTTAACAACTATGTAACCTTTTCTTATAACTAAGACCCTCCATGCCCCTTATCAGTTTAGTTGCTCTCCTTTGTACTTTTTCCAACTTTTGGGAATCTGTGGACTGGTGCCCAGAACTGAACTGCTTATTAAAGGTTGAGGCTGCACAAAAGCTTTGTAAAGTGGTAATATTACATCCCTGTCCCACATGTCCATGCCTTGTTTAATAAATAACAATATTTTGCTAGCCTTAGAAGCAGCTCATTGACATTGTATGCTATTTGATCTATGATCTACTAGTACACCCAAATCCTTCTCCCAGTGTTACTCACCCTATGACATATGATGCATGTCAATTATTATTATTACCAAGATGCATAACTTTACATATATCCACATTGAACCTTGTTTGCAAAGTTGATGCCCAAACACTCAAGTATCAAGTCAGCTTGTAGTTTATGGACATCTTCCATAGACTGAACAATACTACATAGCTTGGTGTCATTTGCAAAAATAGTAACTGCTATTAATCCCATCCTCAATATCATTAATAAATAAATTAAATAATGGGGGACTTTAGGTACCTTGAGGTACATCAGTTATAATTAGGGACCATCCACAATAGGAATCAGTGACCACAACTCTACTGTAGGAGTATGTGACTGTTAGTAATAAGATAAGTGATTACGCGCATCAGGGTTTTCTATAGATTTTATTGCGAGTTCGGAAGGATTTTTTGTGTGAACATCCAGGAAATCTTTGGATATGTTGTGTTTTGTAAAACTGCTCGTAATATTTTACCAGTGTCTGTTCACCCTTTCTTAAAGGCTCTGGGTGGTACGGCCGATATACTGGAGTTCACACTCAATCAAGGATATGATTTAGGGCTCATGCACATGAATGTGAGCCAGCTGTGCCCGTATCGCAGCCTGAAAACAGAAGGTCTGCAATATATGGGCACCGGCTGTTTGTGCACCGCATCACGGATGCGGACCCATTCACTTGGGTCCGCAATCCTAAAGGTGCGGTGCGGGACTGAGTCATGGAGCCCACCTGTCCCCACCTATCCCTGGTTGAAATTGATGGACATATGTCTTTTTTTCAACCGTATCAACTATGTAATCTCACTGAATCACTATGGAGTGTTTGCTTCCATGGGTTTTCTGTCCATGCCTAATGTGATTAGAAATTTGAGAACAGGTAGTAAATAAAGTTGTTATAAAAATACTTTTTTTTTATGGCGATGGTTCAGCTATTATATAGTTCCCCAGCTGCTAGGATCAGGATTAATGATACGATCACAGAGAGCTTCACCCTAGGAAGAGGCACCCGCCAGGGCTGTCCTCTCTCCCCCCTTCTTTTTAATATTTATATTGAACCCTTAGCAGCCAGTATAAGGCAGGATTTGCAGGTGGCCGGCTTTGGTATAATGGGGAAACATGACCGTGTATCTCTCTATGCAGATGACATCTTGGTCTTTCTTCAGCAAACAGAAACTACTCTCCCTCGTATAATGGATTTGGTTGGCTTTTTTTCTGCCCCGTCTGGTCTGGAGATCAATTGGGAGAAGACTGTTCTCCTCCCTATAGACGAGCTGCGAGGTGACTGGGATAACCAGCTAACAGTCTCTGAATCAATAAAGTACCTGGGGATTTCAGTTTCTGCCAAACCTCAGGAATATCTACAACTTAACTTGATTCCCCTGCTGATTAAGCTGAGGGCTAAAATCAAGATATGGCAAAAAATTCTGCACACAAGAGCTGATAGAATTTCTTTAATAAAAATGGTAGTACTGCCCCAGGTTCTTTATGTCCTGCGCAACTCGCCTGTATGGATCGCAGATAAGCATTTTAGACTAATTGAGCGGATGCTTAACGACCTACTATGGGGGAGGAAGCGTGTTAGATTGAAGGCGCTCTATTTCTCTATGCCTTATAATCAGGGAGGCCTTAACCTCCCTTATTTTAGGGGTTACTTTATGGCCTCTCAACTCTGCCTTTTTAGTGACTGGGAAAATAGCCATTTCTGCAATAAAGTGGTGAAAGACTCAGGCTTTACGGATTTCTTTACTGTATTGGAGTCCGACTATCTATTAAATATACAGACCGGGTATACACTTTTTTGCAGAATGGCTATAAAGACCTGGCGGGTCATTAGGAGTTGGTGTGGAGTTAAGGCATCACTTATTTGCACCCCATTGTGGCATAATCCAAAGCTAGTGAATTTAAGCGATCTGAATTGTTGTCAGTATTGGAGGACTAAGAAGGTTCAGTATTTACATCAGGTGGTTAGTGGTGGACAAATTTTGTCCTCGATGGAAATAGGGCACAGAGCAAATTTGGGTGAGGTGGCCTGGTACGCATATTTCCAGTTGAGGTCTGCACTTTCTAGCACTCTGAATAGTCATCTTCTCCTTATAGATACTCCTGAATTCCTACACGATTTTATTATTAAGAAAGCTGCCACGAAAATCAAAATATCACATTGTTATAGACACTTAATGAAACACTTTTTTCGGGGTCTTCTTTCTCCAGGACAGAAGTCCTGGTCTTTGTTACTTTCAGAGGTGGGTCCCCCAGATTGGGAGAATATAGGGGATAGTTTAAAATATGTTTCACATAATTTTAATCACACTGTTGTACAATTTAACATTTTGCACAAAATATATGTGACACCTCTGTGGCTATATAGAAGAGGACTTAGAGCCTCCTCTGATTGCCCACGTTGTGGCGACTCCGAGGCAGACCACTTACACCTGTTTTGGGATTGCCCAATGGTGGGTAGTTACTGGAGTTCGGTCCAGACCACCTTGGCTTGTAAACTTAACATTGTTGTTCCTCTGTCTCCCAGGATATGGGTCTTGGGAGACCTATTGGAGGTTAATTATCAGCCCATAAAACGTCAATTATTGATCAAGGTTATGTTCCTGGCTAGGCTTCTTGTCGCTAGACTATGGTTTAGCTCCTCCGCTCCAGACTGCAGCAACTGGCTGGCTCTGGTCGAGAAAGTGAAAAGCTATGAGAAGATTCTGTACAAACAAAGAGGATCTTATCTAAAATGGGGTAAACTGTGGGAAGAGTGGGACATGGTTTAATTAATTTGGAATTTTCCTTTTTTTTATTATATACCTCTCTTTTTTTTTTTTTTTATATTTTTTTTTTTTTTTTTTATTTATTTATTTATTTTTTTTCTATTTTTATTTTTATTTTTTTATTTTTTTCCTGCAAGGTTGGGAGGGGGGGGGGGGATAGGTGGGGTGGGTTGGGGATGATTTCAGAATTTATAATATTATAAATATTATGCGGATATGTATTTTTGCATTATAAATAAAATATGGAAATTAAAAAAAATAAAAATACTTTTTGTGTCTGCATTTTTTTCTGAGAAGGCCTTTGTACACTAGTGGTACACTGCGACAAATCTGTATTATAATACTAATTATTCCTTTGTTCCCTGGGGTATAAAAAAAAGAGTATTTGGGGACCTAAACACACACAGCACTGCCATTTTTCTATTGCTGCTCCACACTTCCATCTACCTCATCTCATATTCTGCCTGACTTTTATATTTATTTTAATTATATCTTGCTGCTCTTGTCTCTGAATAAACAAAAGAATCTTCTCAAGAAGAAGTCGTCTCAAGAAGTCTTGTGTTGCTGCGGCCAATTTCCAACAGTTGCCACCCTCCCCATTCTGTGACGGGGCCACTATGTTGACTCCTAATGTAGTTGCCAACACCCCCCACTCTGTGACTGGGCCACTATGTTGACTCCTCATGCGGTTGCCACCCTCCTCACTCTGTGACTGGTCCACTATATTGACTCCTCATGCTGTTCCCACCTCCCTACTCTGTGATGGGGCCACTATTGTCCCTGTTTGGCCTTGTTGAGATCACCATTTATTTTACCCTTCTTCTGATCTCGAAGAATATAATCAAAGTATGGTGGCTCACTCTGTATACGGTTGTGGAAATGGGTGCTACTAAGTCTGATATGACTCATAAATAAAATAAAATATAAGAGTGTGTAGGAAGACTGAGCACTCGCCAGCTGGACCAATTAGAGACCAAAAACAGATAATATGTAGCTGGCCAAATGAGTGACAATGAGGAGGCACATCAGGACCAGTAGATGATGGGAAGGAAACACAGCTCCCTTCTGCAAAGCAGTAATCAAAGCAAAAGGTGGCTACTTTGAAGAACCTAGAAGATGACATATTTTCAGTTGTGTCACACTTTTTTGTTATGTATATAATTCCACATGTGTTAATTCAGTTTTGATGCCTTCAGTGTGAATCTACAATTTTCATAGTCATGAAAATAAAGAAAACTCTTTGAATGAGAAGGTGTGTCCAAACTTTTGGTCTGTACTGTAGATATAAGTAATATTGCAAACATCTAATATAAACATCTAATATAAAGGCACATGATATAATTAGTTGTTAGTGATATAGTATATAATCATAAAGACCTGAGGAGATACATAAGGAAATTTCTGTGTCCATCACACATTCTGTGAAAAAGAAAACAAAATATTTTGAACTAAAATATAATCACAAAAAAAAAATTAAGATCATATTAACGGTTCAAGTTCTTTGGATCCAGAGTCTGCAGTCTGTGAATCCCAAAGGCTTCGCGTTTTTAACATCTGAATCTTGTCACCACCCCTCCGTGGTGGTAACTCTTGTTCAATTATTTGAAAACGCAATTGGGAGACATTGTGGCGACATTGGTCAATATGTAAAGGGACTGGCAATAACAAATTATTTTTAAATATAGTTGACTTATGCTTACAGAACCTGTCTTTCATCCGGGTTGATGTCTCCCCAACATACAGTAACCCACACGGACACTTCAGAATGTAAATTACAAAATTACTATTGCAAGTGAAAAAAACATTGAAAAGGAATTTTCCTCTTGTATGTGGATGGGAAAAATATCATAAAACATCATAAAGGGAGAATATTTATCATAACACAATGTGGACACCCCAAAAGCAGAAGTATTAGACCGCTTTTTAACCCCAAATTAGAGTTTCAAGGCGTTATAGAATTACCATAATTTACGTCCTATAAGACGGTGCGTCTTATAGGACGAAAATTTCATAATACGCACCTAGGTTTCAGAGGAGGACAATAAGAAAAATATTTTTCATTAGACCGCAGATTAGACCCCCAATGTTAAGACCTTCAATGAGACCTCAGATTAGACCCCCAACGTTTATAAGACCCTAATAGGACCTTAGATCAGATCTCAGCTCAGTCCCAATGTGAATGACCCCCAATCGGACCTCAGATAAGAGCACCAATATAAAAAAAAATTAAAACATTCAGACCTCAGATGAGACCCCCCCCATGCCTCAGATCATACAAAATAAAATAAAAAATCAACTTACCTCTCCTGCTCTGGATGCCACCGCTCCTAGGATCCAGTTGTCTTCTTCCTGCCACGTTCTGTGCTGTCACTCGACATGCACAGCGCGAGATCAGAGAGCGTCCTGACGGCAGAGGACCCGGAAGCGATGAGTACAGAGCGAGTGATTAAGAAAGCCTTGTAAAAAAAATTTGATAGGAAGAGTTCAGAGACAGTGTAGAGGGATCATAGGGAGACTTTATTTACACTATAGGGACAGTGCAGGGACTAATTGAACAGTGTCCGCCTTGGTTAATAGATAAGCAATTCTATTACACATTGATGCACTAAATGGGGTTAAAAAGCAATACTACTTCTGTTGTGGTATCCACATTGTTTTATACATATATACCGCATTTTTCGCCCCATAAGGCACAGTGACATTTTCCCCCACTTTGGGGGGAACAAAGTTTGTGTTATAGGGCAAAAGTCATGAATTCATTTAGGTTTGTGCAGTTTTACCTAATGCACTTGAATTGACTAAATGGTCTTCTATATCTTATAGTGTCAGCTTTGGTCATTTAAGCAGCTGTTCCCATCAATTTTCTTGAAAAATGTTTTGGTCTTGATGGAATTATCTTTATAAAATAAAAGTTAATTTAGAAATTCAATGGATTTGGTGGAGTGGTTGGTGGCGAAAGATGAGCTGCAATGATTGGAATTAAGATGAAACACAAATGACAACACTTTCTTTGATGCTGCCATTCCATATAAATATAAGATCAACAATATATCTCTTATAGAGGATGATATTCTTCCTACCAATATCTCTATAGAGATACTTGGGGTAATTTATCAAACTCGTATAAAGTAGAACTGGGTTAGTTGCCCTTAGTAACCAGATTCCACCTTTCATTTTCCAAAGGAGCTGTCACAAATGAAAGGTGGGATCTGATTAGTTGCTATGGGCAACTAAGCCAGTTCTATTTTACAACAGTTTGATAAATGACCCCAACTGTTCTTCAAATAGTCCTATGAAAATTGTGTCCCCATTGCGGTCCTTTGCAAGGTGAAGACATTGTGGCTCAAAATAATCAGAATTGTCTCCAACAAAAAAGCCTCTGCTTTGATTACATACTGCTGTCTCTTTTGAGGAACTTATGAGTTTTCTCAATGCCAGCTTCATGGAGGATGTTGGTATAAAGGGTGGTTAAGTCTAGTGTTAACCAAAAGCGTTTTGCCACTCAATATAATTTAAAGGGAACCTGTCACCGGGATTTTGGGTATAGAACTAAGGACATGGGTTGCTATGTGGCCACTAGCACATCCGCAATACCAGTTCCCATATCTCTGTGTGCTTTTATTGTGTCAAAAAAACGATTTGATACATATGCAAATTAACATAAAAGAGTCATATCTTACTTGTGTGACCAGAGAAGAGTCATATTTTCAAGCTCTGACACATCTCAGGTTAATTTGCATATGTATCAAATTGGTTTTTATACACAATAAAAGCACACAGAGCTATGGGGACTAGGTATTGCGGATGTGCTAGTGGCCATCTAGCAACCCATGTTCTCAGCTCTATACCCAAAATCCCCCTTTAAGAGTGAGATTAGGCTGGAAGAACCTAGATACGACTGCCACTTGTTGACGTGTTTCTGGAGAAAGGTAGCAATGTAATGAGCCAGACTGCACATAAGGGAAGAGATACCGGATACAATTGGCCTATCATCCTGATTTTCCGCATTCTTATGTAGTTTTAATAAGTGGTAAAAAAGTGCAGTGGTGGGGTGGTCAACAATATACTCTTTCGTGTTTATTATCAAATCTTTCTCTGTCTGGTTCAGTACAGTTAGAAGACTTCTGGTGTCTTCAAGTAATGGACTCTGTGGGGGGACTCCATAGTAATCCTTATTCTCCAGGATCCTTTCAGCTTCTTTAAAGTAGGCAGACCGCGCAGCTGCTATGGGGCCCGTGAGTAAGAGGGGCCCACAGCGGAGGAGAGGACCCGCCCCCTAATTACTTCTGTCTATTCTAAAGCTGATGGACCTTTGATGATGTCATCACAGGTCCTGTAAGTTAACTGCACAGTGTAAAGTGTAGTTCCCAGGTTAGAACAGTGCATCTGCCAGGACCTGTGATGACATAATCTTCAACATCACAGGTCCTGCACCAAAAATGGTGTAGTTCCTAGTTTTGAACGGTACATCTGCCAGGACCTATGATGACAACATCACAGGTCCTTCAACCCCTAATAGCAAGTATTAAGTGCAGTACATCACAGGTCCTTCAACCCCTAACAGCAAGTATTAGACGTTCACAATCAGCTCTGCATTGATCCATACAGACTGGAATGGAATGGTAAGAGAGGCCCTCCACTTCTCATCTTTTATCCCTCCCCCCCTCCATGCCCTGTTTTTACTCATTGCTCACTCATGTATAATACTTCAGACAGATACAGTGACCACTACCTCATGTACCCAGGGCCGTCTTTACCAAGGGGCAAAAGGGGCAGCTGCCCCGGGCCCAGTTGCTCCTGGGGGGCCCAAGGCAGCTGCCTCTTGAGCCCTGCTAGCTACTGCCCCGGGTGTCAAGCTGTCTGTGTACTTTAACGTTGTGATCTAGGACCTTAGATGACATCATCGCCATGTGACCAGTAACCTAGCAATTACTGGTCACATGGCTATGGTGACCAGTTAGGTCAGTCATGGTCAGGTCCTAGCAGGAGTGTTGCAGAAGTTAACTGTGGAGCTCTTTTGTGTGAAGATTACATCAGAAAAAGGTGACAGGGGCTGTTATGTTAATATACTGTAAACTACTGTATAGTGGGGTGCTGTATATTATGTGGGGGGCTGTATATTGTGTGGGACTGTATACTGTGTGGGGGGCCTGTATACTGTGGGGGGCCTTATACTGTGTGGTGGGCTGTATACTGTGTGGGGGCCTGCATACTGTGTGGGGGCCTGTATACTGTGTGGTGGGCTGTATACTGTGTGGGGGCATGTATACTGTGGGGGGTTGTATACTCTGTGGGGGCCTGTATACTGTGTGGGGGCCTGTATACTGTGTGGGGGCCTGTATACTGTGGGGGGCCCTGTATAGTGTGGGGGGGCCTGTATAGTGTGGGGGGGCCTGTATAGTGTGGGGGGGCCTGTATAGTGTTGGGGGGCTGTATATTGTGAAGTCCTATACTGCTGTACTGTATACTGTGGGTGCGGTATAGTGTGGAGTGCTATACTGCTGTACTGTATAGTGTGGGGGGCTGTATCGTGTATAGTTTGGGGTGCTGTATACAGTGAGGTCTTGTATACTGTGAGGTGTTGTATACTGTGGTGTGCTGTATACTGTGGGCTGCTATACTGCTCTACTATATACTGTGGGGTACTGTATAGTGTGGGGTGCTATACTGCATACTGTGTGGTGCTGTATACTGTAGGGTGCTATAATGCATACTGTGGGGTGCTGGGGTGCACTGTAACACTAGGGTGAGCCGAGCCCTGGTCTCCTTCCTGCAGAGCAGTGCCCACTTCCAGCCTGAGCCCAGCTGCCCCGAGCACTGATCCTGAGCCGCTGGACTCTTCAGAACTGGAAGTATTTACAGTCATTCACTGGACTCTACCAGATGTGTGGATTTTGTGTGTGTGTGTGTGTGTTGTGGTGGAGGGCGTGATTGCCTGCTAAGGTGTGGGAAGGCGGGATCCAGGGGGCCCAAGTAAATTTTTGCCCAGGGTCCAATCAATATTAAAGACTGCTTTGCATGTACCTCACACACACAGTGACCATAATGTATAACTGACCACATATTTCTGTAAACCATGCATCTATAGTATTATACCTTGTATGTCTCACATCAATACACTGCTCTGTGTGTGTGTGTGTGTGTGTATATATACATATATATATATATATATATGTATATACACATACACTGCATATATTACACAGTATTATAGATGCAATATGTACAGATATATAGTATTTCCAGCAGTGTACTGATATGTGTGGTATGAGGTATAATAGATGCAGTGTGTACAGATATATAGCATCTACAGCAGTGTACTGATATGTGAGGTACGAGGTATCATAGATGCAGTGTGTACAGATATATAGTATATACAGCAGTGTACTGATATGTGAGGTAGGAGGTATAATAGATGCAGTGTGTATAGATTTATAGTATATACAGCAGAGTACTGATATGTGAGGTACAAGGTATAATATATGCAGTGTGTATAGGTATATAGTATATATTTGGTAGTGTAATATGTGAGGTACGAGGTATAATAGATGCAGTGTGTACAGGTATAGAGTAAATACAGCAGTGTATTGACATAAGGTATAAATTACAGGTCGTACCTCATATATCAGTCCACTGCTGTATATACTATATATACTATATATCTGTACACACTGCATCTATTATACCTTGCACCTCACATATCAGTACACTGCTGTATATACTTTATACCTGTACACACTGCATATATTATACCCCGTACCTCACATATCAGTACACTGCTGTATATACTATATACCTGTGCACACTGCATCTATTATACCTCGTACCTCACATAACAGTACACTGCTGTATACTCTATACATCTGTACACACTGCATCTATTATACCTATTTTGTGTGCCAGGGTTGTTTTGTAATCCCAATCCGTCCCTGAAGGCATAAATTATAAAACGCAGCAGCAAGAATAGTTCATGGAACAAAGAGAGAGGCCTGGAATGGGTAGTGGGAGGGGCTATAAACGGGGAATGGGGGCCCAATTTCGAATCTTGCTAAGGGGCCCAGTGATTTCTATGTATGCCCCTAGATGTAGTCTTCCTTTTTTTAACAGTACAAAACCACCACCCTTATCTGTATTTCCGATGACCAATTTGTTGTTCATTAAACCACTCAGGGCTGTCCTTTCTTTTTTGGTGAGTGAAGAGAAATGTGAATCCATCTTGTCTTCTCTTACATGTACAGAATTGTAAACCAATATTAACCGGACAGACATAATCTAAAAAAAACGACCCACAAGGAGCCACAAATGTCGCCAAAAAATGAACGTGACTTTTGCATATCTGAAAATCAAAAAAGCTTTTTCTTATCCATGTCCAATATCGAGGATGATTTGGGTGAGTTTGTTGTTGAGCTTATTGAGTTCGTCCTAACTCATAACTTTTTTCTTTTCGGGGACGCCTTCTACCTGCAGCTCCAGGGAACGGCCATGGGGGCTGCCTGTGTGCCATCCAATGCTTGCCTGTTCCTGGGGCTGTGGGAGAGGGAGGTGTTCTTGCGGAGGTATATGGTGACATTGGCAGGGTCCAGATGTGGACCCGCTACATTGACGATATCTTTGTCGTGTGGCAGGGCCCACCGTCTGGATTCACTGAGTTGGTGGGGTTGCTCAACTGTAAAAATATGAATATTACACTAACGTCTAGGATTGATAAGACATACCTCGATTTTCTTGATGTACAGATTCGGATAGACGAGTCCGGCAGAATATCCACCGACCTGTTCCGCAAGGCAACGTCCACCAACTCTGTCCTACATGCGCACTCCTGTAACCCACACAACCTTATTCGCAGTATTCCATATGGCCAGTTTTTAAGGGCCAGGAGAATCTGTTCAACGGACAAGGCATTCAACAGTCAGTCCCGGGACTTGCACAAAAGATTTTCTGATCGTGGTTACTCAGAGGCGAATATTATACAGTGTCACCAGAAGGCGAAACGAGTACGTTGGGTTGACATCCAGAGAACTTAAGAGGAGGACACGCGAACATATTTTGGACATTGAAGCCGCCAAAGACGAAAATGATATCACTCTGTTAAAAACTATCCCTAAACACTTTAAATTGTTCCACGACTGCGACAGTTCGCAATTTAGAATCTGTGGTATTGACAGGGTATACATGACACTACACGGTGGTAACTGGAGGAAGATCCTGGCGCAAAAAGAAGTACGCTGGATCCACAAATTAGATTGTATGACACCTAGGGGGTTAAATGAGGATCTATCTTTCACCCCTTTTCTATAATGGACGTTTTTTTTGTGATGGATGACCCCACCCGTGATTTCCTGTTTTTTTTTAGTTCCCTTAGGGTCCCCCTGCTCTTCCCGGGTCCCTTGTTTTTAATCTCACTGTCTGTCATTCCCCTGTTTTTAACATGCTGTGCTTTCTTTATCTACCTTTAGTATTACCTATGACGACTGCCGGAGTGGAGGATCATTGTGGAGACATGGTGCTATATAGAGTCCTTCTTTTTGGAAAATGCTGTTTAAACGTGCCTCGGACCCAACAATACCATGATTGAATAACTACGACAGCTTTTTTGATATTTTTTGATTATATGTACTCATTACTTGTTTCTATGCACTGCACCGTGCATCCTGCTCACTCGCTCGCTCACACTTGCTTTCTTGTTTTTTGTTGAGTATATTTGCTCTCTTTGCTCTAATTGTTAGGGCACTTGCATTACTATTAATTGTCTACGTTCGGTACCTTTGTATGTATAAAATTTAAGCTCCCAAATTTGGGCGCCTTGGATAACACTTATATATATAATCATACCAATGTTCTTATGCACTCAGCACTTTATGTCAAGTGAGCTTCGTTTTGGAGCACTGGCACTATTGCCACTGCTTCCTTATGTATACGAATGCACATATTACACTGTACATAATGGGTCTGATTATTCTCATGTGACACAATATCGCAGTATGATGAGGTGTTTTTTCACATGCCCACACTGCGATGCTGTTGCCTGCTGTTCATTAGTATAATAAGGAGTTAATTATGTCCTTCATGTTACGCAATTTATCTGATCAGATTGATTTTTTATCTGTCGGTCGGGTATGTCTTATCATGGCACATAAAGTATGTTATTATGTATATAGATTACTTGTTTACATCTGGAGGAAGCTGCGGGCCTGTACCTGTATTCGTGATTGACTTGTGGTGCCGCGATCATGTGTTATACTGCGTGACCGCTCCATCACATAGTGGTGCCTGGGTTAGGCGCTCCCCACTGATTGCGAGTCTGCAGTGGGGGAGTTTCTCCCTGGTGCCTGTGACGTCTCGGTCACATGCTTGATCACGTGCGCATCGCGTCACTACTCTTCCGCCCCTGGTCGATGTTGCTCTGTTTACCCGGTGGCGCTGCTAGCGCGTGCTTGGCCGCGCCGCCCTTGGCACTCCCTCCATGTGTTCTTATAGGCCATGGATTGGTCCTTTTGTCTCACTCTGGGCGTGTTCCTGGACATATCTCTGACGCTGTGGTCATGTGCTTGGTCACATGATCGTCGCGTCAGTCCAGTTCCGCCCCCATCAAGCTCACATGCCTCTGCTGATTGGTCCCCCAATAATTGGAGCTCCAACACCATTGGCGCAGGTGTCATTATGTCTTGTAATCTTAATTATCTTCCACACACCTGTGTGGGCACTATATAGGGGAGGTGTTTTCTTATGATTCCATATCCCCATAAGAAGCCAGGTTTCTGGCGAAACGGCGTTGGGTCAGGAGGTGGCCGAGAGATCGACACACCACTCAGGGTATGCTCATTTTGTCTTTTCACCAATCCTCAATATTACTACAATTGCCCCCATTGTATCTTGTCTGGGGCCTTGTCACCATGAGGTTTTTTGGTGTGTTTTTTTTCGAGCTTTCATCCTCTTTCCCCGTTCTTTGGTGTGCTGATCTCCCGGCCTCCCCTTGGGTCCTGTTCCTTATCCGTGTGTCCCGCCTTTGTGCTGCCTTTTTTATAATCATATATGTATGTATTGTATATTTATAATAAAGCTTTTTTGATTTTCATATATGCGAAAGTCACGTTCATTTTTTGGCGACATGTACAGAATTGTTATAATATCTCACCCACGCACTGTTTCACATCCCCCCCCCCCCCCCCCCCGCCGTGAGTTAGGTTCACTTATCTGTCTCAAGACAGATTCTGGGAATATCCTAGAACTAGAACAAACGTTCTGTCTCATTCAGGGTCATTCGGCACAACTGCGTACATTCTTATATGTGAAGTACTACATACCATAAAAGGATGTTCCGGTAGTATCGGTGTGAGCACCAATGTTTATCTTTATGATTGGTTTAACGCTGTTGTTATGCAAACGTATCTACTGCCTATATAAGGCCAAGCTATAGCATAATAAAGTTAGTGTTTTTCAGTGATGTGTGTGTGTGTCTATTGTTAGCAACTGAGAAACATCTCTCCTGACGTCAGTGTCTCAAACCAAGGTTGTCGTAGAGGTCCAAAAAGGTCCAAATCCTTTCAGTTTGGGGGCTCCATCCTGGATAGAGAAGGCCATCCTTGTTTCCGGTAAGAGAGACATCCCTTTTGTCCACTGCCGGGTCCGAGGGCACTGGCCACATTTCTACCTGTGAGTTTTTATTATGTATACAGGATACATTGTTAAGCCTTAAAAATAGACTCCGGGAGTTTATAATAAGTACTTACGGATAGAGATCTATCCGTAAGTTGGTTTGTGTCAGGGACACACCATAGGATCTCCGGGAGATCTATTTACTTTATCTAACTGTCGACAGAGAACACTCTCAGAGAGACTGACCTACCTTGGTTTGACGCATACCTATATTTAGAGTATAGGATACGTAGAGTGTTAAGATTCATCTGTTTGTGTGAGAGCTATTGTTCTGGTGGTAAGTGTAAGAACATATCTCACTGTAATAGTATCACTCTGTCATTTGGTGAATTTTCTTACTGTGGGTGGAGGAAAATCTAAGTGTGAGTTTCCCCCTCCCAACCAGGGACTGCAGGCTGCAAATAGTGCCAGCCTAGTTCTCCTTCCCAATCTCATGTTTATTGTAAAGCAGAACGTTTTCTCATGGACCTCAGACAAAATACAAAATACAAGACTTTGAGAAACATTAATATGAGAAGGAGGCAGCAGGATGCTTTGAGATCAGGAACATACCGACCCCCACACATAGTTACAAAAGTTCAAGAGCCAACACGTGAGTAAACAGAGACAGCCGAGACATTTCTCAGTTGCTGTCAGCCATTTACTGCAGTTGCTGTCTGTTTCAGCGTGATAGACTTGAAAAATGCTTCTCTATCCCGGTTCACAAGTAGACCAGACTCTCTTTGCTTTTTCCTTTGAGGGTCGTCAACTCACCTGGTGCAGGATGCCCCAGGGATATGCTGATTCACCTGTAGTGTACAGCATTGTCCTCCAAGCCAGTTTAAAACCAATACATGGATTATTTGTTATTGTGTAGCATGTCAGAGGAGGCCAATATAACACATGGTTTATCTTTGTTGAAATCGTTGTCTCAATGTGGACACAAGGTGTAACGCAAGAAAATGCAATGGTGTAAAAAGCAAGTTGAATACTTGGGCTTTGTTCTCCCAAAGGGATAAAGGAGAGTCAGCACAGAAAGAGTCCAGTCTGTTGCGGGCCTGGTCACCCCGCACACCAAGAAAGAAATGCTATCTTTCCTTGGTATGATAAACTACTGCAGACAATGGATTCCTGATTGCTCCTACTATGACAATGTAATGAGACAAGCCACTCTGGCAGACATGCCAGATCTCATCAGGTGGTCTGAGGAAATGTTTAATGCATTTGGATATTTGAAATGTTCTTTAATGACAAGTCCAGGTTTGGGCCTCCCTGATTACAAACTCACATTCCACATATATGCTTGACAAAATTGTAAAACCATGGCGGGTGTGCTGACACAGTATCACGTAGGCAAGTTACGTCCTTGTGCCTTTTTCTCAAAGGTGGTTCTGGCATCCATCCAAGGAATGCCGGCCTGTCTGAGATCTCTTGCAGCCTGTGCTATTATGGTTGAGCTTGCAACGCCACTTACAGTGGGACATGAGACTATCCTGTACACCACACATGATATAGTAGGCCTTCTCAAAGGTATACACACACAGCACATGTCCGCACAGAGACTGTCTGGATATGAGATTCTACTCCTCAGCAATCCCTCCCTCCAAATCAAATACGCAACACACACCTCAGGTCCAGCACCTATCTTGAATGCCCTATTAGGACTTAAAGGACCCGAGGATCACTTGACAGAGGCACATGATTGTATACACGCCATACAACATGACACACATATTGTCCTGGAAGCCAGACCCATCACATACCAATCTGCACAAGCAGCAGAATTGGTTGCACTCACAAGAGCATACATACTACATGAAGGCAAACCAGTCACCATTTACACTGACAGCAGGTACGCACATCTTCATGTGCGTACCTGTTGTCAGTGTAAATGGTGACTGGTTTGCCTTCATGTAGTATGCATGCTCTCGTAAGTGCAACCAATTCTGCTGCTTGTGCAGATCCGGGACCATGGGGTCATTTGGCACCATGGGGTCATTTGGCAAAGGAGAGGATTCATTGCAGCTGATGGTAAGCACATCTCACATTCACAACTTGTCATACAACTTTTAGAAGCCATAAGATTGCCCTCACAGATTGCAATTGTCCACTGCAGGGTGCATACTGGTGGTAAAGCTCATGTTTCCCAAATCAATGCCCTGGCAGACGCGGAGGCCAAGAAGGCTCCACTGATGGCCCCGGCCACCTTGCAAATGGTAAAATTAGTACCTCCTTCACTTGAGTTAACTCAGATGCTTGTGGATCTCCAGTCCTCAGCTACTGACGATGAAATGGCCGATTGGTGTTATCCAATCTTGCAGAAGAATACTAGGACAGGATTAATCTGCAAAGAGGGGGAAACATGCATACCACAGCACAGCTCCCCTCTGTTCATCGCACATTTTCATGTAGTAGGACACAACAGCATTCAAACAACACACATGCTGCTAGCACAGAATTTCTATATTACAGGCATTAAACAGTTAGTGTCAGATTATGTGGGGGGAAGGTGTATCACATGTTTGAGGAACAACCCAAACAGCAATGTAACCAGATTGATTAAAGCCCTAAGTGAAATTGAGGAAAAAGTTGCTTGTAAGTCTCCTTGTCTTCCACAGGAACCAACTCACCCATTCCAAGTGGGAGATATCGTGCTGATAAAGAAATTAAAGAAAGGAAAATTCGCAGGAGACTTCACCTACGGACTACCGACTACAGTGGTAGCCGCGACCCGCACAGCAGTACTCACGGAAGAAGCACTTACTTGGATCTATGCCACCAGAGTGAAACTGGTAAAGGAGGCACCCCAAAAGTAGGTAATAATGGGGACAGACAGTCCTGAGCTCGAAAAAGGACAAAGTGAGGTACTAACGGGAGCAGACAGCTCTGACCTCCACCGGGATGCACTCCCTCAATTCTGGAAGATGGCACAGACGGTCCACTTGGACTGTGGGATTACTGACGATCCTAATGACTCTGCCGGAGGATAACAAAGCTGAAGTTGCTATAACTCAGAAAGGTGGAATCACTACCTTCTGGTACAATTCCTCCAGTACTCACGTTGCCACTTACTCCTTCTGTTTATGCAGTATAATGAAGTGCAGTCCTTCCACGAGATGCAGCAACCACTATAAGAATGGACATACCCTCAGAAACAAACAAACCCCCTCAAACCCCGTATCTTAACTTTTAACAATATGAGAGCAATATCTGACCCAACATATGAGGAGGCTCTTGCAGCAGAAACTGGGTTCTCTGATGCCAACCTATGATTAGAATGGATGAAGTATAGCACTGCTTCAGTAAATAAAAGTAATTGTTATATATGTGGGACCACTAAGCCTCACCTAGGTACTGTGCCCTTATTATTGCCGTCTAGTGTTGAGGAATGTTTTTTGCAATTATTCTCAAATTCATCAAGTAACCAGTCTGCATGTGATGAATGGAAGCAAAAATACTCACTCCTCATAAAAACTCCCTGCCCTGGTGCAGGTATACATATCTATCCTGGTAACTATACCTGCTACAGAGGGGGAGATCAATGAAGATTCCTGGGTAATTTTACTGACTAGAGGGTTCCTGAAAAAGGAGAATGCACCCTTGCTAAAGCCATCATGAACATACACATCTTCACTGAAAATGAAAAAGCAACCGCCGCGCCCTCCCAAAAGGTAGTTTCGACCCACACATGTATATTGATGCAATCGGGATCCCAAGAGGGGTCCCTGATGAATTCAAGGCCAGAGGTCAGGTGGCAGCAGGATTTGACTCCATAATTCCCCACATAACAATCAACAAAAATGTAGACTGGATCAACTATATTTGCTATAATCAACAAAAGGTTTGTAAACTACACCAGGGATGCGTTACAGGGTGTAGCAGAACAGTTACAGGCAGATTCCATTATGACATTTCAAAACCGCATGATACTCAGTATGATACTTGCAGAAAGAGGTGGTGTCTGTAAGGTATTGACGGACCCCTCATCATGCTGCACGTTCATACCCAACAAAACCAGTCCTAATGGTAAGGTCACACTGGCAATAAAGAAACTCAAGGATTTATCAATCGATAAGAAACTCGGGTATCAATAAACCTTGGGATCAGTATTTTGGCTGGTTCACTACCTGGAAACAGGCACTTGTACAGTTGGGAATCATTATCCTGATTATTATAGTAATAGCATTAGTTCCAACATGTATCATACCATGTGTACGGAAACTGATAATGAAAGGAGTATCAAATATGTCATTTTATGAGACTCTGCTGCCTAATCCTGAAGGCAACTCACCTGAAGGATATAGAAAATATCTGGCTGTATACAGGAAAAAGGGCAAGAGTAAGAAACCATATTATCTAAGAAATGTCGTTTTAAGAGCGGATTGAAGAGAAATGTGACTCCATCTTGTCTTCTCTTACATGTACAGAATTGTTATAATATCTCACCCACGCATTGTTTTACATCCCCCCCCCCCCCCCCCCCCCCCCCGCTGTGAGTTAAGTTCACTTATCTGTCTCAGGACAGATTCTGGGAATATCCTAGAACTAGAACAAACATTCTGTCTCATTCAGGGTCATTCGGCAAAACTGCGTACATTCTTATATGTGACATATTACATACAATAAAAGGATGTTCCGGTAGTATCTGTGTGAGCACCAATGTTTATCTTTATGATTGGTTTAACGCTGTTGTTATGCAAACGTATCTACTTCTACTGCCTATATAAGGCAAAGCTATAGCATAATAAAGTTAGAGTGTTTCTCAGTGATGTGTGTGTGTGTGTCTATTATTAGGAACTGAGAAACATCTCTCCTGACGTCAGTGTCTCAAACCTAGGTTGTCGTAGAGGTCCAGAAAGGTCCAAATTCTTTCAGTGAGATTGTCTGCAAAATTACGTCCTTTGTTGTTATGCAGGGGCGTAACTTCCATAGAGACAGACCATGCGACTGCTATGGGACCCAGGGCAAGAGGGGGCCCAGTCTTAGTTAGGATTATCTCCTCTTCTACTGGAGGTGAAAACTTGGCCAGGACTCTACCCTCTAAAGGAACAAGTGGAAAATGTCCTCTGACTTCTTTAGCGACTAGAGCAAAAAAGTGTATGTGACTTCCCTATGGTAGACAGGGTTAAATGTGTATTTTCCATACTCCTCCCCAACAGCACTAAGCAGGAGGATACCCCACCTCCCAGGGACAGGAAACAACATGGAGAACAATTTAAAAGCCTTTTCCCCTTTACCTTCTCCAGTTTTTTCCTGTCCACCCGGAGATAAAGGGGAGAATAGAGCTTTGGCAGATGTCGTTCAGCCTTTTTTTTTTTGCTCCCTGGGTCCATCTGTTCCCCTGGCTAAATAGTCAGGAGGGTTGCAGCAGGGGCCTGGGGCAAGATACAGGCCCTTCCGGCGTCTAGGCATAAGTCATGCGAATCGCAGGCAGCCCCTGGCAATACCGCACCTCCATGCAGGGCAGCTAAGGGAGGAAGCCCGCATTACGAGACTTGGGGCCAGAGTCTCGCGAGAATAGGTCACATGGGCGCTTAAGTGCGCGTCGGCGTGTGCACCGTGCCATTTGACCCGGAAGTACTACTGAAAATGCCGACCAGACAAAGAATGGCATTCCTCATCAGCGTGGAAGCATCGGTGTGTTGGAGCAGCCATGTCCCTGCCTGCTGACATATTCGCAGACCCTCCAAAGGCGGTAAGCCTCCTCCTTAGTGATGTGTTTTTTTGTTGTTGTTTTTTGCAAAGTTTCCTTTGTACACCAATGGGGTTTCATGGTGAAGGTTCCCACTTAAATTTATCACTCCAAACTCTTCCTGAAGGGGTTATTTTTTATTGCAGGACAGAGCCAGCAAAAGTGGGGAACCTTCATTAAAGAGGACCTTTCACCGATTATGACATTGTGAACTAAGTATACAGACATGGAGAGCGGCGCCCGGGGATCTCACTGCACTTACTATTATCCCTGGGCGCCGCTCTGTTCTCCTGCTATGCCCTCCGGTATCTCCGGTCACAAAGTTATAGTAGGCGGAGATTTCAGTCACTAAGTTATGGTAGGCGGAGTCTGCCCTTGTTCTGCTGTAGCGCTGGCCAATCGCATCGCAGAGCTCACAGCCTGGGAGGTTATTTTCTCCCAGGCTGTGAGCTCTGCGATGCGATTGGCCAGCGCTACAGCAGAACAAGGGCAGACTTCGCCTACTATAACTTAGTGACCGAAGATACCGGAGGGCATAGCGGGGGAACGGAGCAGCGCCCAGGGATAATAGTAAGTGCAGTGAGATCTCCGGGCGCCGCTCTCCATGTATGTATACTTAGCTCACAATGTCATAATCTGTGAAAGATCCTCTTTAAAGAAAAAAAATTGCCATCTGTAAAAATCAGCTTGCCAGCCACATAAAGAAACCCCTTTGCCAGAGATGTACAGATAAGATTATGGCTGAAGAGACCCCATATTTAGTGGACAGCCTGAAATCTATCATTAAAGAGGAAGTCAGCTCCGCCATTGAGGCTAAAATGATGATTCCTCAGGGATACTCTACCTCCAGATCTATTGCTGACGCACCTCTGGATGTTGATTTTGACTTTGATGAAGGAGAAGTCTCCTTCGATTCCGACTTGGTTTCTTCAGATGATGAATCGGGTAGACTCCTGTGTTCTATTGAAGACACAAATTCGCTCTTAAAAATATCAGCGCTACCATGAACATTGAGCAGTTAAAAGAGCCCCAGTCAATTCAGGACCAGATGTTTAAAGGTCTGGGGGATAAGAAAAGATGTGTATTCCCAGTCAATGAAAATATAAATAAATTGATTGCAGACAAATGGAAGGACCCTGAGTGAAGACCAGGAGTCTCTAGGGTATTAAAATGAAAATACCCTTTTAGTTAAGGGGATTTGGCCCATTGGGATAAAACTCCCAGGGTAGACGCCCCAGTAGCCAGAATATCTAAGAAGTCCTCCCTCCCCTTTGAGGATGTAGGCCTCTTACGGGACTCTATGGATAAAAAATTTGAGTCTATTATGAAGAAGTCTTGGGAAACATGTACCTCCATGTTAATGCCCAGTGTTGCTGCTACCTACACTGCCAGGACCCTGTCTTTATGGTTACAGGAGGTCAGTTTGGCTAAGGTCCTGGTCTAGGGACAACACTTCAAAAAGCAAGCTATGTACTATTCCCTGTGAGGGGGACAGGCCTTTTGGTTCAGTATTAGATGACATCTTAGACAAGGCGTCTGATAGAAAGAAGGGCTTCCCATCAGAACCCAGATTGTTTTCAGCATCGCCGCTCCTTTCGTACCCAGGCAGGCCTGACCCCAAAAAAAGAAAGAGAACTTAGGCTCCTGGCAGCCCTCAAGAGGCAGAGGTAGAGTTTCCTATTTAACCCTGACAAATCCACCAAGTAGCTAAATCATTGACGCAAGAGAACCGGTAGGGTGAAGGGGTTTCAAAACCCCCCTGGCTTCTAGATCTGATACGTTACGGTTACAGAATAGAATTCTATTCCCTTCCTCCATGAAGGTTCTTATTAAACAAAAAATTAAAAGATGAAAAGCAGTTACTTTTAGAATCCCAGGTTCAGAGCCTACTGTTAAAACAAGCTTGTCAGAATGTGATGTAATCTTCTAAACTACCACTAGTGGCCGCTGTTTCAACCACTCTGAACTTGTGCTGCAATTTCACTCCTCCACCACTGGAGGCTGCTGTGTTATCTGAGGATTTGCCCTTAACTAAGATGGCTCCCAATCAGTATCACAACTGCCATCTTAGTTAAGGGCAAATCCTCAGATAACACAGCAGCCTCCAGTGGTGGAGGAGTGAAATTGCAGCACAAGTTCAGAGTGGTTGAAACAGCGGCCACTAGTGGTAGTTTAGAAGATTACATCACATTCTGACAAAGCTGTTGTTCCAGTACCACCGGATCAGAAAAGGAAAGGGGTTCTATTCACCAAGCTCTTACAGGGCCATTATAAACCTGAGAGATCTCAACAAACATGTCAAATACAAAAAATTCTAAATGGAAACTCAACAATCAATCTGTTATTTCAGGAATGTTTCATTTGGCGGATGCCTATTATCATATTCCCATTCACGCCAATCAACAGAAATACCTGCAGTTTGCGATTTACCTGGAAGATCGCCTGACCCATCTACTGTTTCAGGTCCTCCTTTTCAGTCTTTCATCTCCTTCCGAGTTTTTACAAAGATAATGGCAGAAGTTTCGGTGTTCTTACAACAGCAAGAGATCCTATTTATACCCTACCTAGATGATTTCCTGATTACAGCTTATTCACCAGAGATTCTTCTCAAAGTCAGAGACGTCCTTCAGTCCCTAGGCTGGAGATTAAATCTGGAGAAGTCAGACTTGATCCCCACCAAGAAGAAGATCCTTCTGGGGATACTTCTGGATTCCCGCCTTGTGACTGCCTCTCTCCCGGAACAGAAGATCCAGAATATTATAGCAAAAATCTCGGTCTTCTGGTTCCAGCCAATGGTGTCCTTCAGAGAAATTATGGTAGTCCTGGGCGTAATGACCTCAGATACCCCAGGGCGCAGTTCCGCAGCAGAATACTACAGGCTTTTCTCCTTTCCACCTGGAACAAAAATTACTTATCCCTAGACAAGAGGGTGCCTCTTACCCCTCAGATGAGAGCCTCTCTACAGTGGTGGCTACAAAGGGAAAATGTAAACCAAGGAGTTCAGTGGAGATCCTAAGACCCAGTTGTGATAACAACAGATGCAAGCGGGTCAGGTTGGGGGGGGGGGCTCACAGCAGAGGTCAGCTAGTCCAGGGAGTTTGAAGTCAGGAATTACTCTATCCTCAAACTCGAAGGAACTTCTGGCAGTAATCCTAGTCTTAAAAGCCTTTCGCCCAGCCATCCATCACAGAGATGTCAAGATTTTGTCCGCCAACAGAACTGTTGTCTATATAAGCAAACAGGGCGGCAGAAAAAGCAGAAAAGTTCACCAGACAGCGTTCCAGTTATTCTCCTGGGCCCAAAATCACGACAACAGTACAACTGTTGCCTATATAAACAAACGGGGCGGCACAAAAAGCAGAAAAGTTTGCCAGACAGCGTTCCAGTTATTCTCCTGGGCCCAAAATCACGACAACAGTACAACTGTTGCCTATATAAACAAACAGGGCGGCACAAAAAGCAGAAAAGTTTGCCAGACAGCGTTCCAGTTATTCTCCTGGGCCCAAAATCACATAAACTCAATTTCAGCTGTACATTTGAAGGGAAAAGAAATGCTCTGGCAGATTTTCTGAGCCGAAAACCTGTAAAATCTGGAGAGTGGTCCTTGAACAAGACGATATTTCAGTCAATATGCGACAGATGGGGAATCCCAGTCCTGGACCTCTTTGCCTCCAGAATAAACAGACAGGTGGATCGTTTCTACTCCCTATCTTACGAGGACAGACCACTAAGAACAGGTGCGTTCTCGGGTCCTTGGCCGGAGGGCCTGCTATATGCATTTACCCCAATATCCCTGATTCCCAGAGTCTTGACAAAAATTATGGAGGACAAATGCCTCTCGAGTGGGAAGTTCAGGTTTCTCCCTTCTTCTTCAGGGCCCGGCCCAACATCTGGATGTGCGACAGTTGAATTTGACAGCATGGATGTTGAATGTTCCATCTTAAGAGCCAAAGGACTGTCAGACGCGGTTATTAACACCTTACTAAATAGTAGGAAGCCTATCACATCTAAGATGTATCTTGGGATCTGGAATGCTTTCCTCCATTTCACAAAAGATGCCTGGAATCCCACTGTTTTCCCAGACGTCAAGATAATTCTTGATTTCCTAAAAAGAGGCCTAGAAGACGAATTAAGGATCAGTACTCTGAAGGTCCAGGTAGCGGCCCTCAGTTCTTTCCTGGAAGTTAAGTTAGGCTACTTTCACACTGGCGTTTCTGGGTCCGCTTGTGAGATCCGTTTAAGGGCTCTCACAAGCGGCCCAAAGCAGATCAGTTCAGCCCCAATGCATTCTGAATGGATAAGGATCCGTTCAGGATGCATCAGTTTGGCTGAGTTTGGTCTCCATCCCGCTTTTGAGGCGGACACCAAAACGCTGCTTGCAGCCTGACGCTGGGGAAGTAAACGATGTACAATGTAAGTCAATGGGGAAGGATCCGTTTTCACAGTCCCCCATTGACTTTTAATCTGATCCGTTTTGACTTACACTTTTTTTTAAAAAAGAATAATGCAAACAGATCCCTTCTGAACAGATACAAGCGTTTGCATTATCGGTGCGGATCCGTCTGTGCAGATACAAGAGGAATCCGCACCGAACACAGGTGTTAAAGTAGCCTTAGCTGATAAAGCTTTAATCCGGTGTTTCTTTAAAGGTGCCCATAGATTAACAGAAAGGAAAAGGGGTGACCCTGGGGGCGTCAAAGAAGAGGGGACAAGAAGGTCCAGGGGGGCCAGTGCTCCCCCAATATACCCAAAAAGACACCCCTAAGGAAATAACTCTGCTAAAGCTCCCGAGCACAGATCAGAATGAAGAAGAAATGGAGCTCAAAACGCCAAAATAGAAATTATTATAAATATTTATTTGTATCATAAAAAGACATCAAGGTTACATATAACAAAATGCAATAGGACAGGGACAAGAAAAGAGCAGGGAAAAAATAGCTAACAGCGCCACCCTGGATGGGGGGCTCCGGTCATAAATATAGAAAGGCATAGTCAGCGGGATGAGTACATGATAGTACAGATAAATAATAATGGCATAATAGCACCGCAGATACACAATAAATATAGTAATGGAGGTACGCCGAAACGCGCGTTGGGGTAGCGCCATCCTGGCTGGTCTCCTCTTGGTCTGACATTGCGGTGAGTTCCATCCAATTATGTACATTCCGGTTTTGTTCCACCTGAATTTCTATTGTGTTGTTAGGTATTGACCGGATGCTCTTGCCCCTCGGTGCATGGGTTTTTCCACCTTGATCCATATTTTTCTCTTTTAACATTTTTGGACTCACCTCCATTACTATATTTATTGTGTATCTGCGGTGCTATTATGCCATTATTATTTATCTGTACTATCATGTACTCATCCCGCTGACTATACCTTTCTATATTTATGACCGGAGCCCCCCATCCAGGGTGGCGCTGTTAGCTATTTTTTCCCTGCTCTTTTCTTGTCCCTGTCCTACTGCCCATAGATTAAACCCAGCAGTTAGATCCACGGTGCCTCCCTGGGACCTTAATCTAGTACTTTCTGTATTTATGGATCCTCCTTTTGAGCTTCTAAGTGAAATCACTCTTAGGTTACTCTCCCTAAAGACGGCCTTTTTAATTGTGATCACCTCTGCCAGTAGGGTGGGAGAGATCCAGGCCTTATCTTGCCGTCCACCATATCTAAATATTCTGGATGAATTTGAGGGTGCATATCTATGTTCAAAATGTGAGCAGATTGCCTGTTTCAAATCACACATCCTGTACCTAAACTATTGAACTTTGACACTGAGAAGTGCGGTCAATTTGGAAAAGAGTTTTCTGCTCACTGAGCAGGCACTCTGTGGGGTAGATGCTGGGGAGGGTGGTAGTATGGAGGATCAGAAAAGTGAGGTAGATAGCTGGGTAACAGAAAGTGGGGTAGAGTAAAGAGTGCAAGGGAGCCTAGCCCTGATCTGACACACCCCAAAAAGTTTGCAAGGTTTGCAGATGAGGGGGCCCAATAGATGGCTGGCTTAGGATGAATAATGGAGGTTTTAATAGGAAGGGCACCCCCAGAACTCCACTTAAAGTTGTGAACCACTAAAATAGCACCATTCTCGTGTCGGAATAAATACAGTAAAAAGAGAATAAATCCAGTAGGAGAGAATAAAATATTTAAATCTTATACAACCATTAGACAATTCTGGATAAAAGTACTGTATGAATAATATAAGTAGAACTCACATCACTGGGGGATGTCTGTTGGATAAAACTCAAGACACCTTCAGACAGAGCTCCCCTGGCTGGGTTCACTTGTAGAATGGTAGAAATAATAGCAGCTGGACATCCAGTGTCTGGTCAATTTTCCTTTATTCAAAAAACACGGCACTCAACGCGTTTCGGGGGTCTAAGTTGAATATCCCCTTCTTCAGGAGTAAAACAGATCCAATGCACCCCTAATATATACTTTTACCTCTATTTTAAATTAAAAAAAATTATTCTTTCTTACATTCTCATCAGATAAGGGGATGTCAGTTAAGGGATAGCACTGCTGCAGCAAGACACTTCCTCTGCCAGTCAGGGGAATGTCAGCTCCAGGAATTAGGAGACGAGCAGAGCAGGCAAGACAAGTGCTGGTAGTGTTAGACTCTAGCGCTTGTGTTTGACATATTGATAAATTACTGGGAGGGGCTGTTGAAGATCCAGCGGTCATGGTCCACATTGGAACCAATGACAAAGTTAGAGATAGGTGGAGTGTCCTTAAAATTTATTTTAGGGATTTAGGTCACAAGCTCAGGGCAAGGACCTCAAAGGTAGTATTTTCCAAAATACTACCTGGACCAGGGCGTAGCTAAAGGCTAATGGGCCCTAGTGCAAGAGTTCAGCTTGGGGCCCCCCCTTCCCTCAGTGTTTTGTAGCCATGGGCAGGAAAACACTTAGCCTTCGTGCTGCCTGAGGCAAAGAATTGAAATGCCCCCCCAATCCAAGTTCGTGACCTAACCCCTTCCCTCCAGCCAGAGATGTAACCTGACCAGCATGCAATTTCTATAATACCGGTATCTTCTTATGCACCACAAGGGTCTTTCGGCCTTGTGGTGACTGCTACCCCTACTCCCCTGACCTGTACCATGAGCCACACCAAAAAGACAGCGGGAGATTAGGGAGATGAACAATTGGATCAAGAGCTGGTGACGGAAGGAGAGGTTTGCGTTCCTGGAGAACTGTGCAAACTTCTCTGATGGCTACAGGCTCTATCATAGGGATGGGCTGCACCTCAATGGGGAAGGTGCAGCCATTTTGGGGGACAAGATAGCTAGAAGGTTCAAGATGTGTTTAAACTAGGGACTGGGGGGAGGGTCATTACATTATAAGAGGGCAATAAAGTGCAGAAAGGGACCTGGGAGGAGGAATGGAATGAGGGACTAGAACAATTCAGTCCAGCATTAGAATCAACCCTTATAAAGAATAAGTACTTTTATTGAAGATCAAACACATATGACATACTCCACTACACTGTTTAAGGTAGATCCTCCAATGGCTGGGGGAGCTGATAATGGGTGGGGAAACTATCCCTACGCTGATACCCTAAGCTACACCTCAGCCCAGGGAAGCCCCCTGATGGTGGGGACTCCCTGTCCTCGAGCCTAGACTACCACCTCCTACTGTTCCCTCAATGGTGAAAAAGGTGCCCTATGTATACAGCCCTGTTGATGTGGTAACACATCAAGAGGTACAAGGTGCACTGAATAATCTAAAAACACCCAAAGAATAAGTGTGATAATTACAACGGTAATTTGAAGAATCCTGACGCGTTTCCCCCACGGTGTGGGATCATTAGATTATTCGGTGCACCTTGTACCTCTTGATGTGTTACATAGGGCACCTTTTGTCTATATGTTTGTCTGTCTGTTTACTTAGTAGCCCACCACATAGCCAGCATCCACCACCTGTCACACATTGAGGGAACAGTAGGAGGTTGTAGTCTAGGCTCGAGGACAGGGATTCCCCACCATCAGGGGGTGTCCCTGGGCTGAGGTGTAGCTGAGGGTATCAGCGTAGGGATAGTTTCCCCACCCATTATCAGCTCACCCAGCCATTGGAGGATCTACCATAAACAGTGTAGTGGAGTATGTCATATGTGTTTGATCTTCAATAAAAGTACTTATTCTTTATAAGGGTTGATTCTATTGCTGGACTAGGTTGTTAATTTTTGACCCATTATAATCCTTCATTGCTGGACTATAACTAGAACAATTCACAAGGAAAGGTGTAGGGTAAAACATATAGAAAAACCTCTTTAATTGTATGTTTACTAATGCCAGAAGCCTGACTAATAAAACTGGTGAACTGTAATTAGTAATTACTAAGGATGACTATGACATATTGGGAATAACTGAGACACGGCTGGAGGATAGCTATGACTGGATTGTTATCGTAGTCTGTTTAGAAAGGATTGTCAAAACTGGAGAGGGGGAGGTGGTTGCTTTTAGGTGAAGTCCTGTCTAAAGCCCACACACAGGTAAGATATAAGTGAAGAAAACAAACATGTGGAGTCCCTGTGGGTAGAAATACATGGAGGCTAAAACAAAAATAAAATACTGATAGGATTTTGTTATAAGCCACCTATACCACAGTCTACAGAAAATCTACTACTAGATAATCATAGTGAGGTTGCTAATATGGAGGACTTCAACTTCCCAGATATAGACTGGGAAACTGAAAGTTGTAGATCTCATAAAGGAAACAGGTTCTTGGTTCAGGACCCGACTAGAGGGGTACTAACCTATATACCTGACAGAGCATCAGATGTGCAGGTTGGGGGACACCTTGGAAATAGTGACCATAAAATAATAACCTTCCAATTGACATCTGTAATGATCCCTACTCTCGTGTCACGTCACAGGGGTAAATTATACTAGTGAGCTCATCAATTTACCTTAAATTCCCACCCACCTATTCTAGATGACTGAAATATGCTAACTTACTCTCCTAGATTCTAACACCCCAATATTTTCTATCGCAATTCCTGCCACCACCTATACTATAAGGCAATAAAGGCCTATACTCAGATATTCTCTCAACCCAAAATTAACACCGTAACACAAGTTATCTATATGGGACCTAAAATCCTCTGAAACACTGCCGGTAACGTTATTCCCTCCGAAAGAGAGGGAAGAGCAAGTTCAATAAGACAACAAGGAAGGGACTTATCAATTTTTTTACAAAAATATACAATAACAATGCAGTAAACAGATAAAATAAAACTAAATAACTCTAGGACCAGACTAGGGCAAGGTTAATCAATCACTTTATTTACAGATGCCTAAGTAGGCAAATAAACCTATCTTGGCCCAAGTCAAATTAATATGTCACTTTTATTCGATATGCGTTAAAACCTAAATAAGGACATAGAACGTTGTGATACCGACCATTGAAACAAAAAAGTAAATAGAATATTAAAACCACAGCCACCAAACCACTGTTGTTGACATTGGCTTAGTAACTTAGGAGAAAAGAGGGGGGGGGGGAAGAATGTGCACAATCCCTACCCCTAAATACGTGAGGGGGACTTAATTGCCCTCCCACGTTAGCACTTTATAACTGCAGTATGATCTAATTACCTTGCTTACGCATCTGCTACATATGTGTGCTGGTGTGCGACCTGTACCATCAGCACACCCAGGCAGATATAGATACTGTCTATCTCCTGCCTATTAATCCAAGCCTGGATGACACTATTACTTCTCCTAAAGCTACCAATTATTATCTGTGGTGAGCCTGTAATCCATCCGGACTACTCATAGAAGCTACACAGTGGAGAGGTGACTGCACATTAAAACCTAGCTCTGCCCCCCGACATGTTTCGCCAGTTACACTGGCTTCCTCAGGGGTAATGGGCAGCAATGGATGACATCATACATCGGAGCCTGAAATAGTGAACATACTGATTGACAGGTATAGCTACCTATCCTTCATGGGGGAGGTGAAAGCCTCAGCCAATCTAAAACCGACATTGAAGATAAGCGCTGTATCATAGGGAGGCCGCCGTCACCACAGAAGGGCCGCGTCATTGCTGGTGCGCTGGCCCTGCGGCGCATACACTATTTCTTGGAAGAGGCCGCCGTCGCCACCTAATTGCGTCATCATTGGTGACCTCTCGATCCGGCGCATGCGCAGACGAGCCGGCGACCGCAAGATGCCGCACGTACGTCTGCGCATGAGTTGCGCAGCAGCAGGCTGCGCACCGACTCAGAACCCTCCTATTCGCAAGAGAGGGCTAGAGAATACATCAACAGACAGATGGTAAATCATTGGCATAGGATGACTGGTATAGCTCAAACGCCTGACACAGATAACAAGCTGTCCCAAATGAATACCCACATAATATTGGTGACAAACCCATTCACACCATTGCCAAGGGGTAGTAGATAACTATATTTTGGCTTATGATAATTACAGGCTATACATTAGTTGCAGACAGTTTGTTAGTAAGCCAGTTATCTTTTTGGAAACCCCTGGCAGTCATGTGATTATTGTGGGCAAAGTTATAACTATCACTTGAAACTGCCTATATCACATTATTGCTCATCTGTAAATTCCTGATATCAGTTGTAAAGTGTCCTGGCTGTATTAATCACCCCAATGATGTCAGACCTATCACTAAAAATAAAGTACATGTTTGAAATTAAATATTATAACTCTGGTATAAGATATTAAATCCATATAGATATCAATCCAATGCTGATGTCATAGTTACTAATCTATCTCAACGTCTGATTAAGACCTCGATGGGAGATGACATTCCTGAATTTACATATGGCATAACCACAAATAATAAATTTTCCTCTCATATTTATAAGAAGGCAGTAAATGCAAAGCCTTCATTAAGCCCCTTTGGGCTACGACTGTCCAAGCGATATATCCACCTGGTTTCTTCTTGTAGAAGAAGCACGTCCAGGTCCCCTTTCCTTGCACCCAAAGATTTTTTACTGATACCCCAAAATTTGAGTGTCCTATAATTACCACCGTGATGGGTTCTCACATGTCTGGAGATTGAGGTATCTGCCGAGGTATTAATACTACTGATGTGTTGACAGATCCTTCTCCTAAACTGCTGGGATGTTTTTCCCACGTAAATCTTACAGCAAGGGCATTCAATAGCATAGACAATGCCTGTGGTCTTACAATTGATGTATTGTCTGATCTGATACTCTCTTTTATCAACAGGGTTGACAAAGGACCGGCACTTCCTGACGAGCGGACAGAAAATACAGTCACCACACGGGTAAGTACCTACTAGATTTGATTTCAGCCAGGTGGTCTTAGGTGGAACCGGACGGAAGAAACTGTGAACTAAAGCGTCTTTTAAATTTCTGCCACGCCGATAGGTGACACTTGGATGTTGTGTAATCACTGCCCTCAGATCGTTATCTGCCCACAGGACATGCCAGTGCTTCCTAAGGATACCACATACTCTTTTATTTTGAGCATCATAGGTGCCAATGCACCTGATTGTCTGTTTGCTGGAATCCTTGGGTGGAGTAGTCAGAAGCTCTGTCCTACTGGTATTACTTGCCCTGGCATATGCTTGATGTAGCACCTTTTTAGGATAGCCCCTAGCTCGAAACCGATCATATAAGATCTTACTTTCTTTTTGAAAGGTGGCTTCGTCCGAGCAGTTCCTGCGGGCCCTGATGTATTGGCCAACAGGTATGCCTTTCCTGAGGGGCCTAGGGTGAAAACTACTCCATTCTAATAGACTGTTCGTCGCTGTGGGCTTACGATGAACTTCTGAACGGATATGGCCATCAGGATCCAGGACTAATTTCAGATCCAAAAAATTAATAGTGCTTTCGTGTATTTCTGACGTAAATGCCATACCTATGGCATTAGAATTAAGTGCTGAAACAAAACAGTGAAATTTTTCAATAGTGCCTTCCCAAAGTATCAGTACATCATCAATGTACCTCCCCCAAAATAATATGTGTTGTGTAAAATCAGATAAATCAGATGTGAAAACAATAGTATCCTCCCACCACCCTAAGAACAAATTAGCATAATTTGGTGCACATTTACTTCCCATCGCGGTCCCGACAGATTGTAAATAATAGTGACCGTTAAACAGAAAGTAATTGTGTGTGAGTAGAAATCGAAGGAGAGTTAAAAGGAACTCATTATGTGCGCAAAACTGAATACTCTTAGTTGAAAGATAGGTGGATACTGCCTCAATCCCCAGGTCATGCCTAATGTTTGAATACAAAGCCTCAACGTCGAGACTGGCCAATTTAGTTGCTGGCGTGACCTGAATGTCCTGGAGCCTGGTGACCACATCCTTGGTGTCCCTAATATATGAGGGCAAACTGGGCACAAAGGGCGCAATGAATCCATCCACATATTGGCTGATGTTCTCTGTTAAACTATTGTTACCGGACACTATTGGTCTACCCGGCACTGGTCGCCTCCGTTTATGCACCTTTGGAGTGGCATATATAGTGGCAGTCGTTGGATGTGTTTTCAAGAGATATTGGTATTCATCTTTTGAGATCAGTTTGTTTACCTTTGCTGTGGTCAAAATGACCTTCAATTCTCCTAAAAACCTCTCAGTGGGATTGCTATCCAACTTTTGATAGGTATCATTCTGCTCAGCTAGATCTTCCACCATCTTTTTATAGTACTGCTTGTCCATTAGGACAATATTCCCCCCCTTATCAGAAGGTTTAATTATCAGTTCTTCATTCTGACTAAGTTCTACTAGGGCCCGTTGTTCATCCACCGCAAGATTAGCATATGTGGTGGGTATTTTGGTACTCACAGTCTTTAAATCCCTTGTTACTAGTTGTACGAAGGTATCTATATTACCATACTGACTAAACGGGGGGGTGTATTTAGATTGAGGTTTTAATGTTGAAAGAGGTGCTTCAACTAGATCTTGAGCATTTTCATCTAAGGTGTCCAATGATTCCAATATGGCTAGGGCCTGTCTTTCATTGGTCTGGATCCGTTGACACTCTCTCGATTGCTGATTGTATAATTTATGGAGGGCAAGCCTTCTAGCGAACAGGTTTATATCCTTGACCCAGTCAAAACAGTGGAAGGAAGGTGTGGGTGTGAAAGACAATCCCTTATTAAGTACCCTAAGGTGTTCAGGTCTAAGGGAGAAGCTTGAAAGATTGATCACCCTTAACGGGTCATCTATGTTCTGGCATTGTATGCCCACTTCTCCCTGTCCCTCAGGGATGGGCCTTGACCTAAAAAAGACGGTAAGTTCGTGGGCACTGTTGTAGACGGCAGAGGCATAGATGGAGGACAGAAAAACCCAGATGATACAGGAGGCAATGATTGGCCCTGTTGTTGTGAGCTGACTCCTATACCTGGGGTAGCTATTGTCATAGCTGCATTTGTAACGGGAACCGATCCTTGTGCTTCTTGCCATATCTGACCTGACGTGCCACCTGTACCTATCTGGGGGCTAGGTGCCCTCCTCTGGTTCGACTGGCCACGACCTCGATATTTACGCCTGGACTCAGCAGTATACCTTATCGGGCGGCCTTCCGATCCTGACCAATCAGACTCCGAAAGGTCTGACTGGGATACTCCTTGTCTGTTGGTGTTATATCTTTTTGATTGGTTGCTCGTATTAGACCTTATGTGGTAAATCTGACCAGTGTCAAAATCCCTTTTATCCCTAATATATTTATTGTGCTTCCTTTCTTTGATTTCAACTTGGAAGGACTCAATATGTTTTTGTAACCTGGACTCCTGTGTGGCAAACTCAGGATGAGACCTAAGATTTTGAATCTGGGAGATGTCCTGCTCTAATTTTCTGGCAGTGTCTGCCAGTGACACTTTTTCAAAGTCCAACAGATATTGTTGCATACGCAGTGAATTCTCCGTTAGCAGTTGTTGCCAACCTTTTATAAATGTGGCATCTTCTTGGTGCGAGTGGGGGACAATATTTATTCTCATGCCCCTAAACACCAAGCCCTGCTGTTGGTATGTTTCTAAACTGGCTACCTCCCATTGAGCTCTGACATATTGCTTATATGTTTTCTGCACATCTTTGAATGCTGTTGATATATCAGTTATATTTATGGGGAGACAGCCTGTGGAGAACACCTGTGCTGCCTCTGTGCTGTTGAAAACTGCTTGGGGTGCATTCAAGAGAAAACCTGCCATGTGATAACAGTCACTTGCAAGCAAATCGTAAGGAAAAAATGTAATAAATGAGAGGAAATTTTGTGGTCAATGAAGGGGGTCCCCAAAATTTTTAAGAAGGCTGCTGAGCCTATCAATACTACTAAATAACTCTAGGACCAGACTAGGGCAAGGTTAATCAATCACTTTATTTACAGATGCCTAAGTAGGCAAATAAACCTATCTTGGCCCAAGTCAAATTAATATGTCACTTTTATTCGATATGCGTTAAAACCTAAATAAGGACATAGAACGTTGTGATACCGACCATTGAAACAAAAAAGTAAATAGGATATTAAAACCACAGCCACCAAACCACTGTTGTTGACCTTGGCTTAGTAACTTAGGAGAAAAGAGGGGGGGGGGGGAATGTGCACAATCCCTACCCCTAAATACGTGAGGGGGACTTAATTGCCCTCCCACGTTGACACTTTATAACTGCAGTTGATCTAATTGCCTTGCTTAAGCATCTGCTACATATGTGTGCTGGTGTGCTGGTGTGCGACCTGTACCTTCAGCACACCCAGGCAGATATAAATGCTGTCTATCTCCTGCCTATTAATCCAGGCCTGGATGACACTGTTGTTACTCCTAAAGCTACCAACTATTATCTGTAGTAAGCCTGTAATCCATCCGGACTACTCATGGAAGCTACACAGTTAATAATGCCTGTTGATAAAAGAGAGTATCAGATCAGACAATACATCAATTGTAAGACCACAGGCATTGTCTATGCTATTGAATGCCCTTGCTGTAAGATTTACGTGGGAAAAACATCCCAGCAGTTTAGGAGAAGGATCTGTCAACACATCAGTAGTATTAATACCTCGGCAGATACCTCAATCTCCAGACATGTGAGAACCCATCACGGTGGTAATTATAGGACACTAAAATTTTGGGGCATCAGCAAAAAATCTTTGGGTGTAAGGAAAGGGGACCTGGACGTGCTTCTTCTTCAAGAAGAAACCAGGTGGATATATCGCTTGGACAGTCGTAGCCCAAAGGGGCTTAATGAAGGCTTTGCATTTACTGCCTTCTTATAAATATGAGAGGAAAATTTATTATACTGTGGTTATGCCATATGTAAATTCAGGAATGTCATCTCCCATCGAGGTCTGAATCAGACGTTGAGATAGATTAGTAACTATGACATCAGCATTGGATTAATATCTATATGGATTTAATATCTTATACCAGAGTTATAATATTTAATTTCAAACATGTACCTTATTTTTAGTGATAGGTCTGACATCATTGGGGTGATTAATACAGCCAGGACACTTTACAACTGATATCAGGAATTTACAGTAGAACAATAATGTGATATAGGCAGGTTCAAATGGTAGTTATAAATTTGCCCACTATAATCACATGACTGCCAGGGTTCTCTAATAAGATAACTGGCTTATTGACAAACTGTCTTCAATTAATATAGTATTTGTAAGTACCATAAGCCAAAATATAGTTATATACTACCCCTTGGCAATGGTGTGAATGGGTTTGTCATCAATATTATGTGGGTATTTATTTGGGACAGCCTGTCCCAAATGTTATCTTTGTCAGGGGTTCGAGCTATACTAGTCATCCTATGCCAAAGATTTACCATCTGCCTGTTGATGTTTTCTCTAGCCCTCTCTTGCGACTAGGAGGGTTCTGAGTCTGTGCGCAGCCTGCTGCTGCGCAACTCATGCGCAGACGTACGTACGGCATCTTGCGGTCGCCGGCTCGTCTGCGCATGCGCGGGATCGAGAGGTCACTAATGATGACGTAATTAGGTGGCGACGGCGGCCTCTGCAAGAAATAGTGTATGCGCCGCAGGGCCAGCGCACCAGTAATGACGCGGCCCTTCTGTGGTGACGGCGGCCTCCCTATGATACAGCGCTTATCTCCAGTGTCGGTTTTAGATTGGCTGAGGCTTTCACCTCCCCCATGAAGGATAGGTAGCTATACCTGTCAATCAGTATTTTCACTATTTCAGGCTCCGATGTATGATGTCATCTATTGCTGCCCATTACCCCTGAGGAAGCCAGTGTAACTGGCGAAACATGTCGGGGGGCAGAGCTAGGTTTTAATGTGCAGTCACCTCTCCACTGTGTAGCTTCCATGAGTAGTCCGGATGGATTACAGGCTTACTACAGATAATAGTTGGTAGCTTTAGGAGTAACAACAGTGTCATCCAGGCCTGGATTAATAGGCAGGAGATAGACAGCATTTATATCTGCCTGGGTGTGCTGAAGGTACAGGTCGCACACCAGCACACCAGCACACATATGTAGCAGATGCTTAAGCAAGGCAATTAGATCAACTGCAGTTATAAAGTGTCAACGTGGGAGGGCAATTAAGTCCCCCTCACGTATTTAGGGGTAGGGATTGTGCACATTCCCCCCCCCCCTCTTTTCTCCTAAGTTACTAAGCCAAGGTCAACAACAGTGGTTTGGTGGCTGTGGTTTTAATATCCTATTTACTTTTTTGTTTCAATGGTCGGTATCACAACGTTCTATGTCCTTATTTAGGTTTTAACGCATATCGAATAAAAGTGACATATTAATTTGACTTGGGCCAAGATAGGTTTATTTGCCTACTTAGGCATCTGTAAATAAACAGATAAAATAAAAGGGATAAAATACAGAATATTGGCTTACTGAGATGCAGCAGTTATATTCCGGCTGTGGGGACAGCTGAGGATACGGGCAGCCACTCCAAACAATGTGGATCCCCAAATGGCTGACAATTAACTGTTCCCAACCACCCATTTTTATCCCCCCTCAACCGAGGGGTGGGCTGTGATGGAACCTCCCTTCTTTCGGTCCGGCCTTCTGGGACATCTGATATTATTTCATTCACCAACTGAATGGCTTAGACCACCTGCTTGGTTAGCAGCTACCATGTCTGAGGTTTCCCAGCATTTTTAGTGTCCCCTTCCAGGTCTTCATTATTAAGCCCATATGTCTTGTAAGTAGCAGGCCAGTGCTAAATGAGTTTCCTCTGAGATGTCTAGTGTCTCACTTTTTTGCAGACTGGTTGGCATCTAGAGGCACAAAGTCCTTAATAGATCAAAAGATACTGACATACAATCAGCTATTGATAATGCAAGTTTAGGGAAATCTAAAATATATCTGTCTATCTACCTTAGATTTCGTTACATCATCCAATAGAGTGTTTCTTCAGGGAGGCACAAAAATACCAAACATAAAAAAATTAAAATAATAATAATAATTTGACCAGCTAAGAAAAGCCATTGGCCTCACTAACTGAGACAATGCACTCAGTTAGTGCAGCCATAAAAGTGCAGCCACAAAATATGGCAAAAAAAGGGTAAGGAATAAGAAAAAAAAGCAATACATGACAAAAAGAAACCTTGTTCTAAATTATTATTCAAATGATAATTTTCTCAGATATTCCTAAATGGTCAATGCATATGACAGTCAGTATAATTTTCAAGTCATCAACCATTAGAGTATAAATCGAAATTTATTGAACAAATCTCCCAATTATAACAGTATTTTTTAACAAATTAAAAAAGATTTTAAACAATTATAGCATGTAAAGAACTGAAAATTGTCATTTGTTGAATTTGCAGCATTAAGAGGTCACATTTACTTAAATCAAAAGCTATTTCAATCAAAAACATCTTAACAGGCCTAGTTAGACGTTAACATAGGACCCCTTCTTTGATATCAGCTTCATAATTCTTGCATTGAACTTTTGTATTTTTTTATGGAGAGTTTCTGCTTAAATATCTTTGCAGGATGTCAGAATAGCCTCACAGAGCTGCTGTTTTGATGTGAACTGCCTCCTTCCCTTAGCAATCTTTTGCTTGAGGGTACTCTAAAGCAGTGTTTCCCAACCAGTGTGCCTCCAGCTGTTGCAAAACTACAACTCCCAGCATGCCCGCACAGCCAAAGGCTGTCCAGGCATGCTGGGAGTTGTAGTTTTGCAACAGCTGGAGTCACACTGGTTGGGAAACACTGCTCTAAAGGTTCTCAATAGGGTTGAGGTCAGGGGAGGATGGTGGCCATATAAGTTTCTTTCCTTTTATTTTATGCTCATAGCAGCCAATAACTTAGAGGTATTCTTTGCAGCATGAAATGGTGCATGGTCATGCATGAAAATGAATTTGCTACGGAAGGCACAGTTCATTTTGTGCCATGGAAGAAAATGGTCAGTCAGAATCTCTATAAATTTACACCTTCAGGGACCCCAAAAAGGCCTAACAGCTCTCTCCACATGAATTCGGCCCAAAACATGATGACCTTGTTAATGTTGCAACCTTTGTTGCGGCATGGTAGCCAAGGCCGCCATCAGGGGGGTAAAGCCGATACCCCAGTAAGGGATATATTTTGTTTGTGTCAGTGTGTTAACTTTGCGTTTTCAAGCGCCGCCCAGCTCATCAATATTCACTTCGCTGGGTGGCTTCTGCTATCCCTGACAATCCGAGATCCCGTGCATGCCCAATAGAAAGCTATGGGCATCGGCCTCACTTGCAGCTTCTGGGCATGCGCGGGATACCTTGTCCGGCACTCCCAGTGGCCACAATGATACTGCGCCTGCGTCCCATAAACATCGCAGAGGCGGCTTCAGCTGAGCCTGCGCCTGCTTTGTGATCACAACCACTACATATCTTTCTGCAGATATGTGTGAAAAAGCGCCTGCGTCGGGGACAGCAGAAGCCACCCAGCGAAGTGAATAATGGTTATCAAACATGATTTTACTGTATTTATAAGGTGGACAGGGGGTATACTTATATGTTTTAGACATTAGAAGACCTATGCCTGCATATATATATATATATATATAGAGCTAAAAATGCTTATTGGGCCTGACAGTGTCCCTTTAAAGAGGACCTTTCACTAGAATAAAACATCTAAACTAACTATACAGACATGGAGAGCGGCGCCCAGGGATCTCCCTGCACTTACTGTTATACCTGGGCACCGCTCCGTTCTCCCGGTATAGCCACCGGTATCTTCATAGTTAGGCTCCACCCAGGGGAACCTGCCAGCGTCTCCTTCTCCCATGCTGTAGCGCTGGCCAATCGCAGAGCTCAACTCATAGCCTGAGAGGCTTTTATCTCTCTCAGGCTATGAGCTGAGCGCTGCAATTGGCCAGCGTTACAGCATGGGAGAATGAGACGCTGGCAGGTTCAACTGGGTGGAGCCTAACTATGAAGATACCGGAGGCTATACCGGGAGAACGGAGCGGCACCCAGGTATAACAGTAAGTGCAGGGAGATCCCTGGGCACCGCTCTCCATGTCTGTATAGTTAGTTTAGATGTTTTATTCTAGTGAAAGGTCCTCTTTAAAGTTAAAGCTACTGTCTGCAGGATACTGATTACAGTTTATAAATGTATACTACTGTGAGTGGCAGGGAGGGGGATCTATGGATGATGGCACTGTTATAGGGAGGGGGATCCGTGGATGACACTGTTATGGGGGGGTCTGTGGATGACACTTATGGGGGGATCTGTGGATGACACTGTTATGGAGGAGGATCTGTGCACTGTTATGGGGAGGGGGATCTGTGGATGACACTTATGGGGTTATGGGGGTTCTGTGGATGACACTGTTATGGAGGGGGATCTGTGGATGACACATAGCATAAGATGCTATATACGGTATGCGTCATCCACAGATCCCCCTCCATATCAGTGCCATCCACAGATTCCCCATAACAGTGTGTCATTCTCAGATCCCCCATAACAGTGTGTCATCTACTGATCCCCCATAACAGTGTGTCATACACAGATCCCCCATAACAGTGTATCATACACAGATCCCCCATAACAGTGTCATCCACAGATTCCCTCATAACAGTGACTGGAGCAGACCTGCTGATAAACACACCTAGGCCGCCACCACCAGTTAAGGTAAAAACTTACAGATGTCAATAATGTAGTGTAGAGGGCCAAGTAATGTTTTGAGGCCAAAATGGCACAGATGACCACCAAGAATATCTAGAATATCTAAAATTAGTTGGTTAAGTAAAACGTTGCATGAAACAATCATTAAATAGGTGGCTGACAAAAATGGGCGGGTTAAAGGGTGTGGTCAATGGGCTGAGTCAAGGGGGGCGGCAAAATTAGCCTTCGCCTGGAGGGGTGGGGGGGCCAGGCCTTGAGCTGTGTAAGGGGCCCCAAAATTTCTGATGGCAGCCCTGATTGTAGCCACGCACCAGCCTTCCACTACTCCATCCATCTGGACTAATCTTGAGCGAATCAGGTTCAGACTGCTGTATCCGAACCCGATTAGTTAGAAAACTTTAACATTAACAATATAGCCTCCATACAACCATAAAATGTGTTAGCTCTGCAGAGGACTTTGCGATCTTGCTGCAAATATCGCGAGACTTGCTTTGTTTTGCAGCTATGACATTACACTTCAGTTATGCGCATAAATTACAGTGTCAAAATCCAAAACTGAACTTGGCTTTGTGCCTCATTAATAAAGCAGAGTTCAGCTTCGGATTAAGTAATGTCATAGACAGACCCTTATTTCTTATATTTAAGGACTCTATATTCACAGGAAGCGTTCCACAGGATTGGCACTTAGCAAATGTGGTGCCAATATATTTAAAAAGGCTTCATGAGGGTTCGGTCATGTTAAACTAATTCATTCAGTTTCTATGAGGAGGTGAGTTCTAGACTTGACCGGGGTTAGTCTATGGATGTCATATATCTTGACTTCTTCAAGGCATTTGATACTGTACCACATAAAAGGTTAGTATATAAAATAATTTTGGGCGTGGGAGAAAACGTCTGTATGTGGGTAAGTAACTGTTTTCTATCACTGAGCCAGAGGGTGGGTATTAACAGTACACAATCAGATTGGATCACTGTCACTAGCGGGGTACCACAGTATTGGGCCCTATTCTCTTCAATATATTTATAAACCCCTTCCCGACTGCAATGCGTTTATATATGTGATATTTTCACATGCCCCGTGCAGCTACCATGTGTATAAACGTCAAGCCAGCTCTTTAATCCAAGCGCTGCAAAGCACTTGGATTAAAGCTTCTGCCCCTATCCTGCTGCTGTCACAGACAACATACAGTTCAGTAATGCCAGCAAGGGACCAATCAGAGTGGCTCCTTGACGGCAATCGATCCGATTGGTTAGTCTGTGCAGACTAACCAATCGGATTGCGGCAGTGAAAAAAATTTCGATTTCAGGCTCTGATCTGCTGTCACCACCAGACATCTGAGAAGCTCTGACATACGTTCTTCAGAACCTCCTGCCTGAGGTTCTTTTGTTTTGCTTTTGTTTTTTCATCTCGTTTCCCTCTCTCAGCTGTCATCTAGTTGCACTGATTGCATCCCTTTAAATCCCCTCCCATACTGCATCACTTTGCGGTTTATACAACTTCCTGGAGTGTGCTGATGCTAGAAGCTGTTACTGCTGCATCCACAAGATAAGTCTGTTTTCTTTATTTCTGTTTGCCTGTGGGCTTGATCCTTGGTGACCCTGACTCTCTCCGTATTTAGTGTAGGGAGCCGGTGGTCGTGTCCCCTCACTATTATAGGGTGTTCAGGTGTCATACAGTCGAGGAACCAGGGTATGCAATTTTCTACTATTGAGATTTTTGCATAGGCTGAGCAGTAAGGGAGAGAGCTAGGGCACTTACAGGGCTTACCCTATCGTTCCTTAGTTTTGGATCAAGTCAGTCGGATCTTCATTTGTGTCTTCTAGTTTTCTGTAACACCATCTGTGACATCTGCGCTCTGCAGATCAGAGCCTGAAATCAGGTAATGTGTCGTCGTGCGCCCCGATCTGTGCCCCCTTCCTGTGCGCCTCTAAGCCCCCCCTTGTGTCCGCCTGCCCCTGAAGCAGTTTCCCCAGCTCATCTCCATATTCATGCAGCCTGCCTTGATGCGGTCCGCCCCCTCCCCGCCTCATACATTCCTCCTGCCCCCATTTGTGCTGCCTCAGCCTCCCTCAATGCCGACCGTACCCCCCCTTTCCAGCGCTGCCCCCTGCCTCCGATGCGGTCCCCCTGCTGTGTGTGATGGCGGCGGCTCCATGCCTGAGCCGCCACCATCAGCAGAGAGTGTCAGCTCTATGCCGACACTCTGCTATAACCCCATAGATGCCGCGGCAGCGGCATCCATGGGGTTAATAGAGGGAGGGGGCTCCCTCTCTCCACCATCGGGGCTGCCGCGCTGCGATGGCAGCACCCGATGGTTGCCATGGCAAGTGGACGCTTTGCAAAAGTGTCCATCCAGTGTTGCCACCTACAGGGCATCTGATAGTAGTATAGTACAGCCATATTTGCAAGAGAATTGCAAAGTATAGTACAGCCATCAGCCCCACTGGATCTTCAAGATCCAAGAGGGACTTGATAAAAAAAAAAAATAATAAAAGTAAAAATAAATAAATAAAAATGTTAAATTAAAAAGGAAATTGCCTTTTCCTATAAAAAATGAAAAAAAAAAAGACGACACATATTAGGTATCACCATGTCCGTAGCGATCGTCTCTATAAATATATCACATGATAGACCCCGTCCGATAAACACCATAAAAAAATCACAAAACCTTACATCACAAAAAGTGCAACTCCAAGCAAATAAAAAGGTGTATATCAAACAAAATGGTACCAATAAAACAGTCACCTCATCCCTCAAAAAATGAGACCCTAGGGGGCGGAGCCTGACCGTGCTGCATGGCGGCTGCTTGAGAGAAGCGCTCTCGCCACCAAGCTGCTTTCAGCCACTTTAGCACTCTAATTCCCGTGCCATGGTCAAGATCCAGCCAAAGCCTGGTGCAGGAGTACTAGCCGGAGGTTTTTTGGAAGAGCGAGCGGAGAGCAAGATGGAGAAATTTGTTCACAAGCGGGCGGCGCAGCCTCCCATCAGGGAGGACAAGATGGCGCCGAAAGCGCAGAATCGCAGACTGGAAGCTGCTCAGGGAGAATGCTCTCTGCCCCTGGAAGGAGATGGCCGGCCGCAACATGGGGTGAGTGAGTCCGACCCCCTCTCTAAAGACTATTTTGATATGGCTCTGCAGAGAGCCTTAGCCCCGATCGCTGCGGACTTGTCGTCCATCAAAGTGGATATTCGCCATATAGGCAATCGGGTGGAGGCCCTGGAGCAATCACAGGACGCGCTCTTTTCACAAGCGGCGTCCGTTGCTAAAACTCTGGATTCCCATGCAGAAGCTATCAATATGACCCTGCTATTAATTGAGGACCAGGAAAATCGCAGCCGCCGTAAAAACATCCGTGTGAGAGGCCTTCCAGAGGCTGCTGATAAAGAGAATCTCTTTGCGGCCATGCATGATCTCTTCACCTACCTCCTGGGCGCGGAGCGTGCCAAAAACATCATAGTGGAGAGAGTACACAGATCCCTTTGTCCCAAGCCTTCTCCAGCGGATAATCCGAGAGACATTATTTGCGGCCTGTTAAGTTTTCGGGACACCGACGCCATCTTAAACAAGGCCAGGGGATTGGAGGAAGTAAAAATTGCAGACTCCACAGTACAGCTGTTCCAAGATGTCGTTCCTTCCACTCTCCAAAAACCTTACAGAGGCTTTGCGCGCAGCCGGGATTCTGTACAAGTGGCTTTACCCTTTCGGTGTTCAGATCACATCTGGCAATAGGCGCATTACTGTCCGTTCACCCGAGGACTTACCGGCGCTCTGGAATGCCTTACAGATTCCGCCGATCGACATTCCGTCATGGCTTCCAGTCCAGCAAGACGGCATGATCCCGCAACTCCCTACTCCGTGGACCACCGTTGGAAAACAGAAACCTAAGAAACCCCGAATGGCGCGGTTGGACTCTAATGATTGAGGCCCCTTTTTATGGTCACTTTAGTTACTTCTTTTCTACTTGCTGGTCACTGGCGGGGACGGGGGTGAGGGGGTGAGGCCCTTTTTGTCTCTCTCCTCATCCCTGTCGTCCCCTCTCTACTCGGTTCCCTGTGACCACACTTCCTGGGCCAGTTTTTTTGGCCCACACTAATTGGTTATAATGCTCCATAATGCTATGTCTATGCATACTAGGCTATATGCTTACTTTATTCCTTCCCCTCTCCTTTTCCTCCTGCAACTTCCCTATTGAATGTGGGGTATATTTTTGTTTTCCTCCCCCCCTTCTCCCCCTCCCCCCTTCCCCTTCCACTTCCCCTCCCCTTTTTCTTTATTTTTCCCTTCTTTCCCCCCCTTTTTCCTTTCCTTCCTTTTTTATTCCTAACGTTTTGCCTACATGCTCCCCACATACTTGTCCTTATTCCCCCCCTTTTTTTGTTGCCGACCTTATATTTTCCCTGCACGGGATTAGAGCATTTCCTTACTTGCACTCTATGTGCTTCTGTCTGGAATGCTTGGCAGCTTGGGCAGATCAGGCCAGAGGTTTTGAGTCCTTACTTCCCCCCCTCTCATGCTCGTTATAGAGCGCATCATATTCATACTTGCTCCAAGTTTATGTTTATTATTGTCCACATCTATGTGGTATTGTTTGTTTGTTTCTTTTTCCTTTCAGTTAGTCTTTTCGAGGACATATCTTGCTGGTACGGGCAGTTATCTAGTAATTTAATGATATGGCAGCCTTGACTATCAATATAGCCTCGTTCAATGTGAACAGGTGTAACAACCCTATTAAGCGTAGTCGGGTATTCCAAATACTAAGGAGACATAAGGCTGATATCATTTTACTCCAAGAAACCCACTTTAGAGCAGGGCATGTTCCTAACTTATCCAGATCCAGCTATTCCAAATGGTTTCACGCATGTCACACTAGCACCTCTAGGGGGGTTAGTATTGGGATACATGAGAATGTCCCTTTCACTGACCCCTCTATAGTTGCAGACCCGGAGGGTCGTTATATTTTTCTTAGCTGTAAAATTGGGAATGTGGCGGTCACTCTGTGCAACATATACGCTCCCAATAAGCAAACTGTACCCTGGCTCACCAAGATCGTTAGAAATATTTCTGCAATTTATACAGGTGTGTTGTTAATTGGTGGTGATCTGAACCTCACTCTCAATCCTATTTTAGATGCCTCATCGGGGAGATCAGCTATATCATATCGTGCTCTGGGGAGTCTTCAGAGTCGCCTGAGAGACCTTAGCCTGTGTGATGTCTGGAGGTCCGTCCATGCAGATGCTAAAGATTTTACTTTTTATTCTAACCCACACAGATCGTATCAGAGGCTCGACTACTTCTTTATCCAGGACAGGTACTTGCAGCAGGTGCATGGGGTAGATATCCATGCTATTACAGTCTCTGATCACGGCCCTATTGTTATGTCCCTGTCACTGCCCGGGATTGCTTCACGAGAATGGACATGGAAGCTGAACCCTACGCTTCTCAATACACCCTCACAAATGGATTCTCTCTCACGCTCACTTAGAGATTATTTCCAGACCAATTCGGTCACAGAGGCATCTCCCGCCTCCATATGGGAAGCCCACAAAACTGTGATTAGAGGGGAGTTGATCTCGATTGGGGCCTTCTTGAAGAAGAAGAGCCTTGCGGACATCAACTCCCTTCTATCTAAAATTGCGGCATTAGAATGTACACATAAAAAATCACTGGCTATTCAGGATCATAAACTCTTCTTATCATTGAGAAACAAACTGAAAACACTTTTAAACGCCAAGGCCACGAACGCTTACTTGAAACTACGTCATAAACAGTATGCCCATGGCGACAAGGGAAATAAGATAATGTCAGCTCTAATTAAAAAGCGCAAAGAGCAAACACACATTACCTCCCTGCGGAACGCTGAAGGTACCTTAGTTTCTGACACTTCAGATGTTGCTAAAGCTTTCACTGCATATTACTGCTCTTTGTACAATATTCGCTCGAGCGTATCTCCCGACGCAATAGATGAAAGGTCAAAGAAAGTTGCTGACTTCTTAGATTCTCTTACCTTACCTGCCCTGTCAGAATCAGAAAAGGATACTTTATTAACTCCTGTCACACTTGAAAAAATTAAGAAAACCCTCGCCTCCATCCCCCAGGGAAAGAGCCCGGGCCCTGACGGGTTTCCAATAGTGTACTACAAAAAATTTCTCCCGGTTTTAGGCCCCCAACTTGTTAACTATTTTAACGCCTTGCTTTCTGGTGCTGCTATGAATTTTCAGGCTTTGGAGGCGCACATAGTAGTACTCCCTAAAGAGGGGAAGGATTTGTCTCTTCCATCCAGCTATAGGCCCATATCTCTGCTAAATGCAGACACTAAATTATGGGCAAAGATTCTGGCTCATAGAATAAACCCATTGCTCCAGAGACTGATAGGTGGTGACCAGGCCGATTTCGTGGGGGGTCGGGAGTGCAGGGACGGCACTTATAGGGTATTACAAGCCATAGAATACTCCCTGGTGAACAACACGCAGCTTACCCTTCTCAGTACTGATGCCGAGAAGGCATTTGACAGGGTGGATTGGAAGTTTATGGAAGCCACTTTGAGCAAAATTGGATTCCCTCCTCATTTCATCCGTGCGGTGCTGTCCCTGTACTCCTCACCCCACGCGAGGGTTAGAGTCAATGGCATACTTTCACCTTCGTTTGCCATCGCCAATGGCACCAGGCAGGGTTGCCCCCTCTCTCCTTCCCTTTTCATCCTTTGTCTGGAAACGCTGTTGCAGGCTATCAGGCAGGACGATGACATTGCCGGGCTAAGGGTGGGCACGTCGACTCATAAGGTCACGGCCTTTGCTGATGACATGCTGCTCCTCCTGCCAGACCCTGTAAAGGCGTTTCCAGCTATTTTGGGTCTTTTCGAGTCTTTTGGCCATTTGTTGAACTTCAAGATAAATCTATCGAAATGCACAGCTATGGGGGTCTGTGTCCCTGATGCAACCATTTCATTGCTGTCACATGATCATCCCTTTCAATGGTCAACCTCTGTCACCTACTTAGGGGTGAAGATCTCAGCCCGTATAGATCAGGCCTTTCAGTTAAACTATGTCCCTCTCCTTGTTGATATTAAAGAACAATTGAAACATTTGGATATTCCATTTGTCTCTTGGATGGGGCGGAAGAATATAATTAAAACGTTTATCCTTCCCAAACTGCTATTTCTACTTCAGACTTTACCTATATATTTGCCTGACTCTTACTTCCTGGACCTGCGTAGGATTATTTCTGGCTTCATTTGGAGGCGGGCTCGTCCGAGATTGGCGCATGCCCTATTAACCCTCCCGAAACACAGAGGCGGCTTTGGTTTGCCAGACATCAGACTATACTATAGGGCAATTCAACTCCGTTTACTGAGCGAATTACTAAACATTAACATAAAAAAATTGGTTTGCCAAATTGCCCGCCAACTAATATCTCCGGATGTACTTGCCCGCCTCTGGACGGTTGGACGTGGTCCTGCGCACCACCTCTTCTTAAAGGTCTCCTAACATCTTGGAACATTGTAGCCCAGAAGTTCTGTTTCTTCCCTGGTCCCTCGCCCCTTCTCCCCATGCACCTGTTGTCGTACTGCTTGTCTTCAAACTATTCGGATGACCTGGGAATATGGCCTGCCTTTAATGCATTTGCTGTGGGGGACTTCTTGAGAGATGGGCGAGTTGCATCCTTGGAGGACCTCCGGGCATCACGGATGGCTTTGAGTTGGACCTCCTTGCATTACTCTCATTTTTCATTTATATGCCAAAAGGACCTTGCTACAGCTAACAGAAATTTTGTACCCTCTTGGTTCGACACTCTTGTAGCCTCGCCCAAACCGGCGGGGAAAATTATCTCGCTAATTTACAGCAAAACTATTGGAGGGCGCACCTAGTAGACCGCCCTGCATTGGGAGGTGGGAGCAAGATCTGGGTATAACCTTATCGGATGAGTCTGTCTCCTCACTACTGAGGAATTCTCACGGGTTCTCCAGATGCATTAGAATCCAGGAGAATTCCTTTTAACTACTGACGAGATGGTACCGTACCCCGGAGGTGCTACATAGGTTGGATCCTCTCACATCCCCAGCCTGCTGGAGATGTCACGAAGAAGTTGGTACACTCTCGCATATATGGTGGTCGTGCCGGGGGGTCTCCCAGTTCTGGACTTTGCTTAGTAAGATATTGCAGCAAATTTGCCCTTCGGCCCCTCCACTTTCCCCGACTTTGGTTCTTCTCAATGTGCCTTCAAAGGATTTCCCCTTGCACAAATATTCTCTATTAGCACACATGTTCTCGGCTGCCAAACTTTTGATCCCTCTACATTGGCTCTCGACACAAGTACCTTCAATTGAGGAATGGACTCAAAAGGTTCACGAGATCTGCAGGTTTGAAGAACTAACCAGTTGGGAGACCCTCTCGCACAACAAATTTAGTAGGATGTGGGGACCGTGGTTGAATTGGTTGGATACGTTTTCGGGGAGCATGTGCCTCCCTACGGGGGACTCTGCAGTCACATCTCCCCTTCAGTAACTACCCATTTGTGTCGTGCATCCTATATTGTATGCCATGCTTGCTTAATTTGTTAAGAGTTATGTCTCACTCAGCATTTGCCTAATATTTTGCTGTTCTAGCCTGCTCTACTCCTGTCTTGCTGACAGAGCTGGTCATGCCCTCATGGGAACTTGACCCTTCTTATAGATCACACTTACTACTCATGTCAGGTCTGCCTAACGAGTATCATTTTTCTTACTGCTTGTTCACTTTCGCTACTGTACCTATACTCACATCATTGTACTATATATGTCCTCCTCGATTGTTGGGCTATTGCCCGCATATTGTTCTTGTCTTTTTTTACCATGCTTGTCGTGATAAATAAAGATTTGTTAAAAAAAATAATAATGAGACCCTACATAAGAAAATCACAAAAAAATAAATAAATATATAGTTCTTAGAACATTGAGACACTAAAACATGCTATTATTGTGTTAAAGTGATATAAATAAAAAAAGTGTACATATTAGGTATCGCCGCATCTGTAATAACCTGCTCGATAAAAATATCACATGACCTAACCCCTCAGGTGAACACCGTAAAAAAAAAAAAAAAGTAACAAAAAAGCCATTTTTGTCACCTTACATCACAAAAAGTGCAACAGCAAGAGATCAAAAAGGCTTATGACCCCCAAAATAGTACCAATCAGTCACCTCATCCCGCAAAAAATGATGCCCTATTTAAGACAATCGACAAAAAAAAAAAAAAAAGACATTTCCAAAATGATGCCAACATAAAGTAGATATATGGGAGATGTTAAGTAATACATATTTTATTAGGTATGACTTTCTGTTTTAGAAGCAGAGAAATAGAAATTTTGAAAATTGTGAGTTTTTCAAAGTTTTTGGTAAATTTGGGATTTTTTCATAAATAAAGGTGAAATATATTGACTCAAATTTATGACTATACTTCATGTACAATATGTCACGAGAAAACAATCTCAGAATGGCTTGGATAAATAAAAGTGTTCCAAAGCAATTACCACATAAACTGACGCATGTCAGATTTGTAAATTTTGACCTGGACACTGGGGCATCAATGACCCTTGGTCATGAAAGGGTTAATGATCTTGTATAAGGCTTGCACAGTAAAATATCAATTTTTGCTGATGACACTAAACTGTGTAAAGTAATTAACAAGGAAGAGGACAGTATACTACTACAGAGCGATCTGGATAGATATGAGGCTTGGGCAGAGAAGTGGCAGAAGAGTTTTAACACTGACAAATGTAAGGTTATGCACATGGGAAGGAATAACGCAAGTTAGGCTACTTTCACAACAGCGTTTTTTCTGCATCTGTCATGGATCAGCAAAAACGGTTCCATCATAATAATACAACTGCCTGGATCCATTCTGAACGGATCCGTTTGTATTATCTCTAAAAAAAAAAACTGCCCGATCCCCTGAAGACGCCAGGTTAGCTGGCCAACATGTCGAGGGGCAGTCATTAAGGGTCGAATTTTAGGACAGAAGTGTAGCCTAAATGTCTAACAAATAGAGTGTTATCCGGCGATAGGTATAATTATGTTAGCAGGGAGACTGGGACCAGCGCGGCTGCCAGCCTCTTACTATATTATAGCAGTATTGAGAGAGCAAGATACTTAATGACACAATGACAAAAATAGGCTGCTGATAGTTTTTAATGTATAGTTTAATGGTCAGCAAAAGTTGTCTCAGTTGCAACAAAAGTTAACATTTATGGGGTTATAAGACATATGTCAAGATAAGGCAAAAACAGTCTGAGTGCCTTTACATATGTAAGAATCAATTTTTTTGTTCTACTCTGCTGGAGTCTGGTGCATTTCTGTTAGTCTGTGCAGGCTACTCTCCATATTACTGTACTGCAGTATCTGTATTTTGTCCTGCAACAATATTGTGAGCGTCTTATGCTTCCTTTCACCAAGATGTCTTGACTACTACTGTCCAGTATCCACTATGCATGTCTGAGTTCCAGAAGTCTGTTCCTGAAATCCATGTGTCGAAAGTCTCTACGTCTGCTTTCCTTGCACTTAGGGTCCTGGCACACAGTACAGTTCGGACGTGCATTCAGGATGCAGTTTTCAATTTAGCCAGCATAGCAGCCTTGTTAAACCCTGGTGTTCTGCATTGTGGGAATGACTTAATTAATTTCAGCTTGCTACAGTAAAAAACAGCATCCTAACTGCCTGGCAGAGCTGCACTGTGTGCCATCACCCTTACAGATTGTGATTGAATTCTTCCAGCACCTACATAGTGTTAATAGGTTCCTGATCTTCTTGTCTGCCAGTGCTCTGTGTTTTGTGCCATGGCTGTATCTGTGACTTCAGTAGGATAGCTGCCAAGTACACCAGGACCACCCAAGGAAGTTGCAGTCTGGTCTCTAACCCACAGCTTTTAACCCAAGTCCAAATTCCTGGACAGGGGTTAAAAGGTGAAAACCGGGGGTGCACCAAAGTAACCCTTGCTGATCTGATATTGATGACCTATCCCCAGGATAACCCCTTTAAGCTAGTGCTACACAGTGACATTTGTTGCAGAGCAATTTTTTTTATAATGATAGTCAATGATATGGCACAAAACTGTTGCAAAACTCCATTGAAGTTGCCACTGTGTAGCCCTGGCCTTCAAAGGTATCATACCTGCAAGTCTCCGATTTTGTCTTTCTTAGTAAGGGCATTAAACTAGTTCACTCACAACAAACACTCTTGATATACTAAAAGGTCATAATCTGTTACTAGCAGCTATTTGTTGAGATAAATATAGGTGTGTTCAAAATAATAGCAGTTTGTTTAAAAAAGTGAATAAAGCTCAAAATCCTTCGAATAGCTTTTATTTCCATACACTCAAATGCATTGGGAACACTACATATTCTATTCCAAATCCAAACATGAGGAAAAAGATATAAAATTTGTGTTGTTCCTCAACAGTGAATATTAGAATGTTAAAAAAAAAATAGCAGTGTTTGTATTCTTCTTCAAGCATTCACTATATAAACTGAAAAGTGTTTGAAGATTTTGCTTTCCTTTGAATCACTGAACTAATATTTAGTTGTATAGGCACTGTTTCTGAGAACTGCTGTACATCTGTGTTGCATGGAATCAACCAACTTCTGGCACCTGTGAACGGGTAGTCCAGACCAGGATGATTGGACTACATTCCACAGTTCTTCTCTCTTTCTTGTTTTTGCCTCAGAAACTGCATTTTTTATGTCACCCCCACAAGTTTTCTATTGGATTAACCCCTTCAGGACACAGCCTTATTTCACCTTAAGGACCAGGCCATTTTTTGCAAATCTGACCAGTGTCACTTTATGTGGTGATAACTTTAAAATGCTTTTACTTAGCCAGGCCATTCTGAGATTGTTTTTTCATCACATATTGTACTTCATGACACTGGTAAAATGGAGTAAAATAAAAATCATTTTTATTTATAAACAAATACCAAATTAACCAAAAACTTTCAATTTCTCTACTTCTACAATACATAGTAATAACTCCAAAAGTTATTAATTTGCATACCCCATATGTCTACTTCATGTTTGGATTATTTGGGGAATGCTATTTTATTTTTTGGGGCCGTTAGAAGGCTTAGAAGTTTAGAAGCAAATCTTGAAGATTTTCAAAAACCCATTTTTTTAGGGACCAGTTCAGGTTTGAAGTCACTTTGTGAGGCTTTCATAATAGAAACCACTCAAAAATGACCCCATGTTAGAAACTACACCCCTCGAGGTATTCAAAACTGAACTCACAAACTATGTTAACCCTTGAGGTGCTGCACAAGAGTTATTGGCAAATGGGGATGAAATTTGAGAATTACATTTTTTTGCCAATTTTTCCATTTTAACCCATTTTTTCCACTAACAAAGCAAGGGTTAACAGTCAAACAAGACTGTATCTTTATTGCCCTGACTCTGCCGTTTACAGAAACACCCACTACTGTACGGCCAATGTGGGTTTTGGGGGGCTTTATGGACCGGTTTATTTACACCATGTTCAAGCCCCCCTGATGCACCCCTACAGTAGAAACTCCCTAAAAGTGACCCCATTATGGAAACTATGGGATAAGGTGGCGTTTAAGTTTGGGGACTATTTTTAGGGTACATATGTTTTTTGGTTGCTCTATATTACATTTTTGTGAGGTAAGGTTACCAAAAATTGAGATTCTGAAATTTCATCTCCATTTGCCATAAACTGTTGAGGAACACCTAAAGGGTTAATAAAGTTTATAAAATCAGTTTTGAATACCTTAAGGGGTGTAGTTTCTTAGATGGGGGTCACTTTTAGGGGGTTTGTACTCTAGGGGGGCATCGGGGGGCTTCTAAAGGGACATGGTGTCAATAAAAAAGGCCATCACAATCGGCCTTCCAGAAACCATGTCGGTCCTTTCCTTTTGCGCCTCCCTTTTACTGATACAGCAGTTTACAATCACAAATGTGGCGTTTCTGTAAACTGCAGTATCAGGGTAATAAATATTAAGTTTTGTTTGGCTGTTAACCCTTGGTTTTTACAGGAAACGACGGATTGAAATTGAAAAGTGCCAAAAATAGCTGTTTTGGCACCATTAAAAAAATTCTTTTTTGGACCGTGTTAATCTGGGGGGTTAGGTCATGGGGTATTTTTACAGAGGAGATTATTACGGACGCAGCGATAACTAATAAGTCTATTTTTTTTACCATTATTTAGGTTTTAGACTATATTATCTTTTTGGATACAAAAAAAGAATTTTTTTGTATCTCTATAGTCTGAGTAATTTTTTTAAAGTTTTTTTTACCATTTGTATTAGGTAGGGGCTCATTTTTTGCGGGATGAGGGGACGGTTTTATTGGCACTATTTTGGGGGCTATATGACTTTTTGATCGCTTGCTATTACACCTTTTGTTATGTAAGGTGACAAAAAAAAAAATTTTTTGCATTTTTTTTTTTTTTACCATGCTAATCTAGGGGGTTATGGGTATATTTACAGAGGAGATTATTATCGACGCTGCGCTACCTAGTAAGTCTACTTTAAAAAAAAAAATTGTTCTAAAAATTTTTTGGGGGTGTCTTAAGTCTAAGAACCATATTTTTTTTTAATGGTCAGTGGCTAAGTTTGTAAAGGGGATTATAAATTTAGAACTCCAATGAAGTGTGGGACTCCCTGAAGCAACCAATAACGCAGAGGCCTGGATGATTGGGGCACGTGTCACATTGAGTTAGTGGTGTCCTTCCGTATCCCCCTCCTGCGACACACTCTGCATTTTTTGGGGGATTTGTCCCTTCTTTCCAGTATGGGGGACTACACCTGGAAAGTGTTGGCCAGGGACAATCCAGGCGCCTCCAATTCCTGAGGTACTCCCACCTGCTCTTTCCCGGTCAGAAAAGATCAGGGTCTTGAGGACTGCCTCATAGAACTGGAGGAATGTCCCTGTGTTGCCAGCGCTCTGGAACAGTACAAAAGAGTTGTACATGGCAACCCGCACCAAGTAGACCGCAACTTTTTTGTACCATGAGAGATCAACTCCTCCCATATACCGGTTGTAGTCGACGATACAATCGGGCTTGAGGACCGTTGCCGAGGTACCTCGCACAGGACAGAGGTGATGCCGTTACCATGAATTGTGGACAGTACAAGGACATCCCTCTTGTCCTTATATCTGACCAGCAGCAGGTTTCCACTGGTAAGGGCACGGGTCTAACTCCTGGGGATAGGTACCTGGAGGGGGTAGGCAGGGATGCCGCGCTGATTTTTCCGCACGGTCCCACAAGCGAACGTGGATTGGGCGGCGAGGGACTGGAACAAGGGGAAACTAGTATAAAAGTTATCCACGTATAGGTGGTAACCCTTATCTAGCAGTGGGTGCATAAGGTCAAGTGCATAAGACAAGTTTCCCGCTAACACCCAGAGTGGGGGGACATTCTGGGGGTTGAATATGGGAATCTCTGAGGTACTCTGTGTGGCGAAACCAACCTCGCCACTGGGTTTTGGAGAGGCCTGTTTACCGGCCTCTTGCCTCAAGATTACGGCCCTTTAAGAGACTTTTACTAACTTTTAAACCTCTGAACCTATTCAAGTGAATTTTGGATAGGTTTGTCCCCAAGTTATACTGGTTAAATTGGTATAAGTTATATGTATGTACAATGTAAACTCACAAAGTTGCAACAATTTATAATAAGTGTAACTTTTCAGCGTAGGAGATAGTTGAGTAGATAGAGAAATTGACTCCATTATCTCCTAGACAGAGGGGAGGAATATGCTGGGTGTGTTTCTATTGTCCCATTGTGCCCGATTGGTTGCTGTACTTACATTGTATGTGTTGTAATATATTGATTGGCTGTATTTCAAAACCCTGTGGGCAGTACTATGTTTGTGGATTGTGAATAAAAGAGGCTGTACGTGCAGGTACAGTCAGAGGCTGCTTTTATACCTTCATGAAGTTTTGGCTCATGTTTGGGGAATGCGATAACTACACTCTTGGGGATTGCTATATCACAATACTCCCCTGAGTATAAGCTCTTGTAAGAGCTTGTTCCTAGCTCCTGTGGTGGTTTTGGTGTAGAGCGGAGTGCTTGGAGTCCTCGGGAAGCACTAGGAGCATCCATTCGATGGAGGTACCCGGTCGGGGTGCTAGGCGTTCCATTACATTGGTGGCAACCAGTGGGGTGGCGTCCTAGTGTGAGGAGAAGCAGCTCGGAGCAGCTTGGAGCATTTAATGAGGAAGATCACCCGGATTACAGGGATGCCGAGCCGAAAGGCGTATGGCACCAGGCCCTGGAGGACGTGCAGCGTCGGAGGGGTGAGAGTCTTCCCAGTGAGGAGCAGAGATTACGAATGCGATTGGCGCTGCGACTACCTCTACTGGGAGAGCAACCATTGACGGAGTGGGTGTTAGAGCTTGAGACACTGGTATGGCAGGAAACCTGGCTGGATGACGCTTACCAAGCACTATGGTGGGACACAGTACGACAGTCTCCATGGATGGAGGAGTACGCCAAGCCCGAAGGTGAGGAATATAATTGCCCTGGGTTATTGCGGGAGTCTTTTGAAGACATTGACTTTGGGAGCACAGAAGAATCTAGATTTTGGGACATTACTGAATACAGGTGGGACTTGAAAAATTGGCCTACAACTAGTGGGGTGGGGGCAGATCTGACCTTTCTGGTCCAAAGGGAGTGCGAGCTGGAGCAAGATTATCAACAGTTGTTTCGCTCCATTCAAGCCCAGCGCAAGATACAAGACAGTTGGATACCAGGCCCAGACCTGCAGCCCTACCCCTGGCAAGTCACAGCTGATGTATCCCCTACTTCCTCACCAACAGTGGAGGTAGGGGACTTCATAGACTGGTACTGGGAGGAACCCCAGTTGGCAGGTGCAGATGGGACCGCAGTCTCTGCACCAGGCCCACCGGGATGCTGGACGGCCGGTACGGATCCCCCACCAACCCTGCAGGAATGCCAGGAGGAGGAGGTAAACGATCCCTCCTCTCCTCAGCTCATCCGCAACAAGGTCCTGGGGGCGGGATTCCCTGACCCCATTCCAGCGGAAGAGCTGGCATCTGGGCAGAGTGCAGTCGGCCTCTGCCCTCCCCTATCCTCTGGTCCATAGGCTGACTCCCCACTGGCTCCCCCAGCGGAAGAGCTGGCATCTGGGCAGAGTGCAGTCGGCCTCTGCCCACCAAGTACCTACAGCTCCAAGCTAGAGAACCACAAGGAAGCAAGGAGTAGCAGATGCCCACTCAACAGCTGGGGACATACAGAACAGAGCCAGGCCCCAAGATTCAACAGGTCCAGTATTGGGTTGTGGTTGGACTGCCAGACTAACTCAGGTATCTGGTTAGTCTTCCCTGGGAGGGGGAGATGTGTGGCAAAACCAACCTCGCCACTGGGTTTTGGAGAGGCCTGTTTACCAGCCTCTTGCCTCAGGATTATGGCCCTTGAAGAGACTTTTACTAACTTTTAAACCCCTGAACCTATTCAAGTGAATTTTGGATAGGTTTGTCCCCAAGTTATACTGGTAAATTGGTATAAGTTATATGTATGTGCAATGTAAACTCACAAAGTTGTAACAACTGACGAACTGTTGGGCATACAGGTTCGTCTGCTCCACCATCAGATTTACCAGTTCCTCACTGAAAAAAGGACTGAAAAAGTCATATTCAGTGAAGCCCACTGTGTAAATCTGGATTCCTGATTAACCAACAAAATCAGGAATTGCGGGCTCAAAGTTCTCTGGGGTACACCAGACAAGTCCACCTGCAGGGGGCTCAGGTGGACTGACCTGGTGGGCTGGAAAACTAGTTAGAGCCCCAGAACTGCTCGTACTAGGCTGGGCCACAGGGTCCCTAGCATAGGGGTCCCCTCGATCCGCCTGGCGGCGTCTCCGCCGCTTGGGGGGCTCATCATTGCTTGATGATGAGGAGGATGCGGATGACAACAGGAACGTGGGGTCATTTTCATCCTCACTGGGGCTCTCGGACTCGGATGCAAGGAGGGCATATGCCTCCTCGGCTGAGAACGTCCGGCGGGCCATAGGTCAGAGTATGTGTCTGCATGTGTATGTGTGTAAATCTTTATTAGGTGTGCGTGTGTGTGGGGCACGGGTATTCACGCACTTACCCAATAGCTAAAGAAAAAAAAAAAAGATCCCTAACTAAAAAAAGTGCAAAAATAAATAAATACAAATGCTCTGTGGGGCGGGGTTGGCGATGCTCTAACAGTGGCCGTACGCAAAGAGTGCCGGACACATATAGCGCATTGAAGAGGGGATTTTAGCCTCTTGGAAAATGGAGATTTATGTATAGCTCCGTTTTCCATCCCTTCTATTCTATTCCTAGCATGTTGCCCTTGTTTCTCATACAACCTGATTATTCTGTGTATAATTACGCCTCTTCCAGTCCTTCATATACCCCAGGAGCAACACACAACCCTCGCAGATACTTATATACAGTTGCAAGAAAAAGTATGTGAACCCTTTGGAATGATATGGATTTCTGCACAAATTGGTCATAAAATGTGATCTGATCTTCATCTAAGTCACAACAATAGGCAATCACAGTCTTCTTAAACTAATAACACACAAAGAATTAAATGTTACCATGTTTTTATTGAACACACCATGTAAACATTCACAGTGCAGGTGGAAAAAGTATGTGAACCCATAGACTAATGACAATTCCAAAAGCTAATTGGAGTGAGGCATCAGCCAACTGGAGTCTAATCAATGAGATGAGATTGGAGGTGTTTGTTACAGCTGCCCTGCCATATAAAAAACACACATCAGATATGGGTTTGCTTTTCACAAGAAGCATTGCCTGATGTAAATGATGCCTCGCACAAAAGAGCTCTCAGAAGACCTACAATTAAGAATTGTTGACTTGCTTAAAGCTGGATAGGTTTATAAAAGTATCTCCAAAAGCCTTGCTGTTCATCAGTCCACGGTAAGACAAATTGTCTATAAATGGAGAAAGTTCAGCACTGCTGCTACTCTCCCTAGGAGTGGCCGTCCTGTAAAGATGACTGCAAGAGCACAGCACAGACTGCTCAATGAGGTGAAGAAGAATCCTAGAGTATCAGCTAAAGACTTACAAAAGTCTCTGGCATATGCTAACATCCTTGTTAGCGAATCTACGATACGTAAAACACTAAACAAGAATGAATTTCATGGGAGGATACCACAGATGAAGCCACTGCTGTCCAAAAAAAACATTGCTGCACATTTACAGTTTGCACAAGAGCACCGGGATGTTCCACAGCAGTACTGGTAAAATATTCTCTGGACAGATGAAACCAAAGTTGAGTTGTTTGGAAGAAACACACAACACTATGTGTGGAGAAAAAGAGGCACAACACACCAACATCAAAACTTTATCCCAACTGTGAAGTATGGTGATGGGGGCATCATGGTTTGGGTCTGCTTTTGCTGTGTCAGGGCCTGGACAGATTGCTATCATCAAGGGAAATTAATTCCCAAGTTTATCAAGACATTTTGCAGGAGAACTTAAGGCCATCTGTCCACCAGCTGAAGCTCAACAGAAGATGGCTGTTGCAACAGGAGAACGACCCAAAGCATAGAAGTAAATCAACAACAGAATGGCTTAAACAGAAGAAAATATGCCTTCTGGAGTGGCCCAGTCAGAGTCCTTACCTCAACCCGATTGAGATGCTGTGGCATGACCTTAAGAAAGCGATTCACACCAGAATATTGCTGAATTGAAACAGTTTTGTAAAGAGGAATGGTCAAGAATTACTCCTGACTAGGGATGAGTGTACCCAAACATTTTCATAAAAGTCCGGGTTCGTGTTAGGTGTTCGTCGCTTTCTTGGCGCTTTTTGAAAGGCTGCAAAGCAGCCAATCAACAAGCATCATACTATTTGCCCCAAGAGGCCATCACAGCCATGCCTTCTATTGGCATGGCTGTGATTGGCCAGTGCAGCATGTGACCCAGCCTCTATTTAAGCTGGAGTCACGTAGCGCCGCACGTCATTCTGCTCTGATCAGTGTAGGGAGAGGATGCAGCTGGTGCTGTTAGGGCAAGATTAGGCACTAGGCAGGGATTTACTCAGCAAAAACACTTAATGAAGTGATCGATCTACAGCTTTGAATCATTCATCTTCTGCTATTCAATTACTCACTGTTTTTAGGCTGCCCAGAGCGTTTTTCAGCACTTTTTTCTGAGGTGATCGGTGGCTATTTTGTGTCTTGTGGTGCCCCAGCACAAGCTGCCACCAAGTCCATTTAACCATCAATAGTGTGTTTTGTTTTGTTTGGCTATATCCTACATCAGGGGCTTGGCTGTGCTTGCTATTTTATTGAGGTGTGAAATACAATTGCCAAAATAGTAGTACCCTAAATCTGTTGTTTCAGCTGTGGCTAGCCAATTGTAATACTGTCTGCTGTCTGGCAAAGGATATATTTTTGTTCTGGGTTGAAATACAATTCCCAACTTAGCAATTTCCTAAATCAGTGGTTCCTGCTGTATCAGGCCAAGTTTAAATCGATCCATAAAAGGGTATATTAGATTGAAGGTGCGGATAGTGTCATCCTCAATAACTTCACACGCTAACGTGCATTTCCAAGTCTAATTCTGTCCGTAAACGTATACCTGTCACCCAGTGCCTAAATAATAGGCCTAAAATTTATATTCTGCTAAATCTGTGGTTATTGCTGTGGCTGGTCAAGTTATTTGGTGTCCGTCAAAGCACAGTTTTTGTTCTGGGTTGAAATACAATTCCCAACTTAGCAATTCCCTAAATAAGTGGTTTCTGCTGTATCAGGCCAAGTTTAAATCGATCCATAAAAGGGTATATTATATTGAAGGTGCTGATAGGGTCATCCACAATAACTTCACACGCTACCGTGCATTTCCAAGTCTAATTCTGTCCGTAAACGTATACCTGTCATCCAGCGCCTAAATACTAGGCCTACAATTTATATTCAGCTAAATCTGTCGTTACTGCTGCGCCTGTATTAGTGTAATACGGTACCTAAATAGATAGCCAGATGGTGTTAGGTGTCTGTAAAAAAAGGCCTGAATTTGAATTCAATACATTGGGCCAAATAATTTTTTTCTTATTGTGGTGAACGGTAACAATTAGGAAAACATCTAGTAAGGGACGCGGACATGGTCGTGGTGGTGTTAGTGGACCCTCTGGTGCTGGGAGAGGACGTGGCCTTTCTGCCACAGCCACACGTCCTAGTGTACCAACTACCTCAGGTCCCAGTAGCCGCCAGAATTTACAGCGATATTTGGTGGGGCCCAATGCCGTTCTAAGGATGGTAAGGCCTGAGCAGGTACAGGCATTAGTCAATTGGGTGGCCGACAGTGGATCCAGCACGTTCACATTATCTCCCACCCAGTCTTCTGCAGAAAGCGCACAGATGGCGCCTGAAAACCAAGCCCATCAGTCTGTCACATCACCCCCATGCATATCAGGGAAACTGTCTGAGCCTCAAGTTATGCAGCAGTCTCTTATGCTGTTTGAAGACTCTGCTGGCAGGGTTTCCCAAGGGCATCCACCCAGCCCTTCCCCAGCGGTGGAAGACATAGAATGCACTGACGCACAACCACTTATGTTTCCTGATGATGAGGACATGGGAATACCACCTCAGCACGTCTCTGATGATGACGAAACACAGGTGCCAACTGCTGCGTCTTTCTGCAGTGTGCAGACTGAACAGGAGGTCACGGAGGAAGACTGGGTGGAAGACGATGCAGGGGACGATGAGGTCCTAGACCCCACATGGAATGAAGGTCGTGCCACTGACTTTCACAGTTCGGAGGAAGAGGCAGTGGTGAGACCGAGCCAACAGCGTAGCAAAAGAGGGAGCAGTGGGCAAAAGCAGAACACCCGCCGCCAAGAGACTCCGCCTGCTACTGACCGCTGCCATCTGGGACCGAGCACCCCAAAGGCAGCTTCAAGGAGTTCCCTGGCATGGCACTTCTTCAAACAATGTGCTGACGACAAGACCCGAGTGGTTTGCACGCTGTGCCATCAGAGCCTGAAGCGAGGCATTAACGTTCTGAACCTTAGCACAACCTGCATGACTAGGCACCTGCATGCAAAGCATAAACTGCAGTGGAGTAAACACCTTAAAAACAAGGAACTCACTCAGGCTCCCCCTGCTACCTCTTCTGCTGCTGCCGCCTCGGCCTCTTCTGCTGCTGCCGCCTCAGCCTCTTCTGCTGCTGCCGCCTCAGCCTCTTCTGTTGCTGCCGCCTCGGCCTCTTCTGCTGCTGCCGCCTCGGCCTCTTCCTCTGCCTCTGGAGGAACGTTGGCACCTGCCGCCCAGCAAACAGGGGATGTACCACCACCACCTCTGTCACCAAGCATCTCAACCATGTCACACGGCAGCGTTCAGCTCTCCATCTCACAAACATTTGAGAGAAAGCGTAAATTCCCACCTAGCCACCCTCGATCCCTGGCCCTGAATGCCAGAATTTCTAAACTACTGGCCTATGAAATGCTGTCATTCAGACTGGTGGACACAGACAGCTTCAAACAGCTTATGTCGCTTGCTGTCCCACAGTATGTTGTTCCCAGCCGCCACTACTTCTCCAAGAGTGCCGTGCCTTCCCTGCACAACCAAGTATCCGATAAAATCAAGTGTGCACTGCGCAATGCCATCTGTGGCAAGGTCCACCTAACCACAGATACGTGGACCAGTAAGCACGGCCAGGGATGCTATATCTCCCTAACTGCACACTAGGTAAATGTAGTGGCGGCTGGGCCCCAGGCGGAGAGCTGTTTGGCGCACGTCCTTCCGCCGCCAAGGATCGCAGGGCAACATAATTTGCCTCCTGTTGCCTCCTCCTTCTACTCAGCTTCCTCCTCCTCTTCTTCCACCTGCTCATCCAGTCAGCCACACACCTTCACCACCAACTTCAGCACAGCCCGGGGTAAACGTCAGCAGGCCATTCTGAAACATATGTTTGGGGGACAGGCCCCACACCGCACAGGAGTTGTGGCGGGGTATAGAACAACAGACCGACAAGTGGTTGCTGCCGATGAGCCTCAAGCCCGGCCTGGTGGTGTGCGATAATGGGCGAAATCTCGTTGCAGCTCTGGGACTAGCCGGTTTGACGCACATCCCTTGCCTGGTGTATGTGCTGAATTTGGTGGTGCAGAAGTTCATTCACAACTACCCCGACATGTCAGAGCTGCAGCATAAAGTGCGGGCCGTCTGTTTGCGCTTCCGGCGTTCACATCCTGCCGTTGCTCGCCTGTCTGCGCTACAGCGTAACTTCGGCCTTCCCGCTCACTGCCTCATATGTGACGTGCCCACCAGGTGGAACTCCACCTTGCACATGCTGGACAGACTGTGCGAGCAGCAGCAGGCCATAGTGGAGTTTCAGCTGCAGCAGCAGGCCATAGTGGAGTTTCAGCTGCAGCACGCACGGGTCAGTCGCACTGCGGAACAGCACCACTTCACCACCAATGACTGGGCCTCCATGCGAGACCTGTGTGCCCTGTTGCGCTGTTTCGAGTACTCCACCAACATGGCCAGTGGCGATGACGCCGTTATCAGCGTTACAATACCACTTCTATGTCTCCTTGAGAAAACACTTAGGGCGATGATGGAAGAGGAGGTGGCCCAGGAGGAGGAGGAGGAAGAGGGGTCATTTTTAGCACTTTCAGGCCAGTCTCTTCGAAGTGACTCAGAGGGAGGTTTTTTGCAACAGCAGAGGCCAGGTACAAATGTGGCCAGCCAGGGCCCACTACTGGAGGACAAGGAGGAGGTGGAGGAGGATGAGGATGAAGCATGGTCACAGCGGGGTGGCACCCAACGCAGCTCGGGCCTATTACTGGTGCGTGGCTGGGGGGAAAGGCAGGACGATGACGATACGCCTCCCACAGAGGACAGCTTGTCCTTACCCCTGGGCAGCCTGGCACACATGAGCGACTACATGCTGCAGTGCCTGCACAACGACAGCAGAGTTGCCCACATTTTAACGTGTGCGGACTACTGGGTTGTCACCCTGCTGGATTCCCGGTACAAAGACAATGTGCCCACCTTACTTCCTGCACTGGAGCGTGATAGGAAGATGCGCGAGTACAAGCGCACATTGGTAGACACGCTACTGAGAGCATTCCCAAATGTCACAGGGGAACAAGTGGAAGCCCAAGGCGAAGGCAGAGGAGGAGCAAGAGGTCGCCAAGGCAGCTGTGTCACGGCCAGCTCATCTGAGGGCAGGGTTAGCATGGCAGAGATGTGGAAAAGTTTTGTCAACACGCCACAGCTAACTGCACTACCACCTGATACGGAACGTGTTAGCAGGAGGCAACATTTCACACAGTACATGTGCACACCCCTCCACGTACTGACTGATGGTTTGGCCCCATTCAACTTCTGGGTCTCCAAATTGTCCACGTGGCCAGAGCTAGCCTTTTATGCCTTAGAGGTGCTGGCCTGCCCGGCGGCCAGCATTTTGTCTGAACGTGTATTCAGCACGGCAGGGGGCGTCATTACAGACAAACGCAGCCTGTCTACAGCCAATGTGGACAAGCTGACGTTCATAAAAATGAACCAGACATGTATCCCACAGGACCTGTCCATCCCTTGTGCAGATTAGACATTAACTACCTCCCCTTAACCATATATTATTGTACTCCAGGGCACTTCCTCATTCAATCCTATTTTTATTTTCATTTTGCCATTATATTGCTGGGCAACCCAAAGTTGAATGAACCTCTCCTCTGTCTGGGTGACGGGGCCTAAAAATATTTGACAGTGGCCTGTTCCAGTGTTGGGTGACGTGAAGCCTGATTCTCTGCTATGACATGAAGCCTGAATCTCTGCTATGGGACCTCTCTCCTCTGTCTGGCTGCCGGGGCCTAAATATCTGACAATGGACTGTTCCAGTTTTGGCTGACGTGAAGCCTGATTCTCTGCTATGACATGAAGCCTGATTCTCTGCTGACATGAAGCCTGAATCTCTGCTATGGGACCTCTCTCCTCTGTCTGGGTGCCGGGGCCTAAATATCTGACAATGGACTGTTCCAGTTTTGGCTGACGTGAAGCCTGATTCTCTGCTATGGGACCTCTCTCCTCTGTCTGGGTGCCGGGGCTTAAATATCTGACAATGGACTGTTCCAGTTTTGGCTGACGTGAAGCCTGATTCTCTGCTATGACATGAAGCCTGATTCTCTGCTGACATGAAGCCTGAATCTCTGCTATGGGACCTCTCTCCTCTGTCTGGGTGCCGGGGCCTAAATATCTGACAATGGCCTGTTCCAGTGGTGGGTGACATGAAGCATGATTCTCTGCTATGACATGAAGCCTGAATCTCTGTTATGGGACCTCTCTCATCTGTCTGGGTGTCGGGGCCTAAAAATATCTGACAATGGCCTGTTCCAGTGTTGGGTGACATGAAGCATGATTCTCTGCTATGACATGAAGCCTGATTCTCTGCTATGGGACCTCTCTCCTCTGTCTAGGTGCCGGGGCCTAAAAATATCTGACAGTGGCCTGTTCCAGTGTTGGGTGACATGAAGCATGATTCTCTGCTATGACATGAAGCCTGAATCTCTGCTATGGGACCTCTCTCCTCTGTCTGGGTGCCAGGGCCTAAATATCTGACAATGGCCTGTTCCAGTGGTGGGTGACGTGAAGCCTGATTCTCTGCTATGACATGAAGCCTGAATCTCTGCTATGGGACCTCTCTCCTCTGTCTGGGTGCCAGGGCCTAAATATCTGACAATGGCCTGTTCCAGTGGTGGGTGGGTGACATGAAGCCTGATTCTCTGCTATGACATGAAGCCTGATTCTCTGCTATGACATGAAGCCTGATTCTCTGCTATGACATGAAGCCTGATTCTCTGCAATGGGACCTCTCTCCTCTGTCTGGGTGCCGGGGCCTAAATATCTGACAATGGCCTGTTCCAGTGGTGGGTGACGTGAAGCCTGATTCTCTGCTATGACATGAAGCCTGATTCTCTGCTATGGGACCTCTCTCCTCTGTCTGGGTGCCAGGGCCTAAATATCTGACAATGGCCTGTTCCAGTGGTGGGTGACGTGAAGCCTGATTCTCTGCTATGGGACCTCTCTCCTCTGTCTGGGTGCCGGGGCCTAAATATCTGACAATGGCCTGTTCCAGTGGTGGGTGCCGAGAAGCCTGATTCTCTGCTATGGGACCTCTCTCCTCTGTCTGGGTGCCGGGGCCTAAATATCTGACAATGGCCTGTTCCAGTGGTGGTTGACGTGAAGCCTGCTTCTCTGCTATGACATGAAACCTGATTCTCTGCTATGGGACCTCTCTCCTCTGTCTGGGTGCCGGGGCCTAAATATCTGACAATGGCCTGTTCCAGTGGTGGGTGACATGAAGCCTGATTCTCTGCTATGACATGAAGCCTGATTCTCTGCTATGACATGAAGCCTGATTCTCTGCTATGACATGAAGCCTGATTTTCTGTTATGGGACCTCTCTCCTCTGTCTGGGTGCCAGGGCCAAAATATCTGACAATGGCCTGTTCCAGTGGTGGGTGACGTGAAGCCTGATTCTCTGCTATGACATGAAGCCTGATTCTCTGCAATGGGACCTCTCCCCTCTGTCTGGGTGCCAGGGCCAAAATATCTGACAATGGCCTGTTCCAGTGGTGGGTGAAGTGAAGCCTGATTCTCTGCTATGACATGAAGCCTGATTCTCTGCAATGGGACCTCTCTCCTCTGTCTGGGTGCCGGGGTCTAAATATCTGACAGTGGCCTGTTTAAGTGGTGGGTGACATGAAGCCTGATTCTCTGCTATGGGACCTCTCTCAAATTGATATTGGTTAATTTTTATTTATTTTATTTTTATTCATTTCCCTATCCACATTTGTTTGCTGGGGATTGAACTACACGTTGCTGCCTTTTGCAGCCATCTAGCCCTTTCCTGGGCTGTTTTACAGCCTTTTTAGTGCCGAAAAGTTTGGGTCCCTATTGACTTCAATGGGGTTCGGGTTTGGGACGAAATTCGGGTTGTGTTCGGACCCCGAACCCGAACATTTCTGGGAAGTTCGGCCGAACTTCTCGAACCCGAAAATCCAGGTGTTCGCTCAACTCTACTCCTGACCTTTGTGCACGTCTGAAATGCAACTACAGGATATGTTTGGTTGAAGTTATTGCTGCCAAAAGAGGTTCAACCAGTTATTAAATCCAAGGGTTCACATACTTTTTCCACCTGCACTGTGAATGTTTACATGGTGTGTTCAATAAAAACATAGTAACATTTAATTCTGTGTGTGTTATTAGTTTAAGCAGACTGTGATTGTCTATTGTTGTGACTTAGATGAAGATCAGATCACATTTTATGACCAATTTGTGCAGAAATCCATATCATTCCAGGGGGTTCACATACTTTTTCTTGCAACTTTATAAAAATAGTTTACTGATAACATAGAGATGATAAAGCAATGGACATTATACATAAATATACAGATAATATAATACAAAGAGGACACCACCACCCACAGCCACCTCCGTTCCTGCGCACCCTGGATGCTAAGCAAATGTGGCTAATAATGTGCATGCATATACAGTATATCCAGAGTCCACTAATATACAGCCTACTGGATCTACTCTTCTAACCAACTCACATCCAGTACCTGACCATTAGTACATGTACATATAGAGACTCATGCATAAACAGCATATATAATCTAACTGGTAATACAATTGCAGACTGCAAATATCTATATGTTCACATATAAAGTCTTCTGGGATATTATACTTATATACATACCCACATAAGCGCACATATAACTTAGCTTGCTCCTGCATCCATCAGTGTCCAGGAAGAGCAGACCCACCCTCACTCCCAACTTTCACCTATATCTTGCTGTGTCCCAACCCCCCCACCAAAGACTCCACCCTGTGACCACCCAAATATCTTCCCCCATTTCTTGGTCAAGAGGATGCTGTTCAACTGCCTTAGATATGCTAACAAGGGACACAATGCTACTGGCTATACCACTGGGTCAAATTATTAGGCATATTTGTGTGGTCATCAGGATGAGGTTCTCGCTAAAAGCCATATTTCCCTTAACATATCCCTCTGTTGTCGGGATACCGACACACTATGTTGGAAGCCTGGTTTGTGTGTGGAAGTGTTTACAATAAGAACAAACACAATACATTATAAGCTCATTTATGTTGCATTTTTGGCCAATCAGTTTATTCATCATCTTGTGTATGGATGGTTCTGATGTTCATCTGGAATTTCATCTGGTATCATCTGGTGGCTTCATGATGGGTCATCTTCTTAGATCAAGGGCAATCATTGTGTCTCTGGGAATTTCTCCACCTGGAATCATAATAAACAGTCTGCTCCTCAGGGGAGCACACCTCAACAGCTGCAGTTCTGAAAATCCATCAGGCGATATCAAGGCCTCCCCCTGTTGACAGTATCTGCAGATAACACTTGGCACTCTTAGTAGGTACATTACAAACTGAGGCTATATATCACAACACAGTGGGAGCTCCCACTTGCAACGGCTGCGCCCAGGTTCTGCGTCCGACTGGAAAGTCGCAATTTATACAAAGCGCCTCTGCAGATCACTGTGGGGTCAACCCACTCCCTCGCAGAATCCCCAATAGGCAGTGGCGTCTCTAGCTTTCAAATTTTGGGGGGGCACACTGGGGGCCAGGACAAAAGTAGGGGGAGCAGCCATAACAATGATACATTTACACAAGTATGCTTAGAAATGCTACGATACTTTACCCAATACCTAAAACCGCAATAGGGAAGAAAAGTCCTGCTGTCTGTGGTTTAAAAATAATCACTCAGATTTTAACATGTCCTAGCTGCCTGGGCATGCTGGAATTACTCCAGATACAGCATCTACCAGCTGTGTCAAGTCCCCTTCTCTTTGTCACATGGCATGAACTGATAGTATCGCTATCGGCAAGCACCTGAAGTACTTGTACTCAGTATTATTATAGGAGCGGATCCGTCTGTGCAGACACCAGACGGATCCGCTCCGAACGCAAGTGAAAGTAGCCTTATGGAGGGGGATCTGTGGATGACCCTTATGGAGGGGGATCTGTGGATGACCCTTATGGAGGGGGATCTGTGGATGACCCTTATGGAGGGGGATCTGTGGATGACATACCGTTTATAGCATCTTATGCTATATGTGTCATCCACAGATCCACCCCATATCAGTGTCATACCGGGATCCCTCTCCCTATAAGGCCCCATTCACACATCCGAAATTTGCATAAAGGAATTGCGGACCCATTCATTTCTATAGTGCAGGTCCACAATTCCGTTCCCGAAAAAAAATGCCGACCCGTACATTGCCGCTGTTATGGATGTCTGAATGGAGCCTAACATCCACAGAGTGGCACAGATTTCCCTCCCAATAATGGTGTCATCTACAGATCCTCGTACCTATAACAGTGTCATCTACAGATTCCCCACCCCCCCCATAACAGTCTCATGACATCCACAGACCCCCGATCCCCCTCCCTATAGCACTATAAGAGTATCATCCACGGATCCCTCCCCCCTATAACAGTGTAATGACTCATGACATCACGCTCCCACCACTCACATTTGAACATGATTTCTCTAAACGGTAAAGTAGTAAACACTGTAATCATCCAGGCTGCACTGACAGTAACTTTAAAGGGGTTCTGCACTTTCATTTAACTGATGATCTATCCTCTGGATAGATCATCAGCATCTGATTGGCGGGGGTCCGACACCCAGGACCCCCACCGATCAGCTGTTTGAGAAGGCACCGGTGCTCCAGCAGCGCTGCGGCCTTCTCACTGTTTACCGCAGGCCCAGTGACTGACGTCACGACTAGTATCAACTAGCCTGAGCGCGGCTAAGCTCTGTTCACTTGAATGGAGCTTAGCCGCGCCCACGCTAGTTGATACTTATGGGCAGGGCTGGAAGCGTCTTGGACGTGGGTAAGGCATGCCAGACCTAAACTATGGCTGAGTTGTGCCGGGAGCCACGGGCGTGGGTAGGCCTGGAGAGGGCAAAAAAGACAAGTACACTGTGTCGTGCAAACCGGTTTATTGTGTGCTACCGCCCCGCATGACCTATAACGCCAATGATTGAAAAGCCTGGGATATTTCCCTATGTGGATTCGGGATATATCTGTTGAAACAAGAAGATCTCCAGCGTCCCATGGAACGGATGACATGGGCAGGGACTTGGTGTTTTGAAGCTGACAAAGCCGCTCCGATGCGGAATGAGTGACCCGAGATGACGCCTGGGTCGTACCCAAGGCCTGCCGTTAGCGAACGGATATGGGACGTGAATTGATGTGAAGAGAGGGGTTTATCTTTGAAGGGTAGGAGAGGACTGTTGGGAGGATCAGACTGTAACAGGGATAATAATTTGTTAAGAATCCGGACCGGGCACCAGTTATTTTGGGTAGGGAAATATTTAATCTCTGTGGGAGGCCCTGTTTGGCTTGTTTTGGTCAGTGGCAGGCTGAGTATGTAATGGTCATTATGCCACGACAGCTGGTCTTTGCGAAGACAGCCGTGCCCCGGGGTGCTGCCGTTGAATTCTCCTGGACGGAGAAAGCCGTAAAAACTTAAAAACATGGCTGCTTGCAATACCGTGCTGGTCAAGGGCCCAAAAGGGGAGCCGTCTAGCGCGGAAGACAGATCCCTGAACAGCTTGGTGGACACCGGTTGTCTGCGGGAGGGAGTTTGTTTGGCGGTTTTCTGAATTCCCCTGAGGGCTGCCTTGATGGCCTGGTTTGAGAAAATGGAAGAACGATCCGGATTACTAAGCATGAAGTGGTGTTGGAGGCCTGCTAGGTATATTTTGATTGAACTGTGAGAGAGTTTGAGTTGGGATTGACAGATAGCTATGAACGCCAGCAGGTACGATGTTTCGTCCCGGGCGCCCTGAGGGTAAAGGAGACTAAACCTACTGAATGCTTCCAACCCGGTCCTGTAATTCCTGGCCGTGTTTGGGGCTAAGGATTGGCTAATGAAATGTTTCGCTGTCGAGATGAGAGACTCTAGTCCATCACTAGAGTGTTGTGTGGCGGAATTGAGGCTCCCGTGGGATCCGCGTCGGGCATCTCCTGGAAAAAACCCGAAAAATTTAATCTAGACAATGCATCTGCTGCTACATTTTTATGTCCCTGAATGTGTTCCCCTGCAAAACGGAAATTAAAAGAAAGGGACAGCCATACTAGTCTGCGTAGCAGTGACATTATTTTTGGGGACTTAGCCCTCTGTTTGTCGAGGATGTCAACTAATGCCTGGCTATCCGTGACAAAAAGGACAGAGGAATTGGCCCACTGTTTTCCCCAGACTTGAGCGGCTGCTACTATGGGATAAAGCTCTATGAGGGGGGATGATTTTAAAGCATCTATGTCGGAGCTTAATTCTGGGGGCCATTTGCCCGCCATCCAATGGTTGCCAGAAATAGCAGCAAACCCGACTGACCCCGCTGCATCTGAAAAAATGATGGGGGAGAGTGAGGTTCGGGGAGGAATAAATAAAGAAATACCGTTCCAGTTTGACAAGAATGACTTCCACATGTGCAGATCTGCCCTGGCATGACTGTCTAAAGAAATTGTGCTGTCCTGATCCTGAGCCTCAGGAAGAAGCTGCAGCAACCTTGACATGAACGATTTACCCTGCGGCATGACCCTGGTCGCAAAATTGAGCATTCCCAGAAGAGACTGAAGTTCCGTTTTGGTGATGGAGTTTCCTAGTACTGCTCTGTCCATGGCTATGCGGATTTTACTTAATTTCTCTGGAGGAAGCCTGGCTTCCATACGGACCGTGTCCAAGATGATACCTAGGAAGGTGACCTGAGTGGCTGGCCCTTCTGTCTTTTTTTGAGCTAACGGAACCTGTAACTGATTAAAGAACTCCGTCAAAGTGTTTAAACCGATCGGGTGAGGATGCCGCTTCTCAATTATCAAGAAGTCGTCCAGATAGTGGATGACCATTGGCAAACCGCCATGGTGAACCAATATCCAGTGGAGGGCCTGTGCTAACTGGTCAAAGAGCCATGGACTGCTTTTGCAACCGAAAGTGAGACGATTTGCAAAATAAAATTTATTAGACCATCTGATGCCATAAAAACCCCAAAGCTGTGGCTGGATGGGCAGCAGCTTGAAGGCATCAGCTATGTCTGCCTTGGTGAGCCAAGAACCCTTGCCTGAGCGCAAGATGAGTTGGACTGCCTGATCGATAGAAGAGTATCTCATTGAGTACTCCGATGATGGAATCAGTGAATTCAGGCTGGGGATGGACGAAGCATGTGGAGCAGACAAATCGTAGATCATACGTTTTTTATTCGATGACTGTTTAGACACAATGCCGATAGGACTGATGCGCCAGTGCTGAAAGGGGACATCAGAAAAGGGGCCCAGCAAGAAACCTTTGTTGACCTCTACTTGTATCAATGCCTCGACTGCTTCTGGATCATGACTGGCCGACAGTAAATTGGAACCCTCCCAGTTGGCTTGAGGAAGAGCGACTAACCCTGTGTGGAACCCTTCGTGGAACCCAGCTATTAAGGATTCAGTGAAGACTCGGTCAGGATGGTTTTTGAGGAGACTTGCCAGCAGTTCGACATTGATGTCGGTTAGTCATAACTGCTTTGAGGCTTTCCTAGGGCACAAGGAGCGTGGGTGAGCTCTGAAACACAATGAACAGATGTGCAGGGCCCGACACGCATTCAAGGCACAACTTCCCAAGTTAAAGTTATTGCATAATTGGCTTTTGCCGAGGTAGATTATGGGCCGGCCTAGTTTGTCCACAGAACTGGGATTACCCTGAGCACCGGAGGGACCGGGCCACGCCCCTTGCGGCGTGCCAGGGCTAGAGTTCGGGCACCAATCTGTTAAATGAAATATGGATTGACAGTTCGAGCAGGTGGGGGCCCTGAGACCTGCAAAGTGCCGGCAAAATAGCTCGGTGTCCATCTCCGCCCAATTGGTGACAAACTGGAACTGGGAAAGTGCTGCTGCAGCTTTAGCGGAGAAGGACCGGTGGTAATCGTAAAATGCCGATCCACCATATTTCTGACCCAGGTCGGTGACCTGGTAAAGATATCTGTCCAGTTCCTCCCTTCTGTCTGGCTGGGCTGAACAGACCACATCTCTATATACGCTGAAAGCTAGCACGAATTCCGGAATGGTCAGCTTCCTGTTGAGACGTGCATCTTTAGCTTTCATGACTATGGAGACATCCCCACAGTTAATCACGTGACTTTCTGGAACATCGTGGGATGCAATGAGGATGGAGGCTAGATTTATATCTTTCCCTGCCACAATGTCCTTTTTTAGATTCTCTGGCAGAAAGTGGGACGGGGCAATTTGGGGGGTAGGTATGTGAATACCTGGGAGAGACGGTGGGATGGCCAGGGATGATGTGGTAGCCTGACTTTGACCGGATGTTGAGGGCTGGACTTCCAGAACGTCGACTCTGGACTGGATGTCCGAGACCGAGCTGACCAAACCACTGATGGAGGATTGGAGCTGAGACAGTGAGAGCTGAATCGATGACAGGGAAGTTTGTTCCCCAGAGGGCCCAGCCTCAGACATCAAAATTCTGTAAAGTTCTGCTTTTCTGGCAGATGCAGGATACCGGATCCCTTTCCTATTCAGCTCAGCAATTAACTTTGGAATGGTCCAGCTCCGGAGGGATCTGTTGGTGACCCGACCTGAGGCTGCAGAGCCTAAGGAAGAGACGTTGTCTTCTATATCGGACACTTGTGACATCTTGGACCCGCCTTAAGCTGAACCGACTTTTGACGAATGACTTGATCTGGATTGCCGCGGACAGAAAAACCAAAAATAAGAGCTAGACAAGGTATGCGGACTGAAATAAGCAAGAACAGAACCTACCAGTGATAAAACTCTTGTATCGAATATCTTACCTTGCGGAACTTTAGCCTACTTTCTACTTGGAAATTATAGCAGCTGGAAACACTTCTAGGAATCTGAGGGAAAATTTAAGTAGACTGAATGACGTAGCCGTGAGAAAGGATGGGAACTGTGAGACCCTTGAACATCCGTAAGGCACATGAAGCCGAGCCTATGCAGACTAGGACAGGGTATGGCGAACCCAGTGGGACACTATATTGAACAGCCCCGGTGATCCGGGTGACATACAACATCGACACTAGACCTGGATGATCCAGGAGGTACGCATGCGAGACATGTCCCGGACGATCCAGGTGACCCTGCATGAACGTGCCTGTAAGGTCCAGGAAATGCGCGACACTGGACCATGGCCTGGACGATCCAGGTGACCTATGACGTGGAGCGTGGCCTGGATGAACCAGGTAACATACAACATAGGACTAGGCCTGGACGATCCAGGTAACATACAACTTTGGACTGGGCCTGGGCGATCCAGGTAACATACAACATTGGACTGGGCCTGGACGATCCAGGTAACCTACAACATGAGACCAGGGCCTGGACGATCCAGGTAACATACAACATTGGACTGGGCCTGGACGATCCAGGTAACATACAACATTGGACTGGCCTGGACGATCCAGGTAACATACAACATGAGACCAGGGCCTGGACGATCCAGGTAACATACAACATTGGACTGGGCCTGGACGATCCAGGTAACATACAACATTGGACTGGCCTGGACGATCCAGGTAACATACAACATGAGACCAGGGCCTGGACGATCCAGGTAACATACAACATTGGACTGGGCCTGGACGATCCAGGTAACATACAACATTGGACTGGGCCTGGACGATCCAGGTAACATACAACATTGGACTGGGCCTGGACGATCCAGGTAACATACAACATTGGACTGGGCCTGGACGATCCAGGTAACATACAACATGAGACCAGGGCCTGGACGATCCAGGTAACATACAACATGAGACCAGGGCCTGGACGATCCAGGTAACATACATGAGACCAGGGCCTGGACGATCCAGGTAACATACAACAGAGACCAGGGCCTGGGCGATCCAGGTGACATATGACATGAAGATGGAACCAGAGTGACATGCAGGGTGTGCTGGGGAACTGCAGGGAGTGGGGGCACAGGGCTGGACTTGCTGGGACAAACTCTTCTCAGACCCCCTTCATCTGAAAAGACTAACTGACATGCCTGAAAAATCTGAGTGAGTGACCAGTTTGGAACGGCAGCATGCCAGAACCTCGCTGTATGTGGATGTGACCCATCTTCTGAGTGCCTGGCAGTGACACCGTGCGGGCCACAGACCGACCCTGGTGGAAACGCCATGTGTCCAGTGCCACCCACTGCAGTCATACTGCGGTACCTCATGTTGGGGAAGGAGGACTCCGGTGCGGCTCCGGCGGATGGGGCAGGCGGAAGTAAGTGCGTTCCACCTTGGACCGCAAGACGACCTGGGGAAGCGCTGCTGCCGGCTGTGCGCGTGCCTGAGGCGGGCGGAAGTAGATGCGTTCCACCCTGGACCGCAAGACGAGTTGGGGAAGCGCTGCTGCCGGCTGAGCGCGTACAGGAGGCGGGCGGAAGTACATGCGTTCCGCCTTGGACCGCAAGGTGATTTTAGGGAAGCACTGCTGGAGGACGTACGGGAGTATCACGCACCATAAACTTACTTTGAAGAGAAAGACTTCTCACCGGAATGTAGCACCGTGCAGCAATTCACTCTGGACGAGAGAGAGAAAACTAACAGCTTGCTAGACGGCTAGATGTGGCTCCTCCTACGAACGTAAGTGAGACACACCACCTGAGGGGAGACCTTGGCAGGCATATATAGGGAGCTACGCCCTGCCCACAAATACAGGCTGAAATCAGCCTTGATACTAGTCGTAACTCGTGACATCACTGGGCTGGCGGTAAACAGTGAGAAGGCCGCGGCGCTACTGGAGAGCCGCTGCCTTCTCATGCAGCTGATCGGCGGGGGTCCTGGGAGTCAGACCCCCGCCGATCAGAAGCTGATGATCTATCCAGAGTATAGATCATCAGTTAAATTAAAGTGCAGAACCCCTTTAACTTTTAAATCAGGAAGATTCAGGGGCAGCTGCCAGCCAGCTCTCCTCTCAGTCTTAGGGCTCTTTCACACTTGCGTTGTCCGGATCCGGCGTGTACTCCACTTGCCGGAATTACACGTTACACATTCAAAATGCGTTCAGTGTTACTATGGCAGCCAGGACGCTATTAAAGTCCTGGTTGCCATAGTAGTAGTGGGGAGCGGGGAAGCAGTATACTTACAGTCCGTGCAGCTCCCGGGGCACTTCAGAATGACGTCAGAGCACCCCATGCGCATGTGCCATGTGATCACGTCATCCATGTGCGTTGGGCGCCCTGACGTCACTCTGGAGCGCCCCGCCGCACGGACGGTAAGTATACTGCTCCCCACTACACTTTACCATGGCTGCCAGGACTTCTAGCGTCCCGGCAGCCATGGTAACCATTCAGAAAAAGCTAAACGTCGGATCCGACAATGGGCATTAATTCCGGATCCGGCAAGTGTTCAGGATTTTTGGCCTGAGCAAAAAGCGCAGCATGCTGCAGTATTTTCTCCGGCCCAAAAACGTTCCGTTCCCGGAACTGAAGACATCCTGATGCATCCTGAATGGATTTCTCTCCATTCAGAATGCATTAGGATAAAACTGATCAGGATTCTTCCGGCATAGAGCCCCGACGACGGAACTCTATGCCGGAAGACAATAACGCAGGTGTGAAAGAGCCCTTAGTCACAGTCAGATCTAATCTCTCTAGTTAGGGTACTTTCACACTAGCGTTTTTATTTTCCGGCACAGAGTTCCGTCACAGAGGCTCTATACCGGAAAAGAACTGATCAGTTTTATCCTAATGTATTCTGAATGGAGAGCAATCCGTTCAGGATGTCTTCAGTTCAGTCGTTTTGACTGATCAGGCAAAAGAGAAAACCGCAGCATGCTACGGTTTTCTCTCCGGCGAAAGAAACTGAAGACTTGCCTGAATGCCGGATACGGCATTTTTTCCCATAGGAATGTATTAGGAATGTATTAATACCAGATCCGTCCTTCCGGCCTGCGAAGACCGGTAAAAATGTAAAAAAATGTACAAGACGGATCCGTCTGTCTGCGTGACAAGCGGAGAGACTGATCCGTCCTTGCAATGCATTTGTGAGACGAATCCGCATCCGGATCCGTCTTACAAATGCTTTCAGTCAGCTGCAGATCGGCGGATCCGGCGGGCAGTTCCGACGACGGAACTGCCCGCCGGATCACACTGCCGCAAGTGTGAAAGTAGCCTTAGAATAGAAAGAGACTTAGTCAGTCCACTCACTCACTACTTGTAAGTTGTAGTACCTTATATTATTAAGTTAACCTGAGTGTCCTGCTTGCTACACACTGTCATCACTAGGTCAGTCTCAGTCCAGTCTGTCTGTCTGTCTGTCTGTTCGGTATCGGTAGGACCACACCAGGCCACACACTGTCTCGTCTGTCTCAGTCAGTCTCTAGTCTCGTCTGGCCCTGGCTGGCTTAAGCAAGTTAGACTACAGGCAGTGGGCGGGCTGCTCACGGTGACATCACACACCTAGGAGGAGGCGCAGGAGCGCCTCCCGCACTGCTGCCAGTAGTTGAATAAATTCAGATCAGCTGAGCTAGTCTCGACTAGGTGATTGAGACTAGCTCAGACACTGAGTCTGACTCAACTGGTATGGGGCTGGGGGCGGAGCTTATGACGTGGCGGGGGGGCTTATGACGTGGCGCGGCGGCAGTGGGCGGAGAGTGAGACTAGAAGAGAGCGAGAGAGACCGCAACGGCACCCGGGCACCAAGACTCAGTCAGATCATCAGACTGAGATGTGTGAACTTAGATGTCCGGTAGGAGTGCCTACACAGTGTGCAGCAGGCAGCACAGACCAAGACTAGTATCAAAATTAATGGGGGACATTTTAGTTGGGGGGACACATGGGGGGCACAGCTTGATGTAGGGGGGGCCGTGGCCCCCCCTGGCGACGCCACTGCCAATAGGAAGAGCTATGCCCCACAACCTACTGGCTGCGCCGCGGACTTTGTGGGCTAGCACCCAAATTACACGCCATATATCCATAGTAGTTAGTTACTACCGTTAATGGGCCCAGTCAGTTTTGGCCTGACTGTGAACGCCTACTTATAAGTGTCAGTGACAGACAGGGAGATAGACTGCCATTTCTCCATACTCTTTAGTGACCCAATTCAGAAGCTGACAGTACAGGGTTTACCTGAGTAAGACACACTAGAGATATGCAATGACATGCCCTTATGATGACACTCTGAGCCAAGTAAAGGGAGAAACAGACCTTGGCACCAAAAATTTGTTTTTGTTTTTAAGGTACCTGCCCAACATGAAAAGAGCACTCCCAGACTGAACTGTCCTATTGTACAAGAAGTTATCCTTTATGAACCAACAGTATTGCCAATTGATGCAAGCAAAAGAGCTCATCTAAAATCCATTGTCTCCTCATGGTTGAGGGACAATACCATCTGTTTGTGAGCTGTATGGCCTTACCCCTACAATAGAGTCATAAATTCCTAATAGCTCCCCCAGCTCTGTTCAGACAAAGTGTAAGATTAAAGACAAGAACTTTATCACATTTGCATTACACACTGAGGACAAACAAACAAAAGGTTCTGCAACAGTAAACCTGATCCCTCCCCCTGTGTTGGTGACTATGTCCCCATGCACTGGGGCTATTATGGGTTTACATAGATTCCATGCTCTGGCCAGTATATGGGGGACCCCTGAGTTACATATTATGGCCAGATCTTTAGGGATCCCCACCACAAATCTATTATAACTGATTCCCAGTAGGGATATCTGTTGTAATGGTGTCTTTTTGCAGCCCTGTTTCATGTGTAGCTTGTTGGCTCACAAATGAAACAGGTCTCTGTCTCTGCAATTGTATGTGTGGTTGAAAGCCACCCCACCTTACATCTCTGTGCGGACAGAGTCGTTTTATGTGTCCAGATTGCAGACAATGGAAACACTGTATATTCTCCCACTTTCTTCTTTGAAGAGCACTAGAATACACAGATATTTTGTTAGCTGCCATCCCCTTTAATGTGCAGCCATCTTGCATTTTTTTTATTAAATGCTACCTTCTTCCTGATTTTTATAGATTTGTGAATCTTTAGCAAATCCTGCCTGATCTGCTCTATTACCATTGCTGCGTCAATCAGTGATGTCTCCTTAGCTGCAGTTAACCCCTTAAGGACACAGGGCGTACAGGTACGCTCTTGTGCCCTGGTACTTAAGGACACAGGGCGTACATGTACGCCCTGTGCATTTTCGATCACTGCGGTGCGGCTGGCAGTGATCGGAACCCGGTGCCTGCTCAAATCATTGAGCAGGCACCTAGGCTAAATGCGCGGGGGGGTACCGTGACCCCCCCATGTCAGCGATCGCGGCAAACCGCAGGTCAATTCAGACCTGCGGTTTGCTGTGATTTCTGCAGTTTATGATCCCCGCGGTCCCTGACCGCGGGGATCAGAAACTTTAGGATTCAAAACTTTGTCCAGTATCCCTCCCCCTGCACCCCTGAGTTATTTGGGCACGATGGGAGGTGCAGGGGGAAGGTTGCGGGCGGTGCGGTAGGCGGGCGGTGCGGTAGGCGGGATCGCGATCCCCGCCCGCCTCCCATTGCGTAATCGTTGGCGTCTAGTGGGTATACCAGGGTGCCAGCACATTGCTGGCACCCTGGTATAAACAGCTGACATCGGTGATGCGATGTCAGCCGTTTAACCCTTTCCATACAGCATACATGTATGGAAAAGGTTAACAGCTCAGGGAGCTCCCTCCCTCTCCCATCGGGGGGCTGCTGTGCCTTTGCAGTCCCCCGAATGGAGAGGGAGAGAGCTTTCAGGCAGCCCCCCAAGCCCCGTCCTTACCCTTTCCCGTCTGCGCAGTTCTGAACACTACTGAGCAGACGGGGAAGGTTCCCATGGCAACAGGACGCCTTCTCAGGCGTCCTGCTGTCCATGGTTCTGAACAGATCTGTGCTGAAAGCATAGATCTGTTCAGACAAAGTGTAAGTAAAATACAGTACAGTACAATATATATTGTACTGTACTGTATTATGCAGACATCAGACCCACTGGATCTTCAAGAACCAAGTGGGTCTGGGCCCAAAAAAAGTGAAAAAAGTGAAAATAAAGTAAAAATCAAAAAACACATTTATCACTGATTAAAAATGAAAAAAATAAAATTCCCTACACATTTTTGGTATCGCCGCGTCCGTAACGACCTGATCTATAAAACGGTAATGTTACTTTACCCGAACGGTGAACGCCATAAAAATAAAAAATTTAAAACTATGATGAAATTGGAATTTTGCCCACCTTACTTCCCAAAAAAGGTAATAAAAGTGATCAAAAAAGTCGCATCTACGCCAAAATTGTAACAATCAAACTGTTATCTCATCCCGCAAAAATCATACCCTACCCAAGATAATCGCCCAAAAACTGAAAAAGTTATGGCTCTTAGACTATGGAAACACTAAAACATGATTTCTTTTGTTTCAAAAATGAAATCATTGTGTAAAACTTACATAAAAAAAAAAAGTATACATATTAGGTATCGCCGCGTCCGTATTGACCGGCTCTATAAAAATATCACATGACCTAACCCCTCAGATGACCACCGTAAAAAAATAAAAATAAAAACGGTGTAAAAAATGCCATTTTTTGTCATCTTCCGTCACAAAAAGTGTAATAGCAAGCAATCAAAAAGTCATGTGCACCCCAAAATAGTGCCAATCAAACCGTCATCTCATCCCACAAAAAATGAGACCCTACTTAAGATAATCGCCCAAAAATTGAAAAAACTATGGATCTTAGACTATGGAGACACTAAAACATTTTTTTTGTTTTAAAAATGAAATTATTGTGTAAAACGTACATAAATAAAAAAAATTGTATACATATTGGGTATCACCGCGTCCGTGACAACCTGCTCTATAAAATTACCACATGATCTAACCTGTCAGATGAATGGTGTAAATAACAAAAAAAAAAACGGTGCCAAAAAAGCAATTTCTTGTTACCTTGCCGCACAAAAAGTGTAATGTAGAGCAACCAAAAATCATATGTACCCTAAACTTGTACCAACAAAACTGCCACCCTATCCCATAGTTTCTAAAATGGGGTCACTTTTTTGGAGTTTCTACTCTAGGGGTGCATCAGGGGGGCTTCAAATGGGACATGGTGTCAAAAAAAACAGTCCAGCAAAATCTGCCTTCCAAAAACCGTATGGCATTCCTTTCCTTCTGCGCCCTGCCGTGTGACCGTACAGCGGTTTACGACCACATATGGGATGTTTCTGTAAACTAAAGAATCAGGGCCATAAATAATGAGTTTTGTTTGGCTGTTAACCCTTGCTTTGTAACTGGAAAAAAAATATTAAAATGGAAAATCTGTCAAAAAAGTGAAATTTTGAAATTGTATCTCTATTTTCCATTAAATCTTGTGTAACACTTAAAGGGTTAGCGGCGTTTATAAAATCAGTTTTGTATACCTTGAGGGGTGTAGTTTCTTAGATGGGGTAACTTTTATGGAGTTTCTACTCTAGGGGTGCATCAGGGGGGCTTCAAATGGGACATGGTGTCAAAAAACCAGTCCAGCAAAACATGCCTTCCAAAAACCAAACGGCGCACCTTTCACTCTACGCCCCGCTGTGTGGCCGTACAGTAGTTTACGGCCACATATGGGGTGTTTCTGTAAACGGCAGAGTCAGGGCAATAAAGATACAGTCTTGTTTGGCTGTTAACCCTTGCTTTGTTAGTGGAAAAAATGGGTTAAAATGGAAAATTAGGCAAAAAAATGAAATTCTCAAATTTCATCCCCATTTGCCAATAACTCTTGTGCAACACCTAAAGGGTTAAAAAAGTTTGTAAAATCAGTTTTGAATACCTTGAGGGGTGTAGTTTCTTAGATGGGGTCACTTTTATGGAGTTTCTACTCTAGGGGTGCATCAGGGGGGCTTCAAATGGGACATGGTGTCAAAAAACCAGTCCAGCAAAACCTGCCTTCCAAAAACCAAACGGCGCACCTTTCACTCTACGCCCCGCTGTGTGGCCGTACAGTAGTTTACGGCCACATATGGGGTGTTTCTGTAAACGGCAGAGTCAGGGCAATAAAGATACAGTCTTGTTTGGCTGTTAACCCTTGCTTTGTTAGTGGAAAAAATGGGTTAAAATGGAAAATTAGGCAATAAAATGAAATTCTCAAATTTCATCCCCATTTGCCAATAACTCTTGTGCAACACCTAAAGGGTTAACAAAGTTTGTAAAATCAGTTTTGAATACCTTGAGGGGTGTAGTTTATAGAAAGGGGTCATTTTTGGGTGGTTTCTATTATGTAAGCCTCGCAAAGTGACTTCAGAGCTGTAGTGGTCCCTAAAAATTGGTTTTTTGTAAATTTCTGAAAAATTTCAAGATTTGCTTCTAAACTTCTAAGCCTTGTAACATCCCCAAAAAATAAAATATCATTCCCAAAATAATTCAAACATGAAGTAGACATATGGGGAATGTAAAGTCATCACAATTTTTAGGGGTATTACTATGTATTACAGAAGTAGAGAAACTGAAACTTTGAAATTGGCAAATTTTTCCCAATTTTTGGTAAATTTGACATTTTTTTATGCAAAAAAAATATTTTTTTTTAACTTTTTTTTACCAGTGTCATAAAGTACAATATGTGACGAAAAAACAATCTCAGAATGGCCTGGATAAGTCAAAGCGTTTTAAAGTTATCATCACTTAAAGTGACACTGGTCAGATTTGCAAAAAATGGCCTGGTCCTAAGGTGTAAAAAGGCTGTGTCCCTAAGGGGTTAAACGAATTGTGGTATCAAGATATGGAAACTTCTCCACAAACATACGTATCATGTCTTGTGGGGCTCCTACACCATCATCCTTTGTCACCTTCCTATACATAGCTTCAAACCTCCCACAAAGCGACAAGGGATCATCATGGATGGTAGGCCTGAAGTTACTTAGGACCTCTGGGCTAACGTCTGTATGCCCTGTTACCAATTTCATGAGGATGGAAAGCCTGTCTTCCTCATCATGAAATAGGCCATTCCTGGAGGCAATTTTTTCTATGACCTCATATCTTTGAAAAAGATGTGTAGGCAACCAAAGCTTGAACAGTTTCATGCGATATTCTGGAGGGGCAGAAAATTTCTGGCAATTTACCTCAAAAGTATCACAGGAAGTGAAAGGATCTGTGTCTGGATGATATGTAGGAATCAGTGTACATATCTTTAGCAGAAATTGCATCCTCTCCATGTTATGGAAAGAATGCAATTCTGCAGCATTGCTGTGACACGTCTGTGGGTTGGAAGTGGTCTGTAAATGTCCCATGCCACCTCCTAATCCACGAATGGTGTCACCAGCAGCACTTTGTACAGCTATTGGCGTGGAATCAGTCTGATTGGAGGCAGCCATAGGAGCGCTCTCACTCATATCTGTCCCCCTGTTTGCACTCAAAACACAAATTTGTGCAAATCTTTGTGATGTAAGAGCTCAGTTATTGTCTTCTACATGTTGCTAATTTTCTCATCCCTCTCAGTTAACTTGGTCCTCAGGTCAGCCGTTATCACCTCTGTAGAGGCTGATTTTTCCTTATAGCCCGTTATCTCCATATACAGCTGTATAAAAACTTTATCAACATCTGCATAATATTTTTCTTTCTCAGCTAACTGAGACTGCAGCATACTAATCAGACTGTCTTTTTCTTTGTGTTGTGTTTTTAGACTAGAAACCTGTTTAACTGTTTCTGCACAACAATAACAATGCAAATTTACAGGGGCCTTTGCCTCTTCAAATGATTCCACCTTCTCCAGCTTGCTAATGGCATCATCAAATATGCACATCAGCTTAGCAAGCATGTGAAGGCGCTTGGACGTTTGTTTGAGCACACCACGTTTAGCAATGTGCAATTTGTCATAGGAATCAGCTTGATCTACCAGAGATTCCCATAACATTTGCACAGATTCATTTGATCTAGGCAATACAGGGTTAAATGTACTGTATCTAGTTAACTTTTCAAAAGTCCCATGTCCTGCTTTGTCACTCATGGTTATCCCTGCAAACTATGTGTTACTCCTGTATTCTGCTGCTTGGGTCCAAGAAAGCCTCTTTTACCAACCAGCAGGATTCTACTGAAGGACTGGAAAACAAATGAAAGAAAAAACAAAAATAGAAAACAAAAACAAGCACCTCACAGGTTATAATGGGAAACAAAAAGAAACGGTCAGTAACCTAGGAATGTCACTTACATAGGTTCTCTGTAATCAATTGAACTAACACTAGGACTCAATCAAACTGTGTTACCTGTCCGAATCTCCCAGGTCTAAAAACCTAAATTCACAGTATAACAGCAATTTCAACAGTATATCCTAACAGAGATCAATTAAAACATTTGGGCCTAGCTCACCATTGAAGAGGTGATTTTAGCCTCTTGGAAAATGGAGATTTATGTATATCTCCGTTTCCCATCCCTTCTATTCTATTCCTAGCATGTTGCCCTTGTTTCCCATACAACCCGATTATTCTGTGTATAATTACACCTCTTCCAGTCCTTCATATACCCCAGGAGCAACACACAACCCTCGCAGATACTTATATATAAAAATAGTTTACTGATAACATAGAGATAACAAAGCAAACGACATTATACATAAAGATACAGATAACACAATACATTGAGGATACCACCACCCACAGCCACCTCCATTCCTGCGCACCCTGGATGCTAAGCAAATGTGGCTAATAACGTGCATGTATATACAGTATATACAGAGTCCACTAATATACAGCCTACTGGATCTACTCTTCTAACCAACTCACATCCAGTACCTGACCATTAGTACATGTACATATAGAGACTCATGCATAAACAGCATATATAATCTAACTGGTAATACAATTGCAGACTGCAAATATCTATATGTACACATATAAAGTCTTCTGGGATATTATACTTATATACATACCCACATAAGCGCACATATAACTTAGCTTGCTCCTGCATCCATCCAAAAAGAGCAGACCCACCCTCACTCCCAACTTTCACCTATATCTTGCTGTGTCCCAACCCCCCCACCATAGACGCCACCCTGTGACCACCCAAATATCTTCCCCCATCTCTTGGTCAAGAGGATGCTGTTCAACTGCCTTAGATAGGGTCCAATTATTAGGCATATTTGTGTGGTCATCAGGAGGAGGTTCTGGCTAAAAGCCATATTTCCCTTAACACGCATGCAAATAAAAATAAAAAATAAAATTGCACCCCCAAAAAGTGTGTGTGTGTGTGTGGGGGGGGGGGGGGGGGGCAAACTGCAGCACCCCTGAGGGGGGGGGGGTCTAGGGTCACAGAGCTAACTGCTGTGGACCCCAGACACCCGATCAGGGGGCTCACAGACCAAAAAAAAATATATATATTTTTTTTACCTAATCTAACCCTAAACTTGCCCTAACTACCCCTGCCTACACCTCCCACTACCTGCCTGCCCCTGCCTCCTAAGGTGCCTGATGGCACCAAAAACTCACAAGTTGGTGGGCAGCGCGATCTCCTGCTGCTCTCCCCACTCCATGGACCGGAATGAGGGGGGGAGTAGAGCAGCGGCGGAGATTTAAACCTGCCGCGCTCCGCCCACATGCCACATGGGGACCAATCACAGGTGATCCTGAGAGGTGACGTGATCGCCACCTCACAGGATCGCAGTATGGTCATTGGTGATTGGTGGATCATCAAAGACCCGAATAACCCGGAAACGCAGAAAACCACAGGTCTGAATTCACCTGCGGCTTTCCTGCGATCACCGACATCAGGGGGGTCACAAGACTCCCCTGGGCATTGGTGCAGAGTGCCTGCCGAATGATTTCGGCAGGCATTTGGTTCCAATCACCGCAGGCGGTGCTGCAGTGATTGGAAATTCTCAGGACGTACCGGTACGCCCTGTGTCCTTAAGCACCAGGACATCAGGGCATAACGGTACGCCCTGTCAATCTTGTTTCACATTTAATGGTGTGTGTGGGGTCGTTGTCTTGTTGGAACATTCATTTCAAGGGCATTTCCTCTTCAACATAAGGCAGCATGAACTCTTTAAGTATTCTGATGTATTCAAACTGATCCACGATCCCTGGTATGCGATAAATAGGCCCAACACCTTAGTATGGGAATCATCCCCATATCATGATGCTTGCACCACCATGCTTCACTGTCTTCACAGTGTACTGTGGCTTGAATTCAGTGTTTGGGGGTCATCTGACAAGCTGTCTCTGGCCACTAGACCCAGTCCACAAAATGTCTCTTTAGGCCAGTCAATGTGCTCTTTGGCAAATTATAACCTTTTCAGCATGTCTTTTTTTCAACAGTGGGACTTTGCGGGGGCTTCTTGCAGATAGCTTGGCTTCACATAGGCGTCTTCTCATTGTAACAGTACTCACAGGTAACTTTAGACCTTCTTTGATTTTCCCAGAGCTGATTTTTGGCTGAGTCCTTGCCATTTTGGCTATTGTTCTATCCATTTGAATGGTCGTTTTTCGCTTTCTTCCATGTCTTTCAGGTTTTGGTTGCCATTTTAAAGCATTTGCGATCATTTTAGCTAAGCAGCCTATCATTTTCTGCACTTCTTTATATATTTTCCCCTCTCCAATCAACTTTTTATTCAAGGTACACTGTTCTTCTGAACAATGTCTGGAACAACCCATTTTCCTCAGAATTTCAGAGAGAAATGCACTGTAACCAGCATGTACAACATTTGTTGCCTTCCTTCCTTAAATAAGGGCAATAATTGCCACCTGTTTTTCTAAGAATAAATGACCTCACTCATGCCTCTTTCAATAAGTGATTGAATTACAGAGAATCAGCAGCATGCATGTCACAACTGTTGGGTCTGTTTGGTTTCTATTACTCTACTACACCCGCTAGTAAATTATTTGCCATGTAAAAATATCATTTCTACCAAAAACAGAGGTTGATCAGGTTAGTGATGCCTGACTGCTATTATTTTGAACACAACTGTATATGACTAGCAGGAACAATATATCATCCGCATGTGAATTGTAGACACAGCAAAGGCAAAATCTATAGAGCACCATGTCCACCAAATGATTCATTACTCTCAGTAGAAGCACTGGTAAAATATAGCAAACACAAGACATTTAGAATAACACTAACTTCTGATCAGGTTTTGTAACATAAGAGTCTTAATTTGGGAAATAAAAGTAATATTTTTGCTATTTCACATTGAAAATACAATAAGTGGGAAAGGGGTAAATGCTAGTAATCTGGCTGCTCTGTATATATAATTAGTGTGTCATAAAGAGAAACAACTCTTGCAGATCTGATACCTTTGGATGGCCAACAAAAATAGAAACAATGATGTTACACAGCAAGCTTTCGAGACAGTGTCTGAAGAAACCGCAATATACAGGTCCTTCTCAAATAATTAGCATATTGTGTTAAAGTTAATTATTTTCTGTAATGTACTGATAAACATTAGACTTTCATATATTTTAGATTCATTACACACCAACTGAAGTAGTTCAAGCCTTTTATTGTTTTAATATTGATGATTTTGGCATACAGCTCATGAAAACCCCAAATTCCCATCTCAAAAAATTAGCATATCATGAAATGGTTCTCTAAACGAGCTATTAACCTAATCATCTGAATCAACTAATTAACTCTAAACACCTGCAAAAGATTCCTGAGGCTTTTAAAAACTCCCAGCCTGGTTCATTACTCAAAACCCAAAACCGCAATCATGGGTAAGACTGCCGACCTGACTGCTGTCCAGAAGGCCATCATTGACACCCTCAAGCAAGAGGGTAAGACACAGAAAGAAATTTCTGAACGTATAGGCTGTTCCAAGAGTGCTGTATCAAGGCACCTCAGTGGGAAGTCTGTGGGAAGGAAAAAGTGTGGCAGAAAATGCTGCACAACGAGAAGAGGTGACCGGACCCTGAGGAAGATTGTGGAGAAGGACCGATTCCAGACCTTGGGGGACATGCGGAAGCAGTGGACTGAGTCTGGAGTAGAAACATCCAGAGCCACCGTGTACAGGCGTGTGCAGGAAATGGGCTACAGGTGCCGCATTCCCCAGGTCAATCCACTTTTGAACCAGAAACAGCGGCAGAAGCGCCTGACCTGGGCTACAGAGAAGCAGCACTGGACTGTTGCATGTCATTCGGAAATCAAGGTGCCAGATTCTGGAGGAAGACTGGGGAGAGGGAAATGCCAAAATGCCTGAAGTCCAGTGTCAAGTACCCACAGTCAGTGATGGTCTGGGGTGCCATGTCAGCTGCTGGTGTTGGTCCACTGTGTTTTATCAAGGGCAGGGTCAATGCAGCTAGCTGTCAGGAGATTTTGGAGCACTTCATGCTTCCATCTGCTGAAAAGCTTTATGGAGATGAAGATTTCATTTTTCAGCACGACCTGGCACCTGCTCACAGTGCCAAAACCACTGGTAAATGGTTTACTGACCATGGTATTACTGTGCTCAATTGGCCTGCCAACTCTCCTGACCTGAACCCCATAGAGAATCTGTGGGATATTGGGAAGAGAAAGTTGAGAGACGCAAGACCCAACACTCTGGATGAGCTTAAGGCCGCTATCGAAGCATCCTGGGCCTCCATAACACCTCAGCAGTGCCACAGGCTGATTGTCTCCATGCCACGCCGCATCGAAGCAGTCATTTCTGCAAAAGGATTCCCGAACAAGTATTGAGTGCATAACTGAACATAATTATTTGAAGTGTAGCAAAAACGAGATGGGGGCGGCACCACTCACAGCGGCTCGGCGTGCAAGCGTGCCAGAATCCAATGCAGGATATGGCTGTGGAGGACACACACAGGCGGCGGTGCTCAGCTATGAAAGCAAGACTCAAGCTGAAGGTAATGTAGAAAGATGAAAAAATAGCGGCACTCACCAGTGTGGTCAAATATTGCAGCTTTATTGTAATCCACAAAAACATCAGGCAGTGGGGGAGAGGCAGTTCACCGCACGCACAGGTCAGCGGCGGCCGTTTCGCGCTGAATGCGCTTCATCAGGCTGAACGTCAATGCGTGCTGGTGCACAGCTCCTTTTTAAGTGCCGGCGTGAGCTGCTGTCATGGAAACTGACAACTCAGGTCACGTCCGCACTGGGGAGATAATTAAAACAACGTACATATTAAAACAATGTGCAAGTAATGCGCATGCAATCGCCAAAGAAAGCGCACATATAGAACACGGTAAAGGGGGGGGAAATGAAAGAGTGGAAGCCCTGCATACTTAGGATATTACAAAAACGGACTTAGATCATTTCTATCATTGAGTCCTAATTCCCCCAGGGCTCCCGTGCGCAATACCCATTTGGCTTCTCTCTGTAGCAGGAGGCGGTGTCTATCTCCCCCTTGAGGGGGCGTGGATACGACTTCCAACCCGGAAAAACAGATACACTTCGTGTCACCATTGTGCACACTTCTGATATGTTCTATCAGTCTCGGACAACCTTTGCCGGTTTTGATAGAATTGAAGTGTTCTCTTATCCGTTCGAAGAGGCATCTAATGGTTTTACCGATGTAAAACCGTCCACACGTGCACATCAATAAGTAAACCACATAGGTACTCCGGCAATTGATGAAATTATTGACTTTATGCCGAATACCGGCAAATTCAATAATCTTTTTCTGTGGATTATTGGTGCAAAGTGAACAATTTCCACACCTGTAATTACCATTAGGTCGATTACTTGTGAGCCAATTTTTACTGCTGTCTTTTTGGAGCCTACTTCTAACAATTTTGTCTTTAACTGTGTGACTCCTTCTGAAGGAGATAAGGGGTCTCTGTCCTGTCAGCTCATTTAGAGTTGCGTCCCTCCTTAAAACGTCCCAGTTTTTGAATATGACTGATCGGATGCGGTCAGCCATAGGGCTGTATTTAAAGGAGAACGCAAATCTACTGCTTTTTGCTGAATCTGTACCTTTCTCCCTTCTCCGATTCTCACCCCTCAAGAGATAATCTTGTGAGAAGATTTCCTCTACCTTTTCCATATCTTTATTGAGTGTATTTTCAGGGTAACCTCTCTTCATTAGACGGTGTTTGAGGTCATTCGCCTGTCTACGATAACCACTGTCTCTGCTATTTATACGTCTCAGTCTAATGAATTGACCGTATGGGACAGCTTTTTTGACACTCTCTGGGTGGAAGCTGTCGTGGTGGAGCAAGGAGTTGGTCGCCGTGGGCTTACGGAAGCCCTCCGTGACCAACTCGTCGCCTTCCACCAAGACAGCCACATCCAGGAATTGCAATTTATCTCCCCCGAAGTTCACCGTGAAAGTCATGCCCATATCATTTCTATTCATATAATCAACGAAATGATTGCACTCTTCCTCTGTACCTTCCCAGACTATGAATATATCATCTACAAACCGCAGATATGTCTTTAATTTGGACAGAAAGGGATTACTCACAGAATAAACATACCTATCCTCTAGTCTGGAAAGGTACATATTGGCGAAGGTGCAGGAGACGGGGGTCCCCATAGCCGTGCCGAGTTTTTGTCTGAACCACTCGCCATCAAATTGGAATACATTGTTGGTTAAAACAAATTTAAGCGCCTCCCCTACAAACTCACAATATATAGGGCTCTTACCAAGGTTCACCACGATGTCGAGGACAGCCTCTACACCGGCATCATGAGGGATGCGGGTGTAGAGGCTCTCCACATCGAGGGATACCAGATGGTAATTCTTCTGCCAACAAATATCCTTCAGGGCCAATAGAAAATCATTGGTGTCCCTGAGGTAGGCGGGGGCGCTACTGAGTACCGGTCGCAACAGCCAATCCAAATACTTGGAGATAGGCTCAGTCACTGAGCCAATCCCCGCAACGATAGGACGTCCCGGGGGGTGGCTCAGCGACTTGTGGATTTTCGGAAGAAAATACCATGAGGGTTTGGCTGGTGAGAGCGGGACAAGTTTTTCCAACAGATTTTTAGGTAAAAAACCAATCCCTATATATTTCTTGACAAGGGATTGTAGTGACGACTGGGTATCCGGCAAGGGGTCCCCCCGTAACCTTTCATATACCCCAGTATCGCCCAATTGTCTAAGGGCTTCGTTGACATAAAATTCTCTGGACATGAGAACTATATTGCCCCCCTTGTCCGCTGGTTTCACTATTATATCCTCCTGTGAACGTAGCCATTGTAAGGCTTTTTGTTCCTCGCTAGTAATATTGGGTTGAGCGGTGGAATATATTACCGCTTTAATATCCCTCATGACTTGGTATTGGAAGATATCAATGCTACTCCCAGCGGGCATAGGGGGGCAAAAAGTGGATCTGACTCCACCACTAAATGGTACGACGGACGCATCGCAGGGGGATGCCTCAGTGGTATCCATTCCAGTTAGGAATGCTAGGCAGGCTTGTTCCTCTTCACTCAATTTATTTGATATTTGGAAGGCTCCAGAGTCCATCTGAAGTGGTACTTCTCCCAATGTTGTGGCTAGAGCACACTGCACACTACCGGCTCATCAGTACACCAGATCCGCATTTTGCAACTATCCTTACGATATGGCTACAGAGGTATCCAGCCAGTCCCTACTGGAAGGCAGACAGGGGGCAGAGGATTTCTTCACACAATGCAACGCCAAAGATGCCCTGCAAAATTTAAGCACTCGCGCACTTGAAGCTAAAGTTGCGCAACTGGCAGATAAGGAGATTCGTCTCTTCTGGACAGTTAAATCACTGAAATCTTATCAAGAAAGTGGAAGAGTGCCCAGGGGCTTAAGGATTTATAAGGTTCCCGCACAGTTTGAACATGATGAGTTGTTTTTAAAAGAATGGCAGTCACTGCACATGAGTTTCTCTCTGCAAATACTAGAAACTGTATTGAAAAGAGATATAAAAGAGTATGACATCATCAAAGACGAACTGGATAAAGCCCGAGGAGAGCTGGAATCCAGATTACCTGAAACCTTAATGGACGCTTTTGAAAAGAAGTTAAGTAAAAAATTAACTGTCATACAAGCAGAGGTAAAAGAACGAAAAAGAGATAAATTTGTCAGAGACAAACACGATTATGACACCGGTACCATTTTTAACTGGAATACTGGGAAAAGATTTAATAATAAAAGACAACAAAGGAAGAAAATCCCCCGACGTCAAAACAATGACTATTGGACAACAGATTCCGACTCCAGTATTTCGGATGATCCCGGCCATTTACCAGCCAATTCTGCAAGAGAGCCATGTGACCCTTTAGTAAAAGGATCAGAAGAGGAGGGAGAAAGAACAGGAAAAACAACAAGTGTCAGGAAATCGGGAAGAGAGAAGAAACAAGTCTCCTGGAGGAAGTAGATGACCCCCTCCACCCAGAGGAAAATTTAGTGATCAATTTGTCTGGTCACCCATTACCACCTGGGTGTGTTAAAATCCTGAACAAAGGACTTGGTTACAGCCTGACCGAAAAATTTGATCCAACAACCTTCGAGGTCGATTTGTTCAAAGCTACCCGCAAGCTCTATCTGCACAAGCTCTTCAAAGATACCCCACAGAAGCCAGCCACAACATTGGGAGAAGTACCACTTCAGATGGACTCTGGAGCCTTCCAAATATCAAATAAATTGAGTGAAGAGGAACAAGCCTGCCTAGCATTCCTAACTGGAATGGATACCACTGAGGCATCCCCCTGCGATGCGTCCGTCGTACCATTTAGTGGTGGAGTCAGATCCACTTTTTGCCCCCCTATGCCCGCTGGGAGTAGCATTGATATCTTCCAATACCAAGTCATGAGGGATATTAAAGCGGTAATATATTCCACCGCTCAACCCAATATTACTAGCGAGGAACAAAAAGCCTTACAATGGCTACGTTCACAGGAGGATATAATAGTGAAACCAGCGGACAAGGGGGGCAATATAGTTCTCATGTCCAGAGAATTTTATGTCAACGAAGCCCTTAGACAATTGGGCGATACTGGGGTATATGAAAGGTTACGGGGGGACCCCTTGCCGGATACCCAGTCGTCACTACAATCCCTTGTCAAGAAATATATAGGGATTGGTTTTTTACCTAAAAATCTGTTGGAAAAACTTGTCCCGCTCTCACCAGCCAAACCCTCATGGTATTTTCTTCCGAAAATCCACAAGTCGCTGAGCCACCCCCCGGGACGTCCTATCGTTGCGGGGATTGGCTCAGTGACTGAGCCTATCTCCAAGTATTTGGATTGGCTGTTGCGACCGGTACTCAGTAGCGCCCCCGCCTACCTCAGGGACACCAATGATTTTCTATTGGCCCTGAAGGATATTTGTTGGCAGAAGAATTACCATCTGGTATCCCTCGATGTGGAGAGCCTCTACACCCGCATCCCTCATGATGCCGGTGTAGAGGCTGTCCTCGACATCGTGGTGAACCTTGGTAAGAGCCCTATATATTGTGAGTTTGTAGGGGAGGCGCTTAAATTTGTTTTAACCAACAATGTATTCCAATTTGATGGCGAGTGGTTCAGACAAAAACTCGGCACGGCTATGGGGACCCCCGTCTCCTGCACCTTCGCCAATATGTACCTTTCCAGACTAGAGGATAGGTATGTTTATTCTGTGAGTAATCCCTTTCTGTCCAAATTAAAGACATATCTGCGGTTTGTAGATGATATATTCATAGTCTGGGAAGGTACAGAGGAAGAGTGCAATCATTTCGTTGATTATATGAATAGAAATGATATGGGCATGACTTTCACGGTGAACTTCGGGGGAGATAAATTGCAATTCCTGGATGTGGCTGTCTTGGTGGAAGGCGACGAGTTGGTCACGGAGGGCTTCCGTAAGCCCACGGCGACCAACTCCTTGCTCCACCACGACAGCTTCCACCCAGAGAGTGTCAAAAAAGCTGTCCCATACGGTCAATTCATTAGACTGAGACGTATAAATAGCAGAGACAGTGGTTATCGTAGACAGGCGAATGACCTCAAACACCGTCTAATGAAGAGAGGTTACCCTGAAAATACACTCAATAAAGATATGGAAAAGGTAGAGGAAATCTTCTCACAAGATTATCTCTTGAGGGGTGAGAATCGGAGAAGGGAGAAAGGTACAGATTCAGCAAAAAGCAGTAGATTTGCGTTCTCCTTTAAATACAGCCCTATGGCTGACCGCATCCGATCAGTCATATTCAAAAACTGGGACGTTTTAAGGAGGGACGCAACTCTAAATGAGCTGACAGGACAGAGACCCCTTATCTCCTTCAGAAGGAGTCACACAGTTAAAGACAAAATTGTTAGAAGTAGGCTCCAAAAAGACAGCAGTAAAAATTGGCTCACAAGTAATCGACCTAATGGTAATTACAGGTGTGGAAATTGTTCACTTTGCACCAATAATCCACAGAAAAAGATTATTGAATTTGCCGGTATTCGGCATAAAGTCAATAATTTCATCAATTGCCGGAGTACCTATGTGGTTTACTTATTGATGTGCACGTGTGGACGGTTTTACATCGGTAAAACCATTAGATGCCTCTTCGAACGGATAAGAGAACACTTCAATTCTATCAAAACCGGCAAAGGTTGTCCGAGACTGATAGAACATATCAGAAGTGTGCACAATGGTGACACGAAGTGTATCTGTTTTTCCGGGTTGGAAGTCGTATCCACGCCCCCTCAAGGGGGAGATAGACACCGCCTCCTGCTACAGAGAGAAGCCAAATGGGTATTGCGCACGGGAGCCCTGGGGGAATTAGGACTCAATGATAGAAATGATCTAAGTCCGTTTTTGTAATATCCTAAGTATGCAGGGCTTCCACTCTTTCATTTCCCCCCCCTTTACCGTGTTCTATATGTGCGCTTTCTTTGGCGATTGCATGCGCATTACTTGCACATTGTTTTAATATGTACGTTGTTTTAATTATCTCCCCAGTGCGGACGTGACCTGAGTTGTCAGTTTCCATGACAGCAGCTCACGCCGGCACTTAAAAAGGAGCTGTGCACCAGCACGCATTGACGTTCAGCCTGATGAAGCGCATTCAGCGCGAAACGGCCGCCGCTGACCTGTGCGTGCGGTGAACTGCCTCTCCCCCACTGCCTGATGTTTTTGTGGATTACAATAAAGCTGCAATATTTGACCACACTGGTGAGTGCCGCTATTTTTTCATCTTTCTACATTACCTTCATAATTATTTGAAGGTTGACTTTTTTTGTATTAAAAACACTTTTCTTTTATTGGTCGGATGAAATATGCTAATTTTTTGAGACAGGAATTTTGGGTTTTCATGAGCTGTATGCCAAAATCATCAATATTAAAACAATAAAAGGCTTGAACTACTTCAGTTGGTGTGTAATGAATCTAAAATATATAAAAGTCTAATGTTTATCAGTACATTACAGAAAATAATGAACTTTATCACAATATGCAAATTTTTTGAGAAGGACCTGTATATCTACAAAAAGAGCAGAAGCTTAACCCCTTCAGGGCCCTGCCATTTTTCACCTTATGGACCAGGCGTTTTTTTTTTTAAATTTGACATGTCACTTTATGTGGTAATAACTTTGGAAGACTTTTTACTTATCTAGGCCATTCTCGTGACACATTGTAATTTATGATAGTGGTAAATTTCTGTCAATATTTTTCATTTTTATTTAAAAAATAATAATAATTTACCAAAAAAATGGGAAAAATTTGCAAAGTTTCAATTTATCTGCTCTTAAAACAGATAGTGATACCTCATATAATAGTTATTACTTTACATTTCCCATATGTCTACTTTATGTTTGGATAATGTTGTGAATGCCATTTTATTTTTTTGGGGACGTTAGAAGGCTTAGAAGTTTAGAAGCAAATCTTGAAATTGTTCAGAACATTTCCAAAACCCACTTTTTAAGGACCAGTTCAGGTCTGAAGTCACTTTGTGGGGCTTGCATAATAGAAACCACCCAAAAAAGTTACCCCATTTTAGAAACTACACCCCTAACAGTATTCAAAACTGCTTTTACAAACTTTGTTAACCCTTTAGGTGTTCCACAAGAATTAAAGGAAAATTTAGATGAAATTTCAGAATTTCCGTTTTGATCCATTTTTTTCCAGTAACAAAGTAAGGGTTAACAAAACTCAATATTTATTATACCAATTCTGTAGTTTACAGAAACACCCCATATGTGTTCGTAAACTGCTGTACGGGCACATGGCAGGGCGCAGAAGGAAAGGAATGCCATATGGTTTTTGGACAGCAGATTTCACTGGGATAATTTTAAGTTGCCATGTCACATTTGCACCCCTAGAGCAGAAACTCCCAAAAATATAGCCCATTTTGAAAACTACAGGATTAGGTGGCAGTTTTGTTGGTACTATTTTAGGGAACATATGATTTTTGGTTGCTTTATATTACACTTTTTGTGGGGCAAGGTAACAAAAAAAATTGCTGTTTTGGCACAGTTTTTTTGGGGTTATTTACAATGTTCATCTGACAGGTTAGATCATGTGCTATTTTTATAGAGCATGTTGTTATGGACACGACATAACCAAATATTACAACTTTTTTTGTTTGTTGTTGGTTGTTTCTGAGAGCCATAGTTTTTTTGTTTTTCTGGACGATTGTCTTATGTAGGGGCACATTTTTTTCAGGACGAGATGACGGTTTGATTGGTACTATTTTGGGGTGCGTATCATTTTTTGATCGCTTGGTATTACACTTTTTGTGATGTAAGGTGACAAAAATGTTTATATATTTTTTTACAGTGTTCATCTGAGGGGTTAAGTCATGTGATATTTTTATACAGAAGGTTGTTATAGACGCGGCAATACCTAATAATATGTATTCTTTTTATTATTTATTTAAGTTTTACACAATAAAAGCATTTTTGAAACAAAAAAAATCATGTTTTAGTGTCTCCATATTTTGAGAGCCATATTTATTTTTATTTTTTGGGAGATTGTCTTAGGTAGGCGCTCATTTTTTGTGGGATGAGATGACCGTTTATATGGTACTATTTTGGGGTGCATATGACTTTTCGATTGCTTGGTATTACACTTTTTGTGATGTAAGGTAACAGAAAATGGCTTTTTTGACGTATTATTATTTTTTTTTTTACGGTGTTCATCTGAGGGGTTAGGACATGTTATATTTTAATAGACCTGGTTGTTACGGACACTGCGATTTAACTTTTTTTAATACTTTTTTACTTTTAACACAATAAAAGTATTTTGGAAACAAAAAAAAAAAATCATGTTTTAGTGTCTCCATAGTCTGAGAGCCATAGTTTTTTACATTTTTTGCCTGATTGTTTTATGTAGGGGCTCATTTTTTCCGGGATGAGGTGACGGTTTGATTTGTACTATTTTAGGGGGGCATACGCATTTTTCATTGCTTGGTGTTGCACTTTTTGTGATGTAAAGTGACAAAAAAAATTATTGTTTTAGCACAGCTTTTATTTTATTTTTTCTATGGCGGTCAGGTGAGAAGGTAGATCATTTTTATAGAGTCGGGCGTTATGGCAATACCCACTATGTTATTTTATTTTTTAAGTTTCAATTTTATTTTATTTTTTTACAGTCCAACACCTAGGATCTCTGCTGATCAGCTGTTTGACGACACGTTCATTGGTCACGCAGTCTAGGAGCAGCTCAGCCCCATTCAAGTATATGGGGCTGAGCTGTGATACAAAGCACAATGTACATTATGGTGCTGTGCTTGGTAAGCTGCCTTTTTTTCTCTACCCCTTAGCTAAATTCTTGAACGCAATGACAGCAATAGCAGATCATGTCACAGTGACATTGACAAACATAGCTACGGGTAAACATATGTTCAATGGCGTTAGCCAACAGCATATTTAAAAACTCACTCCTCTGTTGCATGTGTTAGGCCTTTTTTTTTATAATCCAAAGCTTCCAAAACTTCTCCCTTATTGGGGGTAGATGATGATTAAATACACACTAGGTTATTGTAAAAAAAAACTGTGACTTGTTGGGAAATAAAGCATTCAAAATTTATGCCTTCATGGGGCGGAATGCCTGCCCATCGACACGCTTTTGCGTGTCATATGGGCAGGCATTCTGCCCCCATGAAGGCATACATTTTGAATGCTTTATTGTCAGAAAAAAGAGTGACTTGTTGTGACCAAGCCTCCAAAAATGATGACTTAAGGGGGGCAGAATGCATGCATATCTGATAATTGTCAACAGAAAAAGTGTTTTTGTTCTTAACGAGACTAGAAAAATTCTGTATTAGTTGAGAGCAGCAGGAGTACAGTGTGGAAAGGGTAAGGTAATAGCAGCATATGGTATCAACAGTAGTGGTAGCATAGCATGGAACATACAAGGCAGTAGAGCGTCTGTTTATGGTGATACGCATTTTTCATCGCTTGGTGTTGCACTTTTTGTGATGTAAAGTGACAAAAAAAAATATTGTTTTAGCACAGCTTTTATTTTATTTTTTCTATGGCGATCAGGTCAGGAGGTAGATCATTTTTATAGAATCTGGGTGTTGTGGCTGGAGGTCTCAGTTTGACAATTTGCCTCAACCTCGAGCAGCACATGAAAAAACTGTTCCATCATTTTGAGGAGACTGAAATGGCTGCTGCTGATGCAGCTTCTGGCAGTGGAAAAGGTGGGAGATAGAGGACCCTACGAGGGATAGAGAGGGGCAACCCTTTCACACTCTGGCATTAGGTATCTGCTCACTAAAAGCTGTGGCAAGCTGTATACACAATGTTTCCTGGTAATAAAGTCATTTGGCCTCCCTTTTGGCAGGAGGAAAACATTCCCCTATTTTGCTTTCATAGTGAGGATCTATAAGCATAGCTATCCAGTAATCAAACGGCTTCACATGAATGATACGCCTGTCAGTGCATAAGCCAGTGTGCCTGAGGAGCCACTTCTTTCTGGCTCTGTTTTCCAGTGAGGCGATTTGGTGTCATTTTTTCCGGGATGAGGTGACGGTTTGATTTGTACTATTTTAGTAGTACAAATCAAACCTTTTGCTCCTCTGTCTCCTCCTCATCTATGGGAGTTTCTCCTTGTGGGCCCCAACAGCTACAGGGCAGACAGCAAAATATGTTAGCTGTTCTTCTGCCATTGTCCCTTGCTGTATGAGCATGAGCATCTGTTCTAAAATAAATATGCGGGGGGATGAGATTGTTCATGCTGCAGTTGTCCCTACTCACAGATATTGTTGCATCTTCGAAGGGCTTCAGCATTTGACAGGCGTCTCTGAAGTGCTGCCACTGCCTGACCTCGGTCCCTGCTGAGGTGGCATGGTGGTGCATGACAAAATCATTCACAGCTTTAGAAATGGCAGTGCATAACTTTCCACGTGATAGGGAGGGGGACAATGCTCTACCCTGATACATGGAGGATGAGGTGGATAAGCACCTGGTGTGGGAACCAGACCGACACAAATGTGGAGTTGTCATTGGGCCTGGTCCTTGTTCCTAGGGTGCTGTTTAAAAAAAACATTGACCGGTGTACAGTGAAAGACATGTACTCTCCCAACCTGTAACATCTGGTCCTGCACTTTACCACACAGTGAGAATTGCATATTTATACAATTGTTTAAAAAAAAAAAAAAAAGGGCAGCAGGGCAGTCGTATGAATGGCTTATTGCCATTCAATAATAGTTTTCTCACAGCCACACATTCAATTGTGGATGTCTCACTTTGGAGCAGAGGAGTTGGAGGAGTATGAGCAGCAGAAGAAGCTAATGATGACAATGACACTGCGTTGCTTGGGGATGTGGGCTGGCTGCCACAAAGAAGATGGAAGACGTACTTGTACTCATTGGCAATAAGAGAGAAATTCTGCTTCGGCGCAAGTCCACAAATGGAAACAGTCTCACAAGTATGGTAGTTCTTCTTTAATGGAAACAACGCGTTTCGGGGAGTGAAACTTCCCCTTCATCAGGTTTCATAGTATTACAATAAACAGACAGATATTTATGTGCAGAATAACAAAAAAAAAAAAACGCCAAAAACGGGTACCTGGGCCCCGCCCCCTAGGGGTGGAGCTACCGCCAAAATGGGTACCTGGGCCCGCCCCTAGGGGCGGAGCTACCTGCAGGTGTCAGTTCAGACATCAGGTAAACTCAATCTAATCAAATCTCAGTTTTGTTTATACAAATCTTACTATGGTATAATCCCATGTAATTCTGTATAAGTTCAATAAAAAACGAGTATCATAAACATTTATTTCAAGTAAAGACATTTCTGTGTATTTAACACATATGCATCATGTGACTGCAGGAGGTCACATGATCGGACTCCAGACTGGAGACATGCGCATCCTCTGGTGATCGTCCCTCTCTCTCATATGGAAGTGCAGGGGGAGAAGGAGAGAGGCCGATCACCATGGGCTCCTGTCTCTGTATGTGTGAATACTTTGCTGTCTGCAGGAGGCCGCCGGTACTATTGATGAAAAATCCGCAAGTACTATTGATGAAAAATCGTTATTGAACTTATTTTATAAACTTGAAAAACTTATTACTGAGGAAATACAGCATCATCTGGATGCTACTTTTTTGGAGATATACATACAAGAACAGATTGTTCCCCGTGGCCTGAGACTAAGGTTTGGTAATTCATTTAAAGAAGACTTGAACTTCACCACTGATTGGGACAACTATCTACTGGACTGTGCTAAAGGTCTCATGATTAGACTAATTTAAAAAAGGCGGTCCCTATATTTAGATCTAGGGGGTAGAATATCCGAGTGTTATGCGGAATTATCCAAACACAGAGCACACATTAACTTCCCCAAGTCTGATCGGCTTATCACATCTAGGATACTCACTCTCGAAAAAGATACCCTAACCAAAAAAAGTGGCAAGCTAGCCAGAGACCGGTCGGATTTTTTCACAAATAACATCAAATTTTGGCAAAAACCCACAGAGCCACCCACTTCTAACTACAAAACACGAATAGAACAACAAGTTCTATTCCAAACCACCATCTAGACTAACACAAAATCACAAACATTCACAACACTGGAAACCACTGAACCTCTACTTCAATAGAAACAAGCCCACCCACCACCAGAACACACGGACTCAACCCAGACCCCCACAAAGGACATCAGCAGCCACAAGACCCCTGCCATCCATCAGTGGGACAGAACACACACTTCAAAACAAGACCCACCACATCAGAAAAATCATAGACCACATAAACAATGAGACCAACATCAAAGGTTCTACCCCAATTTCCTATCCAGATACACCAAATTCAGAGTTTTTCACTCCATCACATAGCCCAAGAAAATCAGACTCATTCTTTTCCTTCAAAAACAAAACACCCATCCTCTCTCCATCCATTGTTTTTCCTGAAAACATCAGAGTGGCATGTGGACCACTCAATCTACCGCCCACCAATTTTTACACCCACTCCCACCCCTCAATGCTGACTTCCCCCAGGCTTTCCACTCCCTCCAATTCCTCAGATGTGGAAGCTGATTCACTCCTTACTGTCCATATCTGTACACCTCCCACTAATACTTCCTATCCAGACTGTGTAATATCCACTCCAGACCCACCCAACTGTTCTTTCAATACCCACCCCATGCCTCCCCCAACTAGCCCCATCAACCCCAATCTGACCACAGACCCTTCTGTAGCAGGTCCCTCCACCTCTCTTTCGTTTATAGCTCTCCCTCCCCTTATTCACCCCACGGTAGCTTATCCCATTCTTAAGAGCCCCAAAACTACTACCATTACTCATTTTTTTTACCCACTAGGCCGAAAACCCACCAAACGAAAAAAACTAGAAGAGGATGTAGAGCAGGCAAAAGTAAAAAGAAAAACATAAATTTAGTTGGAGAACGACCACTGGAAGATACAGAAAAATCATGTGGTATATATAACCTATCCTCATACAATCTGAAAAAAGCAGAAATTGCCGTACTATCCAAAGGCCTATCTTTCTGTCCCAGTAGTAAAATCAATGAATTTGATCTATTTTTAGACCTCAACCGGTATATTAAAAAACTCACAAACTCTGCAAAAATGCTATCCATAGGATCCACTGCCATTTCTCCATCTGAGAAAGAAGACCCTAGAGCTATCCCTTCAGGTTTAAAACCACCCTCTAATTTTTATCCAATCCATCATAAGGGCAACTTCTTAGACACATTCTATTCCCTGGTCTCCAATGAATTTAGACAAATTAATAAAGAGACCACTTCATTTCCTCATCCGAGACAACACAATCTTAAACCCTTTGAAATAGCGGCCCTCAAAAGTCTACAGTCAAACACAAATATTATAATTAAAAATGCAGACAAAGGAGGTGGAGTTGTGATCCAAAACAGAGAGGAATACATCAAAGAAGCCCTCAATATACTATCTGAGAAAAACTATTATCTACCCATTCAACAGGACCCATCAACACAGGATAGGGAAGATTTTGGGAAACTCATCAAATCAGCAGAAACCATCTTAAACAAAAAGGAGAAAGAATATATTCTTGTGAAAGATGCAACACTCGCCACCTTCTACCACCTCCCCAAAATCCATAAAGACCTAAAAAATCCCCCCGGGAGACCCATCATCTCTGGTGTCACCTCCCTTACTAGGAATCTTTCCCATTACATTGATATCCACCTCCAAAAATATGTTCTAAATTTGAAGTCCCATCTGAAAGACTCCACATCCTTGATCACACTACTAAAAAATATCAAATGGAAAGAGAGTTACCTTCTGCTCACTCTAGATGTGTCAGCACTCTACATCAACATATCCCATGACTTGGGACTGAAGTGTGCATCCACTTTTTTGAACAATGATCAAGATATGCCTATACAACAGAGATCGTTTATCATTAAAGGGATAGAATTCATCTTAAAACACAATGTTTTCACATTTCAAGACAAAATCTATAGACAAACAAGGGGGACCGCGATGGGGACGCGTTTCGCGCCGAGTTATGCTAACTTGTCCATGGGAGCTTTTGAAGAGACCCTCATTTACCAAACTAAATTCTGGACAGATAATATCATCTTTTTCAAAAGATACATTGATGATCTCATTTTCATTTGGGATGGCGACCAGACAACAATAAAAAATTTCATTTCCCACCTCAATACAAACAACTGGGGCATATCACTCACAGGAACGCATGATCCGGAAAAAATTGATTTTTTGGATCTAGAGATTTTTATACAAAACAAAGAAATCAGGACACGTACATTTTTCAAAAAGGTAGACAGCAACAGCTATCTCGATTTCCGGAGCTCACATTACAGGAAATGGAAAGCCAACGTTCCTTTTAGCCAATACAAGCGCCTCCGTCGAAACTGTACATTACATACGGACTTTACGCTACAATGCGATACCTTAACATCTAGGTTCAAACAAAAAGGATACCCAAGAAACATCATTATGGGTGCAAGACAAAAAGCAACTGATCTTACACAATCAGAATGTCTGGCCCCAGCAATAAAAAAAGAGAAGGGAAATACCGAAATCAGTCCCTATGGGTACAATTTTATAACAACATACAATCAGAACCATAAGGCCATCAAAGCGGCTATGGAGAAACACTGGCACATCCTAAAAAGAGACCCCATTTTGAGCCAAATCATTCCGGTGAATCCCCGCTTCACATACAGAAGAGCAAAAACCCTAAAAAATATTCTGGCGCCCAGTAAACTAAGATCTATTACTTATCCCACCCGTGATCAGGACACTAGGACCCCCCAAGGCAGCTACAAATGTGGTCACCGTAGATGTTTATGCTGCACTAGCATCTACCAGAGGTCATCCTTCCAAAGTCGCTCAACTGGGGAATCCTTTCAGATTTCAGAACACCTAACCTGCAACTCCAACCACATAATATACCTACTTGAATGTCCATGTCATCTACAATATGTAGGCCGCACCATTCAAACCCTACGCAACAGATTTAATAAGCATAGGTCAAATATCAAAAATACATTTATGAAACATAGCGTCTCCAGACACGCAACGGAACAGCACGAGGGTAATACAGTCGGATTCTCTGTGACACCTATAGAACAGATCCCAATCCATCTCCAGAAAGACATCCAGTACATCAGACGTCGAGAGATGTACTGGATTTTTAAATTAAACAGCCTCAATCCCTATGGCCTTAACGAGGCATTTGAAATTAATCTATGAAGTCCAAGTATCCAACGTTAGATATATAACAATATTTTGGTACATTATTTTATTTTTGTTTTTTATTATTCTATATTTTTATTTATATTTTTATTTTTATTATTATTATTATTTGTATGGGACATATTGTCCCATACAAATAATAATAATAAAAATAAAAATATAAATAAAAATATAGAATAATAAAAAACAAAAATAAAATAATGTACCAAAATATTATAATATATTATGTGCCCTCTGAGTACCTTTTAATATACAAGAAAATAACTAGCATTAGGGAAACGGCATATCTGAAATCACTCAGACTTTATATCTATATTTATATCCCACTATATTGTGTATATTTTTATTATAAACAATTCTATTTTTATTCTTACTAATTATGAGTAGTCTTTATATTGATTTTTACTTAAACAGTGCTATTGGATTTTATTCATATCACCTATTAATTTTATATACACCCCATTTATCAATTATCTATTGATTATCTGATAATTATGTGATTACCTTTTTTTACCCCTCATTCATAATAATTTTGATTTTAGTATGCACTCCAAGCATATGTAATATGCAGAGCTATCCTAAATCAATATACAGAGCTGTAACCCGGTCTATTGAATCCCCTGGATACACCAGGGCAGAGCTCTTTCATATCACCTAATTGTGGCCTGAAACCAAAGCATTCCCGTTGTCCTGGCAACGGACCATGTGACCGCAAGGTTGCGATCACATGGTCATGACGTCACAGACCGACACGCCCCCTGGCCGGCGGCCTCCTGCAGACAGCAAAGTATTCACACATACAGAGACAGGAGCCCATGGTGATCGGCCTCTCTCCTTCTCCCCCTGCACTTCCATATGAGAGAGAGAGACGATCACCAGAGGATGCGCATGTCTCCAGTCTGCAGTCCGATCATGTGACCTCCTGCAGTCACATGATGCATATGTGTTAAATACACAGAAATGTCTTTACTTGAAATAAATGTTTATGATACTCGTTTTTTATTGAACTTATACAGAATTACATGGGATTATACCATAGTAAGATTTGTATAAACAAAACTGAGATTTGATTAGATTGAGTTTACCTGATGTCTGAACTGACACCTGCAGGTAGCTCCGCCCCTAGGGGCGGGCCCAGGTACCCGTTTTGGCGGTAGCTCCACCCCTAGGGTGCGGGGCCCAGGTACCCGTTTTTGGCTTCTTCTTTTTTTTTTTTTTTTTTTTTTTTTATTTATTCTGCACCTATAAATATCTGTCTGTTTATTTTAATACTATGAAACCTGATGAAGGGGAAGTTTCACTCCCCGAAACGCGTTGTTTCCATTAAAGAAGAACTACCATACTTGTGAGACTGTTTCCATTTGTGGACTTGCGCTGAAGCAGAATTTCTCTCTTATTGCCATTTTTTCCTTTTGTGGGACTGGACATCCCATCAAAAAGCACTCACAATCTGCGGCTGCAGTTCCGGAAGATAAGTCTCATCACTTTAAAGCCTTCAATAGAGTTGTGCCTAAATTTTGCACAACCAAAAAAGGTGAGCCTTCACAATTCCTATGATATTATCATTGTATCTGTATATACATACTACCCTATTGTGCGCCCCTTTTCTCTCCTATTTCTCTATTCCCCTCATTTATTGAGAGGAATTTAGATCTGTCCAACACACCAAAGTACTTGTACTCATTGGCAATGCTGGCAAGTATCTATAGTTGTGTTTGACAGTTCACGGCTTATTTTAATCCAGCAGATCTTGTAATTCTTTTCACTTTTAGGAACCCGTCTTACAGAGATCGCCTTGACGTGCAGCAGACGGGCTCAAATATTTTGTACAAAATGATATGCAGGTGCATATCATTTTGTACAAAATATTTGAGCCCGTCTGCTGCACGTCAAGGCGATCTCTGTAAGACGGGTTCCTAACACTAAATTCTACCTGTTATGTGCCATGACGGCTACCATACGATTCAGCGAGTGTAGGTTCCACATGCATGCTGGGTCTGCTTTAATTTCTGTAATTTTTGGGCCAAAATGGCCTCCATTATATCCAAGGAATGCAGGTACCAACATGCATGCCGGGCCCACTCCACACCACTCCTGGTGCCAAATGGCCACCAAAGACTGCAATGAGAGTCCACAAACTATCTCTCTCCTGGTGCCAAATGGCTTTCAGTGAGTGAGGGAGAGCAGGGCAAATTCTAGTCCAGGGGTCAGCAACCTCCGGCACTCCAGGTGTTGTGAAACTACATCTCCCATCATGCACATTTGCTTGGCTGTTCTCTAATCTCCCACACAAGTAAAGGACCATGCTGGGAGTTCTAGTTTCACAACCGCTAGAGTGCCAAAGGTTGCTGATCCCTGTTCTAGTCGCTCTACTAGGGCACCTCCCTGCCTCACATCTGGAAATAAGGTACTAAGTGCTAGTAGGCTATGGCTTTACTTCAAAAGCGATTATCCTGGTGACAGTTTCCTTTAACACCAAGGAGCGAACTGGGAACTTAAAGGGAACCAAAAAATAATAATTTAAAAGTGTCCCCATGACTGGCTCATCCACACACACCAGTAATAACTGGAATAGGTGGATTACAGTACCCAGAAAGATTATCAGGGTTATTCACTTTAGAAAAAAGATGACTAAGGGGAGATTTAATAACTATGTATAAATATATCAGGGGTCAGTACAGAAAGCTCTCCCATCCCCTCTTTATCCCTGTGACTGTGATGAGAGGACATCCTCTACATCTGGAGGAAAGCAGGTTTGTACACAAACGTAGAAGATGGTTCTTTACGGTAAAAGCAGTGAGACTATGGAACTCTCTGCCTGAGGAGATGATGGTAAATTCACTGAAAGTTCAAGGAAGGAGTTTTTTCCCCTAAAGTGAGGAAAATTGTCTTCTACCTCAGAGTGGTCTTTTTTGCCTTTCTCTGGTTCAACTTGCAGGATAACAGGCTGAACTGGATGGACAGGTGACTTATTTTAGGCCTCTTTCACACTTGCGTTGTCCGGATCTGGCGTGTACTCCACTTGCCGGAATTACACGCCGGATCCGGAAAAACGCAAGTGTACTGAAAGCATTTGAAGACGGATCTGTCTTCAAAATGCTTTCAGTGTTACTATGGCAGCCAGGACGCTATTAAAGTCCTGGTTGCCATAGTAGGAGCGGGGGAGCGGTATACTTACAGTCCGCGCAGCTCCCGGGGCGCTCCAGAATGACGTCAGAGCGCCCCATGCGCATGGATGACGTGCCATGCGATCACGTCATCCATGCGCGTGCGGCGCCCTGACGTCACTCTGTAGCGCCCCGGGATCCGCACGGACGGTAAGTATACTGCTCCCCCGCTGCCCACTACACTTTACCATGGCTGCCAGGACTTTAGCGTCCCGGCAGCCATGGTAACCATTCAGAAAAAACTAAACGTTGGATCCGGCAATGCGCCGAAACAACGTTTAGCTTAAGGCCGGATCCGGATCAATGCCTTTCAATGGGAATTAATTCCGGATCCGGCCTTGCGGCAAGTCTTCAGGATTTTTGGCCAGAGCAAAAAGCGCAGCATGCTGCAGTATTTTCTCCGGCCAAAAAACGTTCCGTTCCAGAACTGAAGACATCCTGATGCATCCTGAACGGATTTCACTCCATTCAGAATGCATTAGGATAAAACAGATCAGGATTCTTCCGGCATAGAGCCCCGGCGACGAAACTCTATGCTGGAAGAAAAGAACGCAGGTGTGAAAGAGCCCTTAGGCTTAAAAACTATATTGTAAGTTATGTTACTTTGGGTTTATTTTGCGGACAAATTTGTGTGAAGTTTGTAACAACCGGTTTGTTAAGAACTGGTTCAATCTCAATTACACAGTGATCAAGCCTGCGTGTGTAAATGCCTGTTTGCATATGTAGAAATAAGTATATTCAGGGCTCGAGTCCTGCAGGAACTCGTGGGAACGGCGTTCCTGCACTTTTTTCTTAGCAGGAACGCCATTCCCTTTCAGCAGGGCAGCGCATTGTGCCCCTCAACACTGCCGGCGCCCCGCTCTGGCGCAGCATGAAAAGAGGGACTGACAGGAGGGAAGCGCCTCAAGTGTAGCGTGGCCGAGCTCTGTCCGGTCCGCGGTACAGGAGCTTTTGTTTCCTGTACCCGGCCGGACTGACAGGAAGTGCTCACTTAGTGTGCACTTCCTTCCAGTCCGGCCGGGTACAGAAAACAAATGCTCCTGTACCAAGGACCGGACAGAGCTCAGCCACGCTACACTAGAGGTGGGTGGGGAGAAAGAGAGAGGACAAGGGAGGGAGGGAGGGGGAGAAAGAGAGAGTGACAAGGGAGGGAGGGAGGGGGAGAAAGAGAGAGTGACAAGGGAGGGAGGGAGGGGGAGAAAGAGAGAGTGACAAGGGAGGGAGGGGGAGAAAGAGAGAGTGACAAGGGAGGGAGGGAGGGAGGGAGGGGAGAAAGAGAGAGTAACAAGGGAGGGAGGGGGGAGAAAGAGAGAGTGACAAGGGAGGGAGGGAGGGGGAGAAAGAGAGAGTGACAAGGGAGGGAGGGAGGGGGAGAAAGAGAGAGTGACAAGGGAGGGAGGGGGAGAAAGAGAGAGTGACAAGGGAGGGAGGGAGGGGGGAGAAAGAGAGAGTGACAAGGGAGGGAGGGAGGGAGGGGGAGAAAGAGAGAGTAACAAGGGAGGGAGGGAGGGGGAGAAAGAGAGAGTGACAAGGGAGGGAGGGAGGGGGAGAAAGAGAGAGTGACAAGGGAGGGAGGGAGGGGGAGAAAGAGAGAGTGACAAGGGAGGGAGGGGGAGAAAGAGAGTGACAATGGGGGAGCGGGGAGAAAGAGAGTGACAAGGGAGGGGGAGAAAGAGAGTGACAATGGGGGAGCGGGGGAGAAAGAGAGTGACAAGGGAGGAGGGAGAAATAGAGTGACAAGGGGGGAGAAAGAGAGTGACAAGGGAGGAGGGAGAAAGAGAGTGACAAGGGAGGGGGGAGAAAGAGAGTGACAAGGGAGGGGGGAGAAAGAGAGTGACAAGGGAGGGAGGAATTGAGGAGAAAGAGAGTGACAAGGGAGGGCTGATGGAGAGGCACTGGGGGCTGCTATGAGGCTACTGGGGGCTGGTGGAGAGGCACTGGGGGCTGATGGAGAGGCACTGGGGCTGCTGGAGAGGCACTGGGAGCTGCTATGAGGCTACTGGGGGCTGATGGAGAGGCACTGGGGGCTGGTGGAGAGGCCCTGGGGGCTGCTATGAGGCTACTGGGGGCTGATGGAGAGGCACTGGGGGCTGATGGAGAGGCACTAGGGGCTGCTATGAGGCTACTGGGGACTGCTGGAGAGGCACTGGGGGCTGCTGAAGAGGTACTGGGGGCTGTTATGAGGCTACTGGGGGCTGCTATGAGGCTACTGGGGCTGCTATAAGGCATGGGGCTCTTATCTGATTGGGGGTCATTCATATTGGGGTCTGAGCTTTGTTTTAGCAATAGATGTTTTCTATCTTCTGAAAATCCAGTTTATTTGGTATGGAAATGAGCCAATAGGTGCCCAGAGGGGCGTCACTCTTGCAGGAAGGAGCCTAGGCACACCTCCTGCTAGTGCCCAAACCGCCCTCATGCTAGGAGCAGGAAAAAGAGGGGCAGAGTTATGGCTTAATTGTGATTTAGGAGGGGTGGGTGGATACATTGTGGCAGGAGGCGTGCTTGGGCTCCTTCCTGCAAGAATGACACCCTTCTGGGCACCTTACTGGCTCATTTGCATACCAAATAAACTGGATTTTCAGAGGATAAAAACATCTATTGCTAAAACAAAGGCACATCTGTAAATAAGGTACTAAGTCCTATTAGGTTATGGCTTTACTTCAAAAGCGATTATCCTGGTGACAGTTTCCTTTAACACCAAGGGGCAAACTGGGAACTTAAAGGGAACCTGAATTTTTTTTTTATCTAAAAGTGTCCCCATGTTGTAGATAGATCCAAATTGACAGATGGTGGGGCAACACTTAATCACTTAAGTGATCAAACAACATCATGAAAACCAAGGAACATCAGACAGGTCTGAGATAAAGCTGCAGAGAAATGTAAAGCAGGGTTAGGTTATAAAAAAAAATATCCCAAGATCTAAACATCTCATTGAGCACTGTGCAATCCATCATCCGAAAATGGAAGGATTTTCGCAAACCTACCAAGACATGGACATCCACCTAAACTGACAGCCCCGGCAATGACAGTACTTATTAGACAAGTACCCAAGAGGTCCATTGTCACTCTGGAGAAGCTGCAGAGATCCACAGCTCAAGTGGGAGAATCAGTCCACAGGACAACTAGTTGTGTACGCCACAAATCTGGCTTTTATGGAAGAGTGGCAAGAAAAAAGTCATTTTGAAAGCAAGCCTAAGAAGTTCTCTGCAGTTTGCCCAAACCATGTAGGGGACACAGTAAACATGTGGAAGAAAGTGTTCTTGTCAGATAAGACCAAAGTTGAACTTTTTGGCCTAAATGCAAAATGCTGTGTGACAAAAAATTAACACTTGCATGAAACATGGTGGTGGCAGCATCATGCTGTGGAGATGCTTTTCTTCAACAGGGACAGGGAAGCTGGTCAGAGTTAATGAGAAGATGGATGGAGGGCAATCCTGAGAAAAACCTGGTAGAGGCTGCAAAAGACTTAAGACTGGTGCGGAGGTTCACCCTCCACCAGGACAATGACCCTAAACATACAGCCAGAGCTGCGATGACTGGGCCATTCTAACAGATGAATATGCTTTGATCTAAACCATTCCATTGTAGCTCTGGCTGTAGGTCTGGACTTTGACTGGGCCATTCTAACCCATGAACATGCTTTGATCTAAACCATTCCAAAGTCCAGACCACCACCCTAAAAAAAAAAAATACGGTGCTCTTTTGACTAAAGGCTGAAGCTTTTCAACCTATGCCTGATATTATTGGTCGCAAGATTCCAGATGCAAGCATATCTAAATTTCGCTAAGTAATAGAAGGAAATAAAGAGAGTAGAGGGGGCGCACAATAAGGTAGTTTGTTCGACAAAATTTATGTGATCAACAATTGATGAGAATGGAGGCTAACATTATGCACTTACCCTAACATTATGCAGTTGTGCTAGAGATGTGCATGAGGCCTAAGGCACATAATAAAAATTTTCCTCAGCCCTTGTGACCAATAATGGAAAGGAAAATTCTGCTTTGATGCAAAAGCACTGGCCTAGACGGTCCATGAAGTATCAAGTGGTCTTCTTTATTTTCACAGATAAGTGCATATACATATATACGCTTATCTGTGAAAATTAAGAAGGCCACTTGATACTTCATGGACCGTCTACGCCAGTGCTTTAGCGTCAAAGCAGAATTTTCCTTTCCGTAAGCATCTTTTTGTGGGACCGGGCATCACATCTCAAAGATACTACCTCTGCGATTGCACAACTGTTGATCAAAGGTCTTTTTCTATATAAGTCTACAATAAGGTTGAGGTAAGCAATATTTTAAGTTTATAGTTTTTAACAGTAATGGAGGAACATGTTTTTGGAAATGGCTGCTGTTAGACATGTGCTACTGTTTGCTGAAGTAACCTTTCTTTGCCCATAATGTTTTGAGAACATTGTTATGTCCTTTTTTTTTTTTTTACTTTGAATCCCTAACACATAACATGGCAATATTAAAGGTCATCCTTTCTTTTCGTCATCATCATGCATAATGTTCACATCATACTTAAGCTGTCCATAACCTTCTGCATGTAAATGGTCTAAACACAGTTGTTGTAACTTAGTTGTTATAGTACTGCCCACACCCCAATCGCTGGTAGTGTTTGGTTCATACACACAAAATCACATTAGATTTTTTTGGTTAGTCGACAATGGACATTGTGAGGAATATGGATTAATATTTACTGTCAGCCATGTCCTCACACCCTCATTTGCTGACAGATAGCGGAGGTAGTGAACTCCACAGGAGGGCCCTGCTTCAAAGCCCCCAACCCTGATTGTCATTTGATGCACCTCTTGGCATGTTCAGTGTGCATGCAAAATAAGTTTCCCCCCCCTCCCAGACATCTGAGTGTCAGTTGGCAAGGAAGAAAGCCCATCAGGAGGTCCGGGCTTCAAGGAGAAGGTCACACCTCAGTCCACCAGTTTGCAGCCAAGCTGAATCCTGCGGAAAAAAACCCCAGCATGGGGTATTCACCCTTGCCCAGGATCAATGAGACCTCCCAGACATGTTGGCACCTACCTTTCATTTTGAATCGCCTGGCCATCGCAGGCGCAAACCGGATATATATTTGTGTCCCGGTGGCCACGAGGAACGTGCCCATGGTCTTTGTTTAATGGGACAAGGTCAGGGGAGGAAGAGATCCATATCTCCCCATAGAAACCACATAACGGTACCAGGTTTTGACTCTACTTGTAGCCGGAACCCAGGCAGGTCCATTGGTCCCAGAACCATCTCTCTGTGACCTTCTGGTCTGGAGCTATGAACCCTAAAGGGTTTTGTGGGTCAATTCCTGCCAGCCCAGAAGAGGGGGAGTGGACCCCTCCCTGAGGCTGGGAGGGGAGGGGCTGGCTATAGGTTAAAAGTCTGGTGCCAGCAAGTAGGGGGGTCTTTTCTCTGAAGAAGGGTCACATCTTACAAATGTGTTTAGAGGGACCCAGGAAATAGCTGAGAGAGCCTTTTCACTGCCACAGTGAAAACAGCGCCTCCTCAGCCTGGGTATCTGCCACCAGTTCTACTGTGATGTCAGAACCAAAAGGAATTTCCATCATACCCGGTAACTGACTTTTACACTGCTTAACCCTGTTGTAACCATATAACCTGTATCTGTAACTTCAGACCACTGTATATATTGTCTGTGTTTATTGTGTTAAATCTAGTGTGCCCCTACGGCGATTAAATCTATAATTTAATCTTGTGCTATCTTGTATCTCGATCATGAATCCCCACATCTGTGATTTGGCCTATACCTATAAGCTACTGGTTTCTGTCCCTATATAATCCCATTAGCGGACCGGGCTTATATGAAACGAGAACTGGTGGCAGATACCCGGGCTGAGGAGGCGCTGTTTTCACTGCGGCAGTGAAAAGGCTCTCTCAGCTTGTTGCCTCTCTGTGCCCACGCGGACAGGAGTTGTGTGTGTAAACTATACCAACATGACCTTACGTGTTCCTCTGGCAAGCACATCCGTGTGAAGAAGCCTCCTCACTCAGGGTCCCGATTCTTCAATTATAAACAATATTTTTCGGTAGTGCTGATGGCTGTTGCTGACAGTAACTACCGGTTTATAATGGTTGATATCGGGGCCTATGGAAGCACTGCAGATGCTCGCATCTTTAGTGCTTCAAGAATGGGTGAGCGGCTTCGTGCCAACCAGTTTGCCCTGCCCGAGTCCAGAAGACTGCCCGGATATGCAGGTCCGCCGGCTCCATTTGTCATTGTGGCGGATGAAGGGTTTGCATTGACTCCCCATGTTATGCGGCCCTTCCCAGAGCGTGGTTTGGATGTCAGGAGGCGTATTTCCAACTACCGGTTGACTCGTGCCCGTCGGTATGTTGAGTGCGCTTTCGGGATACATTTGTTAACAGCTTCTAATATACCTGCTACCTGGCAGCTCTGTAAGTAGCACCAATCACCACACTACACTACACCCCCCCTGTCACTTATTAACCCCTTATTAACCCCTTATTAACCCCTGATCACCCCATATAGACTCCCTGATCACCCCCCCGTCATTGATCACCCCCCTGTAAGGCTCCATTCAGACGTCCATATGTGTTTTGCGGATCCGCACATTGCCAGAACTATAAAGAAAATGCCTTTTCTTGTCCGCAAATTGCGGACAAGAATAGGACATGTTCTAAAGGCTCTATAAAAAACACAGTGTTTGTCCGATCAGGCGAACACTGCGCACACTTGTGTTCAGTCCGCCCCACCGCAGTGACAGAATATTATTTTTTTTGATCACTGCAAAAACATAGTAAAATCGCTGCGGCGCTATAAAGATCACTTTTGAGGGGCATGGCGAGTTCATAGAAGATTTATTTTTTTTTGGCACAAGTTAGCGTACATTTTTTTTGTTTTTTTGTTTTTTCTTACAAAGTCTCATATTCCACTAACTTGTGACAAAAAATCAAATCTTACATGAACACACCATACCCCTCACAGAATCCAAATGCGTAAAAATGCCCTGTAAAATCCTAAAGGTACTCATTGGAATTTGGGCCCTTTTGCGCATCTTGGCTGCAAAAAAGTGTCACACATGTGGTATCGCCGTACTCAGGAGAAGTGGGAAAATGTCTTTTGGGGTGTATTTTTACATATACCCATGCTGGGTGAGAGAAATAACTCTGTAAATTGACATAAAAATTGACTTTGTATAAAAAATTTAAAAAAGTTGTCATTTACAGAGATATTTCTCACACACAGTATGGGTATATGTAAAAATACACTCCAAAACACATTGCCCTACTTGTGTGTAAATTAATTTTTTTGCACCATAGTTTGTAAACGCTATAACTTTTAACCAAACCAATAAATATACACCTATTGCATTTTTTTTTATCAAAGACATGTAGAGCAATACATTTTGAGAAAAATTTATATAGAAATGTAGTTTTATTTGAAAAATGTTACAACAGAAAGTGAAAAATGTATTTTATTTTATTTTTGCAAAAATCTCGGGCAATTTTGATTAATATAAAAAAATTACAAATGTCAGCAGCTATGAAATACCACCAGATGAAAGCGCTATTAGTGAGAAGAAAAGGAGGTAAAATTAATTTGGGTGGTAAGTTGTATGACCGAGCAATAAACCGTGAAAGTAGTGTAGTGCAGAATTGTAAAAAGTGGTCTGGTTATTAAGGGGGTTTAAGCTAGGGGGGCTGAGGTGGTTAATGGTCCCAGTCCCCTTAACATTGCCTCCTCCTTGCCATCACTTCTCCTCTGGGCAAGGAATTCTATGACTCGTGCATCAATCATTTCACGATTTGCTTGCCCAGAGGAAGAGGGAGGGACATGGTGGCGACGCCTGTGCTGCGGCTGCTGGCCTTTCTCTGGGGTCGCCATTGCTAGGGTGGGCTGGCCCAGTGATGGCTCTTCAGGCTCCTCTGCTGGCATTGGGGCAGGACTTGTTGCGGGCGAAAAAACTGCCGGTGTCTCACTTCCCGCCATCTCGGAGTCATCTGGGTCATCTGGTGAGTCAGACTGTATTAAATATATTACATAATTTGACTACTTCATTGCAAAAGTACATAATTTTTTACTAAGTTAAAACAGCTGTGTGTGTACTATATATTCAGTGAGGCTGCATACATCACATATTTGTTTTAAAAAAAAGAAATAACACCTTCAATGTGAATTTTTACCCCCCCCCCCCCCCCAAAAAAAAACTTTTTTTTTTTTTTTTTAACACATTTGGATATTTGCTGTAAAGGCCTAATGTTAAACTTTTTGGAATACATTGTTTGGCGTTTGGAGCTGTGAGCACCAAAAGAGGTTTACACATTCAAGGACCAAAACCAGTGCTGATATTCAGTCCATCTCATCTGTATGTGTATGTGGCCTGCTTCCACCATCCAAACATCCCTATGTAATGTAAACCTAATAGAACACAAGGTAGTTCGGACGTAGTTGGAGCATCATTATACTCGATTATCATCGGATTATGTATTTGGCATTTGATATGGGAACTTTTAGGAATCCATGTTGTGGTTTGTAATATAACATTTAACCTATGTAAATGACAATGACAGTACAGAACGGGTATCAAATTCTAAAACAAACAAAAGTAAGCAAGCAGGTATGTTTAATAAATTTATAATCAACCAAAACATATGCAAATGGCTACACTATTCAGGGCCAAAAAATAAAAGGAGAATTTGTCCAACCTTTTCAGATTTGTGACCTATCCACAGGATAGGTACACAAGATTATATTGGTGTGGGACCAACAGCCGGCAAACACGATGATCAACTGTATAAGGGAGACAATGCGTGCAGTGAGCACGTGCCATCTCCATTCTCTATTCCTGCTCTGATTGCAGATATCTATGTTCCTTGACCTTGAAAATATTGCCACACAGGAACAAAAGAGAGAGGGGAGGCACCATGTGCGCTCTGCACGTGTCGTCTTATCATACAGCTCATCATCGGTGGTGCCTGGTGTGACTCCCCCCAAAAATGATGGAGATCACCTACACCAGGCATATCCAAACTGCGGCCCGGCAGCTGTTGCACAACTACAACTCCCAGCAGGCTTGGATAGCTTACAGCTATTATGGCATGCTGGGAGTTGTAGTTTTGCAACAGCTGGAGGGCCACAGTTTGGACATGCCTCACCTACACAAAGGATAGGTCATCAATAGTACAACCCATTACATTCTTTTCCACTATTGCTCACCAAGATTAGGAACTAATTTTAACCATAATTAAAAAAAAAAACATCAAAAATACTTACGGCCTCAAATCCATAATTGGTCGCAAACACTGCAACTGAGCAGTGTAGAGATAGGGCCTTTTTTTGGAGGTTCCTTCCCCACTCCGGCCTTTATTCATAAGCTCCCGGCGGAATTGATCCCGGCAACTAGTCTGTTTGACTGTAAAGAAATGACATACAAATGACTAAAAATTATATTGAATAAAAAAATAAAATAAAAAAATAGACAAATAAACAAAGTGAAAATGTTAACCTAGATCAAGGAGACAAATCTGTATGAATTGGCAAGATTATACAGCACACAGGTGTGTGGATACTAATGTACAAGTTCTGGAAGGAGGAGACTAGTCGTGCAAGCCATTTGTACTAAAATACTTTAGAATATGTGAGGGTGACAACTATAAGATGCTCAATTACAACAGGGACACGTGTCGCCAAATAAAAAGTGCACATACATGAGTACTGTATGCTGTAGCAAAGGGAGGGACAGCCATTTAAAGTTAGAAATGGTGGGGTATGGTATTTAGTGCACAACTCATTTAAAAACCATGTACAGGCCTTATGCAAAATGAAGCTGGCCCAGTATTCTGACCTCATGGAATTTATAGCTACATCATTTTGGGACACACAGGGCAAGAACAGTACAACTACATTGCTAGAACTTACCTAAATCTGCCCGGCCTCGGCCATCTGCTTTTGCCCATTCGGCCCGCTGCCATTTGCTTTTGCCCATTCGGCCCGCCTCATGCTACGGGCCACTTGTTCCCACGCAGCCTCCTTACAGACTCGGTCCTTATAGGAATTGGACCGGGTGTCCCACGGTTTGGGCCTCTCCTGAACCAAATTGATCAATTTTTCTACATTCAAGCGTGGCATTTTTAATGATAATCGATCAGCACTGACTGCCACACCACACTACTGATTTTTAGCACAGGTGGCTAGCAATTAGCATAACCCGTGACCTTAAACTTCCTGTATATATATATTTTTTTCAATTTATTGGCACAAGTTTTGGCAGACAGTTTTGCCATGCCAAAAGATAGAAATAAAACGGATGCGGATGACAATCGGATGTGCCTCCAGGTTTTTTCATGGTCCTATTGACTTGAATGGGTCTGCGAACTGGACAGGTTATATTTTTTGGGACGGACTAGAACCACGGATCACTGATGCAGATGGCAAACAGTGCATTAGCCAAGTTTTCAACGGACCCATTGAAAATCAATGGGTCCGCTGAAAATCACGAAAAACGGCGCAACGGACACGGAATACAACAACAGTCGTGTGCATGAGGCCTTAGGAAGAGCATGAAATATGGGTGTAATGGGTTGGGGATTATTTAGATATTCTCTGTCTGTCAGAAGATATTCCCAGTGCTACTCCTTCCCTGTGCTACTCCCTGAATGTTTCAGTTGGATCTAATTTCCTACATATTGGAATGCATGGCGGCATTTCCAGAATCTGTTTCTCAATCCCGTAATATTACTATAGTCCCCCCCTATTGGAAGGTCTGATATAGTGATGATAATGATATAATGATTGTCTCCCAATTCTTTAATAGCCATATGTGGGTACATCAGAGGAGATCGAATTGGATGTAATAGGTATGTACTGTAATGCTGTATTCTCCTGTATTTTGGTAGCCCTGTAAGAGCAGACAAAATGCTGAAGACAGGGCTAGCTTAGTGCTGTATCCTTCTTCTCACCTCCATATCTTGATCAGAGACAGGATTAGAGGAGGATCAGGTTGGCACTGGCATTCAGAGGGGAACTCCGGGGCAGAATTTTCAGCTGCACTGTGGGATTGAGTTTTGCTGCATTATGGTATTTGGTTCGTACATTGTGGTGCACTGTGGTACTTTGTGGTGCTATAGTTTGTGCTGAATTATGGTAATTTTAGGATCACAACCTTCAGCACAAGGCGAGTCTGAATCTCTCACCAAAGCACTTGTGAGAGATTCAGACTCGCACATGCGCCATGGGTTCTAACCCCAGGCTGTGATTATACGTTATCCCGGAAGTGGCGGCTGCACAGGATTGCAGCGCACTTCGGATAACCTTCTTAAAGGGAACCTGTCATGTGGCTATTTCATTATCATCAAACTATTTATATACAATCATTAACTACTAAAAAGTACCTTAGATGTATTCACTTACTGGTGTGACAGATGGTTACCTCATAATATACACACAAAGATGCTGCATGCTAATGAGCTGATTAGAGTCCGGCGTGAGGTCATCGAGTCCAGCGTATATTTAATTCAGAGCTATAGCCACTTCCCTGCCCACCTGCTGCTGATTCCTATGGAAACAAACTGCCATTCAGCAGCAGGTGGGCGGGGAGAGTCATGAGCTCATGAATATTCAGGACTCATCATTTTCAGCTGGAGCTTTTCAATACAAGATGTTGGCAGATTGACTGGGTTAATTAAAGAAAGTGACCCAGCATTTTGCTAAGTGAATCAGTCACTTATTTATGTTGCGCTTAGTTAGGACACCATAAAATTGGTGACAGGTTCCCTTTAAGTTTCCAGTCCATCCCTGAGTGGAACCAAATGGTACATTATAGTGAGCTGACATTTTATTTTGCATTTATTTAGAATAAATCTTAATGAGTTTTTTTGAGTAAACAAACATAGATGGAAACTGTCTAAACCCGGAAATGTATTGATATTTATTTTGAATATTCATACTATTGCTAAGTGAACATGTAAGAGTAAGCAAGAAAATTAGCTGCATAACCTGTCTGGTAAATGGCAAAGAGAGATGAAGTATTTATATTTCAGGACCAAAATTACTAGTTCTAGCTATACTACTTTAAAAGGAGAACTTGATCTTGCTTTTTTCCTACCAACAGTTCATTTGTCAAGTTAGCATCAGCTCCATGGGCTCCAAACTTTCCAAGCAATGTGTTGAAATGTTGTAGGCTGTTCATTTACACCAGGAACTTGGGCTTTCAGATCTGCTACCTGGTCAATTATATTGCAGGGGAAGGGGCAGCCCAGCCATCCATACCACCTTGGTTATATGCAATAATATATTTTTTTTAAATTACATTTTCAGTGTAGTGGGACTTATGTCAAATTTTATTTTGCTTGAACACAAAGTCTGCAGATAAATCAAGCTGTAACCCTTTATTATATATACCACAGGAACAATGCACATTATACAAATCAGCAATATTTCTTTTTATTTTATTTTATAAAATACAATCAGAATTCTGGATGGGTGCCTTGAAGCCCAGTGGCCCTATAACATTAAGCTGCCAATGTTTAGCAGCAAGTTTTGAAATTAAGATTTTTCTAAATGCAGCATGCAACATCAACCACTAGTAGTTAAAGGGAACCTGGCAGTTGTTTTTCTTCCCTAAACTACCACCATAGCATTATGCTGCTGGAGAACAGCCTTAGCAATATGATCTTGTATAATCTGGCTGAGTTGTCACTTTGTTTAAAATTGTGTTATAATACTGTGCACACTATATGCTTATTACCTCTGAATAGTCATGCAGTTGTAGTTTATATTTAATATAAGGGCTTGCATACACTGGGTCTGTTTTGACTGTTTCTGCAAGCCCCCTGAATCTCCAACAAAACCTGACTATTTAACATTTTTTTTTATGAGTTATGACTACAGAGAATATAAGAAATCATGTAATTTGTTCTTATAATCATTAAACCAAACTATTGGAAAAGTTTTTTAACTAGATAGAAAAAAACCTCAGAGCAGAAAATTAAATATAATATCATTCATGTTAAAGTGCATTTTCTTAATGTTTTAGCTATATATTATAAATGCAACAATACAAGTCATATGTAAAAACTAAACATAAATAACAAACATGACATATATATATATAAATTGCAAGATATGTTTATCTCTAAACATGTTATATGAAGTTTATTTAAAATATAAATACACATTAGTAACTGGGGATGTTTTCCCAAACAGACCTGAGAAGCTGCCAGAAAACATTTACATAGTTTACATGTATGATACATGGGCATGTCCACATCTGCGTTGGAGAATCAGTTCAGGGAATCAGTTGCAGATTCCGTCAAAATAGACTGGACAAAAAGGTCTGGTAAAAACCTGTGCCTCAAACTGAAACTAAATTGACTCAATTATAGTCAGTAAGGACTGTTCAGCCCGATCATGTCAGTTATGTGTCATATCTAGAACTTCTGTTATTTTTGTTGTTCTCTTCCTGTAAAATAACATCCGTCTGTGGTCACATACAATGTTGTAGCCATTCACTGGCCTTACTAATAAATGTGTCCCTAAGCGGTCATGTGCAACTTGTGGACATGCAACTGCTGAAGCCAGGAAAGGGCTGCAGCAGTACACACAATCATGAATCCACTTATTCATAGATATCAGAAAGAATAGGAGCCTCGGTGATGGAATAGGGCAGCGGTGAATAGCTGAATGCCTTTTTTCTAAACACTCTCCCAGTCATAACTAACATAGTTTTTTGGGATTGGACAACCCTTTTACGCAAGGTCTTTGCTGAGAGTCCAACTGAAATTAAAGTTTATTTTTGTGTGTGTTTAATTGAAACCTATTGCTGTGTCCAATAGGGAAAAGTAGGAGACCCAGTAATTACTACCGGAAACCACAAAATATATACACTATTTCATGCATTTTTATTTTTTTAAATCGGTATGACCAAAGTCACCAATCTCTGTCTAAAAGCTTCTGACTGGATGAATGAATGGATGATCTCAGAACCAACTTTATATGTATTACTACTCAGAATTATGCATTACAGAAAAAACATAAAAAATCTATCCTGATTTTAAGTGTTTAATGTTTTATTTTTGTCAACAAATTGTCATTTGATTATGCCAGCAGCAACTCCTAGGGTGCAAGAGACATCTCACCTTTTGTACAGAGCTACACAATAATTTCTCTGCTTCAGTAATAAAGGTATAAATCTTTATACAATTTATAGAGTGAATAGACAATACCATATTTGAACAGACAATACTCTAGTTAGTAAGTCAACAGTATGTTCACAAAGGAAGTTAAAAAATTGATAGAAATCTGTGAAATCCATTGTTTATAATACAAATCTGCACTGTTGTTCACATGGACATAGTTTATTTTAATATGGATTGGAAATCTGCATTAAAATTGGGCATGTCTATTCTTGAAGAGAAATTTCTGTGAAATGCATGTGGAGACTGCACCCAAGTAACTGCATGCAGATCTGCATCATGTTAAACCAGAAAACCATGGGTTAACCATAGGGTTAACAGATTTCTGCTGTGGCTCTGTGGATTTTTCCAATGTGATAATGTGAATTTTAAGCTATGTGAAAAAAAATTCTTTGGAAGTCAATGTAAGTGACAGTATATGTGGCTGCAAGCATTACGGTACATATTATTATTATTATTTTAATCTGCACATATTATATCTTGTAGTAATACTTTATACCAATTAATACCAATTATGGAGATTTTATTTTATTACTTCTTCTCATTTCAAGATAAACTATAAAAACAAAGTGTATAGCATAAAGTGAAAATCAGTACAACAGTTTGGGATGAAAATAAAACACAAATGTATAATAAACATATTACAAATTTAAATGAATACACCATTTCCACTCCATTCTTAGGGTACTTTCACACTAGTGGTTTTCTTTTCCGGTATTCAGTTCAGTCCCTCTTATGTTTTTTTGGCCAGAGAAAATACCGCAGCATGCTGCATTTTTCTCTTCGTCGAAATATCCTGAACACTTGTCGGAATGCCGGATCGGGCATTAATTTGAAATGTATTACGGCATTAAAATTGCTACATTGACAGATCAGTTCTTCCCGTCCATGCATGCGCAGACCTTTAAATCGGTGAAAAAAATAATAATACTGGATCCGTTTTTCCGGATGACACCGGAGAGACAGATCCGGTATTTCAATGCATTTGTCAGACGTATCCGTTTGACAAATGCTTCCGTTTTGGTCTGGATTGCCGGATCTGGCAGGCAGTTCCAGCGACAGAACTGCCTGCCGAAATCCTCTGCCGCAAGTGATGAAAGTAGCCTTAGAGAAAATTGTTATATAATTAGTTCCTTAAAACTTATAAAGAGAAAACTGTGAATATTTGGTACATATTTTAGCAATACTTAACAATAAAGAATAATATTCTGTAAATGTTAGGTATATATAATGTGAACAGCATCACTCCTCTTCACTAGAATTATCTTGAGCAATACCTTCTGTTCTCTGTTCTGCTCTATCTGTGAATGAGAAAAAGAAAGTCTTAGTACATCAACAAAACCAACTCTAATCGTATAAAGTTTTCCTTGGAAAACCAGATCTAACTAGTATACCATAACAAAAGTCCATAACCAACCACTACCAGTTAATTTCAGGTAAGCAGACACAAAGAAATAAAGATGAAAGTGCCTTCCTCACTTGACACCACTCCACTGAGTCTATGGCCCCCTATTCCCAAATATATCAATTCTGTTAGTTCTGGGGCAATACGAAAATATGGCTGTGTAATAGCCAAAGGGTCAGTCACTGGCACCAAGGTGAATGGGGAGTAAACCTCACTCTTGGTATCTGTGCTGGTTGGAAAACATACCTCCATAAGACCTTTTTCACACAGTCAGTATTTGATCAGTATTTGTAAACCAAAATCAGGAGTGGGTCCAAAACACAGAAGAGGCACACATATTTCTATTATATCTTTTCTCTGTAGGTTCCACTCCTGGTTTTGGCTTACAAATACTGATGTAAAAATACTGACTGTGTGAACGAGGCATTAGTGGAGCAGCACCAATTGAGGAAAGAATAGAGATTAAAAGTTTTCAGAAGGTGACCGGTCCTCTTTAACCACTTCAACCCCCCTAGCTGAAACACCTTTAATGACCAGGCCATTTTTTACACTTCTGCACCACACTACTTTCACCGTTTATTGCTCGGTCATGCAACTTACCACCCAAATGAATTTTACCTCCTTTTCTTCTCACTAATAGAGCTTTCATTTGGTGGTAATTCATTGCTGCTGACATTTTTACTTTTTTTGTTTTTAATCAAAATTTAACAAAATTTTTGCAAAAAAAATGACATTTTTCACTTTCAGTTGTAAAATTTTGCAAAAAAAACGACATCCATATATAAATGTTTCGCTAAATTTATTGTTCTACATATCTTTGATTAAAAAAAAATGTTTGGGTAAAAGTTATAGCGTTTACAAACTATGGTACAAAAATGTGAATTTCCGCTTTTTGAAGCAGCTCTGACTTTCTGAGCACCTGTCATGTTTCCTGAGGTTCTACAATGCCCAGACAGTGCAAACACCCCACAAATGACCCCATTTCGGAAAGTAGACACCCTAAGGTATTTGCTGATGGGCATAGTGAGTTCATAGAACTTTTTATTTTTTGTCACAAGTTAGCGGAAAATGATGATTTATTTTTTATTTTTCTTACAAAGTCTCATATTCCACTAACTTGTGACAAAAAATAAAAACTTCCATGAACTCACTATGCCCATCACAAAATCAAAATCTGTAAAAAATGACCTGTGAAATCCGAAAGGTGCACTTTGGAATGTGTGCCCCTTTGCCCACCTAGGCTGCAAAAAAGTGTCACACATGTGGTATCGCCGTACTCAGGAGAAGTTGGGGAATGTGTTTTGGGGTGTCATTTTACATATACCCATGCTGGGTGAGAGAAATATCTTGGCAAAAGACAACATTTCCCATTTTTTTATACAAAGTTGGCATTTGACCAAGATATTTATCTCACCCAGCATGGGTATATGTAAAATGACACCCCAAAACACATTCCCCAACTTCTCCTGAGTACGGCGATACCACATGTGTGACACTTTTTTGCAGCCAAGGTGGGCAAAGGGGCACACATTCCAAAGAGCACCTTTCGGATTTCACAGTCCATTTTTTACACATTTTGATTGCAAACTACTTCTCCCGCATATGGGCCCCTAAAATGCCAGGGCAGTATAACTACCCCACAAGTGACCCCATTTTGGAAATAAGACACCCCAAGGTATTCCGTGAGGGGCATGGCGAGTTCCTGGAATTTTTTATTTTTTGTCGCAAGTTAGTGGAATATGAGACTTTGTAAGGAAAAAAAAAAGAAAAAGAAAAATCATCATTTTCCGCTAACTTGTGATAAAAAATTCTAGGAACTCACCATGCCCCTCATGGAATACCTTGGGGTGTCGTCTTTCCAAAATGGGGTCACTTGTGGGGTAGTTATACTGCCCTGGCATTTTAGGGGCCCATATGCGTGAGAAGTAGTTTGCAATCAAAATCTGTAAAAAATGACCGGTGAAATCCGAAAGGTGCTCTTTGGAATGTGTGCCCCTTTGCCCACCTAGGCTGCAATAAAGTGTCACACATCTGGTATCGCCGTACTCAGGAGAAGTTGGGGAATGTGTTTTGGGGTGTCATTTTACATATACCCATGCTGGGTGAGAGAAATATCTCGGCAAAAGACAACTTTTCCAATTTTTTTATACAAAGATATTTATCTCACCCAGCATGGGTATATGTAAAATGACACCCCAAAACACATTCCCCAACGTCTCCTGAGTACGGCGATACCACATGTGTGACACTTTTTTGCAGCCTAGATGCGCAAAGGTGCCCAAATTCCTTTTAGGAGGGCATTTTTAGACATTTGGATCCCAGACTTCTTCTCACGCTTTAGGGCCCCTCAAAAGCCAGGGCAGTATAAATACCCCACATGTGACCCCACTTTGGAAAGAAGAAACCCCAAGGTATTCAATGAGGGGCCTGGCGAGTTCATAGAATTTTTTTTTTTTTTGGCATAAGTTAGCGGAAATTGATTTTTATTTTTTCTCACAAAGTCTCACTTTCCGCTAACTTGGGACAAAAATGTCAATCTTTCATGGACTCAATATGCCCCTCAGCGAATACCTTGGGGTGTCTTCTTTCCAAAATGGGGTCATTTGTGGGGTGTTTGTACTGCCCTGGCATTTGAGGTTTGCAATCATTACATGTATGGCCAGCATTAGGAGTTTCTGCTATTCTCCTTATATTGAGCATACAGGTAATGAGATTTTTTTATTCTGTTCAGCCTCTGGGCTGAAAGAAAAAAATGAACGGCACAGATTTCTTCATTCGCATCGATCAAAAAAAAGAGGATGGGAAAGGCGTCTGCCAGGACATAGGAGCTCCGCCCAACATCCATACCCACTTAGCTCGTATGCCCTGGCAAACCAGATTTCTCCATTCACATCAATCGATGTGAATGAATAAATCATTGCCGGGAATTTTTATTTTTTTTATATACAAAGTGTTTGCCAAAGCATATGAACACCGCCACCTCCTCAGCTCATATGCCTCGGCAAACGTATCTTTTACTGCAGAGGAGAAAGAAATACACCGACTTGTGTGAAATCTGACAGCAGCACAATGCTTCTGTCAGAATGCACATCAGTGCTGCAGCTAGTCGATCGGGTGGTCCACCTGGAAGGTAAAAAAAAGAAAAAAGAAAAAACAGGCCGCAACGCAATAATTTTATTAACTTTATAATAACTTTTGAACAGAACATATAAACTTTAACTTTTTGAACTGAACGTTAACCTTTTTGCTTACTGGTGATTTTTTTTTGTTTTTTGTTTTTTACCTTTATAGGACAAACCTCTCCTTCCCCATGGGACAATGGGCAAAGCGTAAATCGCCCAAAGATGTGGCGAAGTGCGTTATGCACTTTGTCCCAGGTGAAAGGAGAGGTTTGCAGCAGCTCTGTGTGAATGGGCCCTAATAGTCCTGTGTGCCTGTCCTGGTGAGATGTGATCCCTATGCTAGGTGTACCTGTGTGTGGTACTTCCGGAAACACTCCCATAAGCATAGGGCAGGGTGGTCAGGGCAGTCAGGACAGAAATAGCGGGTGTCACGCCTTATTCCACTCCTGCTACAGACACAACATCTTTTTCGGGGTGATGGTTGGGTTGAGGTACCGGCAACGACATTGGGGAAATGTCGTCGTGTAGACGACTAACTACACTGGTGGATGGGGCCACGGAACCTCCTGGGTACAGGAGGTTCTCGATGAGCTCTTCCTGAAATTTGATGAAGGATCCTGTTCTCCCAGCCTTACTGTAGAGAACAAAACTATTATACAGAGCCAATTGAATTAAATATACAGACACCTTCTTATACCAGCGTCTGGTTCCGCGGGAAACTAAATACGGAGACAACATCTGGTCATTGAAGTCCACCCCTCCCATGTGAAGGTTATAGTCGTGGACTGAGAGGGGCTTTTCAATGACACGGGTTGCTCGCTTAATTTGGATTGTCGTGTCTGCGTGAATGGAGGAGAACATGTAAACGTCACGCTTGTCTCTCCATTTCACCACGAGCAGTTCTTCGTTACACAAGGCAGCCCTCTCCCCCCTTGCAAGATGGGTGGTAACGAGCCGTTGGGGGAAGCCCGCGCGACTAGTTCCAATCTGTTTTAGAAACAAATGCCTGAAGAGGGCCACACTTGTGTAGAAATTGTCCACATAAAGATGGTACCCCTTGCCAAATAAGGGTGACACCAAGTCCCAGATTGTCTTCCCACTGCTCCCCAGGTAGTCAGGGCAACCGACCGGCTCCAGGGTCTGATCTTTTCCCTCAAAGATCCGAAATTTGTGGGTATAGCCTGTGGCCCTTTCACAGAGCTTATACAATTTGACCCCATACCGGGCGCGCTTGCTTGGGATGTATTGTTTGAAGCCAAGGTGCTCGGTAAAATGTATTAGGGACTCGTCTACGGAGATGTTTTGCTCTGGGGTATACAAATCTGCAAATTTCAGGTTGAAGTGGTCTATGAGGGGCTGAATTTTGTGGAGCCGGTCAAAAGCTGGGTGGCCTCTGGGACGGGAGGTGGTGTTGTCGCTAAAGTGCAGGAAACGCAGGATGGCCTCAAATCGTGCCCTGGACATGGCAGCAGAGAACATGGGCATGTGATGAATTGGGTTTGTGGACCAATATGCTTTTTGGTTAGACCCATGTTGAGGAGAAGGCCCAGAAAAGTTTTAATTTCGGTAACTTGGACTGATTTCCACCAGAAAGGCTGGGCATAATAGCTTCCCGGGTTGGCGGTTATAAATTGTGTGGCATACCGGTTTGTTTCTGCCACGACTATGTCCAAGAGCTCCGCAGTCAAGAACCGCTCAAAAAATCCCAGGGCCGAACCGATCTGAGCTGTCTCAACCCAAACTCCAGACTGGGCGGTGAAAGGGGGAACTAATAGTGCGGCTGAAGTTGGGGACTGCCAATCAGGATTTGTCAGCACCTCAGGGATTCTAGGGGGTCTACGGGCCTGTCTGTGCGGTGGCTGCAACGGGGTAACTACTGTACGTGCCACTGTACCAGCTTCAACGTAATCCGACAGCGCCAGCCCCACTCTGCTGCCCTTGAAGCGACACGGGGTCGGGTATGCCTGGTGCTATCAGGGACCTCAACCTCCTCATCCGAACTTTGGGTCAGACTGCCACTGCTTTCTACAGGTTCATATTCTGACCCGCTGGATTCGTCAGATGAGGGTTCCCATTCCTCATCCGACTGGGTCAGAAGCCTGTAGGCCTCTTCAGAAGAATACCCCTTGTTTGACATTTGGGCAACTAAATTTAGGGGTATTCCCTGAGACTACCCAAGAAAAAAAGCAAGCCTGTCTTACAAATGGGAGGCTAGCGAAGTACCGGAGGCCGCTGCGGTTGATAAAAAATATTAAAACTGATTTTTTTTATCTCCGCAGCGCGTGTAAAGTGAATGTGCAGTGATCAAAAAATACATATTTTTTGTCACTGCGGCGGGGCGGGCGTGGGTGAATGCACGTGTGGGCGACCGATCAGGCCTGATCGGGCAAACACTGCGTTTTGGGTGGAGGGCGAGCCTAAGGTGACACTAATACTATTATAGATACAGTTTTGTTCACTTACAGATACTATAAAAGTACAAATGCTGATTAGCGATACGCTAATCAGCGAATCAGTGACTGCGGTGCGGTGGGCTTGGCTCTAACCGATCGCTAAACTACCTAACCAAGGGGCCTAAACTATCCTAAAACCTGACAGTCAATACCAGTGAAAAAATAAAGTGACAGTTTACACTGATCACTTTTTTCCTTTCACTAGTGATTGACAGGGGCGATCAAGAGGTGATCAAACGGTTAATTGGGGTGCAGGGGGGTGATCTGGGGCTAAAGTGTAGTGTTTGGTGTACTCACTGTGAAGCCTGCTCCTCTGCTGGAACCAACCGACCAAAAGGACCAGCAGAGGAGCAGGGAAGCCATTTAACACATCATATTTACTAATATGATGTGTTAGATGGCTTCTGATTGGATTTTTTAAAAATCGCCAGCCTGCCAGCCACGATCATTGGCTGGCAGGCTGGTGACGTTACCCCCCTTGAGCAAATTCCGGCCCGCGATGCGCATGTGCGGCTAATGACTGACAAGTGTGTATGTATGCAGACTTACCATACACAGAGAATGCTATGAAACTCTGATAAGATGGCAAAAATACGAAAAAATAAATAAAAATACAGAGCCTGAAAACTGTAGGTAGATAAGTCTATCATCAGTCATGGGTAAGGCTACTTTCACACCTGTGTTAGGTGGAGATCCGTCTGGTATCTGCACAGACTGATCCGCACCTATAAATACAAACGCTGGTATCCGTTCAGAATGGAACCGTCTGCATTATTCTGTCCCCAAAGAATCAAAATCTAAGTGTAAGTCAAATGGATCTGTCCTGACTTACGTTGAAAGTCAATGGGGACGGATCCGTTTACAATTGCACCATATTTGTGTCAATGCAAACGGATCCGTCCCCATTGACTTACATTGTAAGTCAGGACGGATCCGTTTGGCTCCGCTTCGCCAGGCGTTTTGGTGTCCTCCAGAGCGGAATGGAGGCATAACGGAGCCAAACTGATGCATTCCTTATCCATTCAGAATGCATTGGGGCTAAACTGATGCGTTTGGGGCCGCTTGTGAGAGCCTTGAAACAGATCTCACAGGCGGACCCATTAACGGCAGTGTGAAAGTAGGCTAAAATGAGGGTTTTCTAAGAAAGTAACTGAAGTATCTTAATGAAAATAAGTGTATAACGCCATATCAGCACAGCTTCATGAGGGATTGGGACTGTCAGACTAAGGCCTCATGCACACGACAGTTTTTTTTCACGGTCCGCAAAAACGGGGTCCGTGGGTCCGTGATCCGTGACCGTTTTTTCGTCCGTGGGTCTTCCTTGATTTTTGGAGGATCCACGGACATGAAAAAAAAAGTCGTTTTGGCGTCCGCCTGGCCGTGCGGAGCCAAGCGGATCCGTCCTGAATTACAATGCAAGTCAATGGGGACGGATCCGTTTGACGTTTACACAATATGGTGCAATTGCAAACGGATCCGTCCCCATTGACTTTCAATGTAAAGTCAGGAGTCCCTTTACTTTCACACTTGTGTTCATAATGCAGACGGTGGCTCCGTTCAGAGCGGATCCGTCTGCATTATATTGTTAAAACATTTCTAAGTGTGAAAATAGCCTCAGACGGATCCGTCCAGACTTTACATTGAAAGTCAATGGGGGACGATCCGTTTGAAAATTGAGCCACAGTGTGTCATATTCAAACGGATCCGTCCCCATTGACTTACATTATAAGTCTGGACGGATCCGCTTGCCTCCGCACGGCCAGGCGGACACCCGAACATAACTTGAAGCGTCCCCATCACCATGGGAACGCCTCTACGTTAGAATATACTGTCGGATATGAGCTACATCGTGAAACTCATTTCCGACAGTATATTCTAACACAGAGGCGTTCCCATGGTGATGGGGACGCTTCAGGTTAGAATACACTGAAAAACTGTGTCCTGCCCCCTGCTGCCTGGCAGCACCCGATCTCTTACAGGGGGCCGTGATCAGCACAATTAACTCCTCAGGTGCCGCACCTGAAGGGGTTAATTGTACTATCATATCCCCCTGTAAGAGATCAGGGCTGCCAGGCAGCAGGGGGCAGACCCCCCCCTCCCCAGTTTGAATATCGTTGGTGGCACAGTGTGCGCCCACCATCGCCCCCCCCTTCCCTCCCTCTATTGTAATAAATAGTTGGTGGCACAGTGTGCGCCCACCATCGCCCCCCCTTCCTCCCTCTATAGTTAAAAATCGTTGGTGGCACAGTGTGCGCCCACCATCGGCCCCCCCTCTCTCTATAGTAGTAACAACCATTGGTGGCAGTGTGTGGCCTCCCATTCCCCCCCCCCATCATTGGTGGCAGCGGAGTTCCGATCGGAGTCCCAGTTTAATCGCTGGGGCTCCGATCGGTAACCATGGCAACCAGGAAGCTACTGCATCCCTGGTTGCCATGGTTACTTAGCAGTAGTACAATTGTAGAAGATTCATACTTACCTGCTTGCTGCTGCGATGTCTGTGACCGGCCGGGAGCTCCACCTACTGGTAAGTGAAAGGTCTGTGCGGCGCATTGCTAAAGAACTGTCACTTACCAGTAGGAGGACCTCCCGGCCGGTCACAGACATCGCAGCAGCAAGCAGGTAAGTATGAATCTTCTACTGTTGTACTATTGCTAAGTAACCATGGCAACCAGGGCTGCAGTAGCTTCCTGGTTGCCATGGTTACCGATCGGAGCCCCAGCGATTAAACTGGGACTCCGATCGGAACTCCACTGCCACCAATGATGGGGGGGGGGAATGGGAGGCCGCACACTGCCACCAATGGTTGTTACTACTATAGAGAGAGGGTGGGCCGATGGTGGGCGCACACTGTGCCACCAATGATTTTTAACTATAGAGGGAGGAGGGGGGGCGATGGTGGGCGCACACTGTGCCACCAACGATTTTTAACTATAGAGGGAGGAAGGGGGGGGCGATGGTGGGCGCACACTGTGCCACCAATGATTTATTACAATAGAGGGAGGGAAGGGGGGGCGATGGTGGGCGCACACTGTGCCACCAACGATATTCAAACTGGAGAGGGGGGGGGGGGTCTGCCCCCTGCTGCCTGGCAGCCCTGATCTCTTACAGGGGAATATGATAGTACAATTAACCCCTTTAGGTGCCGCACCTGAAGGGGTTAATTGTGCTATCATATCCCCCTGTAAGAGATCGGGTGGTGCCAGGCAGCAGGGGGCAGTCTTGTACAAAGTTTGCAGTGTATTCTAACTAGAAGCGTCCCCATCACCATGGGAACGCTTCTGTGTTAGAATATACTGTCGGAAATGAGTTTTCACGAAGTGAAAACTTAGATCAGAAAAAGCTTTTATGCAGACGGCTCTTCGGATCCGTCTGTATGAAAGCAACCTACAGCCACGGATCACGGACACGGATGCCAATCTTGTGTGCATCCGTGTTCTTTCACGGACCCATTGACTTGAATGGGTCCGTGAACCGTTGTCCGTCAAAAAAATAGGACAGGTCCTATTTTTTGGACGGACAGGATACACGGATCACGGCCTCGGCTGCAAAACGGTGCATTTTACGATTTTTCCACGGACCCATTGAAAGTCAATGGGTCCGCGAAAAAACCCGGAAAACGGCACAACGGCCACGGATGCACACAACGGTCGTGTGCATGAGGCCTAATTAAGTGTAGAGGTAAGTTCTAGACTTGACTGGGGTGATCAATGGATGTCATATATCCTGAGTAAATAACACTTGAACACAGCACCAGTGCCCAATACTTGTTCCACAATGCAGGACTATTTATCCCCAGGACTGTGACGAGGGGACATCCTCTGCGTCTGGAGGAAAGAAGGTTTATACACAAACATAGAAAAGGATTCTTTACTGTAAGAGCAGTGAGACTATGGAACTCTCTGCCCGAGGAAGTGGTGATTGTAAGATCACTGAAGGAGCTCAAGAGGGGCCTGGATGTACTACTGGAGTGTACTAATATTGCAGGTTATAGTTATTAGATTTCTGGAGAGGTCATTGATCCAGTGAGTTAATCTGACCGTTTGATTGGAGACAGGAAGGAATTTTTTCCCCCTTAAAATTAAGAAAATTGGCTTCAACCTCATGGCCCCCTGAGTAAGATGCACACTGAAACCCTCACTCTCGTTTAAGCAAAAGCTGAACGGTACAACCTTCAACACTGTTTATTTCCTTTATCTACATAAGTCCAGGAAAAATAGTCACTTCACATCAAACAGGGAATTGCAGGCTTGTTCTCAAAGATCCGAGATAGATCTTTGAGAAGGAACTAACTATTGTCCAACTGTTGAATTCTACTGGACTTAGGTGAATAAATAAAGGCCATTCTGGTTAATCTGGGCTCTGCTGGTGGCAATCTCTCAAGGCAGATAATCCAACGGACACTGCACACTGCTGGATTCCACTTCTCCAGATAAGGCACACAAAAGCTTGCTTGGCCTTTGCAAAAGCTTATGTGGACAAAGAAGAAGACTTTTGGTCTTCTGTGTTATGGTCAGATGAAACAAAAATTGAATTGTTTGGTCACAATGATGTTTCCTTCATTTGGCGTGAAAAAGGAGAAGCCTTCAACCCAAAGAGCCCCAACCCCACTGTCAAACATGGTTGGGGGACCTAATGCTTTGGGGGTGTTTTTCAGCCAATGGACCAGGGAACCTAATCACAGTAAACGGCACCATGAAAAAAGAGCAATACATGAGGATTCTCAACAACAACATCAGGCAGTCTGCAGAGAAACTTGGCTTTGGGCACCACTGCACATTTCAGCATGACAACAAGAAATGGTTAGCAGACAACAACATTAACATTTTGGAGTGGCCCAGCCAGAGTCCAGACTTGAATCCAGTTGAGAATCTGTGGAGGGAGCTAAAGATCAGGGTGATGGCAAGAAGACCCTCCAACCTGAAAGATTTGGAGCTCATTACTAAAGATGAATGGGCAAAAATACCTGTGGAGACATACAAAAAGCTGGTCTGCAATTATAGGAAGCGTTTGATTGCCAATAAAGGCTTTTCTATTGATTATTGAGAAGGGTATGAATAATTTTGGACTGGACACTTTTTGCTTAAATGAAAATTAAAGTTGAGAATTTATATATTTTTTTTTACAATAATGCCTCTTGTACAATAATGCCTCTTTTACAATAATGCCTCTTATTATCTTTTGGGAGACACCCATGTCATTTCCCGTCAAAAAATTACTTGCTGGTTGAATAAAAGTAACTTTAAGTCAAAATTTGCCAGGGGTCTGAATAATTATGGGCAGCACTGTATGTGTCTAAGAAAATTGTTTGATAAAGAGGTCATGGATTCCCTTTAAGTTTTATTAAGACATGTTACATTTAAATGTTACATTTTAGTCTTTGAGGAATCAGCACCCCTTCTGCAGTTACAAAGATCAGTGTATATCAAAATCCCCTACAATAACACAATAACACATGATCTATACTAGAAAGAAAAAAAAAAAGCATGGTACCATGTTGCCCAGAAAACTCTTCAACATTTTAAATATTTTTTGCAAATATGATACCATTCTAGTAAAATCTACGCTCCTAAAGCCAAATTATACATTCTGAGCTCTGCCACGTGCACATATAGCAGCTTACATCCATATTTATGGCATTTGGTGTACCCAGTAGAACCTACCTAATAATTCAAGAAGTGTGGTGTGAGCCTCAGATGGCACAAGTTGGGCAGAGCATATTGGACACTGAAATGCCATATCTGAGGAAAAATTTTCATTTTGCTTGGTCTGCTGCACACTAATTTCTACAAAATACATTTGGTGTCAAAAAGCTCATTGCACCCCTTAATAAATACCTTGAGGGGCTTAGTTTCCAATATGGGGTCACTTCTCATGGGTTCTGTAGATGTTCTGTCACATCTGCGTTTTTAATACAGGTTTTGAGATCCGGCAGAGGATCTAAAAAAACTGAATTAGGCTACTTTCACACTGGCATTTTTGCTGAATCTGGCAGGGTTCAGCAAAAACTCTTCCGTTACTGATAATACAACCATCTGGTTCCATTATGAATGGATCAAGTTGTATTATTTTAACATACCCAAGATGGATCAGTCATGAACTCCATTGAAAGTCAATGGAGGACGGATCAGTTTTCTATTGTGGCAGATTGTGTTAGAGAAAACGGATCCGTCTTGCTCCGCATCCCAGGACGGGAAGCAAACCACAACATGCTGCAATTTGCTCTCTTGTATGAAAACTGAACGCTTCTATTCAGTCACGTTTGGTCCCATTTGACAATGAATGGGGACAAAACCGAAGCATTTTTTTTTTTTTCTGTTATTGAGACCCTATAACGGATCTCAATACCGGAAAATATTAATGCTAGTGTGAAAGTAGCCTTAGGCTACTAGGAGATCTAGGAGATTCTTGCAAGGACATATGACCATTTCTGAATAGAAATATAACTGGGAAAGGGGAGAAGTTCACTTCATTATCATAACAACAGTCTCCTCTCAGTGACATCACCAATCAGTGGATGTGAGGGTAAAAAGAATGGGTTTAAATTGCCAGAAAAAGAGGGGGTCATGGTCAGCCATTGTGGATCCATATATCTTGACTGGAGTGAGAGTCCGTATTTTCAGCTGTTCCCACAGCCAGGATATCACTGCTGCACATCAGTAAGCTTTTATTCTGTTTCTTTTTTCCGTTTTATTTCCACAAACTATTGAATGCACTGTAACTGTATGCATCTTTTTATCTGACAATTACTTTTGGTATTGCACTACACTATTGTGTATTAAATTTTAAATATTGATAAGTTTCTTCCTTATAGTCTTGCAGAATTTACTCTTCTGAAGGGAAATACGTTACCTGTATTGATTCTGGGTATTTTATGTTCCATGAAGATAACCTGGAAGATAAATCCTATTATTATGCTGTACTTCCTTACATGTAGCCCTAATCTTTTGCCTAGACAAACAGGTGCTCAGGGCTACATAGTCATCTGGTACTGAGAAAATCTGGAAACATGGGCTCCTATTGCCTAGATAAGTGGTGGTAGCAATTGTGGTATGAAATATTGGGATGTTGGAAAACTATGGGAGTCAGTTAGCATAAATCTGTCATCTTAAATAGGTGGATGTGAATGTTTATTAAATAAAAATATAAATTGGATGTTTCTGTTTACTGCAAAATCAGGGTAATATATATTGAGGTCCATTCTGCTGTTAGCCCTTGCTGGAGAAGGAATTGAAATGGAAAATCTGCAAAAAGAAAATAAAACATTTTAAATTTCAGCTCCATTTTTAGACACTTAAAGTGTCTAAAGTTAGCTTTGAATAATTTGAGGGGTCATTTATGGCTCATTTCTATTATTTAAGCCTCTCAAAGTCCACTGATAACTGATTTGGTTCTTAACCGCTTCAGGACTGGGCCATTTTCCGTTTTCTACTCCCTGCCTTCCCAGAACCATAACTTATTTTTCCATTCCCATAGCCTTATGAGGGCTTGTTTTTTTGAGGGACAAGTTGTACTTTCTAATGGCACCATTTACAGTTGCAAAATGTAGTGGGAAGCTGGAAATAAAATCCAAATAGGAGTTCCAATGAGTAATAAAAAAAAACAAAAACACAATTCCGCCAACAGTTGTATGGGTTTTGTTTTACAGTGTTTCCTATGTGGTAAAACTGCCCTGTTACTTTCATTCTCCGGGTCAGTACAATTACAATGATACCACAAATGTATAGATTTTCTTGTGTTTTAATACTGAAAAATAATTGCAAAAATAATTGCATCACCATATTAGGACTCCCATAACTATTTTAGTTTTGTCTGCACAGAGCTGTGTGAGGGCTAATTTTTTTGTGGGACAATCTGCAGTTTTTATTGACACCATTTTGATACCTTGCTGGCATCTGAGTCAAAGTGGAGCTATAGGGGAAGCGGCTGCTTTGGGGCCCTGACCCAGAAGGGGTCGATCCAGGAGGAAGAGGACTAAAAGAGTTTGTCAGGGTCCCCTCAACAGTGTAGAAAACAGATGGAACAGCTGGCAGGCTTGGTCGGAGAGAGTGATCTTTAGTAGCCACAGGAATGGGGGCGGCATGAAAAGAAGGGGTTGCAAAAAGTGGCGAGGGGGGCCCCATTCAAAAAAATTCTGTGGGCCCAGTCATTTCTAGCTACTTCACTGTCTGTGCCCATTACTGATCTAGCCACAGGCTCATCTATCTGCTCTGTCAAGGGTCACTCTTATCTAATCAGTCCATGAAACCTTTCAAAAATCTGTCTTCAGATATTTCTTGGCCCAGTCTTGACGTTTCAATTTATGTGCCTTGATCAGTGGTGTTCGGGTTTCAGGGTTCCTTACCTTGACCATGTCTCTGAGAACTGAACTACTTGTACCTTGTACTTCTTGACACTCCAGGGAGGTTATAGTTCTGGAATATGACAGTACTGTTGGGTAACCTGGTTGCTTCACAATTGTTTCTTTTCAAATCTTTGGCAGTCAATTTGCATCTTTTTTTCTGAACACATTTTGTGCAAACTCTGTTGACTATTTGCAACAAAACATTTGAAGGGTCTGTGAGCACACCTGAATATATTAGTGATTTCAAGAGTGCAGCATCCCTCTGAAAGACTTAACAATTTTTTTAATGTTTTGGCCCATTTTGTCTGAGGACTGCCTAATAATTATGCACACCTTGATAAGGGTCTTGATCTCCTTAGGGTACACCCTCCCTCATAACAAATACACATAAGATGATATGCTTTGATCTAATAAGCACTTACAAGGATTGTCTAACTTCAGTAAGTGGTATTTATCATGTAGAGAAAGTTAATACTAGACACTTACTATTGTATTGTGGTTGCATCCTTTGCTAGTTGGATCACATTATACATTGCTTGTTTCCATTGTTACAACCATCCTGCAATCCGGCAGTGGTGGCTGTACTTGCACACTATAGCAAAACGCACCAGCCTCTAGTGGCCAGGACCATAGTAGTAAGCTGGTGATTTTTCTTGATGTATGTGATGGATTGCAGGGTGGTTGTAAAACATGGAAACGAGCTGTGCATAATGTAATGGAAAAATGAATCCAGCAAGAAAAGGAAGAAATATGGACAATCATAATACATTAGTAAGTGCCTTGTATTAACTTCCTTTACATAATAAATGCTATTTGCAGAAGTGAGAAGACCACTTTAAGCTGGAGTTGGAAAATAAGCATAAAAATCATGATATGGTCAAAATACTCACTTGCCTAATAATTGTGCACACAGTGACATGGAAAATTGAAAAAATAAAAATAGAAAAAATATGAAAACAAAATATTTAGTGCCCCTTGTAGACGAGCATTTCTCCTGCAGCAAGTCTTCTCTTATAAAGCTGCCAGTGTTATCCAATACATTCCAGAAGTCTAAGGCCTCTTTCACACGAGCGTGGTGTGTGAGGGCCCGATAAATTGCAGGTGCGTTGTGGTAAAATGCCGAAACCTAAACTTGGACTTCATCACTGAAGTTCAGGTTTGGGTTCGGTGTTGTGCAGATTTTATTATTTTCCCTTATAATAGCATTCTTAATACAGAATGCAAAGTAAATTAGGGATGGAGGGGTTAAAAAAATAAAATAAAAAGTTAACTTACCTGCTCCATAGCTGCCGGTCTCTGTTCTATCTTCAGGACCTGGCAAAAGACCCGTGGGGACGTCAATGTGCTCATCACATGGTTCATCACCATGGTGAGGGACCATGTCATTGGACCATGTGATGTGACGTCACCACAGGTCCTTAGCCGGCAGCTCAACATTACAGAAGAAGACAGAGATCAGCAACTACGTGATCAAGTGGACTCGGTGAGTTATTTCTTTTATTTTTAACCCCTCCATCACTATTTTACTTTGCATTCTGTATTCAGAATGCTATTTGTAATGTCTCGGCTGCGTGTTGCTTTAGGTACACAGCTTAACATCAAGTATAAACCGAATCCCAATGAAAGATGCGCTGGTTTGCTGAACTGATGCAATCTTTACTGAGATATAATGAACAGCAATGTGTACAATAATGTTCATATGATATGATTTGGGATGATATGTGTGGTAAAACTGTGGAACAAACATAAAAAGAAAAATATAAGCATGGCTAATTCAAGCAACATACATTATACATAGCTAATACAAAAGATAGGGCCTAACTAACATGTGCTTGCTTACTACACTGAAACACACATTATCTATCTGCAATGTCTAACATCCCTCTACACAAGCTGAACTAGCAAAACCCCTTTACTCACAGGCTTTGGTGTTCGTCAGGTTTGCAATCTGTAATAGCTTTAAGATGTCCTGTGGATCTGGTCACTACAGTAGCCAGAGCTGGACTGAACAGGATATGTCCCAGCAAGCCCTAGAGAGTACAGAGAAGACCCGCCTCTAGGCTTCAAGAAAATGGAGGGTCTTAAAGAAACAGACACTACTGAGTGCCAAGCATGTAATATACATTGCAAAGGCAGCACACTATTATTTTCCCTTATAACCATGTTATAAGGGAAAATAATACAGATGCGATGTGGATTAGCTGCGGGCCTAAATCACATTTTCATGTTAAACAATAGGTTATTTTCTGATGACATACAGTATTCCCTTTAACATAACACCAGGATTTTTGATCCATTAGGGTACAACCACATGGCACAGTCATCATCTGGTCGGGATGCCGCCTGCTGTAGTCAAGAACCGCACAGCCAATCAGCTTGCAACTGCCTGATATTTAATTAATGAAGGCGGCCTGAATTCTTAATGGTCATGTGCCACCTAATTCGGGTATAAGGACAGAACTCTAAGATATAGTGCAGATCTTGCTAAAGTATATCAACCTATACCCATCACTCTCAGCCTCAAAAAGTGGACTTGTGCCCTATGACATTGTGCTGCCTTTGCAATGTATATTACAGCCATTAAAACTGCACAGCCATTAAAAATATTTAAATTCCCTAGAAACTGACTCCACACTTCTGAGCTCTACTGCCCTCCATCTTTAACAACAACCTCGGTTTTATTGCTCTGGCTTATTTGAATCCTATACATTTTTGTATAACCTTAGTTTGCATTGAATGCTTTTTTTCTTCCAAATTACAAAAGTATTAAACACCAAAAAGAATGGCATAGGGCAGTGATGGCTAACCTCCGTCACTCCAGCTGTGGTGAAACTATGACTCCCAGCATGCTCCATTCATTTCTGTGGCGTTCTGAGAACAGCCAAGCAAGTGTGCATCTTGGGAGTTGTAGTTTTACCACAGCTGGAGTGCGGATGTTAGCCATCACATGCATAGGGAATACTAATAAATGAACCTTTATTCAATAAAATTAACATATTATTTAAAATTCATAATGTTGGGCACGGCTAGGCTGCCGAGAGAGATGGCCGCATGAGAGGAAAGCCTGAGCGATTGAAAACTAGCATATCCCCTGCCAGCAATAATTAACCTGCACTTACAAGCAGCCACAAATGCCCAACAACCTCTATGAGACCATGGGGAAGTCAAAAAGGCAGCTACCTAGACTGAACAGTAACTACTACTTCAACAGGGACAGAACCAAAGATGGTGCAGAGCTCAACAGTACATCGCCTGCTCCAGCACTTATCTGCACCATGTCTCCTCCGCAAACACTGAGATCCCCATCTCCACATTCACCTCCCGCAACACCATCCTTACCTCCAACACCGGAGGACATCAGACACACGCCGCCAGAATCTATGATGACGCCTATCCCCGCTCACCACAGGAAATTCCCCTCCGGCAGCCCGCAAAAGCAAGGCCCCCGATTGGAGACCTCGGGTTGCTCACAGGTCAGTGCACATAATTGTGTTCCTCCACATGCCACCACAAAAGCTCCTGATCCTTTTCAAAGTTACCCTACCTCTGATAAGCCTCTTTCAGAGGAGACATTAAAGAATATGCTAATAGCACTAAAGGCTTCCCTACATACGGATATAGCTGGATTGATTAACCCGCTCACCGCTAGCGTACAGGAAGCAGAGGATAGAATCTTCCATATTGAAACGAAAATGGATAAGTTTGCCACTTCTCAAAACTCCATTATAGATGCCCACAATGACATGGCGGATGAATTAGGGGCCGTAAAGTTGAAGATGGCAGATATGGAAGATCACTCAAGGCAAAATAACAAAAATTTAGGGGCATTGCACCCCAAGATCATTGCACCTCAAGAACATTGCAATTTAGGGAAATTGCACCCCAAGATCTACAGACCTATCTGAAAGGTTACTATCTGACATGATAATTGACAGGGCCCACAGGGTACCGAAGCCCCAGCACCTTGGTCCAAACATCCCACAGGACACTTTAGCCCGTATCCACTTTTTTCATACAAAGGAGGCACTGATGGCGGCAGCCAGGAAACAAGGAACACTTCCATCACCATAGAACACTGTTAAACTCTTCACTGATTTGTCAATGGTGATCCTCCGTCAACAAAGAGCTTTGCTGCCCATCACAACGGCCCTCTGAGACCACAGCGTCTTGTATAAATGGGGGTACCCTTTGAAAATGATAATCCAAAGAAATGGCCAGACACATGCCATTAAGTCTTCTGAAAGTGGGAAAGACTTACTTCAATCCTGGCAGATTCCACTACCACCCTGGAACCCAGATAAAAGACTTCCTCTACATCATCATGGCATAAGGCAAAATAAGGATCCATGAAGAACCAAAATTGTCATTAAACTGAAGAGACTGCTACTATTTCCATGGCACTGAAACACCTAACACAGTATGGTGTAGACCAACGCTGACCACCTAATTCGGGTATAAGGACAGAACTCTAAGATATAGTGCAGATCTTGCTAAAGTATATCAACCTATACCCATCACTCTCAGCCTCAAAAAGTGGACTTGTGCCCTATGACATTGTGCTGCCTTTGCAATGTATATTACATGCTTGGCACTTGTAGTGTCTGTTTCTTTAAGACCCTCCATTTTCTTGAAGCCTAGAGGCGGGTCTTCTCTGTACTCTCTAGGGCTTGCTGGGACATATCCTGTTCAGTCCAGCTCTGGCTACTGTAGTGACCAGATCCACAGAACATCTTAAAGCTATTACAGATTGCAAACCTGACGAACACCAAAGCCTGTGAGTAAAGGGGTTTTGCTAGTTCAGCTTGTGTAGAGGGATGTTAGACATTGCAGATAGATAATGTGTGTTTCAGTGTAGTAAGCAAGCACATGTTAGTTAGGCCCTATCTTTTGTATTAGCTATGTATAATGTATGTTGCTTGAATTAGCCATGCTTATATTTTTCTTTTTATGTTTGTTCCACAGTTTTACCACACATATCATCCCATATCATATCATATGAACATTATTGTACACATTCCTGTTCATTATATCTCAGTAAAGATTGCATCAGTTCAGCAAACCAGCGCATCTTTCATTGGGATTCGGTTTATACTTGATGTTAAGCTGTGTACCTAAAGCAACACACAGCCGAGACATTACAGTAAAAAGGCTTTAAAGCGTTGTCAGAAGCAGTTAAACAGCTTTGAATCGTCCTCCGCAGTAAAAGGACTAATAACTCCTTTCAGCCACGTGGAGTGAAACGAAAGTGAAACTAATTTCTCTCACTCACTACAACACTGATACTGCCTGTGTCCAGTCATCATCATTATCCACGCTGACAGCTAAATCAAGATGCAGAACACAGGGAACAACACTCTGACAGTTAACCCTCAATGCTCCTATAAGGAAGATGACACACACAGCTTGCCAAGAATCAAGTCTAGATGCACAACACTGTCTAGAGCATCCAGTCAAACAAATCTGACTTCAGCTAGCGCCGATTCAGCAAGATCTAAGCGTACTAGTTCTAGACGTTCAGGCATCACCAGTCTGTCATCGGCTAGCGACAAAGCGACTAGGGCAAGAGCAAAAGCAGAGGCAGCTTGCGCCATGGCTTCTTATGCAGAGCAGGAAGCTGAATTGATGAGAGAGCAAGCAAAAAGTGAATCTGAAGCACTTAAAAAGAAAGCAGAAGTGGAAGCATCTTTACACTTACTCAAACAGCAGAAAAATGCGGCAGCAGCCTTAGCCGAGGCAGAAGTTTTCACAAGGGCTGCTGAAGCTCAGTTCGATGGCATAGAAAATCAGATGTCATCCCACAGCGCAATCCAACGCACCCGTGAGTACGTACAGTCACAAGCAACCATGTACACCGACCAGCAGTCCAATGACGCACCTAGGTCTTCATTGACTCCACTAGCAATAAGCAACATTGCAAGACTAAATCAGAATCTCAGTGTGGGAAGTCAAGTGGTCGCATGCTTCTCTAATCTGCCAACCCTCCAAGAGTGCAAACGGATGCTCGCGTACTCCCTCCTCAAGCAAATACAAGTCTGGATTATAGCAGAAAGACTTACAACAGACGAGAACAACCACCTAAACAAAGTGGATTCAGTCAAGTGCCTCATCAGCCTTACCAGCCGCAACCATACCCTGAGTTTACACCCGAGAAGTATTCGCCAGACGCAACAAGTGCTATAGAAGTGGCAAAATTCCTGATGCACCGTGAGATAGTGGGCGCTGGTCTCATGAAATTCGATGTTCGTCCAGAAAATTACTAGGCCTGGAAGTCATCTTTCCTGAGCGGTACCCAAGACTTAAACCTGACAGAGAAAGAAAAGCTTGACCAGCTTGTCAGATGGCTAGGTCCAGAGTCCACTGAGCAAGCCCAAAGGATCAGATCAGTACATGTTCATGACGCAGCAGCAGGACTTGCAATGGTGTGGCGGAGACTAGAACAATGCTATGGATTACCTGAAGTGATCGAGGATGCTCTTCTGAAAAGGATAGAAAACTATCCAAGAATAACAAATAAGGATTACCAAAAGCTGAGAGGTTTGGGAGACCTACTCTTAGAAATAGAAGCCGCTAAGTCTAGTGGATATCTGCCAGGTCTCTGATATCTGGATACAGCACGTGGAGTTGAGCCCATAATCGAGAAACTTCCTTACAACTTGCAGGAAAGGTGGGTAGCTCAAGCTTCAAGATACAAGAAAGATCATCGAGTTGCATTTCCACCGTTCGCCTTCTTCGCTGAATTCATAGAAGACCAAGCTGAAATACGCAATGACCCAAGCTTTGCTTTCCTGAACAAGAGAACGGCAAGCTTCCCAAAGGTAGAGCAGAAACCTCCAGGGCTTTACAAAGAACGCAGAGCAACAGTTTCTGTAAGGAAGACAGAAGTTCTGCCTGAATCTGCAGCTAATCAGGAAGACAACACAAGGAAGAAAGTTGAGGAGTCAGACAAAATATGTCCTATCCACAATAAGCCTCATCCACTAAGAAAATGTCGCAGTTTCAGAAGTAAGACGTTCGAAGAGCGCAAAGCTTATCTTAAAGGGATTCTGTCACCTCCCCTCAGCCAAAAAACGATTTAAAAGCAGCCATGCAGCACAGCTTACCTGGATTAGGCTGTGCTGTTTTATCTTGAAATCCGTCCAGCAGTTACTTCAAAAAACGACTTTGATCAATAAGGAAATGCGTCCTGAAGGTGCCCAGAGGGGCGTTTTTTTCTTCCTAGTGAGCCCAGTACCGCCCCTCTTTCAGTGCCCAGCCCGCCTTCCTTGTATTTTCTAACCGCCGCCCCCAGCCTGCCACAGCCTCCCCTCCCTCTCCTCCCCCTCCCTCACGCCGAACGAAGTCTCGCACAGGCGCAGTACCCACTGAGGGCTGCGCCTGTGCGATCATCAGGAGACTGAGGGCGGCAGCTTCATCTTCGTCACTGGGCATGCGCCGAGCCCAGTGACGTCCGATGCTCGCTCTTCCCTGCTGACTGATGCTCGCCTTGATCTTGGATGGGTCATCGTTGGAGAAGTATGTCTAGACGGACTGCACAAACCATCAAAGGTAAATGTCTACAGAGCACATCTGTTGCAGAATGGTCATACATCTTGTCTTTGCCCATGTACCAACAGTCTACACATTAAAGAGAGATTAGATAACCCAACACATCATCGGAGTATCCAGAGGTGCATGGAAGACTTAGCCTCAACTGGAAATACAGATGAACTGGGTTGTAAGGTGTTTGAAAGAACACGAGACGACGACAAACCAGCACCCTCGGTAGAAGATACCCTCTTCCTCAAGATCATGGACAGAGAAGTCTACAGAGACAAGTCAGGCAGCTGGGTAGCCCCTCTACCCTTCCGGTCACCACGCCATCGCCTTCCTGTCAACAAGGTACAAGCAGAGAAACGCTTCAGTTTGTTGCAGCGCACTCTACAAAGAAAGCCAAATATGAAGAAACACTTCCAAGCCTTCATGCAAAAGATTTTTGTCAACGAGCATGCAGAAAGGGCACCACCACTACAAGAAAACCAAGAACACTGGTACTTACCAATATTTGGAGTGTATCATCCTCAAAAACCAGGTCAGATACGTGTAGTATTTGACTCTAGTGCGAAGCACGAAGGCATCTCATTAAATGACGTCCTTCTCAGCGGACCTGACCTGAACAACACACTCCTTGGAGTACTCATCAGGTTCAGAAAAGAACTCGTAGCAGTAACAGCAGATGTACAACAGATGTTCTACTGTTTCTTCGTTCGAGAAGATCACCGAGACTACTTAAGGTTCCTGTGGTATGCAGACAATGACTTTAACAAAGACATCATAGAGTACAGGATGAAGGTACATGTGTTCGGAAACAGCCCTTCCCCAGCTGTAGCTATCTACAACCTGAAACGAGCAGCACAGCAAGGTGAAAGACATGGTCAAGAAGCCAAACAGTTCGTCATGAAGAACTTCTACGTGGACGATGGACTTGCTTCTTTCTCCAGCAACGAAGAAGCTATTAACGTCCTGAAAAGTACAAAAGAAATGTTGGCAGAATCCAACATAAGATTGAACAAAGTAGCTTCCAACAGCTACAGAGTCATGGAAGCATTTCCAATAGAAGACCGTGCTAAAGACCTCAAAGACTTAGATCTAGGAACAGAATCACCACCCTTGCAAAGAAGTCTTGGGCTTAGTTGGGACTTAAAGACTGACAGTTTCACCTTCAGGGTCTCCAGAGAAGAGAAACCATTCACAAAAAGAGGTGTCCTATCTACAGTCAACAGTCTTTATGACCCCCTGGGATTCGTAGCACCCATCATCATGCAAGGCAAAGCTCTTTTGAGACAGATCACTACTGAGCAGGAACAAATTGACTGGGACGTACTTCTTCCTGACAAGAAGCAAATGCAGTGGAAGTTGTGGAAAGACTCATTGTTAGAGCTTGAACAACTCTACATTTCAAGACCGTACGTATTTGTTTCCTTGTCTGCTACAAAGAGGAGAGAATTATGCGTATTCTCTGATGCTTCCACTATGGCTATTGCAGCTGTAACTTACCTCAGGGTAATAGACACTGAGGGACAAAGCCATGTTGGGTTCATCATGGGAAAATCTAAACTAGCTCCCAGACCTGCTCACACTGTCCCACGTCTAGAACTTTGTGCTGCTGTCTTAGCGGTAGAGATGGCAGACATGATTACGACTGAACTGGACATTGAGATCCATGCAGTGAACTTTTATACGGACAGCAAGATTGTGTTAGGATATATTCACAACACTTCAAAAAGATTTTACACATACGTGACCAACAGAGTGACACGTATCAGAAAGTCTACAAGTCCAGATCAGTGGCATCACATCAGCACAGACAAGAACCCAGCGGATCATGGGACAAGATTAGTGTCAGCCGCTGTACTCAAGCAAACTAACTGGTTCGTAGGTCCATCGTTTCTTGGTAAGCCAGAAATCAAAGAGACTACTCAGGTAGAGACCTTTCAGCTCATAGAACCAGATCAAGACAAAGAGGTAAGACCTCAAGTTGCAGTTTGCAAGACTTTAGTTACCAGAGACAGTCTGGGCGCCCATAGATTTGAAAGGTTTTCCAGTTGGAAGTCGCTGACTCGTGCAATCGGAAAACTTATCTGTCTAGCCAGATACTCCTTCAGAGCTACTAATACTGATCAGCGTAGCAACGACCATCTTGAACAAGCCAAGGTCGCGATCATCAAATGCGTCCAGCAGGAAGTCTTTAAAGAAGAAATTCAAAGCCTTCTGAAAAAGGAAGAGATTTCTCGACACAGTTCGTTCAAGAAGTTGAACCCTATCCTCGATGAAGATGGAGTACTAAGAATTGGAGGTCGTTTGTCGGCAGCGGATATGACTATCCAAGAGAGACATCCCTTCATCATACCTAAGAATCATCACATCGCTCTTCTTCTGGTAAGACACTATCACGAGCAAGTTGCACATCAAGGACGACACTTCACTGAAGGAGCAGTGCGGTCAGCAGGATTGTGGATCATAGGAGGTAAGAGACTAGTCTCCAGCGTGATCAGCCAATGCGTTACCTGTAAGAAGATTAGAGGGAAACTTGAGGTTCTGAAGATGTCAAACTTACCTGCAGACAGACTTGCTTCAGATCCTCCGTTCACTCACGTAGGTCTAGACGTTTTTGGACCATGGAACATCTCTTCTCGCAAGACTAGAGGAGGCAGTGCCGAAAGTAAACGTTGGGTTGTTCTGTTCTCTTGCCTGAGTACTAGAGCAGTTCATATTGAAGTGATTGAATCTTTATCCACTTCAAGTTTCATCAATGCCTTGAGAAGATTCTTCTCTATCAGAGGACTAGCGAAATTGATTCGTTCAGACCGCGGCACAAACTTTATTGGGGCCTGCAAGGAGTTGAAAATCATCTCTACAGACTCTGAAACAGGTTCCTATCTTCAAGATCAAGGATGCACTTGGACTTTCAATCCTCCACACGCATCGCATATGGGAGGAGCATGGGAGAGGATGATTGGAGTAGCTCGTCGTATTCTGGATGCCATGCTCCTGAAGGTTGGGTCTACTCGCCTCACTCATGAAGCTTTGACTACACTAATGATAGGCCAATTTCTGAAGTAGTTTTACTTCTGTCCAAAGGTTAGTGGCATAACAAAAGGTACGCCAGGTGGGGAGTGTGCTGCCTTTGCAATGTATATTACATGCTTGGCACTCAGTAGTGTCTGTTTCTTTAAGACCCTCCATTTTCTTGAAGCCTAGAGGCGGGTCTTCTCTGTACTCTCTAGGGCTTGCTGGGACATATCCTGTTCAGTCCAGCTCTGGCTACTGTAGTGACCAGATCCACAGGACATCTTAAAGCTATTACAGATTGCAAACCTGACGAACACCAAAGCCTGTGAGTAAAGGGGTTTTGCTAGTTCAGCTTGTGTAGAGGGATGTTAGACATTGCAGATAGATAATGTGTGTTTCAGTGTAGTAAGCAAGCACATGTTAGTTAGGCCCTATCTTTTGTATTAGCTATGTATAATGTATGTTGCTTGAATTAGCCATGCTTATATTTTTCTTTTTATGTTTGTTCCACAGTTTTACCACACATATCATCCCATATCATATCATATGAACATTATTGTACACATTCCTGTTCATTATATCTCAGTAAAGATTGCATCAGTTCAGCAAACCAGCGCATCTTTCATTGGGATTCGGTTTATACTTGATGTTAAGCTGTGTACCTAAAGCAACACGCAGCCGAGACATTACAGACATCGTAAGCGGCTGAGAGCTGACTTGATTTTCTTTTCTTCTCATTTTTGGTTCTAGTTACAACCAGTTAATATGTTTCTACGTTATTTCATAACTTGCCAGTTATGTGTCCTTACAGATACAATGGAACCTGATAAGCAGCCTTCTTTCCACCAGTATAGGGCTTAAAATAATGTCAAAGTTATGCCAAGTGGCTCAATTGCCCTTAAAAGAGGTCCTATATTTGGAAAGAAGCAAGATGTTCTCTGTGTCCAGGAAACCCATCTATTGCATAATGATGCTGCTAGAGTACACCATCGTCTTTTCCCTAATATCTTGCATTCTCATTTCAGTAAAAAGTCCAGGGGAGTCCTTATTGCTATTACTAACACAGTAGCTCACACCCCTATCGACACCAGAGCAAATCCTGGAGGCCGCTACTTCATCCTGGTATGCTCTATTAACAACATCATGTAACATTGGTCAATATCTATGCGCCTAAGACTGAATGCACACGACCGTTTTTAACGGCCGTGAGCGGTCCGTGGAACCACGGGCTGGATTCCTGCTGAGAGCAGGAGCGCACAGCGTCATTGGTTGCTAAGACGCCGTGCGCTCCCTGCTGCCGCCACAGTATGATCTATACCAGTGCACCACTGTATTGCGGTGGCAGCAGGGAGCGCACGACGTCATAGTAACCAATGACGCAGTGCGCTCCTGCTCTCAGCAGGAATCCAGCCCGTGGTTCCACGGACCGCTCACGGCTGTAAAAAACGGCCGTGTGCATTCGGCCTTATTCACATCAGCTATCATTCCTACATAAAATAATGCGACATGTCAACAAAATGAAAAAAGGAAAGGTTATAATTTGTGAAGATTTTAACTCCATAATGGACCCATCCCTGGACTCTACCTACCCAAAAAGGAGATCTGAAATGGGAATATCATAATTTCTACATACAGAGAGTCATACAGAGCTCAGCATAGTCAGGAGAAGGACTTTACCTTCTTCTCTCCACCACATTTATCTTACTCTCATATTTATACGTTTATGGTTGACCACATGCATACATCCTCCACGGATATTGGTCTCATCCAGTGGTCCGATCATGCTCCGATGACCATAACCCTGAATGAACAATTCCAAACCCAAAGAGCTCCTTTATGGAGGAATAATAATTTTTTATTTAATAACCCAAAATATGTTGAAGAACTTGCCACTGGCCTAAAATAATACTTCCAGTTTAATACCGGATCTGTCTCGGACACATATTTCTTGTGGCAGGCTCACAAAGCATATATGAGAAGGTCTTTAATTAAGCTAGGTCATAAAGTGAAAAAACTTAAGAGAAAAATAAATCACCCAAATACTTGAAACATTAATAAAAGCTTTCCAACAACCCAATGCTCCAAAGAGCTAAGAATAGAGAGAGACAAACTAAGAAGGACACTACTCCACAACTACAGCAAATCTCTTTTTAGGCTCAAATTTAGGCACTACTCCCAAGGCAACAAGGCGGGTCAGTTACTTGCAAGGCAACTCAAAAGTCAAAATCCAAAATACCACATTTAACACAACCCATCACTAAAGCCAAGCTAATAGACCCAAGAGACATTGCGGAAAAATTTCGCCTATACTATAAAGGACTCTATAATCTTAAAGATAGCACTCCCTTACCAGACAATCACTCATCACTGGTTGCAAACTTTCTAGCACAGGCCTCACTCCCTGTCCTCACCCCCACCCAACTAGAGTTTCTCAAATCACCAATCACTGACTTGGAAATAAAAAAACGGATTTCCTCGGTCCCTATGGCAAAATCTCCAGGCCCAGATGGGTTATGTAATGAATATTATCACCATTTCCAAACAATACTCATCCCACACATCCCATTTCCCTGCTCAACTCAAACATAAAAACCTTTGCCAAACTTATCGCTAGTAGACTGTTCCCTATACTCCCCTCTCATTAAGACAGAGTTTTGTGGCAGAGGCATCCAACAACACCAGAAGAATTGTAAATCTTTTCAACCATGCTGAAGAACATGGTCTCCCCATGCTTGCAGTTACCCTGGATGTTGAGAAGGTGTTTGACCGCCTTCACTGGTCGTTGGCTTTCGCTGCCCTCCGGGGGATGGGTTTTGTGGGACAGATTATGCAAGCTATTGAGAATCTCTACTCATCCCCCTCGGCCAGAGTCTAGGTCAATGGGGTGGTACTGGATCCATTCCAAATTACAAATGGATCGAGACAAGGTTGTCCCCCATCACCTCTCCTATTCACCCTCGCCTTAGAACCACTAGCAAAACACATCAGAAACTCACCAAACCTTAAAGGAATTACAATAGGCGAACACACGCACACGATCACACTATACGCAGATGATATAATTCTGACTTTAACAGACCCCCTTAATTCGTTGGGACATGCCCTAATTATAATATCACATTTTGGATCCCTCTCCTATTATAAAATAAACAATTCTAAATCCCAAGCCCTCCCCATTAATATCCTGCAAGAAAAGGTGGCACATCTACAGTTCCTATACGACTTGGACTGAGAACTACTGAATTGCCCTACTTGGGAGTCAAACTTACATCACCATGTTCCCTTTTATATAAAAAAAAATTAAGCGTCCCTCCTCTCCATCATGTCAAAGGACTTATCAAACTTTGCAATGAAAGCAATATCATGGGTGGGCAGAATTGCGTCATTCCAGATGCTGAGCCTTCCTAAACTAATTTACATATTTAGGGCTCTTCCAATCCCTGTCCCTAACACATTTTTTTCAAGAAAGCACAATCCATTATGAACAACTATATATGGGGCAAATTCAAACCCAGAGTTGCACAAACTTTAATGTTTAGAAAAAAAAGGGCTGGGGGAGTAGGCTTATCAGACATAAAATATTATTATAAAGCGATAAGACCCTCTGACTGCTCAAAGGAATCTCACTTGGTAGGCTGAGGCACACTAAAAGATTATCTGATATGGTTAACATAGAACCCAAGTCTCCCAAGTGCTAAAATACTGACAATAGCACATGATAGCACATGCGGGAAGACTGTGGACCCAAATCCATAAGACACAGGGAGACTCAAAAACACTTCTCATTCAACACTCCACCACCCACACATTAGAAAATGCTATACTTAATATTAACTTCTCTGAGTGGCGTCTGAGAGGGATCACTACCGTCTCCCAACTCACAGGCACCCAATCAGTCCTTCCTTTTGAATCACTTAAACACTCTTTTGCATTGCCACAAGGAGAATTTTATAACTATCTAAGAGTGTGCCATTACCTCACAACAATTCTACAAACACCTCCAACAATCAACAGTGACATTATTATACTATACCAATTCCATTTCCTCTATAAAAAAACATACCACAAGACATATACAGTTGCAAGAAAAAAGTATTTGAACCCTTTGAAATTATATGGATTTCTGCACAAATTGGTCATAAAATGTGATCTGATCTTCATCTAAGTCGCAACAATAGACAATCACAGTCTGCTTAAACTAATAACACACAAAAAATTAAATGTTACTGTGGAGGGAAGGGTTAGATTTGAATATACAGTCATGTGAAAAAATTAGGACACCCTTTGAAAGCATGTGGTTTTTTGTAACATTTTTAATAAAAGGTTATTTCATCTCCGTTTCAACAATACAGAGAGATTAAAGTAATCCAACTAAACAAAGAAAACTGAAGAAAAGTATTTTCAAGATCTTCTGTAAATGTCATTCTACAAAAATGCCTATTCTAACTGAGGAAAAAGATAGGACACCCTTGCCCCTAATAGCGAGTGTTACCTCCTTTGGCTGAAATAACTGCAGTGAGACGGTTCTTGTAGCCATCTACCAGTCTTCGACATCGGTCTGAGGAAATTTTACCCCACTCCTCAATGCAGAACTTTTTCAGCTGTGAGATGTTTGAGGGGTTTCTTGCACGTACAGCCCTTTTCAAGTCACCCCACAGCATCTCAATGGGATTCAAATCTGGACTTTGACTTGGCCATTCCAGGACTCTCCATTTCTTCTTTTTCAGCCAATCTTTGGTTGATTTACTAGTATGTTTTGGGTCATTGTCATGTTGCATGGTCCAGTTCCGCTTCAGCTTTAATTTTCTAACTGATGGTCTCACATGTTCTTCAAGCACCTTCTGATACACAGTAGAATTCATCGTGGATTCTATGATGGTGAGCTGACCAGGTCCTGCTGCAGCAAAGCAGCCCCAAACCATGACACTTCCACCTCCATGCTTCACAGTTGGTATGAGGTTCTTTTCTTGGAATGCTGTGTTTGGTTTACGCCAAACATGTCCTCTGCTGTTGTGTCCAAATAATTCAATTTTGGACTCATCTGTCCAAAGAACATTATTCCAGAAGTCCTGGTCTTTGTCAACTTTATCTCTGGCAAATGTCAGTCTGGCCTCGATGTTTCTCTTGGAAAGCAAAGGTTTCCTCCTTGCACACCTCCCATGCAAGTTAAACTTGTACAGTCTCTTTCTGATTGTAGAGGCATGTACTTCTACATCAACAGTAGCCAGAGCCTGCTGTAGTTCTCGAGATGACACTTTAGGGTTTTTGGAGACCTCTTTTAGCATCTTGCGGTCTGCTCTTGGGGTGAACTTGCTGGGGCGACCAGTCCTGGGCATGTTGGCAGTTGTTTTGAAAGCCCTCCACTTGTAGACTATCTTCCGGACAGTGGAATGGCTGATTTCAAAATCTTTTGAGATCTTTTTAAATCCCTTCCCAGACTCATAGGCTGCTACAATCTTTTTTCTGAAGTCCTCTGACAGCTCTTTTGCTCTCACCATGGTGCTCACTCTCACTTCAACAGTCAGGAGCACACCAAACTAAATGTCTGAGGTTTAAATAGGGCAAGCCTCATTCAACATGCAGAGTAACGATCTACTAATTATGTGCACCTGGTGTGATATACCTGTGTGAGATCTGAGCCAATTTAAGAGGGAATACATGTGAGGGTGTCCTATCTTTTTCCTCAGTTAGAATAGGCATTTTTGTAGAATGACATTTACAGAAGATCTTGAAAAGACTTTTCTTCAGTTTTCTTTGTTTAGTCGGATTACTTTAATCTCTCTGTATTGTTGAAACGGAGATGAAATAACCTTTTATTAAAAATGTTACAAAAAACCACATGCTTTCAAAGGGTGTCCTAATTTTTTCACATGACTGTATATGTATATATGTCCAATGTATATATAATATATATAGGCCCTGTATGGCCAGAGGGGGGCAGGTCATAGTGTTATATGTGTATATATGGATATGTCTGTATGCCCCTGTATTTACACACATGTCCATATATACTTATATTAGAGTTGTGTATATATAATATATATATAGATATGCCCCAATTGTCTATGTGTATGTATATGTACTTATACATGTGGCCAGTTATGTCCCCCAGTCACAGCGCCCCCTCCTCCTGCATTCCTGCGGGAGATGGCAACAGATGGCTGGATTGTCCAGTTTCTGGTCACTTCAGAAGATCAATAGATCCTTTTCAAACATCCCCAGCAGGGCTCCCCCACCTTCTGTTTAGGGACTGTTTATGACATGGGTGTTTGTCTGTACAGATCCTGAGCCTCAGGGGGCCAGTCAGTTATCTGCTGCAGTCTGAGTGCATGCATTCCGTCATACACACACTATGATGTCATATCCCTGCACCTTGGGTGGAGGAGGGGGGAAGGGGGCGTGAGAGTGACTTATATATCAGTCCAAGACAAAGGGAAGGTCTCTTGGGGACTTCACCAGAAGGAGAGAAGACATGGATCATCTCCTGGGAAGAGCATTAGTATAGCCTGGCACTACATTGCATCTCTGCCCTTGCAGTGCCAACCACATTTACCCCTTCCCTGCCCAGCAGCATCAAGCCCTGTTGGTGTAACCCCTGACCTCCCTCCCCATTATCCCTGCATTTACCCCTACCTTGCCAACCCTGAACCCCTGCTCCCTGCCCTGCTGTACCCCTGCAGCAGCCTTCAGCCCGGTGTATCTGTGACCCTTGCAGGTCCCAGTAAGCCCTGGTATCCACAGTCCCCTGCACCTTGTATTAACCCCTCTATTGCCACTGCAGCAGTACAATAACCCCTTCACTGCTGCAGGTGTGTGTTTCTTATTTCCCCTAGGGATAGTCCAGTGATAGTAAGGGTGGGCTGCTTTTGTATGTGTGTATGTTAGTTAAAGTTTGTGGGTGGAATTTGGGATTTTGTAGTGTAGTTAGTACTGTATTTTTAATGCTATACTGTTAGTGTATTGTATGCGTCATTATTTAGTGTACCGTAGGTATCAATAAATATTGTGTGTTATTTGTACCTACTGTGTAGTGTGTTTTATTAGCGGTAGCTAGTTCAGTAAGGCGCATGCAGCTAGTTTGGCGATTAGTGTAAGGCAAATTAATAGTGATATCTTTATTTAAGGAGAAATCGTCTACTGATGACTCCACCTATTTATATAGGTGGAGTCATCAGTAGACGATTTCTCCTATTTATGAATATTATTGATATTTGCATAAATATTGGTAATTAATATTCTCCCTTAACAGTTACCATGTTTTTATTGAACACACCATGTAAACATTCACAGTGCAGGTAGAAAAAGTAGCTGAACCCTTGGATTTAATAACTGGTTGAACCTCCTTTGGCAGCAATAACTTCAACCAAATGTTTCCTGTAGTTGCGGATCAGACATGCACAACGGTCAGGAGTAATTCTTGACCATTCCTCTTTACAGAACTGTTTCAGTTCAGCAATATTCTTTTTAACAATTCTTTATTTATAAAGAGCAGTATAATAGCAGTACCCCTTGCTTTATGCAAGAAAGTCCTGACATGGAAACATACTTTTAGATGTTACAACATCATTGAACTAGATATCATCTCAAGTAAATACAGAAGGTGACATGTTTATACAATTTCCAATACAGATACAAGCTTGCAGTTAAACAGCACAGAAAGCTATCACTAAATATTGATCAGGGATACAAAACATTGAGACAGGATATTAATTTAGTATTAAATACATATATTCAACTCAAAACCAAATAACCATCCCCGGCAAGGGTCTATACGATTTCAGCCAGTGGAAAACTATCTACTTTGAATTATATTTCTATGACTTATGAGATCAGTGCTATATTCCCCCAAAGGTTAATAACCCTTCTCAATTCTGGTTTGGGCCTGTGGATGTCACTTTCCGTGGGTACCAAATTAGGTGTGTGTTATAGGACGCTATCAATCTTTACCCTCTTTGCGTGGAAATTTAGCCATGGTTTCCAGACCTTAAGGAACTTTTCCCTATTTCCTAAATTCCATCCCACTAGTTCCTCCATGAGGCAAATGTGATGAACTTCCTCCATCCATTCTTCTACCCTCGGAGGTTCCCTTTCTTTCCATCTCCTTGGTATAAGGATTTTTTCGCAGCAGCTATCAAGCGTGTAGGTAGGATATCAGCTGAGGGTGTTAAACCTAATTGGGGTTTCCACAATAAAACTAAGTCCGACGATAATGATATGCATGTGTTGCATATAGTGTTGATCTTTTCCCCGATTTCTTCCCAGAAAAGACTCAGGGAGGGGCAAGACCACCATATGTGTGAAATTGTCCCCTTTCCTTCAAGGCATCGCCAGCACTTATCATCAGAGATCAGGTTTATTTTGTGTAAGAAGTCCGGCGTCCTATACCACCTCGTGAGAATCTTGAAAGAGTTCTCCTGTAAGTGAATGCTTCTGGAAAATCCATGTGAATGAGCTAAGATAAATTTGACGTCTACGTCTGAAATGTAGCTATCTGAAGCTCGTGTTCCCACGCCTTTAAATACAGAAGTTTCTCAGGAGGTGAAGCGAGGAGTAGCTGGGAGTATAAATAGGACAGCATTTTCGGGGGAGGCCTGGTGGAGGATAATGAATGGTTTTCTAACCAAGTGGGGTCTAAAGCTTCCTTAGTGTATTTTTTCTTGTAATCTCTAAAAGTGATGGTCAAATCTCTTATAGCTAGTGAATTCCTAAAGGGCCTCGGAATTTTCTCTATCATATCTTGTATGAAGGAGTCTAAGTCAGTAGATTTGCGCAAGTTTGAGATTCTCATCTCTGTAAGGTTGTACCAACACTGTTGACTTACACTCCTCTTACATCTCATAAAGTAAGGTAGGACGGAAAGAGGGGCTAGTGGGAAAAGCTTATTTTGATGCATCAGGAGACCTGTTGTTTTCTGACAATAAGAAAGCATAGTGTTAGACATTTCAGATGTGAACAAGGGCTTCTTTCTATTTTTGTTGGCAACCCACATGTACCTTGTGGCATTTGTACCCATAAGATTGCGTTAAATGTCAACGTGTAATTTGTTATTGGACAAGTATGCTAATTCGGTCCATCTTTCTAGGTGTATTGCATGATGGTAAGTTCTTAAGTCAGGGAAAGAGAGACCTCCCTCTGCCCTCTTCTTGATAAGAAGAAGATAGGAGAGACGTGGCCTTCCGCTAGCCCACAAGAATTTAGTAAAGAGACTCCTAAAGTCTGCAAAAAGCTTGTCTGGAATTTTTATGGGCAGACATCTTAGTATATATAGTATCTGTGGTAGAGCATATGTAGACAGTATGTTTTTCCTACCTAGCCAAGACAGGAATGGGATTTTAATAGAGCTGAGATAGGCTTTGATCTTTCGCAAATAAGGGAAGGTAGTTCAAACTATAGAATTGCTGAGGATCGGATGGCACTTAGGTTCCCAGGAATTTTATAGCTCGTCCTGGCCATTAGAATGTCGAGAGTGGGACTAGGTCGTTTGCTCTTTTCTTCTCTATGGAGACATTAAGTATTTCTGATTTCTCATAGTTAATTTTGAAATTGGAGATTTCTCCATAATCTTCAAGTAATACCATAATTTCCGGTAAGGCTTCTTCTGGGTTAGTGACCAATAATAGAAGGTCATCGGCAAAGTCTGCTACTGAGTATGTGTAGCACCCTATTTGGAGACCCTTAATTTTGTCTGACGCTCTTATTTTATTTAGGAAAATCTCCAGAGCCAGCACAAAAAGAGTGGGTGACAGGGCACATCCTTGACGCATCCCATTTTTGATTCCGAAGGGAGCAGAGAGGTATCCATTAGCTAAGACTGAAGAACTTCCATAAAGAGTGAAGATCGCGGTGACGAACGCGGAGGGGAAGCCAAAGTGCAGGAGAGCATCTCTCATAAATGACCAGCTTACTCTGTCGAAGGCTTTCTCCGCGTCCGTCCCTACAAGTATCAAGGGAGTCTTCTCCTTTCTAGCATAATAGATAGCATGAAAAATCCTACTTACATTATGCCTACCCTCTCTGCCCCCCACGAATCCCACCTGTTCCTCCCCAAGTAGACGGGGGAGAAATTTGGATATCCTTTGGCTAAGAATTTTAGCCCCTAGCTTCACGTCCGCATTCAAGAGCGAAATGGGTCTATGACTGCCGCATCTACTTGGGTCCTTCCCATCCTTATGAAGAACTACTATATGGGCCATCAGGGATTGTGAGGGAAGAGGAGAACCGCCCAGTAGCGAATTACAGAGTTTAGTGAGTTGGGGTATTAATATCTTCTGGAGTTTTTTATAGTATATTATGGGGAGACCATCCGGCCCTGGACTTTTACCTATCTACCTCCTCAGAATTAAGTTTGGGAACCTCCACCGAGTTAATGAAAGCATCAGTTTTCTTTTGTTTAACCTCAGGGTCTATTGTTTGTAAGTTGTACAATGTGGAGTAAAAAGATGCAAATTCATTTGCTTTTGCTGGAGTTGAGGTCAGGGACTCACCTTTATTGTTTTGGATGCGTGCAATATGCGTTTTTTCCCTTTGACCCTTTATTAATCGCGTGAGCAATTTGGAACCCCTATTGCCATGGACATAAGGGTTGTCTCTTATTAAGGTTTTCAAGCACAGATATTTGGGATATCACTGAGTCTACCTCCTTCGTCCTTTGTTTACGGACCCACGACCGTAAGGCAATTAACTCCCCTCTAACAAAAGCCTTGTGTGCCTCCCATGTGATGGGAGTGGCTATCTGCGGGTCGTTATTAATCTAAAAAAACATGTTTACTTTCTCCTCTATCTGTGTTCTGTGCTTAACATCTTCTAAGAGGGTCTCGTTGAGCCTCCAAGTCCAGGATTTGGGAGGGGCACCCAGGAAGTGAATTCTCAACGAGACTGGTGCGTGGTCCGTGACAGTGTTCCTATGCTCGCTGTCTCAACTCTTTCGAGAAGGTAGTTTGATAGGTAAATGTAATCTAATCTCCTATACGTGCCATGCATTGCCGAGTAAAAAGTGTAATCTTTTCCCTGAGGATGAAGCACTCTCCATACATCTGATATCTGGTGAGCGTCTAGAGCCTTTCTCAGTTTTTTTTTACTTGAGGAGCAGAGTGTCTTGGGAGAAGAGAGGTGGAATCTAGAGGATGATCCAGAGCCAAGTTAAAGTCACCTCCCAGCAATAGAGCTCCCTCCCTAAACACATGTAACTTCTGTAAAACCTCTACTAGCCATTTGACCTGATTCATATTTGGAGCGTACACATTTGCAACCGTAATCTTGTTACCAAAGAGTGTCCCTTTTACAAACACAAAACGCCCTATCGGGTCAACTGATTGTGCCTGCATTTGAAATGGGAGACCTTTTCTAAACCCTATTGAGACTCCCTTAGATGCTGATGTATAGGGTACTATGCGTCCATGTGGAAAACATATTAGTGAAAAGTGGGGGTATTCTATTATGTCTAAAATGAGTTTCTTGCAATAGTAGGATATCTACCTTCTCTTTTTTTATCATCTGAAAAACTCTGCTTCTCTTTTGTGGCCTATTTAAACCGTTCACATTAAGTGATACCTTCAAGGGATCCATAACACTATCATATATGACTTATCTCGCAAAAAAGGCCAGATCTCTGCAGCCGATACAGATTGTGCACATTGCCGGGTGTAACTATTAACATATAGATAAAACAAAGGAATATAAAATATATTCACGGAACAAAGGTTCTTAGCATCACGCACTCCCACTCCCAACCATGCAGGGTATGAATCCTCACGGTTAAGGTATGTGAGGGAGTAAGAGTGGGCGAGCCAATCCTCCATCACTAGAGGTATAGAACACATCTTCCAGATAGAAGACGGTTTTAGTGGGCAGGGGAAGTCTACCAAGGGGAAGTCTACCAAAGGACCAACAAAGAAGGTCGGGCAGCTAAGTTAACATGGGAGAATTGATCTCTAAGGGCAAGTGAAAGTTGTCTCTCCATATAATAAACCAGGACCTATAGCGTCATTATGCTACAACCATGACTATCCACCTAAAGATCTCTATTGCTCAAACATTTTGTCTGATTACTATATTAATATTTCAACAACTGAAGAGCATAATCAGCACGAATCGCAGCGCATACTATATACTTTAGAATAAGATAATCGCACCAGCATTGCATTCTTACACATCACCATGCGTCATATACAGTGGGCATACAATATGTGTAACTATGAGGCGGGAGGATGGGGGGGGGGGAAGGAAAAGAGAGGGAAGGTGGATGTAAAAAAAAAGGGGGGGGGGAAGGGGAGACGGAAAATGGGGAAGACAATGAAGATTATCACTCTTAAGTTGTAAGCGACTCTATAACCTCTCACTCCTTGTACTAAAGACACTCAAGTCCTTGACTTTACATCTTAAAAGGGGGTAATACTTCAGGTATCTCCACCGAACTCCTTCCTCGAGGTCCCATTCTCGCTCTTCTTTCTCTGCCTTTGTCTCTGGGACTTGCCTTGTCTTCCTGGGATCCATGATGCAGGTAGCAGCAGCGGTCGTACATCTGTGATCTCCTGAACTAAGTTCCAATCTTGGATCTCTTGGTCTCCAATACCTAGGTGGTCATAAATTTGCCATAAGTCACTATGGGACCTGAGAATTAACTTCTTGTCTGGCGCGTTTATGAGTAGCCCAAATGGAAAGAGCCAGCGATACAGGAGTTTCTTCTCCTTTAATACCTCCAGCAGTGGCTTCAGCGCTCTCCTCTTGCGCAGCGTGACTGGGGAGAGATCTTGAAAAATGGCTACCGGGGCTCCTTCAAACTTCAAAGGAGTTTTGCCGTGGGCTGCTTTTATGATACACTCCTTAGCCTGGTAGCTTACAAGCTTGCAAATAAAGTCCCTAGGCGGGTCTGAAAGGCCAGGCGGCGGTCTCAGCGCCCGATGAGCTCTCTCCAGAGAGAAGTCCTGAGTCGCACCCTGTCCGACAAGGTTGGCGAAGAAGGTAAGCAACGCGGCTTCAATGGCATCCGGCATGATGCTCTCAGGGAAACCTTTGAGTCGGAGGTTGTTCCGGCGGCCACGGTTGTCCTGATCTTCAAACTGTGTGTACAGTGTGTTTATATGAGCTTGGGTATAGTCCAAAGAGTGAGCTACTGCTGAACCAAACTCTATGATGGCGGACTGCGCAGTTTCCACTGCTACTATCCGTTCCCCCATATGCTGGAGATCTTTTTTATATTCTTTCAATTCCTGCACTATTGGGTCTAGTGCTTCTGCGAGAAGTTTGCTCATAAAAGGTCTGGAGACCCGGAGGTGTTCTTTCAAAGACGGGGCAGCTGCTTCACTGCTTTCTCCCTCTTCTGAGTCTGAGGCCTCAGGCTGTAGTTGAGGGTCGTCTGGCGGCGCCATTTTCTTTGACTTCTTAGTCTGCAGCGCCGACGTCTTTTTGACGAATTTATCCAGGTCTCCCTGGCCTGAGGAAGGCTTTGTGTGTGCCGAATTGTCCCTAGATTTATCTCTCAAGGGTTTACCCATGTTTGCTGAAGAATACTGCGTATAATGCCCTCTTCTCAGTCAGTCTACAGCAGAGCGATCTAACTTGTGGCCATTCAGCTCTGCTGTCAGGCTCCGCCCCAGTTTAGCAATATTCTTGGGATGTCTGGTGTGAATTTCTTTCTTGAGGTCATGCCACAGCATCTTAATCGGGTTGAGGTCAGGACTCTGACTGGGCCACTCCAGAAGGCGTATTTTCTTCTCTTTAAGCCATTCTGTTGTTGATTTACTTCTATGCTTTGGGTCGTTGTCCTGTTGAAACACTCATGTTCTGTTGAGCTTCAGCTGGAGGACAGATGGCCTTAAGTTCTCCTGCAAAATTTCTTGATAAACTTGGGAATTCATTTTTCCTTTGATGATAGCAATCTGTCCAGGCCCTGACGCAGCAAAGCAGCCCCAAACCATCATGGCCCCACCACCATACTTCACAGTTGCCATGAGGTTTTGATGTTGGTGTGCTGTGCCTCTTTTTCTCCACACATAGTGTTGTGTGTTTCTTCCAAACAACTCAATTTTGGTTTCATCTGTCCACAGAATATTTTGCCAGTACTGCTGTGTAACATCCAGGTGCTCTTTTACAAACTGTAAACGTACAGTAATTTTTTTTGGGACAGCAGTGGCTTCCTCTGTGGTATCCTTTCATGAAATCCATTCTTGTTTAGTGCTTTACATATCGTAGATTCGCTTACAGGGATGTTAGCATATGACATAGACTTTTGTAAGTCTTTAGCTGACACTCTAGGATTCTTCTTCACCTCATTGAGCAATCTGCGCTGTGCTCTTGCAGTCATCTTTACAGGACGGTCACTCCTAGGGAGAATAGCAGCAGTGCTGAACTTACTCCATTTATAGACAATTTGTCTTACCATGGACTAATGAACAGCAAGGCTTTTGGAGATACTTTTGTAACCCTTTCAAGCTTTATGCAAGTAAACAATTCGTAATCGTAGGTCTTCTGAAAGCTCTTTTGTGCGAGGCATCATTCACATCAGGCAATGCTTCTTGTGAAAAGCAAACCCAGAACTGGTGTGTGTGTTTTTATAGGGCAGGGCAGCTGTAACTTACACCTCGAATCTCATCTCATTGATTGGACTCCAGTTGACTGACACCTCACTCCAATTAGCTCTTGGAGATGTCATTAGTCTAGGGGTTCACATACCTTTTCCACCTGCACTGTGAATGTTTAATGAAGCAGGCGGTCGTGACGTAGTGAGTTACGCTGCCAGCTCCCACCCACTCACCCGGCCTCCTGCCTGCTATGCAAGTTAGTAGTAAGTATCGTACTAAAGCCTGGATAGGAGTTGAATTAACATTGCCTTTATGATTACTACAATGAGCTGGGCCCGGTGTAGTAGAATACAGTGACTGCACCGGGCCCCGCTGCCATTACAAAACAAGATGTCGACCCACAGGGACACAGTTATGGGGGGATCTGTGGAGGACACATAGCATAAAATGCTATGTGTCCTCCACAGATCCCCCCCCCCCCCATAGCAGTGTCATGCTAGTCCCAGATGCCACCATAATAGTGCCATCCCCAGATGCCCCCATAACAGTGCTATCCCCAGATGCCCTCATAACAGTGCCATCCCCAGATGCCCCCATAACAGTGCCATCTCCAGATGCCCCCATAACAGTGCCATCCCCAGATGCCCCCATAACAGTGCCATCCCCAGATGCCCCCATAACAGTGCCATCCCCAGATGCCCCATAAGTGTCATCCACAGACCCCCATAACAGTGCCATCCCCAGATGCCCCCATCAATATCATCCACAGACCACCATTAGTTGAAAACCCACCAAAAGCACACATTTTGGTTAAAAATGTTTTTTCTTATTTTCCTCCTCAAAAACCTAGGTGCGTCTTATGGGCCTCTGCATCTTATAGGGCAAAAAATATGGTATTTGGGCTAATTTCTGAAATAACTTCAGAGAAAATACCCCCATCTCCGGAACTTGCACTACGTTCTTGAACCCATATTCAATGTAATATGCCAGCTACAATAATCTCCCCCAAATCTAGGAATAATACCTGGGCACCTTGGCCCCTACATCCAAACCCCTTAGGTCAGTGATGGCGAAACCATGGCACAGGTGCCAGAGGCAGCACTCAGAGCCCTCTCTGTGGGCACCCGCAACCTGGAAAAAGTCTGTGGTGTACCAATATGCCCTTGACTTTTCCTGCCATTCATCAGCACGAGGCACACTATAAGCAGCACAGGCAGAGCATTGAATGTAGGCAGGCTATTATACCTAAATGATAAAGTACATTATTTAGGAATTCAGGTTAAATTGCCGTGTTAGCACTTTTCGATAAATAAGTGTGTTTTGGGTTACAGTTTGGGCACTCGGTCTGTAAAAGGTTTGCCTTAACTGCCTTAGGTAATTCCATTTAGGCAGAACGCATGTATCTACTATGTTCTGTGGAGACTACAAGTGTTGTTATACTCACCTGTTTGCTACCCACTGCACTGATCGCTCCCTAATGAACCATTGTATTATGGGGAAACGCGTCGGATAGAACTTGCAGTCAACCATTAGAGGAAGGGATATACAGATCAGGCCCAAGGTTCCAGCAGCTGGGGGTCGCTCTTTTCAGGGCAAGTGCTCCGACTACAGCCAGTTAGCCAATCTCCCCACTCAAGACTAGAGTTAGGGTCAGAGACAATTAGGCTAAGCTGTACAGGAGTAATATCTGTTGATCTCGCCAAGAAGATACTCCCATCATAAAACCGCCTAGCCCCCACTAGGGCAATAGACTTGACACCCCTTCTTTTAGCAAAGAGCCATACGAACAAAAGTGCGTGTGCAAGAATTTTAGTAACACTGTCTCACTCATTTTAAAAGAGATTAATAAAAGCTACGTATTATTTTATCTCACATGGTACACTCCGTTCACAATATAACGTTTATTTGAGACTACTGAGCTAACAGATAGACTGTCTTTACTTGACATACTATCCTACATCGGATATTTATTTACCTTCCACATGCCAATGTACTTTTTAAAAAGAATTGCACGACCAGGTTTATGTTGTGTGCCATGTGCCATTTACCCGAGGTTCAGTGCAACCACTATGTTGTAACCATTGCTGTTGACCACCTTACCCAGCTGGAGTTTGTAGGCAGACAGCCAGCAGGATATTTGCTGCTTGATGCACTTTAGCAAGTGATCGGCTGTGTGGCTACTCTCACCCAGACTGATCAGCTATAACATTGCATGGCAAAGCTTGACTTTATATATGATAGGAGGGAGGAGGAGTGGAAAAGAGACTCTACCCTGCTGCTAATGGGGAATGGAGGATGTCCATGGAGGAGAAGCTGGAGGAGTTGGATAAGTTTCTGAGTGGGAGACAGGCTGACACACAAACATGGAGCTGTCAAAAGGACCTGGTCTTGTTGCTGGGGTGCTACCTCACTACTATTGTTTTTTCTGGCCATACATTCCTTTATTAATGGCTGACGATTCGATCAGAGGAGATGGAGTCTAAGCAGGAGAAGCAGTAAATGGATGCAGCCTGGCTGCTGCAAAGGAGACCGGGAAGAGGAAACTCTTGTTGTACTAGCTGGCAGACATTTCTGTTTTCCCACTGGATAAGGTGATGCTGACTCATGTGTTTTAATAGAACTGTGGTGCCTATGTTTGTGTTTGACTGCCCACAACTTTTTTTTCTCTTGAAGACCTTGCACAGAAGCAATGTTCTTGTCTACCGGTAGCATGGGCTAGGTTGCTGAGTGAGTTAGGTTTCGTTGGAAGGTTAGGTTGTTTCTTATTTATATAAATGCCTTTTTTTTTGTATTATAATGTAACCATTGGTTATGAATGGGTTATGTTCCTGATTTAATTCTTTAAAAGAAAAATAACAAAAAGGTCCAACGGCTCCACGTTTCATGTGTGTATAATTTATACATCTCCCCTAAATCTTTTAAAATCATGTTTTGTGCACATTCCTTTAACAACCTAGTTTAATTAGTTTATCATTGCGCTTTGCAGATTCCCATATATGTGCCTGAATAGTGAAGCAAAAAAAATAATAATATATATATTTTTTTTCATTAGGAAATCTTACCTGCTCTGATATGGTTTAGTGAAGCTAACATTCGGAGCATGAAAGAGGCAGGCACTGTAATGGTGTTTCGAGTTTCCTCCAACATTAATTCATTACGTGAAATAACCTAGATAATGAAAAAAAAATCATACAAAGAAAACAGATAAGATAATATAATGAACATTTTGGAATACAGAATTACACAATGGCCCAGATTTACTAATGTTTCTGCATCAATAATCGGTCTAAAAAAGTGGTGCAAAATGGCACAATGTGGTGAATCTATAGTTTCTACACTTTTTACAGACAAGCTTGATAAAGGGGTGAGGTGTAGTTGAAAAGGGTGGAGCTTTGTTTAGAGAGGGGCGAGCCTAAGATGTGTAATTTTGCGCCTAAATTCTGGCATAAAATTCTTAAAGCTAACCAATAGTTGGTATAGAGTTTTGGAAAAGTATTTGTCCCTGCACCACATTTATCATCCAGCCTGAGCCACTGTGATAAAACCTAGTGCAGGTCTAGGCTTACACTATTTTACAGTCAGTAAATATGGACCAAAGTCCTAAATTAATCCCTTAAAGGGACTGATCAGGATTAAAATATATTTTTTCGGAAACAACTCTGTTTGTCTAGAGGATGTGATTTGTACTGTATTTCAGTATTATTTAGAGCCCATGGGACACAAAAGGCATTTTTGTTTGGAAAAAGCTGATTTACCCTGGACAACCACTTTAAAGGGAGCCTGACATCAGGACCAACACTAATAATAAACCAATAGTAATGACATATAGGCTAAGCTCACATGAAGAAAATTCTAACTTTTAGTTCTAAAACAGTGCCTCCATTGTGCAAAGATAATAGTTTTAAACTGTATGCAGATTAGTAATTCAAATCACTGAGGCTATGAAAGATCCACTTCTCCAGCTACCCTGCCCCTCTTTCTGAATGTTGATTGACCGAGCCAAGCAATAGATACGGCATATCTTCAGTAAAAAGCCATGCCAAGGTAAGATACTGTATCTGATTGATAGGTCAAACATTACTGTGCAGAGGGAGGGGCTGGTTGACTAAAAGAGTGGATCTTTCATGCACCAAGAGGAATAGGAAAGACCTCATGCAGTGCATTAAGCTACCTATATGTATGAGGGACAAGTTGCACAGAGCAATGAAAAGAAAGAAAATGTATTAAATACTTTCTACTACACTGTATTCACTGAAGAAAATGAAATGTCAAATAAAATGCAGTTCTGCAAAGTAAGCTCCCCATTAAATTGTGTCTGTAAATTCTGTCTGACCCAGAAGTGAATCAGTGTCTTAAAGAGATTAACCCCTTAAGGACCAGGCTGATTTTCACCTTAAGAACCATGCCATTTTTTGCAAATCTGACCGGTGTCACTTTATGTGTGAATAACTTTAAAACGCTTATCCAGGCCTTCTGAGGTTGTTTTTTTGTCACATATTGTACTTCATGACACTAGTAAAATGGAGTAAAAAAAAAAATCATTTTTATTTATAAAAAAAATACCAAATTTACAAAAAATGGAGCAGATTTCCAAGTTTCAATTTCTCTACTTCTCTAATACATAGTAATACCTCCAAAATAGTTAGTACTTTACATTCCCCATATGTCTACTTCATGTTTGGATCATTTTGGGAATGCCATTTTATTTTTTGGGGATGTTACAAGGCTTAGAAGTTTAGAAGAAAATCTTGAAAAAAAAAATTTTTTTAAGGACCAATTCAGGTCTGAACTCACTTTGTGAGGCTTATATAATAGAAACCACCCAAAAATGGCCCCATTCTAGAAACTCAACCCCTCAAGGTATTAAAAACTGATTTTACAAACGTCATTAACCCTTTAGGTGTTCCACAAGAGTTAATGACAAATGGAGACAAAATTCCAGAATTTCGACTTTTTTTTAATCCATTTTTTCCAGTAACAAAGCAAGGGTTAACAGCCAAACAAAACTCAATATTTATTGCCCTGATTCTGTAGTTTGCAGAAACAACCCATATCTGGTTGTAAACTACTGTACAGGCACACGGTAGGGCGTAGAGGGAAAGGAGTGCCATGTGGTTTTTGGAAGGCAGATTTTGCTGGACTGGTTTATTTACACCATGTCCCATTCGAAGCCCCCCTGATGCAGCCCTAGAGTAGAAACTCCATAAACGTGACCCCATGTAAGAAACTACACCCCTTGAGGTATTCAAAACTGATTTTACAAGAGTTATTGGCAAATGGAGATGAATTTAACTAATTGAAATTTTTTGGCAAATTTTCAATTTTAATAAATGTTTTCCAGTAGCAGCCAAACAAAACTCAATATTTATTGCCCTGATTCTGTAGTTTGCAGAAACACCCCATATGTGGTTGTAAACTACTGACTGGCACACGGTTGGGCATAGAGGGAAAGGAGTGTGCTATTTCTATAGAGCAGGTTGTTACAGACGTGAGAATACCAAATATGACTACTTTTTGGGGGGTTTGTTTCAGTTTTACATAATAAAGCATTTTAAAAAAAAATACATTTTTGGGGTATCCACAATCTGAAAGCTATATATATATATTTTTGGGTGACTGTCTTATGTAGGAGCTTATTTTTTCCGGGATGAGATGTCGGCACTATCTTGGGGGTGCATATGACATTTTGGTTGCTTGCTATTTGGTTGCTTGCTATCACTTTTTGTGATGTAAGGTGACAAAAATGGCTTTTGACACCGTATTTATATATATATTTTTTTGCTGTGTTCACCAGAGGGGTTATGTCATGTGTTATTTTTATAGAGCAGGTTTTCACGGATGCGGCGATACCTAATATGTATACTTTTTCTACTTATTTAGGTTTCACACAATAATATAATTTTTGAAACAAAAAAAATCATTCTTTAATGTCTCCATAGTCTGTGAGCCATATTTTTATTTATTTATTTTTTGCTCGATTGTCCTACTGTATGTAGGGGCTCATTTTTTGTGGGATGAGATGGCGGTTTCAGTTTTACATAATAAAGCATTTTTGAAAAAAAAATATTTTTTGTGTCTCCACATTCTGAAAGCCATATGTCTTATGTAGGGGCTCATTTTTTCCTAAATGAGATGTCAGTTTGATTGGTACTATATTGGGAGGCATATAACTTTTTGATCGCTTGCTATCACACTTTTTGTGATGTGAGGTGACAAAAACATGCTCACACTGTTTTTATTATTTCTTTTTTACGGTATTTACCTGAGGGGTTAGGTCATGTGATATTTTTATAGAGCAGGTTCTTACAGACGTGGCGATACCTAATATGTATAGTTTATTTATTTATTTTACTTTAACACAATAACACAATTTTAGAAAAAATAAAACATGTTTTAGTGTCTCCGGCACATAACAACAAGGGCTGCAGGGGAGGGGGTTAAAAATTAAAAGATCTGTGTCTTTTGAAGTTTCTGATTTGTGACTGCGGGGATCAGAAACTTCCGAAAGCACTGCAAACAGCAGGTCTGAATTGACCTGCGGTTTGCAGCAATCACCGATACGGGGGATGAAAGGGGTCACGGGACCCCCCTCGGCATTGTCACAGAGTGGCTGCTGAATGATTTCAGATTTTGCGGCTGTGATCGGAAATACACAGGGCGTACCTGTACGCCCTGTGTCCTTAAGTACCGGGACATCAGGGCGTACCTGGTACGCCCTGTGTCCCCAAGAGGTTAAAGTCCTAAGAGTCCATGACAATATCCTGCTAGCCTTAGAAGCGGCTGACTGACATTGCATGCTGTTTTATAGTCTATGATCTACAAGTACACCCAAATCTGTCTCTAAAAGGGACTCTCCCAGTGTTACGTCTGACTCCACATTAAACGTAGTAACATCTGAAGAAATTCTCCTTGGTCGTATAAACTCTCCCACCAGAAGACTTCTGGTTACTATTGCATTATTTTTCACCTTCGAGTGTCAAAAAAGTTCTTAGTAAAAAACGGAGGTGTCCGAGACCTGATTGATTAATCACAAGTTGTCCATGTTGTTTTTAACCCTTAGGATACTGGAGGTTGTTCTGTTTTTCATCATTAGCCGCGGGTCTCTGGTGTTTGAAACAGCAGAGACCCACCGGCAATGGCGCCCACCGCATGCATGTATGGCGCTGGTAGCGAAAGGTTTAAATAGGTTGTCTAATTTTCATATATTGATGACCTATCTTCCTACAGCTGATCGGCAGGATGCCTGCAGTTGTGCCCCCACTGATCTGATGTTGATCAATATAGGGTAAGTGGATAACAATTGTAATTTACGAGATGTATGCTTGTATGGACGCAGACACACCTCCCCATACAAGGAGCACATCATCAACATAACGTCCTTACCAGTTCACATCATGCACAAAAAAGGTTATTCACTGCCTTAAAAAAGTATTCGCACCCTATGAACTTTTCCACATTTTTTCACATTACATCCACAAACTTAAATGTATTTTATTGGGATTTTATGTGATAAAAGAACATGAAGTAGCAAGTATGTGTGAAGTGAAAAGAAAATGATGCATGGTTTTCAACATTTTTAATAAATACAAATCTGGAAATTGTGGCAGGCATTTGTATTCAGCCCACCTGAGTCAATACTTTGTAGGATCACCTTTTGCAGTAATTACGGCTGCAAGTCTTTTGGAGTATGTCTCTACCATATTTACACATCTAGAGGCAGACATTTTTGCCCATTCCTCTTTGCAAAATAGCTCAAGTTCAGTCAGATTGGCTGGAGAGCATATGTGAACAGCAGTTTTCAAGTCTTGCCACAGATTCTCGATGGGATTTATGTCTGGGCTTTGTCTGAGCCATCCTAACACATTAATATGCTTTGATCTAAACTATTCCTTTGTATGTAGATCTGGCTGTATGTTTATGGTCGTTGTCCTGCTAGAAGATGAACCTCTGCCCCAGTCTCAAGTATTTTGCAGCCTCTAATCCTCCAGGTTTGCCATCTATTTAACTCCATCCATCTTCCCATTAACTCTGACCAGCTTCCCTGCTGAAGAAAAGAACACAGCATGATGCTGCCACCACCATGTTTCACAGTGGCGATTGTGTGTTGAGGGTGATATGCAGTGTTAGTTTCCCACCACACACACCATTTTGCATTTAAGCCAAAAAGTTCAACTTTGGTCTCATCTGACTAGAGCACATTCTTCCACATGTTTGCTGTGTCCACTACATGGTTTGTGGCAAACTGCAAACAGGACTTCTTATGGCTTGGTTTCAAAAATGTCTTTCTTCTTGCCACTCCTTCATAAAGAACATAATTGTGGAGTAAACGACTAATACTTGACAGATTCTTCCACCTGAGCTGTGGATCTCTGCAGCTTCTCCCAAGTGACCATGCACCTATTGGCTTCTTCTCTAATTAACTTGCCTGGGCTGTCAGTTTAGGTGGATGGCCCTTTCTTGGAAGGTGTGCCATACTCCTTCCATTTTCAGATGATGGATTAAACAGTGCTCTGGGATGGGTTTTTTATTCATTTATTATAAATAGTGGTTTTCAATATGCTGTTTTATCACTATTGTTCTCTAACAAACCTCTGAGGCCTTCAAAGAACAGTAGTAGTTATGATAATAAATTACTCACAGATGGACTCTATTTACTAATTGGGTGACTTTTGAAGGCAATTGTTCAGACTGGATTTTATTTAGGGGCATCACAGTACAGGAGGCTGAATACAAATGCATAACACACTTTCCAGATTTTTATTTAAAAAAATTGAAAACCATGTATCATTTTCTTTTGACTTCACACATGGTTTCTACTTTTTGTTGGTCTATCATACGAAATCACAATAAAACACATTTAAGTTTGTGGGTGTAACATGAAAAATTGTGGAAAAGTTCAAGGTGTATGAATACTTTTTCAAAACATTGTATCTCTGTTCCCAAAAAACAACATACAAATTTGGGAAGGGGGAAAATCAGGCCGCCATTGGACACTCCTAGACCTATAAATAATATTTACAATCAAAGGAGAAAAATTATGTACAGGAATAATTACTACGATGGTTATAAATAGCCTGAATATCATTAACATGAGCAACAGAAGTATATAATGCTATAATATCAAAAGTAATTCCTTTATAATTACCCTGCGACCAAAAAATCCTTCATGTCCCATAGCATATCTGTGTCACTAACAAAACCTGAAAGATGTTGTAACAGCGGCTAGAGACGTCTTTGTAACAAGATCCTCAATCATTCCAGGAGGGAATCCACCCCAAACATAATAGTTCTTAGGACAATTCACATTTCCGTGAACTTTTTACATTGGTGAAAAAATATGTCCATACTTTTGGTTGAGGACCGTTCTGCTCATTCTGCTGAGGCACCTACCTGCCTGCTGCAGCACTGGCTCATCCAGGCTGTCTGTCGGCCTGGAAGCAAATCAGGGCAAGCCTTCCCCCTCCCCCACTTGCTCTCATTGTCATGTGAGCATCCTTCTTTTTCCCTAGTGCTTTTTTCCACCAACATGTGCAGTAAAATGGTGCTACACACTATACTCGATTCGGCTGACAGCCAAATTTTGCAAAGTTCGTAATGAACCCATTTTGTTGCGAACTGGTTTGCTCATCTTTAAAGAGAGAGCTAGAGAAATATTTTGGATACTAAATTTAGATGACTAAATGAACGGATGTCCTGTATTTTTATTGCGTGAATGCTTACATTGATCTGAAGATTTGTTATTTGAGATGCTTTAGATATGTTGGTCATATATAATGTGAACAGGTGTCAATAAACACCAGAGCAGCTTTGAAGTAAGTGCACATAGATAATATGAACACCACACCTCGTGCCCGCTTGACGTCACCTACGTCGAGCTCACGAGACGCGGTATAGTCACGGGTTACCAAAACGTGACGTTACGCCCTCCAGAGGAGCAGGTAAGGTCAAGTTGATACAGTTTACACACACACCTCCTGTCCACACGGGCACAGAGTGCTCCAGACTAAAACAAATTCCTGGTAGCCATTGGCTCCTGAACTGAAAAATTTAGGAGCCAAATCAAATTTTTAGTCGCCAAATCGAAATCGAATCAAAATTTTGGTATCGTGACAACGCTACTCCGATCAGATCGGCATAGGGTTGTTTTGATACCAAAATTTTGATTCGCTTTCATCACCATAAAAAAGTATTGCGATACTCAATACCGCGCAAAAAATAAATAAAACAACACAAAAAAAAGCTGCGTGCATTTCGCATTTTCTGAAATGTTCGGCCCATAATAGAACAGTCTTATCCTATTTTTTGGGGTGACAAGATGACTAAAAAATGGTGAATGCTCACCGCATAGGAGATATTTTTTAATAATTTAATCGTTTGGACAGCACTATGTAATATGTTTATTTATTCTTTATATATTTTATATGTAAAATTGGGAAAGGGGGGATTTAAACTTAATATTTTAGGGTACTTTCACACTAGTGTTTTTCTTTTCCGGCATAGAGTTCCGTCCTAGGGGCTCAATACCGGAAAGGAACTGATCAGTTTCATCCCCATGCATTCTGAATGGAGAGCGATCCGTTCAGGATGCATCAGGAGGTCTTCAGTTCAGTCACTTTGACTGATCAGGCAAAAGATAAAACCGCAGAATGCTACGCTTTTATCTCCGGTGAAAAATACTGAAGATTTGCCTGAATGCCGGATCCAGCATTTTTTCCCATAGGAATGTATTAGTGCCGGATCTGGCATTCAAAATACCGGAATGCACCCGCACTAAATCCGGACCCATTCACTTCTATGGGGCTGTGCACATGAGGGGTGATTTTCACACATCACTTGTGCGCTGCGTGAAAATCGCAGCATGCTCTATGTTGTGCGTTTTTCACGCAACGCAGGCCCCATAGAAGCTAATGGGGCTGCGTGAAAATCGCAAGCATCCGCAAGCAAGTGCGGATGCGGTGAGATTTTCACGCATGGTTGCTAGGATGAAAGTCTATTCACTGTATTATTTTCCCTTATAACATGGTTCTAAGGGAAAATAATAGCATTCTTTAATACAGAATGCATAGTAGAAGGTCAATATAATTAACATTGGCGGCGCAGTGCGCCCCCCCATCACCCCAGTATGATAAACATTGGTGGTGCAGTGTGCTCCCCCAATATAATAAACATTGGTGGCGCAGTGCGCACCCCCCAACACCCCAGTATAATAAACATTGGTGGCGCAGTGCCCCCCCCAATATAAGAAACATTGGTGGCGCAGTGCGCACCCCCCCAACACCCCAGTATAATAAACATTGGTGGCGCAGTGTGCCCCCTCAATATAATAAACATTGGTGGCGCAGTGCGCACCCCCCAACACCCCAGTATAATAAACATTGGTGGTGCAGTGCCCCCCCCTCAATATAATGAACATTGGTGGCGCAGTGTGCACCCCCCCAACACCCCAGTATAATAAACATTGGTGGCGCAGTGCCCCCCCCTCAATATAATGAACATTGGTGGCGCAGTGGGCAGTGCCAATGAGGGTTAAAAAAAATAAAAATAATTAACTCACCTCCTCCAATTGATCGTCTCCTGTTCTTTCTTCAGGACCTGTCAAAGGACCTGTGGTGACATCACTGTGCTCATCACATGATACATCACATGATTCATCACCATGGTAATGGACCATGTGATGAGCTCAGTGACATCACCACAGGTCCTGAAGAAAGAACAGGAGACCGGCAGCTACGCGATCAACTGGAGGAGGTGAGTTAATTTTTTTAAATAATTTTTTTAACCCTCATTGGCACTTCCCACTTTGCCACCAATGTTTCTTATACTGGGGGGGGGGGGGGCACACTGTGCCACTAATGTTTCTTATACTGGGGTGTTGGGGGGGGGCACACTGTGCCACCAATGTTTCTTATACTGGGGTGTTGGGGGGGCACACTGTGCCACCAATGTTTCTTATACTGGGGTGTTGGGGGGGCACACTGTGCCACCAATGTTTCTTATACTGGGGTGTTGGGGGGCACACTGTGCCACCAATGTTTCTTATACTGGGGTGTTGGGGGGGGCACACTGTACAGGGAGTCTAAGAAAGAATCGAATGAGTCACTAACTAAGTCGGATCTTTAGTTCTTTTCACCTGTGACTCATTCGATTCTTTCTCCCTGTACTTGTCAGTGACTCAGAGCTGCTAGTGGTTGCATTGCCTCAGCTCTGATTGGTTGGTGGGCGGGGAGGGGCTGGCAGAAGCAGTTCCACTCTAGGATCAGATTACACTCCTCCCGAGCCCCTCCCCTCCCTGCTGCCAGCGTCTCTGCTGTTGTCTGTGTGCTGTGACCGAGCTAACTGAGACTGAGAAGAACGGGGCAGAGAACTATCATCTCCTGTGCCCGCCGCTGTTCCTTCTGTAGAGCTGCCGCGGAGGGTCTAGTCGCAAATGGCGACAAGACTAAAAAGTCTTGTCGCTATTTGTAAATTCTAAGTCGCATTGGCGACCATTTTGGTCGCCATCTGGAGCCCTGCCTTTTCGCTGCCGCAGTGAAAACAGCGCTGTATCAGCCTGGGAAATCTGCCACCAGCTTCTCGTTTGATATAAGCCCGGTCCACTAAAGGGATTATATAGGGTGAGAAACCAACCCGCGGTAGCTTATAACTAGGCCGTGGGGATTTGTGATCGAGATACAAGATAGCACAAGATTAAATTATATATTTAATCGCTGTAAGGGCACACTAGATTTAATACAATATACACAGAGAATATATACAGTGGTCTGAGGTTACAGATACAGATTATTTGGGTACAACAGGGTTAAGCAGAGCATTTAAGAGTGTGCTCTCTTAAATGTTGGTCAAGATTAGTGGTCAAGTCATGGCTTCCTCCAAGGATGTGGCATGCGGGTAGCTGACCAGAACATCCTTTAAACGGTTGGACAAACCCTGGTAAAAATGGCAAGATAAGACTGGCTCAGATGAAGAAAATATGCCAGGGATAGTGCTTTCCACAATCTAAGGGATAGTGCTTTCCACAATACAATAAGTCCAGTCTTGTCTCCAATAAAAAGTCTTTGATTGCGGAAAGAGCTGGCCCTGGGTTCTTTTCTTCTTTGCCCTTCAGCACATGTTATATGTCTGGCCACCTTCTAGGACTACGGTTCCAACGCTGAATCCCGTATTCCAGCAGCAAGTCCACAGAAACCCTTAATTTGTTTTCAAGCATGCATAGTTGTTGTGACTCTTCACAGCAACAAAAGTTAAACTGCTAATCACACTCTCACTCATTTTGTTTCACATGGGTATCATCCTTTATCTCACTCAAATTTTCTCGTATACACAGGGTTCATTCCACTGGGAGGTGCTGGACCATCTTATAAATTCTGAATAATATTCCTCTACAGAAAAATATCTATGCAGAAGAGAGAGGAGATTTTCTTCTGCTACCTCCCTATGACCTGGTTAATCATACAGAAGACCCAGGGATGCGAAAAATGTCTCTCTACAGATGATAGTTCAGAGGCACTGAAATCTAAAAAGAAGGCCCCAGCTTGTGGATCTGTCTGTAGAAGAGACATAATAAGGCCCACCCATTGCTGCTCAGCCCAGATGCATGTGGCATTAAACAAAAATATAACTTGCAACTCTCTCAGGAGGTCACAGAGGTTTTACAATCTTCAGAGACCCTATTTCACTGGATCATAGGAGCATGTTCCACATAAAAGGCTAGTATATACAGTCCTGCTTAGACTGGGAAAAAAATGTGTGTAAGTAACTGGCTCAGTAATAGAAAACAGAGGGTGGCTATTAACGGTACACACTCAGATTGGGTTACCATTAGGGATGAGCGAACCCAAACTGTATAGCTCGGGTTCGTACCGAATTTGGGGTGTCCGTGACACGGACCCGAACCCGGACATTTTCGTAAAAGTTCGGGTTCGGTGTTCGTCGCTTTCTTGGCGCTTTTTGAAAGGCTGCAAAGCAGCCAATCAACAAGCGTCATACTACTTGCCCCAAGAGGCCATCACAGCCATGCCTACTATTGGCATGGCTGTGATTGGCCAGAGCACCATGTGACCCAGCCTCTATTTAAGCTGGAGTCACATAGCGCCGCCCGTCACTCTGCTCTGATTAGCGTAGGGAGAGGTTGCAGCTGCGACAGTAGGGCGAGATTAGGCTGATTAACTCCTCCAAAAGACTCCATCCAGTGATCGATCTGCAGCTGTGGATCATTGAGCTGCTGATACTCAATTGCTCACTGTTTTTAGGCTGCCCAGACCGTTTGTCAGTCACTTTTTTCTGGGGTGATCGGCGGCCATTTTGTGTCTTGTGGTGCGCCAGCACAAGCTGCGACCAAGTGCATTTAACCCTCAATGGTGTGGTTGTTTTTTGGCTAAAGCCTACATCAGGGTGAAGCTGTCACACCAAGTGAATTTAACCAGCAATAGTCTGTTTATTTTTTGGCCATATACTACATCAGGGGCAAGCTGCGCCTGTCACCAAGTGCATTTAACCCTCAATGGTGTGGTTGTTTTTTGGCTAAAGCCTACATCAGGGTAAAGCTGTCACACCAAGTGCATTTAACCAGCAATAGTCTGTTTATTTTTTGGCCATATACTACATCAGGGGCAAGCTGCGCCTGTCACCAAGTGCATTTAACCCTCAGTAGTGTGGTTGGTCAAGCTGTCACACCAAGTGCATTTAACCAGCAATAGTCTGTTTATTTTTTGGCCATATACTACATCAGGGGCAAGCTGCGCCTGTCACCAAGTGCATTTAACCCTCAGTAGTGTGGTTGGTCAAGCTGCCACACCAAGTGCATTTAACCAGCAATAGTCTGTTTATTTTTTGGCCATATACTACATCAGGGGCAAGCTGCGCCTGTCAACAAGTGCATTTAACCCTCAGCAGTGTGGTTGGTCAAGCTGTCACACTAAGTGCATTTAACCAGCAATAGTCTGTTTAATTTTTGGCCATAAACTACATCAGGGGCAAGCTGCGCCTGTCACCGAGTGCATTTAACCCTCAGTAGTGTGGTTGGTCAAGCTGTCACACCAAGTGCATTTAACCAGCAATAGTCTGTTTATTTTTTGGCCATATACTACATCAGGGGCAAGCTGCGCATGTCACCAAGTGCATTTAACCCTCAGTAGTGTGGTTGGTCAAGCTGTCACACCAAGTGCATTTAACCATCAATAGTGTGGTTATTTTTTGGCCATATCCCAGTCTAATTCTGTCAGTAAACGTATACCTGTCACCCAGCGCCTAAATACTAGGCCTCAAGTTTATATCCAGCTAAATCTGTCGTTACTGCTGTACTGTTGTGGCTGGGCAAGTTATTTAGTGTCCGTCAAAGCACAGTTTTTGTTCTGGGTTGAAATACAATTCCCAATTTAGCAATTTCCTAATTTAGTGGTTTCTGCTGTATCAGGCATACTTTAAATACATCCCTAAAAGGGTATATCAGAATCAAGGTGCTGATAGGGTCATTCTGAATAACTTCACACACACGCTACTGTGCATTTCCAAGTCTAATTCTGTCGGTAAATCTATACCTGTCACCCAGCTCCTAAATACTAGGCCTTAGGCCTCAAATTTATATCCAGCTAAATCTGTCGTTACTGCTGTACTGTTGTGGCTGGGAAAGTTATTTAGTGTCCGTCAAAGCACAGTTTTTGTTCTGGGTTGAAATACAATTCCCAATTTAGCAATTTCCTAATTTAGTGGTTTCTGCTGTATCAGAGCTATTTGAAATCTATCCCTAAAAGGGTATATAATATTCAAGGTGCACATAGGGTCATTCTGAATAACTTCACACACACACTACTGTGCATTTCCAAGTCTAATTCTGTCAGTAAACCCATACCTGTCACCCAGCGCCTAAATACTAGGCCTCAAATTTATATTCAGCTGAATTTGAATACAATACATTGGGCCAAATAATATTTTTGTTGTTGTGGTGAACCATAACAATGAGGAAAACATCTAGTAAGGGACACGGACGTGGACATGATCGTGGTGGTGTTAGTGGACCCTCTGGTGCTGGGAGAGGACGTGGCCGTTCTGCCACATCCACACGTCCTAGTGTACCAACTACCTCAGGTCCCAGTAGCCGCCAGAATTTACAGCGATATATGGTGGGGCCCAATGCCGTTCTAAGGATGGTAAGGCCTGAGCAGGTACAGGCATTAGTCAATTGGGTGGCCGACAGTGGATCCAGCACGTTCACATTATCTCCCACCCAGTCTTCTGCAGAAAGCGCACAGATGGCGCCTGAAAACCAACCCCATCAGTCTGTCACATTACCCCCATACATATCAGGGAAACTGTCTCAGCCTCAAGTTATGCAGCAGTCTCTTATGCTGTTTGAAGACTCCGCTGGCAGGGTTTCCCAAGGGCATCCACCTAGCCCTTCCCCAGCGGTGAAAGACATAGAATGCACTGATGAACAACCACTTATGTTTCCTGATGATGAGGACATGGGAATACCACCTCAGCATGTCTCTGATGATGACGAAACACAGGTGCCAACTGCTGCGTCTTTCTGCAGTGTGCAGACTGAACAGGAGGTCAGGGATCAAGACTGGGTGGAAGACGATGCAGGGGACGATGAGGTCCTAGACCCCGCATGGAATGAAGGTCGTGCCACTGACTTTCACAGTTCGGAGGAAGAGGCAGTGGTGAGACCGAGCCAACAGCGTAGCAAAAGAGGGAGCAGTGGGCAAAAGCAGAACACCCGCCGCCAAGAGACTCCGCCTGCTACTGACCGCCGCCATCTTGGACCGAGCACCCCAGGCAGCTTCAAGGAGTTCCCTGGATTGCACTTCTTCAAACAATGTGCTGACGACAAGACCCGAGTGGTTTGCATGCTGTGCCATCAGAGCCTGAAGCGAGGCATTAACGTTCTGAACCTTAGCACAACCTGCATGACCAGGCACCTGCATGCAAAGCATGAACTGCAGTGGAGTAAACACCTTAAAAACAAGGAAGTCGCTCAGGCTCCCCCTGCTACCTCTTCTGCTGCTGCCGCCTCGGCCTCTTCTGCTGCTGCCGTCTCGGCATCTTCTGCTGCTGCCGCCTCGGCCTCTTCCTCCGCCTCTGGAGGAACGTTGGCACCTGCCGCCCAGCAAACAGGGGATGTACCACCAACACCACCACCACCTCCGTCACCAAGCGTCTCAACCATGTCACACGGCAGCGTTCAGCTCTCCATCTCACAAACATTTGAGAGAAAGCGTAAATTCCCACCTAGCCAACCTCGATCCCTGGCCCTGAATGCCAGCATTTCTAAACTACTGGCCTATGAAATGCTGTCATTTAGGCTGGTGGACACAGACAGCTTCAAACAGCTCATGTCGCTTGCTGTCCCACAGTATGTTGTTCCCAGCCGCCACTACTTCTCCAAGAGAGCCGTGCCTTCCCTGCACAACCAAGTATCCGATAAAATCAAGTGCGCACTGCGCAACGCCATCTCTAGCAAGGCCCACCTAACCACAGATACGTGGACCAGTAAGCACGGCCAGGGACGCTATATCTCCCTAACTGCACACTGGGTAAATGTAGTGGCAGCTGGGCCCCAGGTGGAGAGCTGTTTGGCGCACGTCCTTCCGCCGCCAAGGATCGCAGGGCAACATTCTTTGCCTCCTGTTGCCACCTCCTCCTTCTCGGCTTCCTCCTCCTCTTCTTCCACCTGCTCATCCAGTCAGCCACACACCTTCACCACCAACTTCAGCACAGCCCGGGGTAAACGTCAGCAGGCCATTCTGAAACTCATGTGTTTGGGGGACAGGCCCCACACCGCACAGGAGTTGTGGCAGGGTATAGAACAACAGACCGACGAGTGGTTGCTGCCGGTGAGCCTCAAGCCCGGCCTGGTGGTGTGCGATAATGGGCAAAATCTCGTTGCAGCTCTGGGACTAGCCGGTTTGACGCACATCCCTTGCCTGGTGCATGTGCTGAATTTGGTGGTGCAGAAGTTCATTCACAACTACCCCGACATGTCAGAGCTGCTGCATAAAGTGCGGGCCGTCTGTTCGCGCTTCCGGCGTTCACATCCTGCCGCTGCTCGCCTGTCTGCGCTACAGCGTAACTTCGGCCTTCCTGCTCACCGCCTCATATGCGACGTGCCCACCAGGTGGAACTCCACCTTGCACATGCTGGACAGACTGTGCGAGCAGCAGCAGGCCATAGTGGAGTTTCAGCTGCAGCACGCACGGGTCAGTCGCACTGCGGAACAGCACCACTTCACCACCAATGACTGGGCCTCCATGCGAGACCTGAGTGCCCTGTTGCGCTGTTTCGAGTAATCCACCAACATGGCCAGTGGCGATGACGCCGTTATCAGCGTTACAATACCACTTCTATGTCTCCTTGAGAAAACACTTAGGGCGATGATGGAAGAGGAGGTGGCCCAGGAGGAGGAGGAGGAGGAAGAGGGGTCATTTTTAGCACTTTCAGGCCAGTCTCTTCGAAGTGACTTAGAGGGAGGTTTTTTGCAACAGCAGAGGCCAGGTACAAATGTGGCCAGCCAGGGCCCACTACTGGAGGACGAGGAGGACGAGGATGAGGATGAGGAGGAGGTGGAGGAGGAGGAGGATGAGGATGAAGCATGGTCACAGCGGGGTGGCACCCAACGCAGCTCGGGCCCATCACTGGTGCGTGGCTGGGGGGAAAGGCAGGACGATGACGATACGCCTCCCACAGAGGACAGCTTGTCCTTACCCCTGGGCAGCCTGGGTTAGCGTGGCAGAGATGTGGAAAACTTTTGTCAACACGCCACAGCTAACTGCACCACCACCTGATACGCAACATGTTAGTAGGAGGCAAAATTTCACTAACATGGTGGAACAGTACGTGTGCACACCCCTCCACAGTACTGACTGATGGTTCGGCCCCATTCAACTTCTGGGTCTCTAAATTGTCCACGTGGCCAGAGATAGCCTTTTATGCCTTGGAGGTGCTGGCCTGCCCGGCGGCCAGCGTTTTGTCTGAACGTGTATTCAGCACGGCAGGGGGCGTCATTACAGACAAACGCAGCCGCCTGTCTACAGCCAATGTGGACAAGCTGACGTTCATAAAAATGAACCAGGCATGGATCCCACAGGACCTGTCCGTCCCTTGTCCAGATTAGACATTAACTACCTCCCCTTAACCATATATTATTGTACTCCAGGGCACTTCCTCATTCAATCCTATTTTTATTTTCATTTTACCATTATATTGCGAGGCTACCCAAAGTTGAATGAACCTCTCCTCTGTCTGGGTGCCGGGGCTTAAATATATGCCAATTGACTGTTCCAATGTTGGGTGACGTGAAGCCTGATTCTCTGCTATGACATGCAGACTAATTCTCTGCTGACATGAAGCCAGATTCTCTGTTACGGGACCTCTCTCCTCTGCCTGGGTGCTGGGCCTAAATATCTGACAATGGACTGTTGCAGTGGTGGCTGACGTGAAGCCTGATTTTATGCTATGACATGCAGACTGACACTCTGCTGACATGAAGCCAGATCCTCTGTTACGGGACCTCTCCCCTCTGCCTGGGTGCTGGGCCTAAATATCTGACAATGGACTGTTGCAGTGGTGGCTGAAGTGAAGCCTGATTTTCTGCTATGACATGCAGACTAATTCTCTGCTGACATGAAGCCAGATCCTCTGTTACGGGACCTCTCTCCTCTGCCTGGGTGCTGGGCCTAAATATATGCCAATAGACTGTTGCACCGGTAGCTGACGTGAAGCCTGATTCTCTGCTATGACATGCAGACTAATTCTCTGCTGACATGAAGCCAGATTCTCTGTTACGGGACCTCTCTCCTCTGCCTTGGTGCTGGGCCTAAATATCTGACAATGGACTGTTGCATTGGTGGCTGACGTGAAGCCTGATTCTCTGCTATGATATGAAGACTGATTCTCTGCTGACATGAAGCCAGATTGTCTGTTACGGGACCTCTCTCCTCTGCCTGGGTGCTGGGCCTAAATTTATGAAAATGGACTGTTGCAGTGGTGGGTGACGTGAAGCCTGATTCTCTGCTATGATATGAAGACTGATTCTCTGCTGACATGAAGCCAGATTGTCTGTTACGGGACCTCTCTCCTCTGCCTGGGTGCTGGGCCTAAATATCTGACAATGGACTGTTGCATTGGTGGCTGACGTGAAGCCTGATTCTCTGCTATGACATGAAGACTGATTCTCTGCTGACATGAAGCCAGATTGTCTGTTACGGGACCTCTCTCCTCTGCCTGGGTGCTGGGCCTAAATATCTGACAATGGACTGTTGCATTGGTGGCTGATGTGAAGCCTGATTCTCTGCTATGATATGAAGACTGATTCTCTGCTGACGTGAAGCCAGATTATTTGTTACAGGACCTCTCTCCTCTGCCTGGGTGCTGGGCCTAAATTTATGAAAATGGACTGTTACAGTGGTGGGTGACGTGAAGCCTGATTCTCTGCTATGACATGAAGACTGATTCTCTGGTGACATGAAGCCAGATTCTGTGTTACGGAACCTCTCTCCTCTGCCTGGGTGCTTGGCCTAAATTTATGAAAATGGACTGTTGCAGTGGTGGCTGAGTGAAGCCTGATTCTCTGCTATGACATGCAGACTGATTCTCTGCTGACATGAAGACAGATTCTCTGTTACGGGACCTCTCTCCTGTGCCTGGGTGCCGGGGCCTAAATATCTGAGAATGGACTGTTCCAGTGGTGGGTGACGTGAAGCCTGATTCTCTGCTATGGGACCTCTCTCCAATTGATTTTGGTTAATTTTTATTTATTTAATTTTAATTCATTTCCCTATCCACATTTGTTTGCAGGGGATTTACCTACATGTTGCTGCCTTTTGCAGCCCTCTAGCCCTTACTGGGCTGTTTTTAGTGCCGAAAAGTTTGGGTCCCCATTGACTTCAATGGGGTTCGGGACGAAGTTCGGATCGGGTTCGGGATCCCGAACATTTTCGGGAAGTTCGGCCGAACTTCTCGAACCCGAACATCCAGGTGTCCGCTCAACTCTAGTTACCATCAGTAGTGGGGTACCACGGGGTCAGTGCGCTGCGTGAAAATCGCAGCATGCTCTATGTTGTGCGTTTTTCACGCAACGCAGGCCCCATAGAAGCTAATGGGGCTGCGTGAAAATCGCAAGCATCCGCAAGCAAGTGCGGATGCGGTGAGATTTTCACGCATGGTTGCTAGGATGAAAGTCTATTCACTGTATTATTTTCCCTTATAACATGGTTCTAAGGGAAAATAATAGCATTCTTTAATACAGAATGCATAGTAGAAGGTCAATATAATTAACATTGGCGGCGCAGTGCGCCCCCCCATCACCCCAGTATGATAAACATTGGTGGTGCAGTGTGCTCCCCCAATATAATAAACATTGGTGGCGCAGTGCGCACCCCCCAACACCCCAGTATAATAAACATTGGTGGCGCAGTGCCCCCCCCAATATAAGAAACATTGGTGGCGCAGTGCGCACCCCCCCAACACCCCAGTATAATAAACATTGGTGGCGCAGTGTGCCCCCTCAATATAATAAACATTGGTGGCGCAGTGCGCACCCCCCAACACCCCAGTATAATAAACATTGGTGGTGCAGTGCCCCCCCCTCAATATAATGAACATTGGTGGCGCAGTGTGCACCCCCCCAACACCCCAGTATAATAAACATTGGTGGCGCAGTGCCCCCCCCTCAATATAATGAACATTGGTGGCGCAGTGGGCAGTGCCAATGAGGGTTAAAAAAAATAAAAATAATTAACTCACCTCCTCCAATTGATCGTCTCCTGTTCTTTCTTCAGGACCTGTCAAAGGACCTGTGGTGACATCACTGTGCTCATCACATGATACATCACATGATTCATCACCATGGTAATGGACCATGTGATGAGCTCAGTGACATCACCACAGGTCCTGAAGAAAGAACAGGAGACCGGCAGCTACGCGATCAACTGGAGGAGGTGAGTTAATTTTTTTAAATAATTTTTTTAACCCTCATTGGCACTTCCCACTTTGCCACCAATGTTTCTTATACTGGGGGGGGGGGGGCACACTGTGCCACTAATGTTTCTTATACTGGGGTGTTGGGGGGGGGCACACTGTGCCACCAATGTTTCTTATACTGGGGTGTTGGGGGGGCACACTGTGCCACCAATGTTTCTTATACTGGGGTGTTGGGGGGGCACACTGTGCCACCAATGTTTCTTATACTGGGGTGTTGGGGGGCACACTGTGCCACCAATGTTTCTTATACTGGGGTGTTGGGGGGGGCACACTGTACAGGGAGTCTAAGAAAGAATCGAATGAGTCACTAACTAAGTCGGATCTTTAGTTCTTTTCACCTGTGACTCATTCGATTCTTTCTCCCTGTACTTGTCAGTGACTCAGAGCTGCTAGTGGTTGCATTGCCTCAGCTCTGATTGGTTAGGTGGGCGGGGAGGGGCTGGCAGAAGCAGTTCCACTCTAGGATCAGATTACACTCCTCCCGAGCCCCTCCCCTCCCTGCTGCCAGCGTCTCTGCTGTTGTCTGTGTGCTGTGACCGAGCTAACTGAGACTGAGAAGAACGGGGCAGAGAACTATCATCTCCTGTGCCCGCCGCTGTTCCTTCTGTAGAGCTGCCGCGGAGGGTCTAGTCGCAAATGGCGACAAGACTAAAAAGTCTTGTCGCTATTTGTAAATTCTAAGTCGCATTGGCGACCATTTTGGTCGCCATCTGGAGCCCTGCCTTTTCGCTGCCGCAGTGAAAACAGCGCTGTATCAGCCTGGGAAATCTGCCACCAGCTTCTCGTTTGATATAAGCCCGGTCCACTAAAGGGATTATATAGGGTGAGAAACCAACCCGCGGTAGCTTATAACTAGGCCGTGGGGATTTGTGATCGAGATACAAGATAGCACAAGATTAAATTATATATTTAATCGCTGTAAGGGCACACTAGATTTAATACAATATACACAGAGAATATATACAGTGGTCTGAGGTTACAGATACAGATTATTTGGGTACAACAGGGTTAAGCAGAGCATTTAAGAGTGTGCTCTCTTAAATGTTGGTCAAGATTAGTGGTCAAGTCATGGCTTCCTCCAAGGATGTGGCATGCGGGTAGCTGACCAGAACATCCTTTAAACGGTTGGACAAACCCTGGTAAAAATGGCAAGATAAGACTGGCTCAGATGAAGAAAATATGCCAGGGATAGTGCTTTCCACAATCTAAGGGATAGTGCTTTCCACAATACAATAAGTCCAGTCTTGTCTCCAATAAAAAGTCTTTGATTGCGGAAAGAGCTGGCCCTGGGTTCTTTTCTTCTTTGCCCTTCAGCACATGTTATATGTCTGGCCACCTTCTAGGACTACGGTTCCAACGCTGAATCCCGTATTCCAGCAGCAAGTCCACAGAAACCCTTAATTTGTTTTCAAGCATGCATAGTTGTTGTGACTCTTCACAGCAACAAAAGTTAAACTGCTAATCACACTCTCACTCATTTTGTTTCACATGGGTATCATCCTTTATCTCACTCAAATTTTCTCGTATACACAGGGTTCATTCCACTGGGAGGTGCTGGACCATCTTATAAATTCTGAATAATATTCCTCTACAGAAAAATATCTATGCAGAAGAGAGAGGAGATTTTCTTCTGCTACCTCCCTATGACCTGGTTAATCATACAGAAGACCCAGGGATGCGAAAAATGTCTCTCTACAGATGATAGTTCAGAGGCACTGAAATCTAAAAAGAAGGCCCCAGCTTGTGGATCTGTCTGTAGAAGAGACATAATAAGGCCCACCCATTGCTGCTCAGCCCAGATGCATGTGGCATTAAACAAAAATATAACTTGCAACTCTCTCAGGAGGTCACAGAGGTTTTACAATCTTCAGAGACCCTATTTCACTGGATCATAGGAGCATGTTCCACATAAAAGGCTAGTATATACAGTCCTGCTTAGACTGGGAAAAAAATGTGTGTAAGTAACTGGCTCAGTAATAGAAAACAGAGGGTGGCTATTAACGGTACACACTCAGATTGGGTTACCATTAGGGATGAGCGAACCCAAACTGTATAGCTCGGGTTCGTACCGAATTTGGGGTGTCCGTGACACGGACCCGAACCCGGACATTTTCGTAAAAGTTCGGGTTCGGTGTTCGTCGCTTTCTTGGCGCTTTTTGAAAGGCTGCAAAGCAGCCAATCAACAAGCGTCATACTACTTGCCCCAAGAGGCCATCACAGCCATGCCTACTATTGGCATGGCTGTGATTGGCCAGAGCACCATGTGACCCAGCCTCTATTTAAGCTGGAGTCACATAGCGCCGCCCGTCACTCTGCTCTGATTAGCGTAGGGAGAGGTTGCAGCTGCGACAGTAGGGCGAGATTAGGCTGATTAACTCCTCCAAAAGACTCCATCCAGTGATCGATCTGCAGCTGTGGATCATTGAGCTGCTGATACTCAATTGCTCACTGTTTTTAGGCTGCCCAGACCGTTTGTCAGTCACTTTTTTCTGGGGTGATCGGCGGCCATTTTGTGTCTTGTGGTGCGCCAGCACAAGCTGCGACCAAGTGCATTTAACCCTCAATGGTGTGGTTGTTTTTTGGCTAAAGCCTACATCAGGGTGAAGCTGTCACACCAAGTGAATTTAACCAGCAATAGTCTGTTTATTTTTTGGCCATATACTACATCAGGGGCAAGCTGCGCCTGTCACCAAGTGCATTTAACCCTCAATGGTGTGGTTGTTTTTTGGCTAAAGCCTACATCAGGGTAAAGCTGTCACACCAAGTGCATTTAACCAGCAATAGTCTGTTTATTTTTTGGCCATATACTACATCAGGGGCAAGCTGCGCCTGTCACCAAGTGCATTTAACCCTCAGTAGTGTGGTTGGTCAAGCTGTCATACCAAGTGCATTTAACCAGCAATAGTCTGTTTATTTTTTGGCCATATACTACATCAGGGGCAAGCTGCGCCTGTCACCAAGTGCATTTAACCCTCAGTAGTGTGGTTGGTCAAGCTGCCACACCAAGTGCATTTAACCAGCAATAGTCTGTTTATTTTTTGGCCATATACTACATCAGGGGCAAGCTGCGCCTGTCAACAAGTGCATTTAACCCTCAGCAGTGTGGTTGGTCAAGCTGTCACACTAAGTGCATTTAACCAGCAATAGTCTGTTTAATTTTTGGCCATAAACTACATCAGGGGCAAGCTGCGCCTGTCACCGAGTGCATTTAACCCTCAGTAGTGTGGTTGGTCAAGCTGTCACACCAAGTGCATTTAACCAGCAATAGTCTGTTTATTTTTTGGCCATATACTACATCAGGGGCAAGCTGCGCATGTCACCAAGTGCATTTAACCCTCAGTAGTGTGGTTGGTCAAGCTGTCACACCAAGTGCATTTAACCATCAATAGTGTGGTTATTTTTTGGCCATATCCCAGTCTAATTCTGTCAGTAAACGTATACCTGTCACCCAGCGCCTAAATACTAGGCCTCAAGTTTATATCCAGCTAAATCTGTCGTTACTGCTGTACTGTTGTGGCTGGGCAAGTTATTTAGTGTCCGTCAAAGCACAGTTTTTGTTCTGGGTTGAAATACAATTCCCAATTTAGCAATTTCCTAATTTAGTGGTTTCTGCTGTATCAGGCATACTTTAAATACATCCCTAAAAGGGTATATCAGAATCAAGGTGCTGATAGGGTCATTCTGAATAACTTCACACACACGCTACTGTGCATTTCCAAGTCTAATTCTGTCGGTAAATCTATACCTGTCACCCAGCTCCTAAATACTAGGCCTTAGGCCTCAAATTTATATCCAGCTAAATCTGTCGTTACTGCTGTACTGTTGTGGCTGGGAAAGTTATTTAGTGTCCGTCAAAGCACAGTTTTTGTTCTGGGTTGAAATACAATTCCCAATTTAGCAATTTCCTAATTTAGTGGTTTCTGCTGTATCAGAGCTATTTGAAATCTATCCCTAAAAGGGTATATAATATTCAAGGTGCACATAGGGTCATTCTGAATAACTTCACACACACACTACTGTGCATTTCCAAGTCTAATTCTGTCAGTAAACCCATACCTGTCACCCAGCGCCTAAATACTAGGCCTCAAATTTATATTCAGCTGAATTTGAATACAATACATTGGGCCAAATAATATTTTTGTTGTTGTGGTGAACCATAACAATGAGGAAAACATCTAGTAAGGGACACGGACGTGGACATGATCGTGGTGGTGTTAGTGGACCCTCTGGTGCTGGGAGAGGACGTGGCCGTTCTGCCACATCCACACGTCCTAGTGTACCAACTACCTCAGGTCCCAGTAGCCGCCAGAATTTACAGCGATATATGGTGGGGCCCAATGCCGTTCTAAGGATGGTAAGGCCTGAGCAGGTACAGGCATTAGTCAATTGGGTGGCCGACAGTGGATCCAGCACGTTCACATTATCTCCCACCCAGTCTTCTGCAGAAAGCGCACAGATGGCGCCTGAAAACCAACCCCATCAGTCTGTCACATTACCCCCATGCATATCAGGGAAACTGTCTCAGCCTCAAGTTATGCAGCAGTCTCTTATGCTGTTTGAAGACTCCGCTGGCAGGGTTTCCCAAGGGCATCCACCTAGCCCTTCCCCAGCGGTGAAAGACATAGAATGCACTGATGAACAACCACTTATGTTTCCTGATGATGAGGACATGGGAATACCACCTCAGCATGTCTCTGATGATGACGAAACACAGGTGCCAACTGCTGCGTCTTTCTGCAGTGTGCAGACTGAACAGGAGGTCAGGGATCAAGACTGGGTGGAAGACGATGCAGGGGACGATGAGGTCCTAGACCCCGCATGGAATGAAGGTCGTGCCACTGACTTTCACAGTTCGGAGGAAGAGGCAGTGGTGAGACCGAGCCAACAGCGTAGCAAAAGAGGGAGCAGTGGGCAAAAGCAGAACACCCGCCGCCAAGAGACTCCGCCTGCTACTGACCGCCGCCATCTTGGACCGAGCACCCCAGGCAGCTTCAAGGAGTTCCCTGGATTGCACTTCTTCAAACAATGTGCTGACGACAAGACCCGAGTGGTTTGCATGCTGTGCCATCAGAGCCTGAAGCGAGGCATTAACGTTCTGAACCTTAGCACAACCTGCATGACCAGGCACCTGCATGCAAAGCATGAACTGCAGTGGAGTAAACACCTTAAAAACAAGGAAGTCGCTCAGGCTCCCCCTGCTACCTCTTCTGCTGCTGCCGCCTCGGCCTCTTCTGCTGCTGCCGTCTCGGCATCTTCTGCTGCTGCCGCCTCGGCCTCTTCCTCCGCCTCTGGAGGAACGTTGGCACCTGCCGCCCAGCAAACAGGGGATGTACCACCAACACCACCACCACCTCCGTCACCAAGCGTCTCAACCATGTCACACGGCAGCGTTCAGCTCTCCATCTCACAAACATTTGAGAGAAAGCGTAAATTCCCACCTAGCCAACCTCGATCCCTGGCCCTGAATGCCAGCATTTCTAAACTACTGGCCTATGAAATGCTGTCATTTAGGCTGGTGGACACAGACAGCTTCAAACAGCTCATGTCGCTTGCTGTCCCACAGTATGTTGTTCCCAGCCGCCACTACTTCTCCAAGAGAGCCGTGCCTTCCCTGCACAACCAAGTATCCGATAAAATCAAGTGCGCACTGCGCAACGCCATCTCTAGCAAGGCCCACCTAACCACAGATACGTGGACCAGTAAGCACGGCCAGGGACGCTATATCTCCCTAACTGCACACTGGGTAAATGTAGTGGCAGCTGGGCCCCAGGTGGAGAGCTGTTTGGCGCACGTCCTTCCGCCGCCAAGGATCGCAGGGCAACATTCTTTGCCTCCTGTTGCCACCTCCTCCTTCTCGGCTTCCTCCTCCTCTTCTTCCACCTGCTCATCCAGTCAGCCACACACCTTCACCACCAACTTCAGCACAGCCCGGGGTAAACGTCAGCAGGCCATTCTGAAACTCATGTGTTTGGGGGACAGGCCCCACACCGCACAGGAGTTGTGGCAGGGTATAGAACAACAGACCGACGAGTGGTTGCTGCCGGTGAGCCTCAAGCCCGGCCTGGTGGTGTGCGATAATGGGCAAAATCTCGTTGCAGCTCTGGGACTAGCCGGTTTGACGCACATCCCTTGCCTGGTGCATGTGCTGAATTTGGTGGTGCAGAAGTTCATTCACAACTACCCCGACATGTCAGAGCTGCTGCATAAAGTGCGGGCCGTCTGTTCGCGCTTCCGGCGTTCACATCCTGCCGCTGCTCGCCTGTCTGCGCTACAGCGTAACTTCGGCCTTCCTGCTCACCGCCTCATATGCGACGTGCCCACCAGGTGGAACTCCACCTTGCACATGCTGGACAGACTGTGCGAGCAGCAGCAGGCCATAGTGGAGTTTCAGCTGCAGCATGCACGGGTCAGTCGCACTGCGGAACAGCACCACTTCACCACCAATGACTGGGCCTCCATGCGAGACCTGAGTGCCCTGTTGCGCTGTTTCGAGTAATCCACCAACATGGCCAGTGGCGATGACGCCGTTATCAGCGTTACAATACCACTTCTATGTCTCCTTGAGAAAACACTTAGGGCGATGATGGAAGAGGAGGTGGCCCAGGAGGAGGAGGAGGAGGAGGAGGAAGAGGGGTCATTTTTAGCACTTTCAGGCCAGTCTCTTCGAAGTGACTTAGAGGGAGGTTTTTTGCAACAGCAGAGGCCAGGTACAAATGTGGCCAGCCAGGGCCCACTACTGGAGGACGAGGAGGACGAGGATGAGGATGAGGAGGAGGTGGAGGAGGAGGAGGATGAGGATGAAGCATGGTCACAGCGGGGTGGCACCCAACGCAGCTCGGGCCCATCACTGGTGCGTGGCTGGGGGGAAAGGCAGGACGATGACGATACGCCTCCCACAGAGGACAGCTTGTCCTTACCCCTGGGCAGCCTGGGTTAGCGTGGCAGAGATGTGGAAAACTTTTGTCAACACGCCACAGCTAACTGCACCACCACCTGATACGCAACATGTTAGTAGGAGGCAAAATTTCACTAACATGGTGGAACAGTACGTGTGCACACCCCTCCACGTACTGACTGATGGTTCGGCCCCATTCAACTTCTGGGTCTCTAAATTGTCCACGTGGCCAGAGATAGCCTTTTATGCCTTGGAGGTGCTGGCCTGCCCGGCGGCCAGCGTTTTGTCTGAACGTGTATTCAGCACGGCAGGGGGCGTCATTACAGACAAACGCAGCCGCCTGTCTACAGCCAATGTGGACAAGCTGACGTTCATAAAAATGAACCAGGCATGGATCCCACAGGACCTGTCCGTCCCTTGTCCAGATTAGACATTAACTACCTCCCCTTAACCATATATTATTGTACTCCAGGGCACTTCCTCATTCAATCCTATTTTTATTTTCATTTTACCATTATATTGCGAGGCTACCCAAAGTTGAATGAACCTCTCCTCTGTCTGGGTGCCGGGGCTTAAATATATGCCAATTGACTGTTCCAATGTTGGGTGACGTGAAGCCTGATTCTCTGCTATGACATGCAGACTAATTCTCTGCTGACATGAAGCCAGATTCTCTGTTACGGGACCTCTCTCCTCTGCCTGGGTGCTGGGCCTAAATATCTGACAATGGACTGTTGCAGTGGTGGCTGACGTGAAGCCTGATTTTATGCTATGACATGCAGACTGACACTCTGCTGACATGAAGCCAGATCCTCTGTTACGGGACCTCTCCCCTCTGCCTGGGTGCTGGGCCTAAATATCTGACAATGGACTGTTGCAGTGGTGGCTGAAGTGAAGCCTGATTTTCTGCTATGACATGCAGACTAATTCTCTGCTGACATGAAGCCAGATCCTCTGTTACGGGACCTCTCTCCTCTGCCTGGGTGCTGGGCCTAAATATATGCCAATAGACTGTTGCACCGGTAGCTGACGTGAAGCCTGATTCTCTGCTATGACATGCAGACTAATTCTCTGCTGACATGAAGCCAGATTCTCTGTTACGGGACCTCTCTCCTCTGCCTTGGTGCTGGGCCTAAATATCTGACAATGGACTGTTGCATTGGTGGCTGACGTGAAGCCTGATTCTCTGCTATGATATGAAGACTGATTCTCTGCTGACATGAAGCCAGATTGTCTGTTACGGGACCTCTCTCCTCTGCCTGGGTGCTGGGCCTAAATTTATGAAAATGGACTGTTGCAGTGGTGGGTGACGTGAAGCCTGATTCTCTGCTATGATATGAAGACTGATTCTCTGCTGACATGAAGCCAGATTGTCTGTTACGGGACCTCTCTCCTCTGCCTGGGTGCTGGGCCTAAATATCTGACAATGGACTGTTGCATTGGTGGCTGACGTGAAGCCTGATTCTCTGCTATGACATGAAGACTGATTCTCTGCTGACATGAAGCCAGATTGTCTGTTACGGGACCTCTCTCCTCTGCCTGGGTGCTGGGCCTAAATATCTGACAATGGACTGTTGCATTGGTGGCTGATGTGAAGCCTGATTCTCTGCTATGATATGAAGACTGATTCTCTGCTGACGTGAAGCCAGATTATTTGTTACAGGACCTCTCTCCTCTGCCTGGGTGCTGGGCCTAAATTTATGAAAATGGACTGTTACAGTGGTGGGTGACGTGAAGCCTGATTCTCTGCTATGACATGAAGACTGATTCTCTGGTGACATGAAGCCAGATTCTGTGTTACGGAACCTCTCTCCTCTGCCTGGGTGCTTGGCCTAAATTTATGAAAATGGACTGTTGCAGTGGTGGCTGAGTGAAGCCTGATTCTCTGCTATGACATGCAGACTGATTCTCTGCTGACATGAAGACAGATTCTCTGTTACGGGACCTCTCTCCTGTGCCTGGGTGCCGGGGCCTAAATATCTGAGAATGGACTGTTCCAGTGGTGGGTGACGTGAAGCCTGATTCTCTGCTATGGGACCTCTCTCCAATTGATTTTGGTTAATTTTTATTTATTTAATTTTAATTCATTTCCCTATCCACATTTGTTTGCAGGGGATTTACCTACATGTTGCTGCCTTTTGCAGCCCTCTAGCCCTTACTGGGCTGTTTTTAGTGCCGAAAAGTTTGGGTCCCCATTGACTTCAATGGGGTTCGGGACGAAGTTCGGATCGGGTTCGGGATCCCGAACATTTTCGGGAAGTTCGGCCGAACTTCTCGAACCCGAACATCCAGGTGTCCGCTCAACTCTAGTTACCATCAGTAGTGGGGTACCACGGGGTCAGTATTGGGCCCTATTCTCTTCAATATTGTTTATTAATGATCTTGCACAGTAAAATATCAATTTTTGCAGATGACGCTAAACTGTGTAAAGTAATTAACACAGAAGAGGACAGTATACTGCCACAGAGGGATCTGGATAGATTGGAGGCTTGGGCAGAGAAGTGGTTATGCACATGGGAAGGAAAAATACATGTCACCAGTACATACTAAAATGTAAAACACTGGGTAAAACTGATGTGGAAAAGAACTTAGGAAATTTAGTGGACAGCAAACTAAGCTGTTGAAAACAGTGTCAGACAGCTGCTGCCAAGGCCAATAAGATAATGGGTTGCATCAAAAGGGGCATAGATGCCCGTGATAAGAACATAGTCCTACCACTTTACAAATCACTAGTCAGACCACACATGGAGTACTGTGTACAATTCTGGGCTCCTGTGAACAAGACAGACATAGCTGAGCTGGAGAGGGTTCAGAGAAGGGCAACTAAAGTAATAACTGGAATGGGTGGACTACAGCAACCAGAAAGATTATCAAAATTAGGGTTATTCAGTTTAGAAAAAGATGACTGAGGGGAGATCTAATAACTATATATACATATCAGGGGTCAGTACAGAGATCTCTCCCATCATCTATTTATTCCCAGAACTGTGACTGTGATGAGGGGACATCCTCTGCATCTGGAGGAAAGAAGATTTTTACGGTAAAAGAGGATTCTTTACGGTAAGAGCAGTGAGACTATGGAACTCTCTGCCTGAGGAGGTGGTGATAGTGAATTGACTAAAAGAGTTTGAGGGGCCTGGATGTATTTCTAGGCTATAGTCATTAGATATGGGTTGTTGATGCAGGGAGTAATTTTGATTGCCTGACGGGTTGGGAAGGAACTTTTCCCCCTAAAGTGAGGACAATTGGCTTCACAGGGTTTCTTTTTCATTCCTCTGGATCAACTTGCAGGATAACAGGCTGAACTAGATGGGCAGATGTATTTTTTCAGCCTTATAAACTGTGTTACTACGTCTTTTACTAATGTCTTTTTCCAGCCTTACAATCTATGGGGGTCATCAAAAGGGGCATAGATGCACCAGTTCTATGCTGGTGCACTTTTTGGCATATACTAGGTGCAGATTTTGTAGCAAAGGTGTTTTGCAGCATAAACTGAGACTCTTCCCCCTTTTACGCCATAAATGGCACTTTTTGGCATATACTAGGTGCAGATTTTGTAGCAAAGATGTTTTGCAGCAAAAACTGAGACTCTTCCCCCTTTTAAGCCACTAATGCCAGTGCCAAGAAAAAGAGGCATGGTGTGCAAGTGTGCGGGCCGGCAGGCCCATCTCATTTATTATTTTCTATGCCAGTTTTTAGCATAAGAAATTGTTTAAATCTACGTCAGCAAGGGAGCTAGTGTAGGTTTAAGCTGGCCTGCGCCTCTACACAACTTATCCACCACCAGAACAGGGGTTTTAAATGACCCCATATGTTACTATGTTAGGTGCTGCTGCTGAACTTAGGGCAAGTGTAGCCTTCTGATGGACAAGCCTGTCTGACACATCTTGGACTAGTTGCGTCAGGCCTTACATTTGATCCACAAATACAGTACATGCATTTGCTGCGTACAAGTTATTTTGTAAGGCTCAATTATGTAAAGAAATACTGTGGTCACAATCTGGAACCACAGCCAGCAAAGTCAAAAACTACTACCATTTTTCCTTAACCACTCTGGTTGGTAGGAAGACTTCACCTGAGCTCACTGTCTGCTAGGGACCCAGGTTATATCTCTGGAGTAAGGTAGCAGAACAGTAAGGTAGCAGAACAAGTGCAAGCTTGCTAGTAGTAGATCTACCAGGATAACCAGGGAGGGTAAAAAAACTATAGTCAGCAAGCAGTGTCACAACCAGGTGAGACAGATAAAGCCAAAACAGCACAAAACTGGCTAATCCAGCAATAAAATATAAAACAAAAAAAAAAAACACACAAAAAGCAAGACAAATATCAGTTCAACTGGAGTTGGGAGTAATACAATGCATAGGTGCCAGGACTCTTACACAATAACAGGAAAAGACATAAAGACTTAAAGGGGTTGTCCCACAAAAAATATTCTACAGTTTTCAAACCAGCAGCAGGATCTGAATACTTTTGCATGTAATAAAATGTTTTGTATATTCATTATTCAATAAAAAGTATCTGTATAGTGCCACCTGTTCTTTTTTTGGCTCCTTGAGAAGGCTACACATGTTCAGTTACATCCTTCAACTGCCTCCTGAGCTGTGATTGGGAGAGAGCTGCAGCAGAGTAGTCACGCCTCCTGAGCTGTGATAGAGAGAGAGCTGTAGCAGAAAAGACACTCCTCTTGAGCGCTCAGCTTGATATAAATCTAGCAGAGCAGTGAAAAGGAATATTTCTGGATTACTTTGAGGTACAGGGCTGGTTCTAGCTTTGTAAGAAAGAGGCTGTACTATATGATGTCTGATTTTCATTTTTTATATTAATAATATAAGTTCCCCACCTAACTCTGGGATTGGCCAAGAGAAAAGATACAGTGTCCTTTGGATTGAACTCTCTGTATTTCCCCCTCAAATTTGAATGACAGTACTGGACATCACTTAATATGCCTGGTTTACTAGGGTTGATCATGCTGACAGATGCAATCTAATTAATTATTGTGATTGATTAACATATAAGCAATGTAAACATATGCATGTTGTTACTGTTACATTAATAGCAATACACTTACAAAAAGAAGCACAGACGGAAGAACTCTGATGTATTTTAACCTTACCTCTTCAGCAAGTGCCCAGTTAAAAGACTTGTCTTGTTCCAGTGGTGACCAGATCTTTATGTTGTAGTCTATTCCAGATGATGCTAAAACTAGAATACATGTCAAATCATGATAATGAAAATAACAACAATAATGATAGATTATGATGTCCTCAATTTGCTCCAGAAACTGATTAAATGATTTTTGTGTTGTGTGTTTTATCCCTAAGGGGCTGTTCACGCCTCGTTTTTGCTGTACGTGAGGTGGATACGTTTAGACATACAGACATTCCTTCCTGATTGGAGTCAGGAAGGAAAAAATAAAAATGAAGCACAAACAATGACAAACGGAGTAAAAAACATGCACTAAAAAAATCCACTTTTGAACTATGTTTACCCAATTATAGTCTTGGGGTATATCCAACCATACCTTTCCAGTTTTTCTGTTTACAAAAGTATCCCCTTGACGTATAACAAAAACGAGATGTGTACAGCCCCTAATAGCCACTGCCACCAATACCTGCAGCTACAGCCTCCTTTTACATTGTTCTTTACTTGTAACACCATCATCTAATGGCATCTAATGACCCTGTCCTGGATCCCTTCATACCTCACCAACCAAACACATTGGTTAGAAATAACCAAAGGCTGATTTACTATAATTTAGCTTACGTGCTGTAAATACAGAAGTGAATATTTTATTTTGTGGTAACTTGGAAGATTTTTCGCACATTGGATTTCATGGATGGTTCATAGTGAAACCCACCCTCAAGATAGCATGCCACACATTAAAGGAGTTTGCCCATCTCAGCATTTCAATGCATATGGCTAGTATTTGCCATCGATGCCAAGCAAGCACGCTTGGCTATTTTCATAAGCCCCATAGCCTTGAATGGAGAGCACAATACACATGCACAACCACCGCTTCATACACCACTATGGGACTGCTGAATATAGTCTTGCCTATTTTCGGAACTACCATATTGATGAATAGAGGGTGGTTGCACTTGAGCAGTGCGCTCTCCTTTACTTTGAGGGGCCCGTTCCAGAGATGGGAACTGGATTTACCTGACACTTATGGCATTTCTTAGCGATGTGCTATCAATGTCTTAGATGGGAATACCCATTTAAGCAGGTACATAAAATAGGTGAAATAGTCTATATTACGCTGTAAGCTTATATTAATTGTACTGTGATTTAAATTATGTCTTTTTTTTTCCCCACAAAATATTCTGTAATTTTTTTATTTTTTTTACTTTGGATTTTTTTTAAAGGACAAAGGAATGATATGATATAAACCTCAAAAACAAGAAATGCTAATTAAAGTGGCATATGTGCAACATGGCTCGATAATCCTAATATCAAACTAGATAAAAAAAAAGAGGAAAATATGACTGTAGAAAGAACATATGTGTATGGAGGATGATCAATGAGGACAGAACAATACAAATACAAGTAAAGGGGAAAAAAATCAAAGTATTCAAAAGTAGGAACAGGAAAGACTAGAGGGAAGGACTTAACAGGAAAGAAAGATTCTCTAAAGTCCTGCCAAGTATTCCCAAAAAGATTAAAGGATCAACATAGCAAAGAGTAAAGGGGTTTCCACATATTGATGACCTATCATAAGGCTATGTTATCAATGTTCAACTATGTTATGAGTTCAACGGGAGAATGACTTCTGTAACCCATGCCAATCAGCTGTTTGAGGAAGCCGCAGTGATAAACGTGACGTCTAGAGATGAGCAAATGCTTTGGACGGTTCGCCAAATTTCCCAAAAATATTTGATTTAATGTGAATTTATTCATGATGAATCATATTAAAACACAGCTATTTCCTAGTTGCTGAGAGCCTGTAAAGTAGTGTAGAACACTGTGCATTACAAAAACATGCATAGGGAGTCCGCTGTGCTAGAGAAACAGTACTGTGAGTCAGTAGGACAAACAGTTGACAACTTAGCATCGCTTCACACTTCACTCATTTGGTCAGTTACGGGGCCAAAACTGACCAAATGATTCAACTGTGAACTCAGCCTAACAGGTCAATGTTAGCGTCAGGTATAAAGAAGCGTGCAGTGGCACAAGATTCTACTATAGAGTGAAAGAGAGCACTCATTATACACCATCTTCATCTGATTTCACATAGCATGTAACAGAACAGGTGTCAGGAGTAAGTTTGTATTGACGTCACGGTTTATTTTGACCTTCTTCTCATCCATCATGAGAACAACCCCAAAAAAATGGATCCTAAGGCCAAAAAAAACAGGAATGGATCCAAAACAGAGATGACACGTGAATAGAATATTTTCATGTCTTCTGTGTTTTGTACCTACTCCTGCTTTTGGCTTTCAAATCATGATCCAACCCTGATGCAAAATAGAGACTGTGTGATACAGGTATTATGGCTGCTCCAAAGATAGGATCCGTTATGTTTCTCATTTTTCCGTCCTTCTGACAGATTAGAAGAAGGGTAAATAAATGGTGATGTCAACAAGGCCAAAAAGGTACAATAGCGATTGGTGAGGAAGGCAACAACATGAGGAGTCAACACAGTGGCCCAATGACAGAGTGGTGAGGTGGCAACAGCATGAGGCGCTAACACAGTGGCCCAGTCACAGAGTGGGAGGTGGGGAGGGGCAAAAGCAGTGGAAGTAACAGCACAAGATGGTAGGTGGCAGTAGGAGTACATGGCAGCGGGTGTGTGGCATCAGACGGGTGGCAGCATCCGAATAGTGGCTGAAACAGGTGGCCAGAAGAAACGGGTCTCTCTTGAAAAAGTTTGTGTGTAGCATCCAGAATGATCTAGTCTGATGCATCAGGCACTGGTGTGTGAAAATCCTGGCTGATCCATGTCTGATTTATCTTCACAAAAGGTCAGTCTCTCCACATTTTGGGTGGAAAGGCGAGTTCTCCTTGGGGTAACTATGCCCCCTGCCACACTAAACACCCACTCTGATGTCAAACTACTAGCAGTGCAGGAAATCTTGTCCAGGGCAAACTCGCCCAGTTGCAGCCACAAATCAAGTTTGTCTGCTCAATAGTCCAAGGGATCTTACATGTGAAATGGCAGGGTGCAGTCCAAGTATGCCACCACCTGCTGGTTCAGGTTCTGCTCCATGTCTTGCTGCTGCTGGTGGGTGGTTTCTTCACTAGGCAGGTGAAGAAAAGTGCTCATCAGAGACTCTAGACTTAAGTTGCTGCTGATGGAGCTGGTACTGCTCCTGCCCCTCCACTCCCCTCTATCAGCCATGGCAGTGGAACGTAAACATGAGCGCAGACCTTCATGAGGATCGCTGTTGGCAGTGGCCAACTGACTACATAGGATGTACTACATAGGATGTCTCTATAGTAGTTCAGTTTATCCTCCCTCTCAGCAGGTGTAGAAAATGCCCCCATTTTGGACCAGTAGCGGGGGTCTTACATGGTGGAGAGCCAGTAGTCATCCCTCTGCAGAATTGTGGCAAGTTGGCTATTACTACACAAGCAGATGAGCATGCATTGGGCCATTTGTGCAAGAAACTCGGAGGGTGTTCATCTCCACTGCATACTGCCACTGTGTGTCGGGGTCATCTGCCTGGTCTTTCTCATTGCCCTCTAGCTCCTCTTGCTCCTCGTCTCCTGTCACTTGTGCAGAAAAAACACCAATTTCTGTAAACATTGCTTGTGCCTGAATGTCCTCCTCCTCCAGGTGACCGTGGTACCCTGGCCAGCCAGATTTAGCAGCATCTGTCCCAGGACATGAATCAGTGGAATGACGTTCATCCAGTAAATCTGACAAATAAAGTGGCCTTCTCAAAGGGCCTGAGCAAACGGCAGGTGTAACGCATAAGCTGCCACTAGCTAATGTCAAAGTTACACAGGGGAGAGCTCATGTCCGCCTGCATCATCAAGAAATCATTTATGGCCTTCCTCTGCTCACATAGTCGGTCCAACATGTGGAGGGTAGAGTTCCAATGGGTGGAAACATTGCATATGAGGCGATTTTGGGAAACTCCATTCTGCAGCTCAACAAGGGTGTGTTTTGCAGTGTGAAAGTGGTTGAAGTACATGCACAGTTTTGTGGCCAGTTTCAGGATGTCTTGAAGATGGGTGGAAGACTTCAGGAACCACTTTAGAACCAGATAAAACACTTGCGTCAATCAGGTTGCATGGCTCAGCATGGCGCAGCACCATTCTTCCCGTTGTCGGGGACCATGGTTCCGATATTCAGTTCGCGAGGAGACCGCCAGGATTCAATTTGCCGGTACCAGCCCTGCACATGTGGTATGCTGGAGGAGCACTCCAGATTGTGCCTGCAGTGGAGGATGAGGACAAGATGGAGGATGAGGAGGCAGCGGAGGACATTGGCGGAAGACCCACAGCTTTAGAACATGGAGGAAGCAGTGCTGTCACCTGGCCAAGTTGCTGGTGTGGCTGGGCATGAACCACATTTACCTAGTGGGGCGTAAAGGACATATGTTGTCATTGACCTTAGTTACAGCACCACACGTTGGCACTGCTGTGAACTTTAGCAGACACAGACAGGTTGAAGTACTGGCCCACCTTCTATTCAACATACATGTGCAGGGCTGGTACTGCCTTTTTGGAGAAGTAATGATGGCTTCGGTCTTTCCACCATGGCTCAGCACAAGCCATTGTGAATTCAGAGAATAAGTTCTCTGAAGGGTGAAGAGTCCACCACATGGAAAGGAAGGGACTGTAGTACCAGCACCTTGGCCAGGAGTACGTTCAGCTTCGGCGGCGTTGGATGAGTGCACGCATGCTGTTGTCTTTTTGCAATCCCCTCTGTGATCAATTGCTGACTAAATGAGTGACGAGGAGGAGCGGGAGCATCAGGACTAGTAGATGATGGGCAGGAAACACAGCTCCCTTCTGTTGAGGTGGTGAAGCCTTAACTGAAGGAAAAGGGATGTGGGCCACTGGGTGATGCAGAGGTTGCTGCATCAGGCTGTATCAATACATTAGCGCAGGGTGGATAAAAATCAATGATTTAAAAAAAAAATCTAAATAATCAGATTTTTTATATTTAAATCAGATTTTTTTTATATAAAATGCTTTTTGAGGAAAATATATTACCATTCAAAGGTTATTCCATCATGAAATAAAGATTTATTTTTTAATTATGTAGAATAAGGCTGGACGTGGACTCCCATATTGTTGAATGGGTTAGGCAGTGGCTGAGGGACAGACAACAGAGGGTTGTAGTCAATAAAGTATATTCAGACCATGGTCTTGCTACCAGTGGGGTACCTCAGGGATCTGTTCTGGAACCCATATTGTTTAATATCTTTATCAGCGAAATTGCAGAAGGCCTCGATGGTAAAATGTGTCTTTTTGCTGATGACACAAAGATTTGTAACAGGGTTGATGTTCCTGGAGGGATACACCAAATGGAAAAGGATTTAGGAAAACTAGAGGAATGGTCAAAAATCTGGCAACTAAAATTTTATGTTTATAAGTGCAAGATAATGCACCTGGGGCGTAAAAACCTAAGAGCAGAATATAAAATAAGCGATACAGTCCTAACCTCAGTATCTGAGGAAAGGGATTTAGGGGTCATTATTTCAGAAGACTTAAAGGTAGGTAGACAATGTCATAGAGCAGCAGGAAATGCTAGCAGAATGCTTGGGTGTATAGGGAGAGGCATTACCAGTAGAAAGAGGGAGGTGCTCATGCCGCTCTACAGAGCACTAGTGAGACCTCATTTGGAGTATTGTGTGCAGTACTGGAGACCATATCTCCAGAAGGATATTGATATTTTAGAGAGAGTTCAGAGAAGAGCGACTAAACTAGTAAATGGATTGCAGGACAAAACTTACCAGGAAAGATTAAAGAACCATAACATGTATAGCTTGGAAGAAAGGCAAGACAGAGGGGATATGAAACTTTTAAATACATAAAGGGAATCAACAAGGTAAAAGAGGAGAGAATATTTAAAAGAAGAAAAACTGCTACAAGAGGACATAGTTTGAAATTAGAGGGGCAAAGGTTTAAAAGTAATATCAGGAAGTATTACTTTACTGAGAGAGTAGTGGATGCATGGAATAGCATTCCTGCAGAAGTGGTAGCTGCAAATACAGTGAAGGAGTTTAAGCATGCATGGGATAGGCATAAGGCCATCCTTCATATAAGATAGGGCCAGGAGCTATTCATAGTATTCAGTATATTGGGCAGACTAGATGGGCCAAATGGTTCTTATCTGCCGTATTCTATGTTTCTATGTTTCTATGTTTCTATATGTGTAATTTTTGGGTAAATCAATTCCATTAATCCATTCACAATGCCATGCTCTTCCAGAGGTTTTCGTAAGATTATCGGGCAGTTTCTCTGCCTACAAGATATTATCAAAGATGCTTGGTTTACTTTTGCAGTTCTCAAAACTGAATTTGACTCAGCAGAGATCACATGCCTCTTCTTCACAGCAAAGATGTTATAACATGAACAGAGTTGAGAAAAATACCTTAATCCTAACTTCTACAAACATATGAATGCAGAATCAACCTAATCAAACTAATATGAAAAGTTGTTATTCTAAAAATCTTCATCTACTTGCATATTATAAGTTATACCAGCAAGTATTAGTCTTTATGTAGAAAACTATGATTTAAATCAAGCCTTACTGACTAGTGATTTAAATCGTGATCCACCCTGCATTAGCGCAACAGTTTTCCCAGTCCACTTTATGGCGTTACGCAGCATGTGTTGATGCAAGGCCGTGGTGCCAACATTCGCTCCCCAGCTACACTTCACCTTCTGTCCATAGATTCTGTAAATGGCAATGATTTAATTCTCCGACGGCTTGATAAAAAAATTGCCACACCGCCCAGTATGGCATTTTCCCCCCACCACTCTGTGCTGACTGCCTGCTACCACTGCCTCCGTGAACCCCTGCACCCCTACTTCTTTCCAGACAGGTAGGGTCCTGCATAGTGGGCTGTCCACCCCAGGCACGTTTGGCTCCTGACCTCCCACTTATGCCACCCTGATGACTCACGGCCACGCTACCACCCTCTTGGCTCAGCCACTGCCTCACGCACAAGCTACCATCCTCTTCACCTGGCTCCCACGTGCGATCAGCCACATTATCGTCCACTAATGTCTGCATGTCACTGATGACACCCTCACCAGTCTCAGGGCTACGTGTCTGGCCGCTCAGAACAAACGCGACTCTCATAATCACTACTTGCCCGCCTACCGGAGGAAGCAACAGATCTCTCCTCCAGATCTTGGCTGGACAGTAGCCGCTGACTGTCGACATATAATACTTTTCAACCTGACGGAACAGAAAGTGACAGAGGCAGATTGAGGAAAGGTAGGGGCACAGAGCTTGTCTCAGTGCCATGCCAACTAAGCATCGCGTCAGAGGAACCCACTGACTCCTGGCTGGGGGTGTCTGATGTCACTTGCGAAGAAGTAGAAGACCGAGTCAACCATTCAAGGACTGTTGGATTGCTAGTCAAGAGACGACTGCTAGATGACACTTTCAGCTTAGGCCTGTCGGTGAGACTGCTGCTGCCACCCTCCCTTCTTCTGCTGCTCCATAAACATTTTGGCCACTGTCTGTTCCCTTAGAAGGGCCTGTCACATGTCTATCCGACATACTGTAAATTAAAAGAAACTGCAAGGGCAAAAGAGCAATACTATCAGACTGCAATTTCACTCCAGAAGCAAGGATGAATGGAAGTACTTATATACAGTACAGACCAAAAGTTTGGACACACCATCTCATTCAAAGAGTTTTCTTTATTTTCATGACTATGAAAATTGTAGATTCACACTGAAGGCATCAAAACTATGAATTAACACATGTGGAATTATATACATAACAAAAAAGTGTGAAACAACTGAAAATATGTCATATTCTAGGTTCTTCAAAGTAGCCACCTTTTGCTTTGATTACTGCTTTGCACACTCTTGGCATTCTCTTGATGAGCTTCAAGAGGTAGTCACCTGAAATGGTCTTCCAACAGCCTTGAAGGAGTTCCCAGAGATGCTTCGCACTTGTTGGCCATTTTGCCTTCACTCTGCGGTCCAGCTCACCCCAAACCATCTCGATTGGGTTCAGGTCCGGTGACTGTGGAGGCCAGGTCATCTGGCGCAGCACCCCATCACTCTCCTTCGTGGTCAAATAGCCCTTACACAGCCTGGAGGTGTGTTTGGGGTCATTGTCCTGTTGAAAAGTAAATAATGGTCCAACTAAACGCAAACCGGGGGGAATAGCATGCCGCTGCAAGATGCTGTGGTAGCCATGCTGGTTCAGTATGCCTTCAATTTTGAATAAATCCCCAACAGTGTCACCAGCAAAGCACCCCCACACCCTCACACCTCCTCCTCCATGCTTCACGGTGGGAACCAGGCATGTAGAGTCCATCCGTTCACCTTTTCTGCATCGCACAAAGACACGATTTTGACTCATCAGACCAAAGCACAGATTTCCACTGGTGTTAAGTCCATTCCGTGTGTTCTTTGGCCCAAACAAGTCTCTTCTGCTTGTTGCTTGTCCTTAGCAGTGGTTTCCTAGCAGATATTCTACCATTAAGGCCTGATTCACACAGTCTCCTCTTAACAGTTGTTCTAGAGATGTGTCTGCTGCTAGAACTCTGTGTGGCATTGACCTGGTCTCTACTCTGAGCTGCTGTTAACCTGCAATTTCTGAGGCTGGTGACTCGGATGAACTTATCCTCCGCAGCAGAGGTGACTCTTGGTCTTCCTTTCCTGGGGCGGTCCGCATGTGAGCCAGTTTCTTTGTAGCGCTTGATGGTTTTTGTGACTGCACTTGGGGACACTTTCACAGTTTTCCCAATTTTTCGGACTGACTGACCTTCATTTCTTAAAGTAATGATGGCCACTCGTTTTTCTTTACTTAGCTGATTAATACAAATTCTAACAGTCTATTCAGTAGGACTATCAGCTGTGTATCCACCTGACTTCTCCACAACGCAACTGATTTATAAGGCATTTATAAGGCATTATAAGGCACAACCCCATTTATAAGGCAAGAAATCCCACTTATTAAACCTGACAGGGCATACCTGTGAAGTGAAAACCATTTCAGGTGACTACCTCTTGAAGCTCATCAAGAGAATGCCAAGAGTGTGCAAAGCAGTAATCAAAGCAAAAGGTGGCTACTTTGAAGAACCTAGAATATTTGGACTCTTTGGAATTATATGGATTTCTGCACAAATTGGTCATAAAATGTGATCTGATATTCATCTAAGTCATAACAATAGACAATCACAGTCTGCTTAAACTAATAACACACAAAGAATTAAATGTTACCATGTTTTTATTGAACACACCATGTAAACATTCACAGTGCAGGTGGAAAAAGTATGTGAACCTCTAGACTAATGACATCTCCAAGAGCTAATTGGAGTGAGGTGTCAGCCAACTGGAGTTAAATCAATAAGATGAGATTAGAGGTGTTGGTTACAGCTTCCCTGCCCTATAAAAAACACACACCAGTTCTGGGTTTGCTTTTCACAAGAAGCATTGCCTTATGTGAATGATGCCTTGCACAAAAGAGCTCTCAGAAGACCTACGATTAAGAATTGTTGACTTGCATAAAGCTGGAAAGGGTTATAAAAGTATCTCCAAAAGCCTTGCTGTTCATCAGTCCACGGTAAGACAAATTGTCTATAAATGGAGAAAGTTCAGCACTGCTGCTACTCTCCCTAGGAGTGGCCGTCCTGTAAAGATGACTGCAAGAGCACAGCGCAGACTGTTCAATGAGGTGAAAAAGAATCCTAGAGTGTCAGCTAAAGACTTGTAAAAGTCTCTGGCATATGCTAACATCCCTGTTAGCGAATCTACAATACGTAAAACACTAAACAAGAATGGATTTCATGGGAGGATACCACAGAGGAGGCTACTGCTGTCCCCAAAAAACAGGACAACGACCCAAAGCATAGAAGTAAATCAACAACAGAAATCAACAACAGAATGGCTTAAACAGAAGAAAATATGCCTTCTGGAGTGGCCCAGTCAGAGTCGGTTGAGATGCTGTGGCATTACCTCAAGAAAGCGATTCACACCAGACATCCCAAGAATATTGCTCAACTGAAACAGTTCTGTGAAGAGGAATGGTCAAGAATTATTCCTGACCGCTGTGCACGTCTGATCTGCAACTACAGGAAACGTTTGGTTGAAGACTTGAAGTTATTGCTGCCAAAAGAGGTTCAACCAGTTATTAAATCCTAGGGTTCACATACTTTTTCCACATTTACTGTGAAGGTTTACATGGTGTGTTCAATAAAAACATGGTAACATTTAATTCTTTGTGTGTTATTAGTTTAACCCCTTAAGGACTGGGCTCATTTTCACCTTCAGGATCGGGCCATTTTTTGCAAATTTGACCAGTGTCACTTTATGTGGTGATAACTTTAAAACGCTTTGACTTATCTAGGCCATTCTGAGATAGTTTTTTTCGTCACATATTTTACTTCATTACACTGGTAAAATGGAGTAAAATACTCCACTTTTTATTTATAAAAAAAATACAAAATTTTCCCAAAATTTGGAAACATTTGCAAATTTCCAAGTTTCAATTTCTCTACTTCTATAATACATATTAACCACCTCCGGACTGCTGTACGCGCCGATGCGTCCTGGAGGTGGTTGATTTGTTCCTCCTGGACGCATCGGCGCGTCTTCTCGCGAGACGCGCGATTTCGTCACAGCCGGCCCGCGCATGCGCATCGCGGGCCGGCATTTCACTGCAGAGTATTTCGTCAGCAGCCTGCCGGCCACGATCATTGGCTGGCAGGCTGCTGATTTTTAAAAAATCCAATCAGCAGCCATATAACCCCACATATTAGTAAATATGATGGGGTTATATGGCTGCTGTGCTCCTCTGCTCCTTCTTTTGGTCGGTTGGTTCCAGCAGAGGAGCAGAGGAGCACACATCACTGTGAGTACCCACTACACCACATACTAGCCCCAGATCACCCCAATTAACCCTTTGATCACCCCTTTGATCGCCCCTGTCAATCACTAGTGAAAGGAAAAAAGTGATCAGTGCAAACTGTCACTTTTTTTTTTCACTGGTATTGACCATTAGGTTTCAGTATAGTTTAGGCCCCTTGGTTAGGTAGTTTAGGGATCGGTTAGAGCCCAGCCCACCGCACCGCAGTCCGTTATTCGCTGATTAGCGTATCGCTAATCAGCATTTGTACTTTTATAGTATCTGGAAGTGATCAAAACTGATCACGGTCAGATCTATAATAGTACTAGTGTCACTTTAGTTCTCCCTCCACGCAAAACGCAGTGTTTGCCCGATCAGGCCTGATCGGTCGCCCACACGTGCGTACACCCACGCCCGCCCCACCGCAGTGACAAAAAAAAATTTTTTTTTTTGATCGCTGCACATTCATTTTACACGCACTGCGGCGATAAAAAAAATCAGTTTTGATATTTTTTATCAACCGCAGCGGCCTCCGATACTTCGCTAGCCTCCCATTTGTAAGACAGGCTTGCTTTTTTTTTCTTGGGTAGTCTCAGGGAATACCCCTAAATTTAGTTGCCCACATGTCTAACAGGGGGTATTCTTCTGAAGAGGCCTACAGGCTTCTGACCCAGTCGGATGAGGAGTGGGAACCCTCATCTGATGAATCCAGCGGGTCAGAATACAAACCTGTAGAAAGCAGTGGCTCTCTGACCCAAAGTTCGGACGAGGAGGCTGAGGTCCCTGATAGCAGCAGGCGTACCCGGCCCCGTGTCGCTAGACCGCAGGTTGCGCAGGATCCGCTTCAAGAGCAGCAGAGTGGGGCTGGTGCTGTCGGATTACGTGGTGAGGCATACACCAGCAGCCCAGCCCTTCCTGGACCTAGTACCAGCACTGCCGTACAACCTGGTGAAGTAGCGAGCACCAGAAGGGCAGTTGAAGCTGGTACGGTGGCACGTGCAGTAGTGAGCCCGTCGCAGCCACTGCAAAGACGTGCCCGTAGAGCCCCTAGAGTCCCTGAGGTGCTGGCAAACCCTGATTGGCAGTCCCCAACTTCAGCCGCACCTGTAGTTTTCCCTTTCACCGCCCAGTCTGGAGTTCGGGTTGAGACAGCTCAGATCGATTCGGCCCTGGGATTTTTTGAGCTGTTCTTGACTGCAGAGCTTTTAGACTTAGTTGTGGCAGAGACAAACCGGTATGCCACACAATTTATCACCGCTAACCCGGGAAGCTTTTATGCCCAGCCTTTCCGGTGGAAACCAGTCCAAGTTTCCGAACTTAAAACTTTTCTGGGCCTCCTCCTCAACATGGGCCTGACAAAAAAGCATGAATTGCGGTCATATTGGTCCACGACCCCGATTCATCACATGCCCATGTTCTCTGCTGCTATGTCCAGGACACGATTTGAGACCATCCTGCTTTTCCTGCACTTTAGCGACAACACCGCCTCCCGTCCCAGAAGCCACCCTGCTTTTGACCGGCTCCACAAAATTCGGCCCCTCATAGACCATTTCAACCTGAAATTTGAAGATTTTTATACCCCTGAGCAAAACATCTGCATAGATGAGTCCCTAATACATTTTACCGGGCGCCTTGGCTTCAAACAATACATCCCAAGCAAGCGCGCCCGGTATGGGGTCAAATTGTATAAGCTCTGTGAAAGGGCCACAGGCTATACCCACAAATTTCGGATCTATGAGGGAAAAGATCAGACCCTGGAGCCGGTCGCTTGCCCTGACTACCTGGGGAGCAGTGGGAAGACAGTTTGGGACTTGGTGTCACCCTTATTCGGCAAGGGGTACCATCTTTATGTGGACAATTTCTACACAAGTGTGGCCCTCTTTAGGCATTTGTTTCTAGAACGGATTGGCGCCTGTGGTACCGCGCGAACTAGTCGCGCGGGCTTCCCCCAACGGCTCGTTAGCACCCGTCTTGCAAGGGGGCAGAGGGCCGCACTGTGTAACGAAGAACTGCTTGCGGTGAAATGGAGAGACAAGCGTGACGTTTACATGCTCTCCTCCATTCACGCAGACACGACAATCCAAATTGAGCGAGCAACCCGTGTCATTGAAAAGCCCCTCTCAGTCCACGACTATAACCTCCACATGGGAGGGGTCGACTTCAATGACCAGATGTTGGCTCCGTATTTAGTTTCCCGACGCACCAGACGCTGGTATAAGAAGGTGTCTGTATATTTGATTCAATTGGCTCTGTACAATAGTTTTGTTCTCTACAGTAAGGCTGGGAGAACTGGATCCTTCCTCAAATTTCAGGAAGAGATCATCGCGAACCTCCTGTATCCAGGAGGTTCCGTGGCCCCATCCACCAGTGTAGTTAGCCGTCTACACGAGCGACACTTCCCCAGTGTCGTTGCTGGTACCTCAAACCGACCGCCACCCCGAAAAAAATGTCGTGTCTGTAGCAGGAGTGGAATAAGGCGTGACACCCGCTATTTCTGTCCTGACTGTCCCGACCACCCTGCCCTATGCTTAGGGGAGTGTTTCCGAAAGTACCACACACAGGTACACCTAGCATAGGGATCATCTCACCAGGATAGGCACACAGGGCTATTAGGGCCCATTCACTCACAGCTGCTGCAAACGTCTCCTTTCACATGGGACAAAGTGCATAATGCACTTCGCCACATCTTTGGGCGATTTGCGCTTTGCACATTGACCCATGGGGAAGGAGAGGTTTGTTCTATAAAGGTAAAAAAACAACAAAAAAAACAACAAAAAAAAAAACAGGTAAGCAAACAGGTTAATGTTTAGTTCCAAAAGTTAAAGTTACATGTTCTGTTCCAAAGTTAATAAAATTATTGCGTTGTGGCCTGGTTTTTTCTTTTTTTTTTCTTTTTTTACCTTCCAGGTGGACCAACCGATCTACTAGCTGCAGCACCGATGTGCATTCTGACAGAAGCATTGCGCTGCTGTCAGATTACACGCAAGTCGGTGTATGCGGCGCTGCAAGACGGGATTTTCTCCTCTGCAGTGACAGATACGTTTGCCAAGGCATACGAGCTGAGGAGGAGGCGGCGTTCCTATGCTTTGGCAAACACTTTGTATATATATATACATAAAAAAAACAATCCCGGCAATGATTTATTCATCCACATCGATTGATGCGAATGGAGAAATCTGGTTTTCCAGGGCATACGAGCTAAGTGGGTATGGATGTAGGGCGGAGCTCCTATGTCCTGGCAGACGCCTTTCCCCTCCATTTTTTTTTTTTGGCAGAGATTTTTTCATCCACATTGATCGATGCGAATGAAGAAATCTGTGCCGTTCATTTTTTTCTTTCAGCCCAGAGGCTGAACGGAAAAAAAAATCTCATTACCTGTATGCTCAATATAAGGAGAATAGCAGAAACTCCTAATGCTGGCCATACATGTAATGATTGCGGAGATCCTCAAATGCCAGGGCAGTACAAACACCCCACAACTGACCCCATTTTGGAAAGAAGACACCCCAAGGTATTTGCTGAGGGGCATATTGAGTCCATGAAAGATTTAAATTTTTGTCCTAAGTTAGCGGAAAGTGAGACTTTGTGAGAAAAAACAAAAAAAAATCAATTTCCGCTAACTTATGCGAAAAAAAAATATTTTCTATGAACTTGCCAGGCCCCTCATTGGATACCTTTGGGGTGTCTTCTTTCCAAAGTGGGGTCACATGTGGGGTATTTATACTGCCCTGGCTTTTTAGGGGCCCTAAAGCGTGAGAAGAAGTCTGGGATCCAAATGTCTAAAAATGCCCTCCTAAAAGGAATTTGGGCACCTTTGCGCATCTAGGCTGCAAAAAAGTGTGACACATCTGGTATCGCCGTACTCAGAAGAAGTTGGGGAATGTGTTTTGGGGTGTCATTTTACATATACCCATGCTGGGTGAGATAAATATCTTGGTCAAATGCCAACTTTGTATAAAAAAATGGGAAAAGTTGTCTTTTGCCAACATATTTCTCTCACCCAGCATGGGTATATGTAAAATGGCACCCCAAAACACATTCCCCAACTTCTCCTGAGTACGGCGATACCAGATGTGTGACACTTTTTTGATGCCAAGGTGGGCAAAGGGGCACATATTCCAAAGTGCACCTTTCGGATTTTGCAGGCCATTTTTTACACATTTTGATTGCAAAGTTCTTCTCACACATTTGGGCCCCTAAATTGCCAGGGCAGTATAACTACGCCACAAGTGACCCCATTTTGGAAAGAAGACACCCCAAGGTATTCCGTGAGGGGCATGGCGAGTTCCTAGAATTTTTTATTTTTTGTCGCAAGTTAGTGGAATATGAGACTTTGTAAGGAAAAAAGAGAAAAAAAAAATCATCATTTTCCGCTAACTTGTGACAAAAAATAAAAAATTCTAGGAACTCGCAGTGCCCCTCACGGAATACCTTGGGGTGTCTTCTTTCCAAAATGGGGTCACTTGTGGGGTAGTTATACTGCCCTGGCAATTTAGGGGCCCATATGTGTGAGAAGTACTTTGCAATCAAAATGTGTAAAAAATGGCCTGCAAAATCCGAAAGGTGCACTTTGGAATATGTGCCCCTTTGCCCACCTTGGCAGCAAAAAAGTGTGACACATCTGGTATCGCCGTACTCAGGAGAAGTTGGGGAATGTGTTTTGGGGTGTCATTTTACATATACCCATGCTGGGTGAGAAAAATATCTTGGTCAAATGCCAACTTTGTATAAAAAAATGGGAAAAGTTGTCGTTTGCCAAGATATTTCTCTCACCCAGCATGGGTATATGTAAAATGACACCCCAAAACACATTCCCCAACTTCTCCTGAGTACGGCGATACCAGATGTGTGACACTTTTTTGATGCCAAGGTGGGCAAAGGGGCGCATATTCCAAAGTGCACCTTTCGGATTTCACCGGTCATTTTTTACAGATTTTGATTGCAAAGTACTTCTCACACATATGGGCCCCTAAATTGCCAGGGCAGTATAACTACGCCACAAGTGACCCCATTTTGGAAAGAAGACACCCCAAGGTATTCCGTGAGGGGCATGGCGAGTTCCTAGAATTTTTTATTTTTTGTCGCAAGTTAGTGGAATATGAGACTTTGTAAGGAAAAAAGAGAAAAAAAAAATCATCATTTTCCGCTAACTTGTGACAAAAAATAAAAAATTCTAGGAACTCGCAGTGCCCCTCACGGAATACCTTGGGGTGTCTTCTTTCCAAAATGGGGTCACTTGTGGCGTAGTTATACTGCCCTGGCAATTTAGGGGCCCAAATGTGTGAGAAGTACCTTGCAATCAAAATGTGTAAAAAATGACCGGCGAAACCCGAAAGGTGCACTTTGGAATATGTGCCCCTTTGCCCACCTAGGCTGCAATAAAGTGTCACACATGTGGTATCGCCGTACTCAGGAGAAGTTGGGGAATGTGTTTTGGGGTGTCATTTTACATATACCCATGCTGGGTGAGAAAAATATCTTGGTCAAATGCCAACTTTGTATAAAAAAAATGGGAAAAGTTGTCTTTTGCCAAGATATTTCTCTCACCCAGCATGGGTATATGTAAAATGACACCCCAAAACACATTCCCCAACTTCTCCTGAGTACGGCGATACCACATGTGTGACACTTTTTTGCTGCCAAGGTGGGCAAAGGGGCGCATATTCCAAAGTGCACCTTTCGGATTTCACCGGTCATTTTTTACACATTTTGATTGCAAAGTTCTTCTCACACATTTGGGCCCCTAAATTGCCAGGGCAGTATAACTACCCCACAAGTGACCCCATTTTGGAAAGAAGACACCCCAAGGTATTCTGTGAGGGGCATGGTGAGTTCCTAGAATTTTTTATTTTTTGTCGCAAGTTAGTGGAATATGAGACTTTGTAAGAAAAAATAAAAATAAAAAATCATCATCATTTTCCGCTAACTTGTGACAAAAAATAAAAAGTTCTATGAACTCACTATGCCCATCAGCGAATACCTTAGGGTGTCTACTTTCCGAAATGGGGTCATTTGTGGGGTTTTTCTACTGTCTGGGCATTGTAGAACCTCAGGAAACATGACTGGTGCTCAGAAAATCAGAGCCGTTTCAAAAAGCGGAAATTCACATTTTTGTACCATAGTTTGTAAATGCTATAACTTTTACCCAAACCATTTTTTTTTGCCCAAACATTTTTTTTTTATCAAAGACATGTAAGAACTATAAATTTAGCGAAAAATTTATATATGGATGTCGTTTTTTTTGCAAAATTTCACAGCTGAAAGTGAAAAATGTCATTTTTTTGCAAAAAAATCGTTACATTTTGATTAATAACAAAAAAAGTAAAAATGTCAGCAGCAATAAAATACCACCAAATGAAAGCTCTATTAGTGAGAGGAAAAGGAGGTAAAATTAATTTGGGTGGTAAGTTGCATGACCAAGAGATAAACGGTGAAAGGAGTGTAGTGCCGAAGTGTAAAAAGTGGCCTGGTCATGAAGGGGGTTTCACCTAGCGGGGCTGAAGTGGTTAATACCTACAAAAATAATTACTTTACATTTCCCATATGTCTACTTCATGTTAGGATCATTTTGGGGATGACATTTTATTTTTAGGGGACGTTACAAAGCTTAGAAGTTTAGAAGTAAATCTTGAAATTTTTCAGAAATTTTCAAAAACAAACTTTTTAAGGACCAATTCAGGTCTGAAGTCACTTTGTGAAGCTTACATAATAGAATCCACCCAAAAATGACCCCATTCTAGAAACTACACCCCTCAAGGTATTCAAAACTGATTTTACAAACGTCGTTAACCCTTTAGGTGTTCCATAAGAATTAATGGAAAATAGAGATACAATTTCAAAATTTCACTTTTTGGGCGAATTTTCCATTTTAATATTTTTTGTCCAGTTCCAAAGCAAGGGTTAACAGCCAAACAAAACTCAATATTTATGGCCCTGATTCTGTAGTTTACAGAAACTCCCCATATGTGGTCGTAAGCTGCTGTATGGGCACACGGCAGGGCGCAGAAGGAAAGGAATGCCATACGTTTTTTGGAAGGCAGGTTTTGCTGGACTGTTTTTTTTGACACCATGTCCCATTTGAAGCCCCCCGATGCACCCCTAGAGTAGAAACTCCAAAAAAGTGACCCAATTTTAGAAACTATGGGATATGGTGGAAGTTTTGTTGGTACTAGTTTAGGGTACATATGATTTTTGGTTGCTCTATATTATACTTTTTGTGAGGCAAGGTAACAAGAAATAGTTGTTTTGGCACCTTTTTTTGTTATTTACAACATTCATCTGACAGATTAGATTATGTGGCATTTTTATAGAGCAAGTTGTCACGGACGCGGCGATACCTAATATGTATACTTTTTTTATTTATGTAAGTTTTACACAATGATTTCATTTTTGAAACCAAAAAAAATCATGTTTTAGTGTCTCCATAGTTTTTTCAGTTTTGGGGGAATTATCTTAGGTAGGGTCTCATTTTTTGCGGGATGAGATGACGGTTTGATTGGCACTATTTTGGGGTGCATATGACTTTTTAATCACTTGCTATTACACTTTTTGTGATGTAAGGTGACAAAAAATGGTTTATTTAGCACAGTTTTTATTTTTTACAGTGTTCATCTGAGGGGTTAGGTCATGTATATTTTTATAGATCTGGTCGATACGGACGCGGCGATACCTAATATGTATACTTTTTTTTATTTATGTAAGTTTTACAGAATAATATCATTTTTGAAACAAAAAAAATAATCATGTTTTAGTGTCTCCATATTCTGAGAGCCACAGTTTTTTCAGTTTTTGGGCAATTATCTTAGGTAGGGTCTCATTTTTTGCGGGATGAGATGACGGTTTAATTGGCACTATTTTAGGGTGCATATGACTTCTTGATCGCTTGCTAATATATTTTTTGTGATGTAAGGTGACAAAAAATTGTTTATTTAGCACAGTTTTTATTTTTTACTTTTCCGAACGATACGGACGCGGCGATACCTTATATGACTAAATAACTCTAGGACCAGACTAGGGCAAGGTTAATCAATCACTTTATTTACAGATGCCTAAGTAGGCAAATAAACCTATCTTGGCCCAAGTCAAATTAATATGTCACTTTTATTCGATATGCGTTAAAACCTAAATAAGGACATAGAACGTTGTGATACCGACCATTGAAACAAAAAAGTAAATAGGATATTAAAACCACAGCCACCAAACCACTGTTGTTGACCTTGGCTTAGTAACTTAGGAGAAAAGAGGGGGGGGGGGGAATGTGCACAATCCCTACCCCTAAATACGTGAGGGGGACTTAATTGCCCTCCCACGTTGACACTTTATAACTGCAGTTGATCTAATTGCCTTGCTTAAGCATCTGCTACATATGTGTGCTGGTGTGCTGGTGTGCGACCTGTACCTTCAGCACACCCAGGCAGATATAAATGCTGTCTATCTCCTGCCTATTAATCCAGGCCTGGATGACACTGTTGTTACTCCTAAAGCTACCAACTATTATCTGTAGTAAGCCTGTAATCCATCCGGACTACTCATGGAAGCTACACAGTTAATAATGCCTGTTGATAAAAGAGAGTATCAGATCAGACAATACATCAATTGTAAGACCACAGGCATTGTCTATGCTATTGAATGCCCTTGCTGTAAGATTTACGTGGGAAAAACATCCCAGCAGTTTAGGAGAAGGATCTGTCAACACATCAGTAGTATTAATACCTCGGCAGATACCTCAATCTCCAGACATGTGAGAACCCATCACGGTGGTAATTATAGGACACTAAAATTTTGGGGCATCAGCAAAAAATCTTTGGGTGTAAGGAAAGGGGACCTGGACGTGCTTCTTCTTCAAGAAGAAACCAGGTGGATATATCGCTTGGACAGTCGTAGCCCAAAGGGGCTTAATGAAGGCTTTGCATTTACTGCCTTCTTATAAATATGAGAGGAAAATTTATTATACTGTGGTTATGCCATATGTAAATTCAGGAATGTCATCTCCCATCGAGGTCTGAATCAGACGTTGAGATAGATTAGTAACTATGACATCAGCATTGGATTAATATCTATATGGATTTAATATCTTATACCAGAGTTATAATATTTAATTTCAAACATGTACCTTATTTTTAGTGATAGGTCTGACATCATTGGGGTGATTAATACAGCCAGGACACTTTACAACTGATATCAGGAATTTACAGTAGAACAATAATGTGATATAGGCAGGTTCAAATGGTAGTTATAAATTTGCCCACTATAATCACATGACTGCCAGGGTTCTCTAATAAGATAACTGGCTTATTGACAAACTGTCTTCAATTAATATAGTATTTGTAAGTACCATAAGCCAAAATATAGTTATATACTACCCCTTGGCAATGGTGTGAATGGGTTTGTCATCAATATTATGTGGGTATTTATTTGGGACAGCCTGTCCCAAATGTTATCTTTGTCAGGGGTTCGAGCTATACTAGTCATCCTATGCCAAAGATTTACCATCTGCCTGTTGATGTTTTCTCTAGCCCTCTCTTGCGACTAGGAGGGTTCTGAGTCTGTGCGCAGCCTGCTGCTGCGCAACTCATGCGCAGACGTACGTACGGCATCTTGCGGTCGCCGGCTCGTCTGCGCATGCGCGGGATCGAGAGGTCACTAATGATGACGTAATTAGGTGGCGACGGCGGCCTCTGCAAGAAATAGTGTATGCGCCGCAGGGCCAGCGCACCAGTAATGACGCGGCCCTTCTGTGGTGACGGCGGCCTCCCTATGATACAGCGCTTATCTCCAGTGTCGGTTTTAGATTGGCTGAGGCTTTCACCTCCCCCATGAAGGATAGGTAGCTATACCTGTCAATCAGTATTTTCACTATTTCAGGCTCCGATGTATGATGTCATCCATTGCTGCCCATTACCCCTGAGGAAGCCAGTGTAACTGGCGAAACATGTCGGGGGGCAGAGCTAGGTTTTAATGTGCAGTCACCTCTCCACTGTGTAGCTTCCATGAGTAGTCCGGATGGATTACAGGCTTACTACAGATAATAGTTGGTAGCTTTAGGAGTAACAACAGTGTCATCCAGGCCTGGATTAATAGGCAGGAGATAGACAGCATTTATATCTGCCTGGGTGTGCTGAAGGTACAGGTCGCACACCAGCACACCAGCACACATATGTAGCAGATGCTTAAGCAAGGCAATTAGATCAACTGCAGTTATAAAGTGTCAACGTGGGAGGGCAATTAAGTCCCCCTCACGTATTTAGGGGTAGGGATTGTGCACATTCCCCCCCCCTCTTTTCTCCTAAGTTACTAAGCCAAGGTCAACAACAGTGGTTTGGTGGCTGTGGTTTTAATATCCTATTTACTTTTTTGTTTCAATGGTCGGTATCACAACGTTCTATGTCCTTATTTAGGTTTTAACACATATCGAATAAAAGTGACATATTAATTTGACTTGGGCCAAGATAGGTTTATTTGCCTACTTAGGCATCTGTAAATAAAGTGATACCTTATATGTATACTTTTTTTTATTTATGTAAGTTTTACACAATAACAGCTTTTTTAAACAAAAAAATGATGTTATAGTGTCTCCATATTTTGCATATTCTGAGCCATATATATATTTTTTTGGGGCGATTGTCTCAGGTAGGGACTCATTTTTTGTGGGATGAGGTGACGGTTAGATTGGTACTATTTTAGTGGGCGTACGCCTTTTTGATTGCTTGCTGTTGTAATTTTTGTGATGTAAGTTGACAATTTTATTTTTATTTAGCACAGTTTTTATTTTTTATTTTTTACGGTGTTCATCTGAGGGGTTAGGTCATGTGATATGTTTATAGAACTGGTCGATATGGACGCTACGATACCTAATATGTCTATATGTCTTTTCCCTATTTTTCTTTTTTTTACTTGAAACTTAAATTTTTTTTGTAAAACTTTAATTTTATAAACTTTTTTTTTTTTACTTTATTATTTGTCCCACTCTGGGACTTCAACATTACAGGGTCTGATCCCTGTTTCAATGCAGCACGGTACATCTGTATTGTGCTGTATTGAACTGTTAGACTGTAAGACGCTAATAGTTGCCTGGGGGATGGGCCTCTTAGGCCTCCGTACATGCTTAGCTTGGGGCTGCCATGGCAACAATTGAGTCCCTGCCACAGCAGCGCGGGGACCGATGGATGAGGTGAGGGGACGAAAAAAACTCTCATATGCCACGACCAGCGCTGACCGCGGCATATGAGGGGTTAATCCACTGGCATTATCGCCGATGCTAATAGATTCAGCAGGGATCCGGCTGTCAGTAACAGCCGGATCTCTGCCACTGATCGCGGCACTGCACGCGAGGGGGAGGAACGACTGCAGGACGAGAACGCTCGTCCTCTAGCGCTAAGTGCCGGGGATTTAGGACGAGCATTCTCGTCCTGGGTCGTTAAGGGGTTAAGCAGACTGTGATTGTCTATTGTTGTGACTTAGATGAAGATCAGATCACATTTTATTACCAATTTGTGCAGAAATCCATATCATTCCAAAGGGTTCACATACTTTTTCTTGCAACTGTATCAACTAAATACACTCCAAATCTGTTTGTATCAGACTGCACTTTAATTACAGAAGCAAAGGTCAATGGAAGTAGTTATATACAGTGGCGTACATAGAGAAGTAAGGGCCCCATAGCAAGGATCAAACCAGGCCCCCCACATAGGACAGAAGGATTTTCGCCTAAACCCCTTTCAATGACCCGTGGGCCATTTTCCACGGACTCATTTGCTAAAAGTTGTTTCTTTAGAGGGTAGAGTACTGACCAAGTTTTCTCCTCCAGTAGAAGAGGAGATAATCCCAAGACTGGGCCCCATAGGAGTCACATGGTCTGCCACTATGGTAGTTATGCCCCTGGTTATATATCAACTAAATACACCCCAAAACTGGTTGTATCAGACCGCACTTTCAACCTAATAGCAGAAACTAGGATTACTGAATTTACTGATGTATCAAAGAATGCAAACAACCTAAAATGTAAAATCTAACTTTGTAACCCCAATTAGTGCAGCAAAGTGTAATAAAAATAGGTTCTATTACCAAGGCTTTACACTCTCCTATTGGTCCCTGCTCTCTCCCTGCAGTGTGGATAATGCCTCCCATCCTTTCCCTACACTATGAATAATCTTTCCCTGAACTGCTCAATAGTTTTTTTTTATGAATAAAGTATTTCCTAAACACTGTCCCTGGTGCCTATAATGTCTCTCCCTGCACTAAGTTCACTGTAAAATGGCGGAGACTGAGCAGGTTGAGACTTTTTATAGGGCTGTGACATCACAAGGGCTGGCTAGCTGCTGATTGGCTGGATGGCTGCATACATGGCATTGTGGGTGATCCCTCGTTGCCTGGCTTCTTAATTCCTCATTCTAACATGTGCAGCAGCCATTTAAAAAAAAAAAAATTGTTACCATGAAGCGAGAGGAAATACGACTGCAGGATGAATCAAATTTCTCCTGAAATTCGGATCAAATTCCACTTTGTCAACTTCGATTCAGTCATCTCTACCCATCACCTTCAGGCTACATGACTTAATAGGATGAATGGTTTGCTAAAAGAACAAACACGCAAACTTACACCCATACACACACTGACAGAGTGGGACAGGGTCCTTGGAGAAGCTTTCCTGGTAAGTTTTGTCCTGCAATTCAAGTACTAGTTTAGTATTTCTTCTCTGAACTCTCTCCAAAGTATCAATATCCTTCTGGAGATATGGTCTCCAGTACTGAGCACAATACTCCAAATTAGGTCTCACTAGTGCTCTGTAGAGCGGCATGAGCACCTCCCTCTTTCTACTGGTAATGCCTCTCCCTACACACCCAAGTATTCTGCTAGCATTTCCTGCTGCTATATGACATTGTCTGCCTACCTTTAAGTCTTCGAAATAATGACTCCTAAATCCCTTTCCCCAGATACTGAGGTTAGGACTGTATCACTGATTTTATATTCTGCTCTTGGGTTTTTACGCCCCAGGTGCATTATCTTGCACTTATCAACATAAAATTTTAGTTGCCAGATTTTTGACCATTCCTCTAGTTCTCCTAAATCCTTTTCCATTTGGTGTATCCCTCCAGGGACATCAACCCTATAACAAATCTTTGTGTCATCAGCAAAAAGACACACCTTACCATTGAGGCCTTCTGCAATTTCGCTGATAAAGATATTAAACAATATAGGTCCCAGAACCCCTGAGGTACCCGACTGGTAACAAGACCAAGGTCTGAATATAATCCATTGACTACAACCCTCTGTTGTCTGTCCCTCAGCCACTGCCTAATCCATTCAACAATATGGGAGTCCACGCACAAAGACTGCAATTTATTGATAAGCCTTCTATGTGGGACAGTATTAAAAGCCTTACTAAAGTCCAGATAAGCAATGTCTACTGCACCTCCGCCATCTATTATTTTAGTCACCCAATCAAAAAAATCAATAAGATTAGTTTGACATGGTCTCCCTGATGTAAACCCATGCTGTTTTTCATCTTTCAATCCATGGGATTTTAGATGCTCCACAATCCTCTCAAGTATGGTTTCCATTAATTTCCCCACTACTGATGTCAGGCTTACTGGCCTATAGTTGCCCGATTCCTCCCTATTACCTTTCTTGTGAATGGGCACACCATTTTCTAATTTCCAATCTTCTGGGACGACTCCTGTTGCCAGTGATTGGTTAAATAAATCTGTTAATGGTTTTGCTAGTTCACCGCTGAGCTCTTTTAATAGCTTTAGGTGTATCCCATCAGACCCCTGTGACTTATTTGTATTAATTTTAGAACCTCTTCCTCTGTAAAGACTAGGGATGAGCGAACCCGAACTGTATAGTTCGGGTTCGTACCGAATTTTGGGGTGTCCGTGACACGGACCCGAACCCGGACATTTTCGTAAAAGTCCGGGTGCGGTGTTCGTCGCTTTCTTGGCGCTTTTTGAAAGGCTGCAAAGAAGCCAATCAACAAGCGTCATACTACTTGCCCCAAGAGGCCTTCACAGCCATGCCTACTATTGGCATGGCTGTGATTGGCTAGAGCACCATGTGACCCAGCCTCTATTTAAGCTGGAGTCACATAGCGCCGCCCGTCACTCTGCTCTGATTAGCGTAGGGAGAGGTTGCAGCTGCGACAGTAGGGCGAAATTAGGCTGATTAACTCCTCCAAAAGACTCCATCCAGTGATCGATCTGCAGCTGTGGATCATTGAGCTGCTGATACTCAATTGCTCACTGTTTTTCGGGTGCCTAGACCGTTTGTCAGTCACTTTTTTCTGGGGTGATCGGCGGCCATTTTGTGTCTCGTGGTGCGCCAGCACAAGCTGCGACCAAGTGCATTTAACCCTCAATAGTCTGTTTATTTTTTGGCCATATACTACATCAGGGGCAAGCTGCGCCTGTCACCAAGTGCATTTAACCCTCAATGGTGTGGTTGTTTTTTGGCTAAAGCCTACATCAGGGTGAAGCTGTCACACCAAGTGCATTTAACCAGCAATAGTCTGTTTATTTTTTGGCCATAAACTACATCAGGGGCAAGCTGCGCCTGTCACCAAGTGCATTTAACCCTCAATAGTGTGGTTGTTTTTTGGCTAAAGCCTACATCAGGGTGAAGCTATCACACCAAGTGCATTTAACCAGCTATAGTCTGTTTATTTTTTGGCCATATACTACATCAGGGGCAAGCTGCGCCTGTCACCAAGTGCATTTAACCCTCAGTAGTGTGGTTGGCCATGCTGTCACACCAAGTGCATTTAACCAGCAATTGTCTGTTTATTTTTTGGCCATATACTACATCAGGGGCAAGCTGCGCCTGTCACCAAGTGCATTTAACCCTCAGTAGTGTGGTTGGTCAAGCTGTCACACCAAGTGCATTTAACCAGCAATAGTCTGTTTATTTTTTGGCCATATACTACATCAGGGGCAAGCTGTGCCTGTCACCAAGTGCATTTAACCCTCAGTAGTGTGGTTGGTCAAGCTGTCACACCAAGTGCATTTAACCAGCAATAGTCTGTTTATTTTTTGGCCATATACTACATCAGGGGCAAGCTGCGCCTGTCACCAAGTGTATTTAACCCTCAGTAGTGTGGTTGGTCAAGCTGTCACACCAAGTGCATTTAACCAGCAATAGTCTGTTTATTTTTTAGCCAAATACTACATCAGGAGCAAGCTGCGCCTGTCACCAAGTGCATTTAACCCTCAGTAGTGTGGTTGGTCAAGCTGTCACACCAAGTGCATTTAACCAGCAATAGTCTGTTTATTTTTTGGCCATATACTACATCAGGGGCAAGCTGCGCCTGTCACCAAGTGCATTTAACCCTCAATGATGTGGTTGTTTTTTGGCTAAAGCCTACATCAGGGTGAAGCTGTCACACCAAGTGCATTTAACCAGCAATAGTCTGTTTATTTTTTGGCCATATACTACATCAGGGGCAAGCTGCGCCTGTCACCAAGTGCATTTAACCCTCAATAGTGTCGTTGTTTTTTGGCTAAAGCCTACATCAGGGTGAAGCTGTCACACCAAGTGCATTTAACCAGCTATAGTCTGTTTATTTTTTGGCCATATACTACATCAGGGGCAAGCTGCGCCAGTCACCAAGTGCATTTAACCCTCAGTAGTGTGGTTGGTCAAGCTGTCACACCAAGTGCATTTAACCAGCAATAGTCTGTTTATTTTTTGGCCATATACTACATCAGGGGCAAGCTGTGCCTGTCACCAAGTGCATTTAACCCTCAGTAGTGTGGTTGGTCAAGCTGTCACACCAAGTGCATTTAACCAGCAATAGTCTGTTTATTTTTTGGCCATATACTACATCAGGGGCAAGCTGCGCCTGTCATCAAGTGCATTTAACCCTCAGTAGTGTGGTTGGTCAAGCTGTCACACCAAGTGCATTTAACCAGCAATAGTCTGTTTATTTTTTGGCCATATACTACATCAGGGGCAAACTGCGCCTGTCACCAAGTGCATTTAACCCTCAGTAGTGTGGTTGGTCAAGCTGTCACACCAAGTGCATTTAACCAGCAATAGTCTGTTTATTGTTTGGCCATATATTACATCAGGGGCAAGCTGCGCCTGTCACCAAGTGCATTTAACCCTCAGTAGTGTGGTTGGTCAAGCTGTCACACCAAGTGCATTTAACCATCAATAGTGTGGTTATTTTTTGGCCATATCCCAGTCTAATTCTGTCAGTAAACATATACCTGTCACCCAGCGCCTAAATACTAGGCCTCAAGTTTATATCCAGCTAAATCTGTCGTTACTGCTGTACTGTTGTGGCTGGGCAAGTTATTTAGTGTCCGTCAAAGCACAGTTTTTGTTCTGGGCTGAAATACAATTCCCAATTTAGCAATTTCCTAATTTAGTGGTTTCTGCCTGTATCAGGCCTACTTTAAATACATCACTAAAAGGGTATATCAGAATCAAGGTGCTGATAGGGTCATTCTGAATAACTTCACACACGCTACTGTGCATTTCCAAGTCTAATTCTGTCAGTAAATCTATACCTGTCACCCAGCGCCTAAATACTAGGCCTCAAATTTATATCCAGCTAAATCTGTCGTTACTGCTGTACTGTTGTGGCTGGGCAAGTTATTTAGTGTCCGTCAAAGCACAGTTTTTGATCTGGGTTGAAATCCATTTCCCAATTTAGCAATTTCCTAATTTAGTGGTTTCTGCTGTATCAGAGCTATTTGAAATCTATCCCTAAAAGGGTATATAATATTCAAGGTGCACATAGGGTCATTCAGAATAACTTCACACACACGCTACTGTGCATTTCCAAGTCTAATTCTGTCAGTAAATCTATACCTGTCACCCAGCGCCTAAATACTAGGCCTCAAATTTTTATCCCGCTAAATCTGTCGTTACTGCTGTACTGTTGTGGCTGGGCAAGTTATTTAGTGTCCGTCAAAGCACATTTTTTGTTCTGGGTTGAAATACAATTCCCAATTTAGCAATTTCCTAATTTAGTGGTTTCTGCTGTATCAGAGCTATTTGAAATCTATCCCTAAAAGGGTATATAATATTCAAGGTGCACATATGGTCATTCTGAATAACTTCACACACACGCTACTGTGCATTTCCAAGTCTAATTCTGTCAGAAAATCTATACCTGTCACCCAGCGCCTAAATACTAGTCCTCAAATTCATATCAGCTAAATCTGTCATTACTGCTGTACTGTTGTGGCTGGGCAAGTTATTTAGTGTCCGTCAAAGCACATTTTTTGTTCTGGGTTGAAATCCAATTCCCAATTTAGCAATTTCCTAATTTTGTGGTTTCTGCTGTATCAGAGCTATTTGAAATCTATCCCTAAAAGGGTATATAATATTCAAGGTGCACATAGGGTCATTCTGAATAACTTCACACACACGCTACTGTGCATTTCCAAGTCTAATTCTGTCAGTAAACCCATACCTGTCACCCAGCGCCTAAATACTAGTCCTCAAATTTATATCCAGCTAAATCTGTCATTACTGCTGTACTGTTGTGGCTGGGCAAGTTATTTAGTGTCCGTCAAAGCACATTTTTTGTTCTGGGTTGAAATCCAATTCCCAATTTAGCAATTTCCTAATTTTGTGGTTTCTGCTGTATCAGAGCTATTTGAAATCTATCCCTAAAAGGGTATATAATATTCAAGGTGCACATAGGGTCATTCTGAATAACTTCACACACACGCTACTGTGCATTTCCAAGTCTAATTCTGTCAGTAAACCCATACCTGTCACCCAGCGCCTAAATACTAGGCCTCAAATTTATATTCAGCTGAATTTGAATACAATACATTGGGCCAAATAATATTTTTGTTGTTGTGGTGAACGATAACAATGAGGAAAACATCTAGTAGGAGACGCGGACGTGGACATGGTCGTGGTGGTGTTAGTGGACCCTCTGGTGCTGGGAGAGGACGTGGCCGTTCTGCCACATCCACACGTCCTAGTGTACCAACTACCTCAGGTCCCAGTAGCCGCCAGAATTTACAGCGATATATGGTGGGGCCCAATGCCGTTCTAAGGATGGTAAGGCCTGAGCAGGTACAGGCATTAGTCAATTGGGTGGCCGACAGTGGATCCAGCACGTTCACATTATCTCCCACCCAGTCTTCTGCAGAAAGCGCACAGATGGCACCTGAAAACCAACCCCATCAGTCTGTCACATCACCCCCATGCATACCAGGGAAACTGTCTCAGCCTCAAGTTATGCAGCAGTCTCTTATGCTGTTTGAAGACTCCGCTGGCAGGGTTTCCCAAGGGCATCCACCTAGCCCTTCCCCAGCGGTGAAAGATATAGAATGCACTGACACACAACCACTTATGTTTCCTGATGATGAGGACATGAGAATACCACCTCAGCATGTCTCTGATGATGATGAAACACAGGTGCCAACTGCTGCGTCTTTCTGCAGTGTGCAGACTGAACAGGAGGTCAGGAATCAAGACTGGGTGGAAGACGATGCAGGGGACAATGAGGTCCTAGACCCCACATGGAATAAAGGTCGTGCCACTGACTTTCACAGTTCGGAGGAAGAGGCAGTGGTGAGACCTTGCCAACAGCGTAGCAAAAGAGGGAGCAGTGGGCAAAAGCAGAACACCCGCCGCCATATACTACATCAGGGGCAAGCTGTGCCTGTCACCAAGTGCATTTAACCCTCAGTAGTGTGGTTGGTCAAGCTGTCACACCAAGTGCATTTAACCAGCAATAGTCTGTTTATTTTTTGGCTATATACTACATCAGGGGCAAGCTGCGCCTGTCACCAAGTGCATTTAACCCTCAGTAGTGTGGTTGGTCAAGCTGTCACACCAAGTGCATTTAACCAGCAATAGTCTGTTTATTTTTTGGCCATATACTACATCAGGGGCAAGCTGCGCCTGTCACCAAGTGCATTTAACCCTCAGTAGTGTGGTTGGTCAAGCTGTCACACCAAGTGCATTTAACCAGCAATAGTCTGTTTATTTTTTGGCCATATACTACATCAGGGGAAAACTGCGCCTGTCACCAAGTGCATTTAACCCTCAGTAGTGTGGTTGGTCAAGCTGTCACACCAAGTGCATTTAACCAGCAATAGTCTGTTTATTTTTTGGCCATATACTACATCAGGGGCAAGCTGCGCCTGTCACCAAGTGCATTTAACCCTCAGTAGTGTGGTTGGTCAAGCTGTCACACCAAGTGCATTTAACCATCAATAGTGTGGTTATTTTTTGGCCATATCCCAGTCTAATTCTGTCAGTAAACGTATACCTGTCACCCAGCGCCTAAATACTAGGCCTCAAGTTTATATCCAGCTAAATCTGTCGTTACTGCTGTACTGTTGTGGCTGGGCAAGTTATTTAGTGTCCGTCAAAGCACAGTTTTTGTTCTGGGTTGAAATACAATTCCCAATTTAGCAATTTCCTAATTTAGTGGTTTCTGCTGTATCAGGCCTACTTTAAATACATCCCTAAAAGGGTATATTAGAATCAAGGTGCACATAGGGTCATTCTGAATAACTTCACACACACGCTACTGTGCATTTCCAAGTCTAATTCTGTCAGTAAATCTATACCTGTCACCCAGCGCCTAAATACTAGGCCTCAAATTTATATCCCGCTAAATCTGTCGTTACTGCTGTACTGTTGTGGCTGGGCAAGTTATTTAGTGTCCGTCAAAGCACATTTTTTGTTCTGGGTTGAAATACAATTCCAAATTTAGCAATTTCCTAATTTAGTGGTTTCTGCTGTATCAGAGCTATTTGAAATCTATCCCTAAAAGGGTATATAATATTCAAGGTGCACATAGGGTCATTCTGAATAACTTCACACACATGCTACTGTGCATTTCCAAGTCTAATTCTGTCAGTAAATCTATACCTGTCACCCAGCGCCTAAATACTAGTCCTCAAATTTATATCCAGCTAAATCTGTCGTTACTGCTGTACTGTTGTGGCTGGGCAAGTTATTTAGTGTCCGTCAAAGCACATTTTTTGTTCTGGTTTGAAATCCAATTCCCAATTTAGCAATTTCCTAATTTAGTGGTTTCTGCTGTATCAGAGCTATTTGAAATGTATCCCTAAAAGGGTATATAATATTCAAGGTGCACATAGGGTCATTCTGAATAACTTCACACACACGCTACTATGCATTTCCAAGTCTAATTCTGTCAGTAAACCCATACCTGTCACCCAGCGCCTAAATACTAGGCCTCAAATTTATATCCAGCTAAATCTGTCGTTACTGCTGTACTGTTGTGGCTGGGCAAGTTATTTAGTGTCCGTCAAAGCACATTTTTTGTTCTGGGTTGAAATACAATTCCCAATTTAGCAATTTCCTAATTTAGTGGTTTCTGCTGTATCAGAGCTATTTGAAATCTATCCCTAAAAGGGTATATAATATTCAAGGTGCACATAGGGTCATTCTGAATAACTTTACACACACGCTACTGGGCATTTCCAAGTCTAATTCTGTTAGTAAACCCATACCTGTCACCCAGCGCCTAAACACTAGGCCTCAAATTTATATTCAGCTGAATTTGAATACAATACATTGGGCCAAATAATATTTTTGTTGTTGTGGTGAACGATAACAATGAGGAAAACATCTAGTAAGGGACGTGGACATGGTCGTGGTGGTGTTAGTGGACCCTCTGGTGCTGGGAGAGGACGCGGCCGTTCTGCCACATCCACACGTCCTAGTGTACCAACTACCTCAGGTCCCAGTAGCCGCCAGAATTTACAGCGATATATGGTGGGGCCCAATGCCGTTCTAAGGATGGTAAGGCCTGAGCAGGTACAGGCATTAGTCAATTGGGTGGCCGACAGTGGATCCAGCACGTTCACATTATCTTCCACCCAGTCTTCTGCAGAAAGCGCACAGATGGTACCTGAAAACCAACCCCATCAGTCTGTCACATCACCCCCATGCATACCAGGGAAACTGTCTAAGCCTCAAGTTATGCAGCAGTCTCTTATGCTGTTTGAAGACTCCGCTGGCAGGGTTTCCCAAGGGCATCCACCTAGCCCTTCCCCAGCGGTGAAAGACATAGAATGCACTGACGCACAACCACTTATGTTTCCTGATGATGAGGACATGGGAATACCACCTCGGCATGTCTCTGATGATGACGAAACACAGGTGCCAACTGCTGCGTCTTTCTGCAGTGTGCAAACTGAACAGGAGGTCAGGGATCAAGACTGGGTGGAAGACGATGCAGGGGACGATGAGGTCCTAGACCCCACATGGAATGAAGGTCGTGACACTGACTTTCACAGTTCGGAGGAAGAGGCAGTGGTGAGACCGAGCCAACAGCGTAGCAAAAGAGGGAGCAGTGGGCAAAAGCAGAACACCCGCCGCCAAGAGACTCTGCCTGCTACTGACCGCCGCCATCTTGGACCGAGCACCCCAAAGGCAGCTTCAAGGAGTTCCCTGGCATGGCACTTCTTCAAACAATGTGCTGACGACAAGACCCGAGTGGTTTGCACGCTGTGCCATCAGAGCCTGAAGCGAGGCATTAACGTTCTGAACCTTAGCACAACCTGCATGACCAGGCACCTGCATGCAAAGCATGAACTGCAGTGGAGTAAACACCTTAAAAACAAGGAAGTCGCTCAGGCTCCCCCTGCTACCTCTTCTGCTGCTGCCGCCTCGGCCTCTTCTGCTGCTGCCGCCTCGGCCTCTTCCTCCGCCTCTGGAGGAACGTTGGCACCTGCCGCCCAGCAAACAGGGGATGTACCACCAACACCACCACCACCTCCGTCACCAAGCGTTTCAACCATGTCACACAGCAGCGTTCAGCTCTCCATCTCACAAACATTTGAGAGAAAGCGTAAATTCCCACCTAGCCACCCTCGATCCCTGGCCCTGAATGCCAGCATTTCTAAACTACTGGCCTATGAAATGCTGTCATTTAGGCTGGTGGACACAGACAGCTTCAAACAGCTCATGTCGCTTGCTGTCCCACAGTATGTTGTTCCCAGCCGCCACTACTTCTCCAAGAGAGCCGTGCCTTCCCTGCACAACCAAGTATCCGATAAAATCAAGTGTGCACTGCGCAACGCCATCTGTAGCAAGGTCCACCTAACCACAGATACGTGGACCAGTAAGCACGGCCAGGGACGCTATATCTCCTTAACTGCACAACTTCAGCACAGCCCGGGGTAAACGTCAGCAGGCCATTCTGAAACTCATATGTTTGGGGGACAGGCCCCACACCGCACAGGAGTTGTGGTGGGGTATAGAACAACAGACCGACGAGTGGTTGCTGCCGGTGAGCCTCAAGCCCGGCCTGGTGGTGTGCGATAATGGGCGAAATCTCGTTGCAGCTCTGGGACTAGCCGGTTTGACGCACATCCCTTGCCTGGCGCATGTGCTGAATTTTGTGGTGCAGAAGTTCATTCACAACTACCCCGACATGTCAGAGCTGCTGCATAAAGTGCGGGCCGTCTGTTCGCGCTTCCGGCGTTCACATCCTGCCGCTGCTCGCCTGTCTGCGCTACAGCGTAACTTCGGCCTTCCCGCTCACCGCCTCATATGCGACATGCCCACCAGGTGGAACTCCACCTTGCACATGCTGGACAGACTGTGCGAGCAGCAGCAGGCCATAGTGGAGTTTCAGCTGCAGCACGCACGGGTCAGTCGCACTGCGGAACAGCACCACTTCACCACCAATGACTGGGCCTCCATGCGAGACCTGTGTGCCCTGTTGCACTGTTTCGAGTACTCCACCAACATGGCCAGTGGCGATGACGCCGTTATCAGCGTTACAATACCACTTCTATGTCTCCTTGAGAAAACACTTAGGGCGATGATGGAAGAGGAGGTGGCCCAGGAAGAGGAGGAGGAGGAGGAAGAGGGGTCATTTTTAGCACTTTCAGGCCAGTCTCTTCGAAGTGACTCAGAGGGAGGTTTTTTGCAACAGCAGAGGCCAGGTACAAATGTGGCCAGCCAGGGCCCACAACTGGAGGAAGAGGAGGACGAGGATGAGGAGGAGGTGGAGGAGGAGGATGAGGATGAAGCATGGTCACAGCGGGGTGGCACCCAACGCAGCTCGGGCCCATCACTGGTGCGTGGCTGGGGGGAAAGGCAGGACGATGACGATACGCCTCCCACAGAGGACAGCTTGTCCTTACCCCTGGGCAGCCTGGCACACATGAGCGACTACATGCTGCAGTGCCTGCGCAACGACAGCAGAGTTGCCCACATTTTAACGTGTGCGGACTACTGGGTTGCCACCCTGCTGGATCCAAGCTACAAAGACAATGTGCCCACCTTACTTCCTGCACTGGAGCGTGATAGGAAGATGCGCGAGTACAAGCGCACGTTGGTAGACGCGCTACTTAGAGCATTCCCAAATGTCACAGGGGAACAAGTGGAAGCCCAAGGCCAAGGCAGAGGAGGAGCAAGAGGTCGCCAAGGCAGCTGTGTCACGGCCAGCTCCTCTGAGGGCAGGGTTAGCATGGCAGAGATGTGGAAAAGTTTTGTCAACACGCCACAGCTAACTGCACCACCACCTGATACGCAACGTGTTAGCAGGAGGCAACATTTCACTAACATGGTGGAACAGTACGTGTGCACACCCCTCCACGTACTGACTGATGGTTCGGCCCCATTCAACCTCTGGGTCTCTAAATTGTCCACGTGGCCAGAGCTAGCCTTTTATGCCTTGGAGGTGCTGGCCTGCCCGGCGGCCAGCGTTTTGTCTGAACGTGTATTCAGCACGGCAGGGGGCGTCATTACAGACAAACGCAGCCGCCTGTCTACAGCCAATGTGGACAAGCTGACGTTCATAAAAATGAACCAGGCATGGATCCCACAGGACCTGTCCGTCCCTTGTCCAGATTAGAAATTAACTACCTCCCCTTAACCATATATTATTGTACTCCAGGGCACTTCCTCATTCAATCCTATTTTTATTTTCATTTTACCATTATATTGCGAGGCTACCCAAAGTTGAATGAACCTCTCCTCTGTCTGGGTGCCGGGGCCTAAATATATGCCAATGAACTGTTCCAATGTTGGGTGACGTGAAGCCTGATTCTCTGCTATGACATGCAGACTAATTCTCTGCTGACATGAAGCCAGATTCTCTGTTACGGGACCTCTCTCCTCTGCCTGGGTGCTGGGCCTAAATATCTGACAATGGACTGTTGCAGTGGTGGCTGACGTGAAGCCTGATTTTCTGCTATGACATGCAGACTAATTCTCTGCTGACATGAAGCCAGATCCTCTGTTACGGGACCTCTCTCCTCTGCCTGGGTGCTGGGCCTAAATATATGCCAATGGACTGTTGCACTGGTAGCTGACGTGAAGCCTGATTCTCTGCTATGACATGCAGACTAATTCTCTGCTGACATGAAGCCAGATTCTCTGTTACGGGACCTCTCTCCTCTGCCTGGGTGCTGGGCATAAATATCTGACAATGGACTGTTGCAGTGGTGGCTGACGTGAAGCCTGATTTTCTGCTATGACATGCAGACTAATTCTCTGCTGACATGAAGCCAGATCCTCTGTTACGGGATCTCTCTCCTCTGCCTGGGTGCTGGGCCTAAATATATGCCAATGGACTGTTGCACTGGTAGCTGACATGAAGCCTGATTCTCTGCTATGACATGCAGACTAATTCTCTGCTGACATTAAGCCAGATTCTCTGTTACGGGACCTCTCTCCTCTGCCTGGGTGCTGGGCCTAAATATCTGACAATGGACTGTTGCAGTGGTGGCTGACGTGAAGCCTGATTTTCTGCTATGACATGCAGACTAATTCTCTGCTGACATGAAGCCAGATCCTCTGTTACGGGACCTCTCTCCTCTGCCTGGGTGCTGGGCCTAAATATATGACAATGGACTGTTGCACTGGTAGCTGACGTGAAGCCTGATTCTCTGCTATGACATGCAGACTAATTCTCTGCTGACATTAAGCCAGATTCTCTGTTACGGGACCTCTCTCCTCTGCCTGGGTGCTGGGCCTAAATATCTGACAATGGACTGTTGCAGTGGTGGCTGACGTGAAGCCTGATATTCTGCTATGATATGCAGACTAATTCTCTGCTGACATGAAGCCAGATCCTCTGTTAAGGGACCTTTCTCCTTTGCCTGGGTGCTGGGCCTAAATATCTGACAATGGACTGTTGCAGTGGTGGCTGACGTGAAGCCTGATTTTCTGCTATGACATGCAGACTAATTCTCTGCTGACATGAAGCCAGATCCTATGTTACGGGACCTCTCTCCTCTGCCTGGGTGCTGGGCCTAAATTTATGAAAATGGACTGTTGCAGTGGTGGGTGATGTGAAGCCTGATTCTCTGCTATGATATGAAGACTGATTCTCTGCTGACATGAAGCCAGATTGTCTGTTACGGGAACTCTCTCCTCTGCCTGGGTGCTGGGCCTAAATATCTGACAATGGACTGTTGCAGTGGTGGCTGATGTGAAGCCTGATTTTCTGCTATGACATGCAGACTAATTCTCTGCCGACATGAAGCCTGATTGTCTGTTATGGGACCTCTCTCCTCTGCCTGGGTGCTGGGCCTAAATTTATGAAAATGGACTGTTGCAGTGGTGGGTGACGTGAAGCCTGATTCTCTGCTGTGATATGAAGACTAATTCTCTGCTGACATGAAGCCAGATTGTCTGTTACGGGACCTCTCTCCTCTGCCTGGGTGCTGGGCCTAAATATCTGACAATGGCCTGTTGCATTGGTGGCTGACGTGAAGCCTGATTCTCTGCTATGATATGCAGACTAATTCTCTGCTGACATGAAGCCAGATTGTCTGTTACGGGACCTCTCTCCTCTGCCTGGGTGCTGGGCCTAAATTTATGAAAATGGACTGTTGCAGTGGTGGCTGACGTGAAGCCTGATTTTCTGCTATGACATGCAGACTAATTCTCTGCTGACATGAAGCCAGATTGTCTGTTACGGGACCTCTCTCCTCTGCCTGGGTGCTGGGCCTAAATATCTGACAATGGACTGTTGCAGTGGTGGCTGACGTGAAGCCTGATTCTCTGCTAGGACATGCAGACTGATTCTCTGCCGACATGAAGCCAGATTGTCTGTTACGGGACCTCTCTCCTCTGCCTGGGTGCTGGGCCTAAATATCTGACAATGGACTGTTGCATTGGTGGCTGACGTGAAGCCTGATTCTCTGCTATGATATGAAGACTGATTCTCTGCTGACATGAAGCCAGATTGTCTGTTACGGGACCTCTCTCCTCTGCCTGGGTGCTGGGCCTAAATATCTGACAATGGACTGTTGCATTGGTGGCTGACGTGAAGCCTGATTATGTGCTATGATATGAAGACTGATTCTCTGCTGACATGAAGCCAGATTGTCTGTTACGGGACCTCTCTCCTCTGCCTAGGTGCTGGGCCTAAATATCTGACAATGGACTGTTGCAGTGGTGGGTGACGTGAAGCCTGATTCTCTGCTATGACATGAAGACTGATTCTCTGCTGACATGAAGCCAGATTGTCTGTTACGGGACCTCTCTCCTCTGCCTGGGTGCTGGGCCTAAATATCTGACAATGGACTGTTGCATTGGTGGCTGATGTGAAGCCTGATTCTCTGCTATGATATGCAGACTAATTCTCTGCTGACATGAAGCCAGATTGTCTGTTACGGGACCTATCTCCTCTGCCTGGGTGCTGGGCCTAAATTTATGAAAATGGACTGTTGCAGTGGTGGCTGACGTGAAGCCTGATTTTCTGCTATGACATGCAGACTAATTCTCTGCTGACATGAAGCCAGATTGTCTGTTACGGGACCTCTCTCCTCTGCCTGGGTGCTGGGCCTAAATATCTGACAATGGACTGTTGCAGTGGTGGCTGACGTGAAGCCTGATTCTCTGCTAGGACATGCAGACTGATTCTCTGCCGACATGAAGCCAGATTGTCTGTTACGGGACCTCTCTCCTCTGCCTGGGTGCTGGGCCTAAATATCTGACAATGGACTGTTGCATTGGTGGCTGACGTGAAGCCTGATTCTCTGCTATGATATGAAGACTGATTCTCTGCTGACATGAAGCCAGATTGTCTGTTACGGGACCTCTCTCCTCTGCCTAGGTGCTGGGCCTAAATATCTGACAATGGACTGTTGCATTGGTGGCTGACGTGAAGCCTGATTCTGTGCTATGATATGAAGACTGATTCTCTGCTGACATGAAGCCAGATTGTCTGTTACGGGACCTCTCTCCTCTGCCTAGGTGCTGGGCCTAAATATCTGACAATGGACTGTTGCAGTGGTGGGTGACGTGAAGCCTGATTCTCTGCTATGACATGAAGACTGATTCTCTGCTGACATGAAGCCAGATTGTCTGTTACGGGACCTCTCTCCTCTGCCTGGGTGCTGGGCCTAAATTTATGAAAATGGACTGTTACAGTGGTGGGTGACGTGAAGCCTGATTCTCTGCTATGACATGAAGACTGATTCTCTGCTGACATGAAGCCAGATTGTCTGTTACGGGACCTCTCTCCTCTGCCTGGGTGCTCGGCCTAAATATCTGACAATGGACTGTTGCATTGGTGGCTGACATGAAGCCTGATTCTCTGCTATGATATGAAGACTTATTCTCTGCTGACATGAAGCCAGATTGTCTGTTATGGGACCTCTCTCCTCTGCCTGGGTGCTGGGCCTAAATATCTGACAATGGACTGTTGCATTGGTGGCTGACGTGAAGCCTGATTCTCTGCTATGATATGAAGACTGATTCTCTGCTGACATGAAGCCAGATTCTGTGTTACGGAACCTCTCTCCTCTGTCTGGGTGTTTGGCCTAAATTTATGAAAATGGACTGTTGCAGTGGTGGCTGACGTGAAGCCTGATTCTCTGCTATGACATGAAGACTGATTCTCTGCTGACATGAAGCCAGATTGTCTGTTACGGGACCTCTCTCCTCTGCTTGGGTGCCGGGGCCTAAATATCTGAGAATGGACTGTTCCAGTGGTGGGTGACGTGAAGCCAGATTCTTTGCTATGGGACCTCTCTCCAATTGATTTTGGTTAATTTTTATTTATTTAATTTTTATTTTAATTCATTTCCCTATCCACATTTGTTTGCAGGGGATTTACCTACATTTTGCTGCCTTTTGCAGCCCTCTAGCCCTTTCCTGGGCTGTTTTAGTGCCGAAAAGTTCGGGTCCCCATTGACAATGGGGTTCGGGACGAAGTTCGGATCGGGTTCGGATCCCGAACCCGAACATTTTCGGGAAGTTCGGCCGAACTTTTCGAACCCGAACATCCAGGTGTCCGCTCAACTCTAGTAAAGACACATGCATCAAATGATTCATTAGTCTTCTTTCCTAACTGAGGTCCTTTTCCTTCATTTTCCTTTGTAAAAACTGAACAGAAGTATTCATTGAGGCAGTCAGCTAGTTATTTATCTTCTTCTTTATACCTTCCTTCTTTTGTTTTTAATTTGGTAATTCCATGTTTTAGTTTCCTTTTTTCATTTATATCTGAAGAATGTATTTTTGCCTTTTTTCACTGACTGAGCTAATTTCTCTTCTGCCTGTGATTTAGAAGCTCTTATAACTTCTGGCCACTTCTGCTGAGTTCCACAGTGGTCTCTTCCTTTTTTTGCTTTTACTGACAAGCCTAATGCAATTTTCTGTTGCCTTCAATAGTGCCACTTTTAAGTAGTCCCATTGCTCCTGGACTCCATTGAAACTGTTCCTATCTGATAGGGTCTCATGTACCACTAATTTTAGAAATGTCTGTTTTTCTAAAATCGAAAACTTTTGTTTTTGTGTGGTGTGACTCAGTCACTGTACTTATAGTAAACAACACTGGCTGGTGATCACTAGATCCCAAGATTTCCCCTACAGTAATATCAGATACCAAATTCCCATTTGTGAATACTAAATCTAAAATGGCCTCCTTCCGGGTTGGCTCCTCAACTACTTGCTGTAGAGATAATCCCAGTAGGGAATTTAGAATAGCTGTACTCCTGGCAGAACTAGCTATTTTGGTTTTCCAGTTTACATCAGAAAGATTGAAGTCTCCCATAATAATAACTTCCCCCTTCAATGTCATTTTAGCTTTTTCCTCAACTAGTAGATCATCTAATTATTTGACTTGGCTAGGTGGTATATATATCACACCTACATGAGTTACCTTATGAGTATCAAGCTGGAAGGTAACCCAAACTGACTCTAAATTGTTCTCGCTAACTTGTATCAAATTAGATTTGATGCTATCTATCACATACAGGGCCACCTCTCCCCCCTTCTTGCCTTCTCTGTCTTTCCTGTATAGAGAGAACCTTGGTATTGTTATATCCCAGTCATTACTCCCATTGAACCACGTCTCTGTAACAGCCACTAAATCTATATTCTCAGATGCTATTATAGCCTCAAGTTCATTGATCTTATTCCCTAAACTGCGAGCATTTGCAGACAAGAATCTGAGCTTGTCATTTCTTAACCTTTGTGCTACTGGCATCTTCTGGCATTGCATTGTTCCGCGGGGCAGTTGGACTGCTGGATTATCACTCTTTTGCCCTTCTTTCCTAGTTTAAATGCTCCTTAGCAAATACTTGGAACTGTTTACTGAGGACATTCGTTCCCTTGAGAGAAAGATGCAAACCATCTTTCTTGTACAGTTCTTTTCCATTCCAACAAGAGCTAACATGAGACACAAAGCCAAACCCTTGGTTCAGACACCATTCACCAAGCCATACATTGAATTCCTTAATGCACATCTTCCTGTCATATTGAAGGTTATGCACAGGCAAAATTGCAGATTGCACAAGGACAAATTAGGGGAGTGTTAAGTTGAAGTCACCCCTTTTAGCAATGGGATCATTGCTAAGTAATAGGAAGTTTGTCATTTACTGGTGGCATATTGCCCTAAGGTGGTGGAGGATTTCATTCTTCTTCAGAAGGGCAATAAAGTGAGTATAAAACCCAGTGCAGATCCCGAGAAAAAGTTAAGATATGGGGAAATTAGAGCAGTAGGACAAGGGTCTACCTTTTTAGTATTGGACAAAGGAGAAACTAATCCTGTCTACTTTCCCTCTCATCCTGTAAGATGTCTATTAATGGAGAATTGTTTGGTCCTACAGCCTCCATTAAAAAAAGGATTGCAGTTTGGGAGCCATGAATCTATTAGTGGGACTAATCTGGTTAAAGGGTTTTTCCAAGCTTTTACTATTGATGACCTATTCTTAGGATAGGTCATCAATATCAGATCGGCGGGGGTCCAACACCCGACACCCCCGCCGATCAGCTCTATGAGGAGATGGCGCGCACAGTGAGCACGTGACGTCTCCCTTCTCTATTCCTGTTACCCACTGCTGTCTATGGTCTTTGCTCAAATGTCTATCAGTTTTTAGTTGTGTTACAGATATATATATATATATATATATATATACGATTTGTGAAATTAATAGATAACATAACTGAGATTTATGACCAAATATTAAGATTTATTGGACAAGGATTGCAAATGTTACACAGCCAAGCTGCTCTGACCACCATTGCACTTGATTATCTAAATGCAAGTATTGGTGTATTGTGCATGGTGGTAGGTCCCTCTTGTTGCCATTTTATATCTAAGTCCACCAATATACAAGAGGTGATTGACAATCATATAGCTCAAGTTAAAACCTTGAAAAATTATTTCAGGGAACAACATCAAAGCACCCTACCTGAATGGTTAGAAAAACCTAGCCCTACTAAGTGGTTTACGGGTATATTTAGATGGGTAGGAGATCTATTGCAAACTATATTAAACATTTAAATTATTTGTCTTATTTTGCATTTGTTTGCTAAGCCCCAGTCTCTTCTCCTAGTACTAGATGACACCATAAACATTCCTTAGATAAGGGATTTTGGATTCTGCTGGTTGTTTTAAGAAGGAGCCATGGTGATGGATCATGTGACTGACCATGTGATGAGCGTAGTGACGTTATCAAAGGTCCTATTCCTCACAGATGAAGACAGAAGAGATGTCGGCTGCGCGAGCAAGTGAAGGTGAGTTAAACATTTTTTTATATTTTTTTTAACCTCTCCAGCCCTATTGTACTATGCATTCTGTATTCAGAATGCTATTATTTCCCCTTATAACCATGTTATAAGGGAAAATAATACAATCTACACAACCTTGAACCCAAACCTGAACTTCTGTGAAGAAGTTCGGGTCTGGGTACCACAGTCAGTTTTTTATCACGCGCGTGCAAAACACATTGCACCCGCGTGATAAAAACTGAACAACGCAACGCAATTGCAGTCAAAACTGACTGCAATTGCGTACCTACTCGCAATGCACCGGGACGCATCTGGACCTAATCCGGACACGCTCGTCTGCAAGGGGCCTAATGTAAAAAGGAGCTACCACCATACAACCAAAAGAAATGGCCATGCCGATTGGTTGGGTCTGAGCCTTAGACACAGAATGTTAAAAGGGTTATGCAGACCATACATATTGTCATATCCTCAGGATAGGTCATCAATATCTGATCGGTGTAATAAATAGGAAGCAGCAGTCGAATGGAAAGCCGCCTCCTCTTCAATTGGACCCTCGTTAATCAGATACTGTTGACCTATCCTGAGGATAGGTCATCAATATGTATGGAATGCACAACCCCTTTAAGGCTACATTCACACATTAAATATCTGTAATGGCTGTTACACAGCCATTTTTAGAGCCAATTGAAGTCAATGGTGCTATTCACATGGCTTTTTTTAACAGGCAGTTATGGTTGTGGCCGTCCAAAAAATAGGACGTCCTATTTTTCACCATTTTCATGTGCAGACAGACCTTATTGTAAGCAGTGGCACTGTTTTTAACAGCCGTGCACTGGTGTCTAAGCAGCTGTAAAAAAAAACAAAAAAAAAAACTGTCCCATTGCTTTCACTAGGGTCCGTATGCACAGGAAAATAATGAAAAGTACAACCACACTAGTGAAAAATAACTTTTACTGAATTAAAAAAAAATTAATCCTGAGTGCAACCTAGGGGACAATATTACTGCTAGGGGACATTCAGGGGGACATTATTAATGCTGGGGGCAACTCTGGGGGACATTATTAATGCAGAGAGGCACTCTGGGGGACATAATTAATGCTGGGGGGACACTTGTGGGACATTATTAATTCCGGGGGACACTGTAGGGGACATTATTTCTGCTGGGGGCCACTCTGGGGGTCATTATTTCTGCTGGGGGCCTATCTGGGGGTCATTATATATACTGCAGTGGTTGGGAATTAACTAAAAGAGCCAATGGAAATCATCTGATTTTAATAGTTGTCATAAATGTCCAGACAGACAGAAAATGGATACAAATGGAATCACACTGTGCTGTGCATATAGCCTTTTTTGCTTCAACTTGGCACTGGAAAGACCATAGTAAGTTGAAAATACCGTATCCTTAGGCCATTGTATCTTAACCCTTTACTACTGAGCCAATTTTCACCTTAAATCCCATGCCATTTTTTGCAAATCTGACATGCGTCACCTTATGTGGTAATAACTTTGGAACGTTTTTACTTATCCAAGCCGTTCTAAGACTGTTTTCTCATGACACATTATATTTCATGACAGTGGTAAATGTGAGTCAATATATTTCACCTTTATTTATAAAAGAATCCAAAATGTACCCAAAATTTTATTTTTTGGGCAATTGTCTTAGGTAGGAGCTTATTTTTTGTGGGATGAGATGACAGTTTGATTGGTACCATTTTGGGCTATATACACCTTTTTGATCGCTTGCTACTACAGTTTTTTTGAGGCAAGGTGACCAGAAAATGGCACCATTTTTATTTCTTTTTTTACTGCGTTCATCCGACGGGGTGGATCATGTGATATTTTTATAGAGCCGGTTGATACAGACGCAACAATTTTTTAAAATAAATTTTGGGAAAAGGACACACTTTTTTATTACTTGAAACCTTAAATTTTTCACTGTGTAAAACTTTTTTTTTTTAACTTTTATTTTTTTAAACTTTTTTTTTACCCACTCTGGGACTTCAACTTTTGAGGGTCTGATCCCCTGTACAATGCATTCAAATACATCTGTATTATGATGCATTGGCTGCAAGTGTATTTGGCCTCATGCACACGACCGTTGTTTTGGTCCGCATCCGAGCTGCAGTTTTTGCATTCACTTCAATGGGGCCGCAAAGGATGCGGATAGCACTCGGTGTACTGTCCGCATCCGTTGCTCCGTTCCGTGGTCCGCAAAATAAATATAACCTGTCCTATTCTTGTCGGTATTGCGGACAAGAATAGGCAGTTAAATCAATGGCTGTCCGTGCCATTTGTAGGACTCACACGGACGCCATCGGTGTTTTGCAGATCCGCAATTTGCAGACCACAAAACACACAATAGTCGTGTGCACGAGGCCTTACACTGTGTAATACACTTCAGCCTGCTTGCCTGTGAGATCCAGGGAGCTGGATCTCACAGGCTTACAGGGAAGGCAGCCACGACGCCTAAGGAAAGCATTGGGCTGCCATTCCAGCCATCAGGTCCCAGCAGCATGGGGACCCAATGGGAACTTCCTCCCTCCACAGACATCGCATGTGCCACGGTCAACACTGACGGAAGCACTTCTAGGGTTAATGCGCCAGCATCAGTGTTTTCACCGATTCCAGGGCATACAGCAGGGGTCCAGCTATCAGTGACTGCTGGAGCCTTGCAGCTGAGCACGGGAGCTTTATGGCATTGGTATTTTAAACACAGTCCCCAGCCATACATGTATGGCGCTCGTAATGTACGGGTTAGGGGACCACTGTACCTTTATTTTGTTTTTCTTTCATGTGAATTCCACATAAAAACTACAGGGGAAATGTGTGCCCACCCGACACCTTATGGTATTTTAATAGCTGGACCCAAGTACTTTCAGCTAATCACCAAGACAAAAAAGTTACATTAAAAAATCTCTACAAAAAAAAACGTGAGAAAACTGCATAGGACACAGGCAGTAATAGGAAAGAGGCAGAGAGGAGCAGATGCAGGTTGTCAGAATTTATTGCTTATGATTTTGCTGTCAAGTTTCCAAATGCAATGAAAAACATCTCTTAGGGCCAGATCACACAGAGTTTTTCATAGCTGATATTGGATCTTTTCTGCCCCCAAATCAGCATCAAATCAGCTCCACGACGCCTCAAAACATCCTCCTATTCATTTCAGTGGGAAGCAACACTTGCTTCTTTTTTACACATGTAAAAAAAGAAGCATGTAAAAAAGAAGCAGAATTAGGACAAAATCAGCGCTGGATCTCCCATTGAAATGAATAGGAAGCTGAAAAAAACAGCTCCATGAAAGTCAATGCATTTTTTGTGCATTTTCTGCAGATCTGCTTCAAAAACCTCAAGCTGAAAATTCTGCCTTGCATTGAAGTGAACACTTTTTTTGTGCTGAAAAAAGACATGTATTCCACGCTGATTTAGGCTGGGTTCACACCTGAGCGTTTTACAGCGCTACGCGCTGTTAAACGCTCAACGGGCAAAAACCAACGTTTCCCTATGGGCATGGTTCTCACCTGAGCGTTTTACAGCGCGTACAAACGCGCTGTAAAACGCCCTACGCCCCAAGAAGTACAGGAGCTTCTTTGGGGCGTATTGTCGCGCGTAACACCTCTGTTTTTCATTGTGGTCAGAAGCACGACGCTCGTTTCCAAAATACAAAAACGCCCCAAAATACGCCTCAAATACGCTCAGGTGTGAACCTAGCCTTAAAGTGAACACTTTTTTTCTCGCTGAAAAAAAACTACGTGTTTACCGCGCTGATTTTTTAAGCGTGTATTTCAAAATCAGTTGTGTGAACTGGCCATTAGTTCTCCAACAATGACAAATTTGACAGTTAGGCCTCTTTCACACGGGCGTTGCGTGTGAGGGCCGGATAGGAAGCGGGTGAGTCCCGGGAAAATGCGCGATTTTTCCACGCGAGTGCAAAGCGTTTTAATGCGTTTTTCACGCGCATGAGAAAAATCGGCATGTTTGGTACCCAGACCCGAACTCGGACTTCTTCACAGAAGTTTGGGTTTGGGCTAGGTGTTGTGTAGATTTTATTATTTTCCTTTATAACATGGTTATAAGGGAAAATAATAGCATTCTTAATACAGAATGCTTAGTAAAATGTCCATTGAGGGGTTAAAAATAAATAAATAGCGTATCTCCTCTTCTTTCTTCTTTCTTCAGGACCTAGGTAAAGGACCTTTGAGGAAGTCACTGCGCTCATCACATGGTCCATCACCATGGTGACGGACCATGTGATGGACCATGTGATGAGCGCAGTGACATCATCAAAGGTCCTTTACCCAGGTCCTGAAGAAAGAAGAAAGAAGAGGAGATCCGCTATGCGACCAAGTGGATGGGGTGAGTAAAATTTGTTTATTATTTTTTACACCTCCATTCCTAATTTACTAAGCATTCTGTATTAAGAATGCTATTAATTTCCCTTATAACCATGTTATAAGGGAAAATAATAAAGATCGGGTCCCCACCCCGATCGTCTCCTTAGCAACCATGCGTGAAAATCGCACCGCATCCGCACTTGCTATTCACCTCTATGGGGCCTGCGTTACCTGAAAAACGCACAATTTAGAGCATGCTGCGATTTTCACGCAACGCACAAGTGATGCGTGAAAATGCACAGCCCCATAAAAAATGAATGGGTTCGGATTCAGTGCGGGTGCAATGCGTTCACCTCACGCATTGAACCCACGCGGAAAACTCGCCCGTGTGAAAGACGCCTAACAGTCAATAAAAAAAAAAAAATACTAGAAAAAAATGAAGTGTTCCTTATTGTAATGTTGCTTCCTTTAAAGTATAACCTTCGTTATTTTTTTTTTTTTGGAGTATTGGATTGTGGTGATTATTATCACCTTGGTGGCCCTATTCCAACTTTTCACTCTGTATTCAATTACCCATTAATTCCACAGTTTTGTTCCCTGTAATGCCTACTTTTACCTGTGCTTAAAATAGGGTTGCTAGTCATGTTGAAGGACGGAGTACGCAGAAGCACGCTGCGTGCAAGGTCAGATTACTGACAGCCAGGGACTGTAAGTAAATGATTAACCACTACCCCACCGCCTAACACAGGGATGCGTCCTGCGGGCGGTCGGGTTATTCCTCATGGACGCATCGGCGCGTCATCTCACGAGACGCGAGATGACGCACTAAGCCGGCCCGCACATGCGCAGTGCGGGCCGGGAATCGTCGCAGCAGAAGTTCGGCACCAGCCTGCCAGCCAATGATCGAATCACTGGCAGGCTGGTGACTTTAAAAAGATCGAATCACAAGCTATATAACACACTATATTTATAAATATAGTGTGTTAAATGGCTTCTGTGCTCTCTGCTGGTTCCTTTTTGTCGGTTGGTTCCAGCAGAGGAGCACAGATAACTGTAAGTGCACAAAACACAATACATTTAGCCCCAGATCACCCACCCATCACCCCAATTAACCCCTTGATCACCCCTGTCAATCACTAGTAAAAGGGAAAAAAGTGATCAGTGTAAACTGTCACTTTTTTTTTTCACCAGTATTGACGGTTAGGTTTTAGGTTAGTTTAGACCCCTTTGGTAGGTAGTTAGCATCGGTTATCGCCCAGCCCACCGCACCGCAGTCACTGATTCGCTGATTAGTGTATTGCTAATCAGCATTGGTACATTTATAGTATCTGTAAGTGATCAGAACTGATCACAGTCAGATCTATAAATAGTATTAGTGTGACCTTTGTTCACCCTCCACCCAAAACGCAGTGTTTGCCTGATCAGGCCTGATCGGTCGCCCACACGTGCGTTCACCCACGCCCGCCCCGCCGCAGGGACAATTATATTTTTTTTTTATCACTGCGCAATCACTACACAAGCGCTGCGGCGATAAAAAAAAATCTGTTTTGATATTTTTTATCAATCGCAGCGGCAACTTTTCTGGGCCTTCTCCTCAACATGGGCCGGACAAAAAAGCATGAATTGCGGTCATATTGGTCCACGAACCCAATTCATCACATGCCCATGTTCTCTGCTGCCATGTCCAGGACATGATTTGAGACTATCCTGCGTTTCTTGCACTTTAGTGACAACAGCACCTCTCGTCCCAGAGGCCACCCAGCTTTTGACCGACTCCACAAAATTCGGCCCCTCATAGATCCACTTTAACACCAAATTTGCAGATTTGTATACCCCTGAGCAAAACATCTGCATAGACGAGTCCCTGATACATTTTACCGGGCGCCTTGGCTTCAAACAATACATCCCAAGCAAGCGCGCCCGGTATGGGGTCAAATTGAATAAGTTCTGTGAAAGGGCCACAGGCTATACGCACAAATTTCGAGTCTATGAGGGTAAAGATCAGACCCTGGAGCTGGTCGGTTGCCCTGACTACCTGGGGAGCAGTGGGAAGACAGTCTGGGATTTGGTGTCACCATTATTTGGCAAGGGGTACCATCATTATGTGGACAATTTTTACACAAGTGTGCCCCTCTTCAGGCATTTGTTTCTAGAACAAATTGGCTGCTGTGGCACTGCGCGACCTAGTCGCCGGGGCTTCCCCCAACGGCTCATTACCACCCGTCTTGCAAGGGGGGAGAGGGCTGCCTTGTGTAATGAAGAACTGCTCGCGGTGAAATGGAGAGACAAGCGTGACGTTTACATGCTCTCCTCCATTCACGCAGACACGACAATACAAATTGAATGAGCAACCAGTGTCATTGAGAAGCCCCTCAGGTTCCATGGCCCCAACCACCAGTGTAGTGAGCCGTCTACACGAGCGACATTTCCCCAATGTCATTGCTGGTACCTCAACCCAAGCGTCACCCAGAAAAAGATGTCGTGTCTGTAGCAGGAGTGGAATAAGGCGTGACACCCGCTATTTCTGTCCTGACTGCCCTGACCACCCTGCCCTATGCTTAGGGGAGTGTTTCCAGAAGTACAACACACAGGTACACTTAGTATAGGGATTGCATTACACAGGACAGGCACACAGGGCTCTTAGGGCCCTTTCACACAGAGCTGCTGCAAACCTCTCCTTTCACCTGGGACAAAGTGTATAATGTACTTCGGCACATCTCTGGGCGATTTGCGCTTTGCACATTGTCTCATGGGGAAGGAGTGGTTTGTCCTATAAAGATAAAAATAAAATAAAAAATCACAGGTAAGCAAAAAAGTTAATGTTCCAAAAGTTCAATAAAGTTTATAAAAGTTAATGTTCTGTTTCAAATGTTATATAAAGTTAATGTTAATAAATTTATTGCATTGCGGCCTGTTTTATTTATTTTTTTTGTTTTGTTTTTTTACCTTCTAGGTGGACTAACCGATCGACCAGCTGCAGCACTGATGTGCATTCTGACAGAAGCATTGCGCTGCTGTCAGATTACACAAAAGTCGGTGTATGCGGCACTGCAAGACGAGATTTCTCCTTTGCAGTAAAAAAGATACGTTTGCCGAGGCTTACGAGCTGAAGGGCGGTGTTCATGTGCTTTGGCAAACACTTTGTATATAAAAAAAAATTAAAAAATTCCGGCAATGATTTATTCATCCACATCGATTGTTGTGAATGGAGAAATCGGGTTTGCCAGGGCATACGGGCTGAATGGGTTTGGATGTTGGGCGGAGCTCCTATGTCCTGGCAGACATATTATAGTTGTGGACACAGAGGGGCTTTTCAATGACACTGGTTGCTTGTTCAATTTGAATTGTCGTGTCTGCGTGAATGGAGGAGAACATGTAAACGTCACGCTTGTCTCTCCATTTCACCGCGAGCAGTTCTTCGTTACACAAGGCAACCCTCTCCCCCCTTGCAAGACGGGTGGTAACGAGACTAGGTCACGCGGTGCCACAGCAGCAAATCTGTTCTAGAAACAAATGCTTGAAGCGGGACACACTTGTGTAAAAATTGTCAACATAAAGATGGTACCCCTTGCCAAATAATGGTGAAACCAAGTCCCAGACTGTCTTCCCACAGCCCCCCAAGGTAGTCAGGGCAACCGACCAGCTCCAGGGTCTGATCTTTACCCACATAGAATTTGTGCGTATAGCTTGTGGCCCTTTCACAGAGCTTATACAATTTGACCCCATACTGGGCACGCTTGCTTGGGATGTATTGTTTGAAGCCAAGGCGCCCGGTAAAATGTATCAGGGACTCGTCTATGCAGATGTTATGCTCAAGGGTATACAAATCTGCAAATTTAGTGTTAAAGTGGTCTATGAGGGGCCGAATTTTGTGGAGCCATTCAAAAGCTGGATGGCCTCTGGGACTATAGGTGCTGTTGTCACTAAAGTGCAGGAAACGCAGGATGGTCTCAAATCGTGTCCTGGACATGGCAGCAGAGAACATGGGCATGTGATGAATTGGGTTCGTGGACCAATATGACCGCAATTCATGCTTTTGTGTCAGGCCCATGTTGAGGAGAAGGCCCAGAAAAGTTTTAAATTCGGAAACTTGGACGGGATTCCACCGGAAAGACTGGGCATAAAATCTTCCCGGGTTGGCGGCTATAAATTGCGTGGCACACCGGTTTGTTTCTGCCACGACTAGTCCAAGAGCTCCACAGTCAAGAACAGCTAAAAAAAAGAACTGTGCCGATCCGATCTGACCTATCTCAACCCGAACTCCAGACTGGGTGGTGAAAGAGGGAACTACTGGTGTGGCTGAAGTTGGGGGCTGCCAATCAGGGTTTGCCAGCACCTCAGGGACTCTAGGGGCTCAACAGGCCTGTCTGTGCGGTGGCTGCGACGGGGGAACTAATGCATATGCCACCGTACCCAGCTCGCCACTTCACCATGTTCTACGGCAGTGCTGGTACTAGGTCCAGGATGGGCTGCGCTGCTGGTGTATGCTTCACCACATAATCCGACAGCGCCAGCCCCACTCTGCTGCCCTTGAAGTGGATCCTGCGCAACCTGTGGTCTAGCGACACGGGGCCGGGTACGCCTGGTGGTATCAGGGACCTCAACCTCATCGTCCGAACTTTGGGTCAGACTGCCACTGCTTTCTACAGGTTTGTATTGTGACCTGCTGGATTCGTCAGATGAGGGTTCCCATTCCTCATCCGACTGGGTCAGAAGCCTGTGGGCCTCTTCAGAAGAATACCCCTTACTTGCCATTTGGTCATATTCCCTGAGACTACCCAAGAAAAAAAGCAAGCCTGTCTTACAAATGGGAGGCTAGCAAAGTACAAACACTGTGTTTTGGATGGAGGGCGAACTAAGGTGACACTAATACTATTTATAGATCTGACTGTGATCAGTTCTGATCACTTACAGAGACTATAAAAGTAAAAATGCTGATTAGTGATATGCTAATCAGCTAATCAGTGACTGCGGTGCGGTGGGCTGGGCGCTAACCGACGCTAACTACCTATCAAAGAGGCCTAAACTAACCTAAAATCTTACCGTCAATACTGGTGAAAAAAAATAAAGTGACAGTTTACACTGATCACTTTTTCCCCTTTCACTAGTGATTGACAGGGGTGATCAATGGGTTAATTGGGGTGATGGGGGTGATCTGGGGCTAAATGTGTTGTGTTTTGTGCACTTACAGTTATCTGTGCTCTCTGCTGGAACCACCCAACGAAAAGGAACCAGCAGAGAGCACAGAAGCCATTTAACACAGTATATTTATGACTATAGTGTGTTTTATGGCTTGTGATTCGATTATTTAAAAGTCACCAGCCTGCCAGCGATGATCATTGGCTGGCAGGCTGGTTACGAACTTCTGCTGCGACGATTCCCGGCCCGCACTGCGCATGTGCGGGCTGGCTTGGTGTGTCATCTCGAGTCTCGCGAGATGACACGCCGATGCGTCGAAAAGGAATAACCCGACCGCCCGCAGGACGCATCCCTGCGTTAGGCGGTCGGGTAGCGGTTAAATTACCAAACAGTGAAAAAAGTTTTTTTGGGTCATTATATTGGCGTTGGCGTCACTTACTTGGGTCATAGGGATGTGGTTGAAGACAGTTTACAACATGATTGTCTGCTTCTAAGAGCATTAAATGCTCAGTGGTGTGTCGATCCCAGATGAAGATGTGACCACAGTCAGAACCACTTATGACAAAGTTCTTACCCCAAAAACCAGCTTCTTTAATCTGTAATTAAAATAGAAATGACTGATTTTTGTCATTGTTTTTATGGAAGACAAGCAAAAGAAGGACTATGGCATAGGCCCAGGGGCGTAGCTATAGGGGGTGCAGAGGGAGCAGTCGCTACCGGGCCCAGGAGCCTGATGGGGCCCAAAGACCCTTGTGTTGCATAAGAAGACACACAAAGCACCGAGGGAAGGGGGGCCCAAGCCTAACTCTTGTACCAGGGCCCATGAGCCTTTAGCTACGCCCCTGCATAGGACATACAAACAATGGGCAGGAGCTGAGTCATTTACATCTGTGGTCGAGTTTTCTAGGCATGTTTTATGACCTGTGCAGAGATCATTGTACAAACCGGATTCCAAAAAAGTTGGGACACTAAACAAATTGTGAATAAAAACTGAATGCAATGATGTGGAGATGGCAAATGTCAATAGTTTATTTGTAATAGAATGTAGATGACAGATCAAACGTTTAATCCGAGTAAATGTATCATTTTAAAGGAAAAATACGTTGATTCAAATTTTCACGGTGTCAACAAATCACCAAAAAGTTGGGACAATTAGCAATAAGAGGCTGGAAAAAGTAAATTTGAGCATAACGAAGAGATGGAAGACCAATTAACACTAATTAGGTCAATTGGAAACATAATTGGGTATAAAAAGAGCTTCTCAGAGTGGCAGTGTCTCTCAGAAGCCAAGATGGGTAGAGGATCACCAATTCCCACAATGTTGCTCAGAAAGATAGTGGAGCAATATCAGAAAGGTGTTACCCAGCGAAAAATTGCAAAGACTTTGCATCTATCATCATCAACTGTGCATAACATCATCTGAAGATTCAGAGAATCTGGAACAATCTCTGTGCGTAAGGGTCAAGGCCGTAAAACCATACTGGATGCCCGTGATCTCCAGGCCCTTAAACAACACTGCACCACAAACAGGAATTCTACTGTACAGGAAATCACAGAATGGGCTCAGGAATACTTCCAGAAACCATTGTCAGTGAACACAATCCACTGTGCCATCCGCCGTTGCCAGCTGAAACTCTACAGTGCAAAGAAGAAGCCATTTCTAAGCAAGATCAGGCGTTTTCACTGGGCCAGGGATCATTTAAAATGGAGTGTGGCAAAATGGAAGACTGTTCTGTGGTCAGACGAGTCACGATTCAAAGTTCTTTTTGTAAATCTGGGACGCCATGTTATCCGGACCAAAGAGGACAAGGACAACCCAAGTTGTTATCAACGCTCAGTTTAGAAGCCTGCATCTCTGATGGTATGGGGTTGCATGAGTGCGTGTGGCATAGGCAGCTTCCATGTCTAGAAAGGCACCATCAATGCAGAAAAATATTAAGGTTCTAGAACAACATATGCTCCCATCCAGACGTCATCTCTTTCAGGGAAGACCCTGCATTTTTCAACAAGATAATGCCAGACCACATTCTACATCAATCACAACATCATGGCTGCGTAGGAGAAGGATCCGGGTACTGAAATGGCCAGTCTGCAGTCCAGATCTTTCACTTATAGAGAACATTTGGCGCATCATAAAGAGGAAGGTGCAAAAAAGAAGGCCCAAGACGATTGAACAGTTAGGGGCCTGTATTAGACAAGAATGGGAGAGCATTCCTATTTCTAAACTTGAGAAACTGGTCTCCTCGGTCCCCAGACGTCTGTTGAGTGTTGTAAGAAGGGGAGATGCCACACAGTGGTGAAAATGGCTTTATCCCAACTTTTTGGGGATTTGTTGACACCATATTTTTCCCTTAAAATGGTACATTTTCTCAGTTAAATCACGGAACAAAAGTTTAATGTTCTATTCTGAATAAAATATTAGAAGTTGGCACCTCCACATCATTGCATTCAGTTTTTATTCACGATTTGTATAGTGTCCCAACTTTTTGGGAATCCGGTTTGTACAAGCGAAGAATAGATAAGCTTTGATAATCACCTATTGTGAAATGTGGATCCTGTCTTAACTGTCATTTTAATCCTGTCTGTAATAATATCAAATAATATCACCTATGTGCAGGTAAGCAGGTAACTGCAGTCAAGTGAAAAACTCTTTAAAAATATGCTAAACATAAAAATGGGATTTAAACAATAGTTCATCTTCTGATGACACAGGTCATTTCCTATTGTCAACAATAGATGGTGGACTCGTTATCTGGTATGACAGTCTTTAATAATGCGAATAAAGATCGTATCAATCAGTGGATTGATACAATAAGAATGAGCATGAAGTGACATCTATGACACTCGTATTTTTAATTCACTTTTCAGTTTAGATATATTTTAAAAGAAATATGCAATAAAGGAATAATTTCAATTCACAGTACCCACTAATGGGGGCTGATTGCCAATGGGGGATTGTTTTTCTAAAAAGTCTACACACCCCTGTTAAAATGTCAGGTTTCTGTGATGTAAAAAAATTAGACAAAGATAAATCATTTCAGAACTTTTTCCACCTTTAATGTGACCTATAAACTGTACAACTCAATTGAAAAACAAACTGAAATCTTTTAGGTAGAGGTAAGAAAAAATATAAAAAATAAAATAATATGGTTGCATAAGTGTGCACACCCTTAAACTAATACTTTGCTGAAGCACCTTTTGATTTTATTACAGCACTCAGTCTTTTTGGGTATGAGTCTATCAAAATGGCACATTTTGACTTGGCAAGATTTGCCCAATCTTCTTTGCAAAAACACTCCAAATCTGTCAGATTGCAAGGCCATCTCCTGTGCACATATTCGTATGTGAGCAGAATTAGGTGGCACTGCTATCGCATCGAGTGCTATATCCAACAAGCCCTGAGAAAGATAGAAGCATCGAACAATCCCGTTTTGCCTTCGCATTTAAATATAGTCCCGCTGCTGATATTATCAAGCGGGTAATAAATGAAAATTGGGATCTGCTTAAGGGGGATCCTGCCTTGAAGACCCTCACTAGCCAGCGGCCATTGGTTACGTTTAGAAAGTGTTCAACCCTTAAAGATAAATTGGTCAGTAGTGGGTTGTATAAACTGACGGCTGAGACATGGCTCACAGGTAAAAAATCAAGAGGAAACTATAAGTGCGGACACTGCTCTTTTTGCGCATTGAATGTGTGTAGCAAATGGCTACAAATAGGAGGAGTCAAACACGTAGTTAGGGATTTCATAACTTGTTGGACACCCTATGTCGTCTATGTCATTTTTTGTCAGTGTAAGAGGTTCTATATTGGCAAAACAATCCGGCCACTTTTTAAGAGAATACGGGAACACGTCAATTCCATTCGATCAGGCAAGGGATGCCCCCGCTTGATTGAACATATAAGAGCCGCGCATGGCGGCCATCCGCGTTGCCTTTCCTTTGCAGGAGTGGAACAGGTTAGACCCATCCCTAGGGGAGGGGATTGACACCGGGTGCTCCTGCAGAGGGAGGCAAGGTGGATCATACGTGCCGGAGCCACCGGAGCAGCGGGGTTGAACAATAGGAATGACATGTCCGTGCTCTTCTAAGATGTGAATTATGAAATGATGAAACCTATTTGCGTCGAGTTCTGTTATGGTGAGATAGTGGACTCTTTATGAGGAAGATTCCCTCCTGGATGACTATGTCCATCTGTGCTGTGTATCTGGCATTAAGTAACCAGTGGAGTTTGCAAATTAGTATTATTACCGCATAGTTAATTGCATGATATGAACATGTCAGTATAATCATTATTGCACAATTAAGTATATGGTACTAATTTGTATGTAACAATCTTTTTCATGTACAGTATGTTGATTTTTAACGTCACTAATTTATGCGCTCAGCTGTTACTCACAGTCACAGCTACGGCTCGTTGTCTTTATAAAGCGCAAGTTTGCGCGATGACGTTTGAGCGGCCAGAAGAAGCGCGATATTGCGTGTGAAACGGCCGTAGCCGCCGATCATCTGAAATCAGCTGTCCGCCCCTGCACCCCGCTTACAAATATCCTGAAAAGAGGAAGAATAAAGCTTTTTACAGTTTCAACTTCGGTGTGTGCCGCAAGATACTTTGTTTATTCTCGTATTGCATTGGATTTTGCTCTCACACTGTTACTGCTTGCCGAGCAGCACATACGAAGATTCACCACTGTGTTGTCCTCATTGGTCTGAGGGGATTGTCGGGTATAGCACTCGATGCGATAGCAGTGCCACCTAATTCTGCTCTCATACGAATATTTGCTACATGACTTTAACAATGGTTGAGCACGCTGAGGATCCTTGAGTCCCGACACCCATGGCCACACATGAAGCGACATCCAGCTTAACGCAGGGGAGAGAAGGGGCGGACACCTTTTTTGCAGTTTGTGATGAAAAAGATTACATACATGCTATTCGTACCAAAGACCTGGAAAATCTAAAATCTTCCAGTTGGCGGATAAAGAAGTAAGACTTTTCTGGACGATTAAATCTCTTAAATCCTACAAGGATTGCGGACAGGTCCCGAGGGGCCTACGCTTGTTTAAAGAGATAATGAAATATGATGATGAACCTATGTTTGTTGAAGCATGGAAAGATGCGCATCAACAATTTTCAATGCAAATTATGGACCTTGTGTTGGTATGAGATGAAAAGGAGTATGCAGTCATAACTGATTAATTAAGGGAGGAGTTGCAAAAAAGATTAATGGAGTCCCAATTCAACAACTTTAAAAAGAGACTTAACAACAAAACTTTTAGCCACCCAAATGGAGATCAAGGAGAGAAAGAGGGGTAAGTTTATAAGGGACAAAAATGATTATGAACACGACCGAGTGTTCGATTGGGGCAAAAAGAAAATGTGCCCTAAACTTATACCACAACGAGGACGTAATGACTTTTGGACAACAGACTCTGACTCGAGCTTATCAGAGGGAAATGGAGCAAATCTGGTGAATAACCCCATCCCTTTAGAAAAAGAACGAGAAGGGGGCGTGGTAGATGTGCAAGAAAAGTCCAAAGAAATTCGCAAGTCGAGACGGAGACGACAGGTCTCTTGGCGACAATAGAAACAGAGGGTGAAGCGTCCAACACCAATGCTATGGACATAGTGGTGAATCTCACGGGGTTAGGACTGCCCCTGGGCTGTGTCCCTCTCCTTAATCGAGGGTTGGGATTCAGCCTAGCAGAGCAGTTCTGCCCTGTTGATTTTGAAATTGATTCCTGTTCCTGTCCGTCCGTAAATTATTTCTCAAAAAAATGTTAGTGGAATCTCCATCTAGTGAGAAACCTCCATTGCTTGGGGAAATCCCAGCGACAATATTGGAGACTGATTTTCATTTGAAGGGTCGCTTTGATGAGAAGGAGATAGAATGTATTCAGCTGTTGGCCAATATGGAGGCAGAGGAGACAGTCAGCAGTGGTAGCCAGGTGGAGAAACATGTAGGTGGCATCAGGTCCTTCCTCCCATGCCGGCCGGCTCAGTGATAGACCTGTTCCATAAACGAGTATTGAGGGAGATACGTGTGCTGATGTATCCAGCAGCACCCCCTAATATTACTGGGGAAGAGTATCAGGCCCTTTTGTGGTTAAAACAACAGGAAAATATCGTTATAAAGCTGGCCGACAAGGGAGGGAATGTGGTCCTGATGACCAGGGAGTATTATTTGGAGGACGGAAGGTAGACAATTGGGGGACAGCACAGTGTATCAGAAGTTGAGGGGGGACCCCATTCAGGGGTTAACCTCGATACTCTGTGCACTAATAGAGAAATACATAGTGGCTGGGTTCCTACCCAGAGGCATGGCTAGAGGTATGGTACTTCGTACAGAAAATTCATAAGTCACTGACCCGAACCCCAGGCCGCCCTATAGTGGCCGGGATCAGGTCAGTGACAGAGCCACTTTCTGGCTATGTGGACTAGCTCCTCAGGCCGCTCCTCTCCAGTACTCCGACATTCCTTAAGGACACAGGCGACTTCCCCCGTTCACTCCAGCTTTTTGAGTGGCAGAGGGAGTTTAGCCTGGTGTCCTTGGATGTTGAGAGTCTGTATACGAGGATTCCCCATGATTTATGGCTCCGGGCCATTAATCTCGTACTAAGTAGGAGCGACAAGGGAATTATGTTCAATAGCTTCATCCATGAGGCACTTGATTTAGTTCTCACCAGCAATGTGTTCCAGTTCGACGGCCAGTGGTACCGCCAGGTACTATGTACTGCAATGGGCACGCCTGTGTCTTGCACCTTTGCGAACCTGTACATGGCGGTATTTGAAGAGACATGTATATTCTCGGTGGGTTACCCCTTCCTGCGGTTTATACATTTATTTTTACGTTATGTCGACAATGTTTTCTTGGTTTGGTCGGGAGGCGAGGAGTCGTGTCGCAAATTCGTGGACTACCTCAATGAGCACAACCTGATGAACATGCGATTCACTCTCAATTTTGGGGGTGGATCGTTGGACTTCCTAGATTTGCACGTTACAGTAGAGGACGGTGTATTACACACCACGGGCTTTCGCAAGCCCACGGCGACTAACTCGCTGCTCCACCAGACCAGTTTTCATCCGCCATCGGTGAAGGGAGCCATCTCATATGGACAGTTCGTCCGTTTGTGGAGGATTAACGACACTGATGGCGGATTTTATCGGCAGGCAAATGAGCTCAGGAACCGATTGTTGGACCAGGGTTACCCACCGAGAATAGTCTTGACAGCATTGCGGAGGGCAGCAGCACTCGATCGAGACTCATTGCTGGTTGAGAAAGATAGAAGCATCGAACAATCCCGTTTTGCCTTCACATTTAAATATAGTCCTGCTGCTGATATTATCAAGCGGGTAATAAATGAAAATTGGGATCTGCTTAACAGACCTGGCTCATTTTCACCTTAAGGACCAGGCAATTTTTTGCAAATCTGAGCAGTGTCACTTTATGTGGTGATAACTTTAAAACGCTTTAACTTATCCAGGCCATTCCGAGATTGTTTTTTCAGCACATATTGTACTTCATGACACTGGTAAAATGAAGTAAAAAAATAAATTATTTATAAAAAATACCAAATTTACCAAAAAATTTAAAAAAATAGCAAATTTCCAAGTTTCAATTTCTCTACTTCTATAATACATAGTAATACTTCCAAACATATTTATTACTTTACATTCCCCAAATGTTTACTTCATGTTTGCATCATTTTGGGAATGATATTTTATATTTTGGGGATGTTACAAGTCTTAGAAGTTTGGAAGCAAATCTTGAAATTGTTCTGAACTTTTCAAAAACCCAATTTTTAGGGACCAGTTCAGGTCTGAAGTCACTTTGTGAGGCTTATATAATAGAAACCACCCAAAAATGACACCATTCTAGAAACTACACCACTCAAGGTATTCAAAACTGATTTTACAAACTTTGTTAACCCTTTAGGTGTTCCACAAGAATTAATGGAAAATACAGATACAATTTCAAAATTTCACTTTTTTGGCATATTTTCCATTTTAATAATTTTTTTCCAGTTACAAAGCAAGGGTTAACAGCCAACAAGACTCAATATTTATGGCTCTGATTCTGTAGTTTACAGAAACACCCCATATGTGGTCATAAACCACTGTACGGGCACACGGCAGGGCGCAGAAGGAAAGGAATACCATACGTTTTTGAAAGGCAGATTTTGCTAGACAGTTTTTTTTTTACATCATGTCCCATTTGAAGCCCCCCTGATGCACCCATAGAGTAGAAACTCCATAAAAGTGACTCCATCTAAGAAACTACACCCCTCAAGGTATTCAGAGCTGATTTTACAAACGTCGTTAACCCTTTAGGTGTTCCACAAGAGTTATTGGCAAATAGAGATGACATTTCAGAATTAAAATTTTTGGGCAAATTTTCCATTTTACAATTATTTTTCCAGTTACAAAGCAAGGGTTAACAGCCCAAAAAAAACCTCATTATTTATGGCCCTGAATCTTCATTTTAGAAACAAAAAAAATGTTTTAGTGTCTCCATAGTCTGAGAGCCATAGTTTTTTTAGTTTTTGGGCGATTATCTAAAGTAGGGTCTAATTTTTTGTGGGTTTTATTGGCACTATTTTGGGGTGCATATGACTTTTTGATCGCTTGCTATTACACTTTTTGTGACATAAGATGACAAAAAATGGCATTTTTTTACACCGTTTTTATTTTTTTACGGTGTTCACCTGAGGGGTTACGTCATGTGATATTTTTATCGAGCCGGTCGATACGGACGCAGCGATACCTAATATGTATACTTTTTTTTATTTATGTAAGTTTTACACAATGATTTCATTTTTGAAACAAAGAAAATCATGAGCCATAGTTTTTTAAGTTTTTGGGCGATTATCTTGGGTGGGGTATGATTTTTGAGGGATGAGATGATGGTTTGATTGGCGCTATTTTGGGGTGCATATGACTTTTTGATCGCTTGCTATTACACTTTTTGTGATGAAAGGTGACAAAAAATTGTTTATTTAGCACAGTTTTTATTTTTAATTTTTTACGGTGTTCATCTGAGGGGTTAGCTCATGTGATATTATTATAGAGCTGGTCAATACGGACATGGCGATACCTAATATGTATACTTTTTTTATTTATGTAAGTTTTACACAATAATATCATTTTTGAAACAAAAAAATAATAATGTTATAGTGTCCCCATAGTTTTTTTTATTTTTTGGGCCTTTGTCTCATGTAGGGGCTCACTTTTTTGCGGGATGAGGTGACGGTTTGATTGGTACTATTTCGGCATACATGCGACTCTTTTGATCACTTTTATTTTGGGAAGTAAGGTGGGCAAAATTTCAATTTCCTGATAGTTTTTATTTTTTATTTTTATAGCGTTCTCCGTGCGGTGAAAGTAACATGACGACACTGCGATACCTAATATGTGCAGTGTATTTTATTTTTTAAATTTTTAAACAGTGACAAATGTGTTTTTATTATCTTTATCTTTTTTTCACTTTTTAAAAAAAAAATTGGGACCCAGACCCACTTGGTTCTTGAAGATCCAGTGGGTCTGATGTCTGTATAATACAGTACAGTACAATATATATTGTACTGTACTGTATTTTACTTACACTGAACAGATCTATGCTTTTAGCATAGATCTGTTCAGCACCATGGACAGCAGGACGCCTGAGAAGGTGTCCTGTTGCCATGGGAACCTTTCCCGTCTGCCACAACTGAGCAGATGGGGAAGGGGAAGGAGGGGAGCTCCCTCCCTCTGTTCCCGTGGTATGGAAAGCCGTTTATACCAGAGTGTCAGCAATGTGTTGACACTCTGGTATACCACTGACCACCAATGTAAACTCAGCGGGAGGCGGACGGGGGATCGCGATCCCGCAACTGCGGCACCGCCCGCATCCCGCAACTGTGGCACCGCCCTAAAACGCCCACAAACTGCCCCCCTGCACCCCGCCGACATAAATGTATTCAGGGGTGCAGGGGGGGGGGTTAAATTTTTTTAACTTTGGCCATTTTTAAGTTTCTGATCGCAGGGATCAGAAACTACATAAAGCGCTGCAAACCGCAGGTCTGAATTGACTTGTGGTTTGCAGCGATCGCTGATATGGGGGGGGTCACAGGACCCCCCTCGGCATTGACCCTGGGTGCCTGGCTGTGTGTAACAGCCGGCACTCAGCGCTGTCACCATGTCTGCAGACATGGTGACAGTTTAATGCCAGGACGAGTATACTCGTCCTGGTGCGCTAAGTACCCTTGCTCCAGGACGAGTATACTCGTCCAAGGTCCTGAAGGTGTTAAAGGGGATCCTGCCTTGAAGAAGCTCACTAGCCAGCGGCCATTGGTTACATTTAGAAAGTGTTCAACCCTTAAAGATAAATTGGTCAGTAGTGTGTTGTATAAACCGACGGCTGAGACATGGCTCACAAGTAAAAAATCAAGAGGAAACTATAAGTGCGGACACTGCTCCTTTTGCGCTTTGAATGTGTGTAGCAAATGGCTACAAATAGGAGGAGTCAAGCACGTAGTTAGGGATTTCATAACTTGTTGGACACCCTATGTCGTCTATGTAATTTTTTGTCCGTGTAAGAGGTTCTATATTGGCAAAACAATCCGCCCACTTTTTGAGAGAATACGGGAACACGTCAATTCCATTCGATCGGGCAAGGGATGCCCGTGCATGATTGAACATATCAGAGCCGCGCATGGCGGCCATCTGCGTTGCCTTTCCTTTCCTCCTAACACCACTCGCCATCCATACATATGCCCCCAATACCTGTTATTACCTTTTAACAATGAGATCCCTCTGATGCTTTGGAAGCTCTCTGTGGACCATGGCTTTTGCTGTGGGATGCTGAAGAGAAATGTGACTCCATTTTGCCTGTTCTAACAAAATGTATTGCGATAGCATCTTGTTCATGCACTGTTTCAAGTTCCCCCACTGGAATTCAGGTTTCTTTCCCTGTCCTTGGACAGTTTCTAGAAATTCCTAAATTTCAGTGAAGACAGTCACACTTTACAAGGTAATTCCGGCTTAATGTTTGCCGGCCTATATGTGCCTACATATGATTGGTTAATGCTGTTACTATGTAAATTATACTCTCTGCCTAATAAAAGGCTGAACTGTAAGACAATAAAATTTGAATGTTTCTCAGTGATACCCATGTGCGTGTCAGTCCTTTGCTGCTGAGGAATACTCTCCTGCCGTCAGTAGGGTCAAATCAAGGTAGTCCTAGAGGTCCAGAAAGAAACAAATCCTTTCAATTTGGGGGATCTCGTCCGGGATCGAGAAGGTCATCCTCGCATCCTGTTAAGAAAGACATCCACCTGTCCGGTCCGAGGGCACTGGCCACGTCTCGATCCGTAGGTTTTACATTTGTATTCGGGATACATAGTTGAAGCCTTAATATAGACTCAGGGGGTTTATAGTCAGTACTTGGAGTACTGTGTATTGCTGTAAAAAAGGCATAAGTGTCAGTGAGACTAACGTGAATAAGGCATAAGTCTCAGGGAGACTAACGTGAGTAAGGCATAAGTCTCAGGGAGATTAATCTAGCTTGGTTTGACCCATATAGATAACTTTGTAAAGTGATAAGATTATTATAGAGTGATAAGATTATTTGTTATATTGTGTGGAGATTCTGTCTGGGTGGTAAGTGTACAGACATACTCCACTGTCATTATATTGTGTCCTGTTATGGGTGGACAAGTTTCAAAACTAGATTTCCCTCACCCTAATGTAGGAGAAACATGTAAAGGATATGTTGCTAGGGTTAGCCCCACAAATTACTATCTCATAAATCCATGGATAGATAATTTGGTGGGCTGGACAGAATTCATGGAAGCCTGTAGTCCTTTTCCACGTGACGGGGACAATGGTCCTTATCACATGGATTTGGTCAAAGGGTTGTGCCTAGGGGACAAGGTCGCCTGGCCGCACTTTGAACCAGATCCTGAGTGGGATACAAAATATATGCAGAAGGGAGGGGAACAGTGGGTAGAAATAGCGCCCCATTGGTATAATAGGAGTACAAAAAAAACTAAACCACCTAACAGAATGCCTGATGAATTGAAGAAACATGATCTTGAGGCAGACCTAAGAAAAGGTAGAAAGAGTCAAGTTTTAGATAGACCTCCTCCATACCAAGTTCCTAATGTCCCCTGTAGCAATACAGACAGCTCAGTGGGTAAGAAAAGTTGAAATATACAAAAGATCTACCCTAGTTTTACAGAAGAATAATTAGCAGCTGTAGCTCATGCTAGCCTGCAGCAACAACCCACTGCACCACCCGCACTACTGATACCACAACAGCAAGTGCCACCCCCACATGATCCACCAGGGGTCGCAGCTGCAACAAGAAGCCAACCAGCTGAGTCACCCATTTCTACCTCAGTGCAGGGGGAAAATTTGGAAGCTGAGAGAGAAGATGGTCCCTCACAGAGTGTTAATTTTGCAAGTCCTCCCATCTCACAACGTTTGAGAAGTAATGTCCATGATGAGACATTCCCCTTCATGACAATAGGGGATCAGTTCATGACAGTTGCTTTCAGTCATCCCTGCAGACGCTGTTTGTTTCAGTGTGATAGATCTGAAGAATGCTTTCTTCTCTATCCCGGTTGACAAGAAGACTAGGCTCCTTTTTGCTTTTTCCTTTGAGGGTCGTCAACTCACCTGGTGCAGGATGGCCCAGGGATATACTGATTCACTTGTAGTGTACAGCATTGTCCTCCAAGCCAGTTTAAAACCATGGCATTCCCCCCAGGGTTCTGTGCTCTTGCAATACGTGGATGATCTGTTATTGTGTAGTCAGAGGAGGCCAATGTTACTGACGGTGTATCTTTGTTAAAATGGTTATCAGAATGTGGACACAAGGTGTCACGCAAGAAAATGCAATGGTGTAAAATGCAAGTAGAGTACTTGGGCTTTCTCCTCAAAAAGGGAGAAAGGAGAATCAGCACAGAAAGAGTCCAGTCTGTTGCGGGCCTGGTCACCCCGCACACCAAGAAAGAGATGCTATCTTTCCTTGGTATGATAAACTACTGCAGACAATGGATTCCTGATTGCTCCTACTATGACAATGTTCTGAGGCAAGCCACACTGAGCGAACAGCCATATTTGATTAAATGGTCAAAGGAAATGTTGAATGCATTTGATTACTTGAAATGTGCTTTAATGACAAGTCCAGGTTATGGCCTCCCTGACTACAACCTCATATTCCACGTATATGTTCGACAAAATTGTAAAACCATGGCGGGTGTGCTGACCCAGTATCACGGAGGCAAGTTGCGTCCTTGTGCATTTTTCTCAAAGGTAATGCCGGCTTCTGTCCAAGGAATGCCAGCATGTCCTAGATCTTTTTCAGCCTGTGCAATGATGGTTGAACTCGCAACTCCACTGACAATGGAACATAATACAATCCTGTACACCACACATGATGTTGTAGGACTTCTTAAAGGCATACACACACAGCACATGTCAGCCCAAAGGTTGTCTGGGTATGAGATCCTTCTCCTCAGCAACCCCTCCCTACAGATCAAGTATGCTGCACACACCTCAAGCCCAGCACCCATGCACTGCTTGGACTTAAGGGACCTGAGGACCACTTGGTAGAGATACATGATTGCATACATGCCATACAACATGAGACCTCACCCCGCTCTGATTTGTCATCCATACCAATCGAGGATGCACCTGAAGTTTTTGTAGATTGATTTTGCAGCAGACCAAATGACAATTCTTACCACGCAGGGTACTCAGTAGTCATGTTACCTGACATTGTCCTTGAAGCTAGACCAATCACTTATTAGTCTGCACAAGCTGAATTGATTGCACTCACCAGAGCATGCATATTGCACGAAAGTAAGCAAGTTACCATTTACACTGACAGCAGGTATGCTCATGGTGTGGTCTGGGACCACGGTGTTGACCACGGGAAGAGGATTTGTTGCAGCTGACGGTAAGCACATCTCACAACTTGTCACACAACTTCTGGAAGTCATCAGGTTACCCTCACAACTTGCAATTATTCATTGTAGAGCACATACTGGAGGAAAGGACCACGTTTCCCAGGGCAATGCCTTGGCAGACGCAGAAGCTAAGAAAGCGGCATTGTTGGCTCCAGCAACACTGCAAATGACAAGACTGGTACCCCCTTCACTAGAACTAACCCAGATGCTAGTGGACTTCCAGTCCTCAGCCACTGAAGATGAAATGGCTGATTGGTGTTTCCCAATTCTGCAGAAGAATCCTAAGACTGGTTTAATCTGCAAAGAGGGGAAGCCATGCATACCACAACACAGCGCTCCTCTGTTCATTGCACATTTCCATGGAGTGAGATACAACAGCATTCAAACAACATACATGCGGCTAAAACAAAACTTTTATATTATGGGTATCAAAGAGTTAGTTTCAGACTATGTAAGGGGATGCATCACATGTTTGAGGAACAATCCAAACAACAATGTCAATGTCCCACACCAACAACTTTACTACCCCACCACTCCTCTCACACATTTGCAGGTAGATTTTACACACATACCTAGGCAGAAAGGGAAACAAGAATACGTCTTGGTCATAATTGACATGTTTTTAAGATGGCCAGAGGTCTACCCTACAAAATCAGAAGATGCAAAAACAGTAGCAAGGATACTCACACAGAACATCATTCCAAGATGGTTCTGCCCACTGGTGATTGAATCTGACCAGGGTCTGGCCTTCATCTCAAGGGTAAATAATGAACTTGCTAAAATTCTGGAGATGGAATGGAAATTCCATATCCCATACCACCCACAAAGCTCAGCCATTGTGGAACACATGAACAGGACAATTAAAGATAAATTGAGAAAAGCAACAGATGGCTCATTTGAAAAATGAAAAGAAGTATTACCAATAGTGCTAGCTGAGATCAGGATGATCAGGCACAAACCACGGAATGCCCTTAATAGGAAGGATAAAAATTGTAAATCCTTGATTAGTAGAATGACAATTGCCAACGGAGGAGATTGTCATGTAGAGTTATATCCTGCAGTGTGGAGATGTCCTAAGGTAGTGTCTGAAATGAAAGTAGTCATAAACATAGAAAATCCCAACAAAGGTGATGAACAAGATTAGGTGCTGGGATGGTACTTTCACCGTATGTGGGGGGCGGAGGCTTCAATGGTCACTAGTCTGTTTAAGATAAGAGACATGTACCAATCCCCAGAATGGACATACCCTAAAAAACAAACAAACCCCATCAAACCCCGTATCTTAACTTTTAACAATATGAGAGCAATATCTGACCCAACATATGAGGAGGCTCTTGCAGCAGAAGATAGTAATTTATGGCTTGAATGGATGAAGTATAGTGCTGCCTCAGTGAATAGGAGTAACTGTTATATATGTGGGACAGCTAAACTTCACTTGGGGACAGTACCTCTCAACCTCCTACTAAATGTGGAGGAATGTTTTCCACAGCTATTTTCAAATGTAACCAGCAATTATTCCCAGTGTGAAGAATGGAAGCAAAAATACCCACTCCTCACAAAAACGCCTCGCCCTGGGGAAGGTATACATATCTATCCTGGTAACTATACTTGCCACAGAGGTGGAAACCAAGGAAGATCCCTGGGTAATTTCACTGAAGCATACTGTGCAACTTACAGTAAAACAGATACCTCCCTCACGCAGAATCAAGTATACTCGATTGGAGATGTATATTGAATATGTGGGGATGGAAAGATAAGATCTAGACTAGAGGGTTCCTGGAAAGGTGAATGTGCTCCTGCTAAAGCCATAATGAATATACACATATTTAGTGAACAAGAGATCCCTAGTGTAGGGAGAGTGACAAGGACCAAAAGATCACTCCCCATGGGTAGTTTGGACACTTATGTGTATATGAGACACAGTAGGCATCCCAAGAGGGATCCCGAATGAATTCAAGGCAAGAGATCAAGTTGCTGCTGGCTTTGAATCGATCTTTCTAATCATTACAGCTAACAAAAATGTAAATTGGATCAATTATATTTACTATAATCAACAGAGATTTATAAATTATACTAGAGACACCATGCAAGGAGTGGCAGAACAGCTACAGGCAGATTATATCATGACATTTCAGAATCGCATGGTATTAGACATGATACTGGCAGAGAAAGGAGGTGTTCGTAAGGTATTGACGGACCCCTCATCATGCTGCACCTTCATACCCAACAACACCGGCCCTAATGGTAAGGTCACACTGGCGATACAGAAACTCGAGGACTTATCCATCGAGCTCAAGAAGAACTCAGGTATTAACCACCTCCCGTCTCGCTAACGCCGAAAGGCGTGATTGCTGCGGCGCTGCCAGGTCACACTAACGCCGACCGGCATCATCTCGCGTGAGCCGAGATTTCCTGTGAACGCGCTCTCACAGGATTGCGCAGTTCACAAGTTCATCTGCAGCCTACCGGCCGCGATCATTGGCTGGCACGCTGTGGATTTTTGAAATGACCAATGATATCGGTATGTCAGACGCTATTTTGAAAATAGCGTCTGATATAACTGCTACCTGCTCCTCTGGTGGTCCCTTTTGCTTGGATCGACCACCAGAGGACACAGGCAGCTCTGTAAGTAGCACCAAATCACCACACTACACATTAGACATTACCCTGTCATTTATTAACCCTTATTTAGCACCTGATCACCCATATTAGACTCCCTGATCACCCTGATCACCCCCTTGTACACCCCCCTGTCATTGATCACCCCCCTGTAAGGGTCCCTCATCACCACCAGGTAGTTAGCTACTTGCTAGGTAGTTTAGCGCCCAGCCCACCGCACCGCAGTCACTGATTAACTCCCCCGTCGCAGCCACCGCATTCACAGGCCCGTAGAACCCTTAGGCCTCTTTCACATGGGCGTCATATTTTTGGCCCGGATAAGAGGCGGATGCGTTGCGGGAACACACGTGATTTTCCGCGCGAGTGCAAAACATTGTAATGCGTTTTGCACTCGCGTGAGAAAAATCGCGCATGTTTGGTACCCAAACCCGAACTTCTTCACAGAAGATTGGGCTTGCGATTGATGTTTTAAAGATTGTATTATTTTCCCTTATAACATGGTTATAAGGGAAAATAATAGCATTCTGAATACAGAATGCATAGTATAATAGTGCTGGAGGGGTTAAAAAAATAAAATAAAAATTAACTCACCTTTTCCTCTTGATCGCGTAGTTCCCGATCTCTTCTTTACTAGCTGTGGGCTAAATGACCTGTGGTGATGTCAGATCACATGCTCCAATCACATGGTCCATCACCGTGGTGATGGAGCATGTGATCTGACGTCACCACAGGTCCTTCAGCCCACAGCTCATCATTAAAGAAGTAAAGAAGAGACCGGGAACTACGCGATCAAGAGGAGAAGGTGAGTTAATTTTTTAAAATTTTGTAACCCCTCCAGCCCTATTATACTATGCATTCTGTATTCAGAATGCTATTATTTTCCCTTATTACCATGTTAAGATCAGGCCTATTAGCATAGGGATTGCGTGACACAGGACAGGCACACAGGGGTCTTAGGGCCCTTTCACACAGAGCTGCCACAAACCTCTCCTTTCACCTGGGACAAAGTGCATAATGTACTTCGCCACATCTCTGGGCGATTTGCGCTTTGCACATTGTCCCATGGGGAAGGAGAGGTTTGTCCTATAAAAAAGGTAAAAAATAAATAAAAAATCACCGGTAAGCAAAAAAGTTATTGTTCTGCTTCAAAAGTTAATAAAAGTTAATGTTCAGTTCAAATGTTATCTAAAGTTAATGTTAATAAATTTATTGCGTTGCGGCCTGTTTTTTTTTTTTACCTTCTAGGTGGACCAAGCGATCAAGCAGCTGCAGCACTGATGTGCATTCTGACAGAAGCATTGCGCTGCTGTCAGATTACACAAAAGTCGGTGTATGCGGCACTGCAAGACGAGATTTCTCCTCTGCAGTAAAAAAGATACGTTTGCCAAGGCTTATGAGCTGAGGGGGTGGCCGGTGTTCATATGCTTTGGCAAACATTTTTTATAAAAATAAAATAAAAATCCCAGCAATGATTTATTCATCCACATCAAATGTGAATGGATAAATTGTGTTTGCCAGGGCATATGAGCTAAGTGGGTTTGGATGTTGGGCGGAGCTCCTATGTCCTGGCAGACGCCTTTCCCCTCCTTTTTTGGCAGATTGTTTCATCCACATTGATCGATGCGAATGAAGAAATCTGTGCCGTTCATTTTTTCTTTCAGCCCAGAGGCTGAACGGAAAAAAAAAATCTCATTACCCGTATGCTCAATATAAGGAGAATAGCAGAAACTCCTAATGCTGGCCATACATGTAATGATTATGGAGACCCTCAAATGCCAGGGCAGTACAAACACCCCACAAATTACCCCATTTTGGGAAGAAGACACCCCAAGGTATTCGCTGAGGGGCATATTGAGTCCATGAAAGATTGGAATTTTTGTCCCAAGTTAGCGGAAAGGGAGACTTTGTGAGAAAAAACTAAAAAATAATCAATTTCTGCTAATTTGTGCCAGAAAAAAAAAATCTTCTATGAACTCGCCATGCCCCTCATTGAATACCTTGGGGTGTCTTCTTTCCAAAATGGGGTCACATGTGGGGTATTTATACTGCCCTGGCATTTTAGGGGCCCAAACGCGTGAGAAGAAGTCTCGGATCCAAATGTCTAAAAATGCCCTCCTAAAAGGAATTTGGGCCCCTTTGCCCACCTAGGCTGCAAAAAAGTGTCACACATGTGATATCGCTGTACTTAGGAGAAGTTGGGCAATGTGTTTTGGGGTGTCTTTTTACATATACCCATGCTGGGTGAGAGAAATATCTCTCTAAAAGACAACTTTTCCCATTTTTTTATACAAAGTTGTCATTTGACAGAGATATTTATCTCACCCAGCATGGGCATGTGTAAAAAGACACCCAAAAACACATTGCCCGACTTCTCCTGAGTACAGCAATACCACATGTGTGACACTTTTTTTGCAGCCTAGGTGGGCAAAGGGGCCCACATTCCAAAGAGCACCTTTAGGATTTCACAGGGCATTTTTTACACATTTTGATTTCAAACTACTTCTCACGCATTCGGGCCCCTAAAATGCCAGGGCAGTTTGATTACCCCAAAAGTGACCCCATTTTGGAAAGAAGACACCCCAAGGTATTCCGTGAGGGGCATGGCGAGTTTCTTTCCGTGTCCTTGGACAGTTTCTTGAAATTCCTAAATTTCAGTGAAGACAGTCATGCTTTACAAGGTCATTCCGGCTTAATGTTTACCGGCCTATATGTGCCTACATATGATTGGTTAATGCTATTACTATGTAAATTATACTCTGTGCCTAATAAAAGGCTGAACTGTAGGACAATAAAATTAGAGTGTTTCTCAGTGATACCCGTGTGCGTGTCAGTCCTTTGCTGCTGAATACTCTCCTGACGTCAGTATGGTCAAATCAAGGTAGTCCTAGAGGTCCAGAAAGAAACAAATCCTTTCAGATGCGACTAAGAAAATTTCAGGAAAGACCAACTAGAGCAGAAGAACTTTACTTGGGGTTAATCAGAGGCACTTTAAATGATGGCAGTTGTATGCTGACTCCTATTTAACATGATTGTGAATGTGATTGCTTAATTTTGAACACAGCTACATCCCCAGTTTTTTTTCTTCCCTCTACCTAAAAGATTTAAGTTTGTTTTTCAATGGTGGAAAAAGTTCTGAAATTATTTATCTTTGTCTTATTTTTTTAAATCAGAGAAACCTGACATTTTAACAGGGGTGTGTAGACTTTTTATATCCACTGTATCTTATATCCCCTGACGAAGGTACGCCGAAACGCGCGTTGGGGTGGCGCCATCCTGGCTGGTTCTCTCTTGGTCTATTACTGTGGTGAGTTCCATCTTATCATGTGCATTCCGGTTTGTCTCACATGGATTTCCATTGCGCCGTCAGGCATTGACTTATAAACTGGATGCTTTTGCCCTCTGGGGTATGGGTTTTTCTACCTTGACCTATTTCTTCTTTTTACATCTTTGGACTCACCCCCACTATTGTATTTATTGACATCTGCGGCGCTATTATGCCATTACTATGTACCAGTACCATTGTGTACCTATTCCGCTGACTGTGTCTTTCTACATTCATGACCAGAGCCTCCCATCCAGGGTGGCGCTGTTAGCCATTTGTTCCCTGTTTTCTTCTTGTCCCTGTATCATTGCATTCTGCTATATGTAACCTTGATGTGTTTTTTATGATATAAATAAATATTTATAATAATTTCTATTTCTGGCGTTTTGAGCTCCATTTCCTCTTTGTTCTTACCACTGTATCTAGTTTCACCTAAGAAAAGAGCGGGGGTCAGACCCCCACCAATCAGATACTAATGACTTATCCAGAGGATAGGTTATCAGTAAAATAAACATGGAAAACTCCTTTAAATACTTGTGCATTAAAAATTACAAAATTATTATAGCACTGATACCTTTATTGGCTAACAAAAATACATTTTGTTTGCAAGCTTTCAGAGCACAGCACTGATTATCCGATGAGGAAGCGAAATACAAAAATTGTTTGCCAGCAGCAGATCCTGCTGTGTAAACAGAGTCTGCTAGCAGCATACAACAAGCCTGTATGGAGACGAGAGATGGCATTAGGGTTCGCTCTTCCCCATACTATAGAGGGGATAGCTGAATGTAAATGCAGCAGTCACCCCGCTTCCTTCCTGACGATCGCCTGCTGATCGTCCCATCTAAAGGGACCTTTAAAGGCTATTTTTATTTTTGAATTGTACTTATTTTGACCTAAAAATCTTTTTATTAAAAATATGGAATCCTTTTTTCTGTACAGAGCTGACATGCTCTAGCAGCAGCCTGTGGATTTTTTGTCTTTTCCATCATCGGAGGAGCAGACAGACTTCTAATCTCTGCTCTCTGCTCTATAAACACTCATTATAGCTAATTTCTTATCTTACTGATAAGAATGTCGCTTAAAGGGAACCTGTCACCAGTTTTATGGTGTCCTAACTAAGAGCAACATAAATAAGTGACTGATTCTCTTAGCAAAATGCTGGGTCACTTTCTTTAATTGACCCAGTCAATCTGCCGACATCTTGAATTGAAAAGCTCCAGCTGATAATGATGAGTCATGAATATTTATGAGCTCCTGACTCTCCCCGCCTACCGGCTGCAGATTGACAGTTATTTTCCATATGAATCAGCAGCAGGTGGGCAGGGGAGTGGCTATAGCTCTGAATTAAATATACGCTGGACTCACTGACATGACGCTGGACTCAAATCAGCTAATTAGCATGCAGCATTTTTGTGTGTATATTATGAGGTGAATACATCTAAGGCATCTGTCACACCAGTAAGTGAATACATCTAAGGCACTTTTTAGTAGTTAATGGTTGTATATAATTAGTTAGATTATAATCAAATATCCACATGTGTTCCCTTTAAAGAGGTTGTCCGGTCCCAAAATCAAATTTTTTTATGTGCTCCTAATAACACCCCTCACCATCCATATACATGCCCCCAATACCTGTTTTTCATGTCTGAGCTTTCCTTCCCTCCTGGAAGACATCCAATAATCTTGGCATATCTGTTTACTTTCTCCCCTTCTTGATTTGTTGACTACATGGCTTTATTGATACACAAGCCTGGCTGCACTGCACAGAGATGAGTCACAGGCTGCCCCCCCCCCCCCCACTCTGTCTGCAGCAGCATACACCCACTACAACTCTTGTGTCTTTCTACACCCAGATATGAATCTACTTCTCACCCAGTGTCTAAATCCCATTACTGACTGCCCACAGGCTCTGCCCTCACATGGGTATCTAATCCTATCCTGTTTGATACAGCCTGCTGAGCTGTGTATCTAAACCATCACTGACTGTCTGCAGGCTCTTCCCTCACCATCTCCAGAGTGTGAAAAACAGCTTGAATCAGCAAGCGTATCCAATCACATCTGTATCTAATCCTATCCTGTATGTGTGCCTGATACACATCCTGTTGTGTGCGATACTGCCTGCTGAAGTGTATATCTAATCCCGTCTACCATAATACTGCCTGCTGAAGTGTGTATCTAATCCCATCTTCTTTGATACGAGTCCTAAAATGTGTATCTAATCCCATTTTGTATGGTCCTACCTGCTGAGCTGTGTATCTAAACCCTTAGGCCACATGCACACGACAGTTGTTTTTTGCGGCCGCAAATTGTGCGTCCGCCCCAAAAAAAGGATGCGGTTTTTTGGGAGGATCCATTTTTTTCCCACAGATCCCTTGTAATAAATGCCTATCCTTGTCCGCAAATGTAAAAAAAGTAGGACATGCACTATTAGTTTTTTTGGCTTAAGGAAAACACTGACAACGGACGTGGAACATAAACGGATGAACTATCAGCATTTTTTTGCAGACTCATTGAAATGAATGGCTCTCCATCCTATCCTCGGAGGCCTTATGCATACGACCGTATCTTTTTTGCTATCCACAATTTTGGCAGTCCCATTGAATTCTATGGATTTGAGGCCCTCATTTTGAAGACCAGAATAGGACATGTTCTGTCTTTATTTGAACTGACATACAGATGTAAAAAACATACTGATGACGTCCATGTGCTTTCCACATCCGTATGTCAGTTCTGTGAAAGATAGAACATGTCCCATTCTGGTCCACATAATGCAGATCTGAAACCCATAGAACTCAATGGGACTGCAAAAAAAAAGTGAATCCCACACGGACAGTAACCTTAGTGGATCCGCGACTTGCAGACCGCAAAACAGATACGGTTCTGTGCACAAGCCCTATCACTTATACTCAGCGCCCATAACAGTGACGTCCACAGTGCCTTCATAACAGTGACATCCACAGTGCCCCCATAACAGTGACATCCATAAGTGCCCCCATAACAGTGCCCCTAGTGCCATCCAATGCCCTCTTGTGCCATCCATTGTCCCCACTGTGCCATTCATTACCCCCCTGTGCCATCTAGTTCCCCACTGATGCCATTAATTGACCCCCTTGTGCCATCCAGTCCCCCTATTGTGTCATCCAGTGCCCCCCTTGTGCCATCCAGTTCTCCTATTGTGCCAACCATTGCCCCTATTGTGCCAACCATTGCCCATCTTTTGCCATCCAGTGCACCCTGTGCAGTGGCGACTCTAGGAACAATATATAGGGGGGGGGGGCACATAAGATACCACAGTCAAAAATGGTGGGGGGCACTAATAATTTTCACCTCTTAATCATACTACTGAAAAAAACAAAATAAGTATATATAAATAAGATTGCAACATACGAGAGTATTTCGGTATGCAGGGATACCTTTTTATTGTACTAACCCAATAAATATTTTGGTAATGGTGATGGTTTTATTGGTACTATTTTAGATTACATATGACTTTTTAATCGCTTGGTATTATAGTCATGTGATATTTTTATAGAGCAGGTTCTTACTAATGCGCCGATACCTAATATGTAAAAAAAAAAAATATTTCACTATAATAATAGCAGTTTTGAAGCAAAAATAAAATCATATTTTAGTGTCTCCACTAAAATAGCTTTTTTATTTTTTGACAGATTGTCTTAGGTAGAGTCTCATTTTTGCGGGATGAGATGGTTGTTTGATTGGAATTATTTTGGGTCCCATACACCTTTTTGATCGCTTGGTATTACACTTGTTGTGATGTAATGTGACAAAAATGGCTCTTTTTACACCGTTTTTATTTTTAGATCATGTGGTATTTTTACAGAGCAGGTACTTACGGATGCAGCAATACCTAATATGTCAACTTTTATTTATTTATATTACTTTAACACAATAAAAGCATTTTAGAAAAAATAAACATGTTTTAGTGTATCCATAGTCTGAGAGCCATATATATATATATATATATATATATATATATTTTGGGCGATTGTCTCATGTAGGGGCTCATTTTTAGCGGGATGAGGTTACGGTTTGATTGGTACCATTTTGGCGTACATACAACTTTTTTGATCACTTTTATTACCTTTTTTGGGAAGTGCGGATGCGTTGATATCAAACATATGTAGTGTATTATTATTTTTTTTACCAGTGATAAATATGCGGCTATAAGAAGAAATTCATTTTTTATTTTATTTTTTGACCCAGACCCACTTGGTTCTTGAAGATCCAGTGGGTCTGATGCCTATATAATACCTTACAGTACACTATATAGTGTACTGTAGTGTATTGTGACTTTACACTAGCCTGATCAGGCTGCTGCCTTTAGCAGAAGCCTGATCTGGCTTAGCTATACCATAACAATCTGGAAGTATGTGAAGGCCTTCGGTTGCCATGGTAACCATCGGACGCTGTCACAACAGAGCATCGGCTAATGAGGAAGGGAACCCACTTCCCTCTGTGATTCTGTCAAGTATCGGGTGGCTGCATCGGCACAGCAGTCACGATCCCCCCTGCTGCTATGAACGTCCTTTCGGATAGGACACTCGACGAGGGGCAAGCCAAGAGTTCCGTGGCAAATTGTGTCAGCTCTGGCCGCAGGTCAAGCCTGCACACCCAGTAGTCCAGGTGTTCCTTGCTTCTCAGAGCGTCCACATCGGCCGTTAACACAATGTAGTCAGACACCTGTCGGTCTAGGCGTTTCCTGAGACTGGATCCGGAGGGCGGCTGTCAATGGGTTGGATGCAAGAATGATCTCATATCCGAAGTGACCAACACATCTTCATACCGCCCACTTCTTGCATGAGCTGTAGGATGGGTACTTGCAACTGTTTCTCTGTTGGTGGAAATTCCTCTGCTAGGGCCCGCAACAGCAGAATGGTCCTTTCCCGTTATGCTTTTTATACGGGGGTCCCTCTTCAAACATTGGAGCATGAAGGTCCCCATTGGCACTAAATTGGAAGCGGTGGAGCGGCCTGATCCTGCTCATCGCCCAGGAGAATGTCATCATCGGTCTTCTCTCCCCATCCATGGACAACACCAGGGATCACAGAAAAGTTTAAAGCCTGCTCTTCTTGCTCCTTCTCCTTCTCCTCCTTTCCCAAGGTACCATTCTCCTCTGACTCCTCTTCAGGTTCCTGCTGACTTTCCTCAGATGGAGTAGCCCCCCTGGGATGCTGTGCTGCATTGCGACTTCCTCATCTTCCTGCTCCTCGACGGCTTGATCAATGACGCAACACAATGCACGCTCCAGAAAGAAGGCGTAAGGTACGATGTCACTAATGGTGCCCTGGCTGCGACTGACCAGTTTGATGATCTCATCAAATGGCCACAGACATCTGCATGCGTCACACATGAGCAGCTACTGGCGCAGTGAAAACAAAAGCAAGCTCCCCAGAACCTGTCCTGCCGCAGAGTTCGTACAGGTAGTCGTTAATGGCACGTTTTTGCTGGAGAAGCCTATCAAGCATATACAAGGTGGAGTTCCAGTGCGTCGGGTAGTCACAAATCAGACGTCTGACTGGCAAGTGGTGTTGCGGCTGAACGTCAGCAAGGCGAGCCATGGCCGTGTAAGATCTTCTAAAATCAGCAGAGATTTTCCTGGCCTGCCGCAACACGTCCTGGACCCCATTGTATTTGGCAAGGAATCCATGCATGACTAAGTTCAGGACGTATATGCCATGCACGGCACTGGTGTCATTTTACCCTGTTTCAGCGTGCTCAGCAGATTTGCACCGTTGTCGCACATCACTTTACCAACTGTCAAACTGAGCGGGGTTAGCCACTAATCGGCCTGTGACCGCAGAGCTGAAAGCAGTGCAGGATTAGTGTGTCTCTTGGCTTCCAGGCACAACAGCCACAGCACAGCATGGCAACGTCTCACCTGGCACGTCGAATAGGTTCTGAGGAGCATGGTGGGTGCAGCGGAAGAGGCGGTAGCCATGGAAAAGGAGGAGTCAGCTGAGGAGGAGACGGAGGGTGGAGTAGGAGGAGAAGAAGAGGCAGGCCTGCATGCAATCTGTGGCGGTAACACCAAATCCACACGGTTGCCACGAGTTACATGCTTGACGGCCGTCAGAAGGTTCACCCAGTGGGCAGTAAAAGTTATGTACCTTCCCTGCCCATGTTTGCTAGACCATGTGTCTGTGGTCAGATGTACCTTGGCACTGACACTGTGTGCAAGAGATATATTCACTTGCCGCTGAACGTGGCCATATAGCTCTGGGATGCCCTTCTGAGAGAAATATTTCCTTCTGGGGACCTTCCCCTGTGGTGTGCTAATGGCCACAATTTTCCTAAAGGCCTCCGAGTCCACCAATTTATATGCCAACTATAAGTAGTTGGCGGGCTAGCAGTTCCGACAAGTCAGCATTCAGCCGTTGGGCAAGAGGATTATCCGGCGTCAAGATTTTTTTACGCTTGAACATTTGGGCCACGGAAGCCTGCCTTGTGCCAGATGAACGCGACGATGGCACGGTTGAAGGTGGAATGGAGGACAAACGGGAGGAGAAGGAGAAGAGGCAGCACGTGGAGCGCCGGGCGTGTGGCTTTGTGGGTTCAGACGGTTTTTCTCCCACTGAGTTCGGTGATGGGAGGCCAGGTGCCTTCTTAAGGCTCTCATCCCTAGGTGAGTGTTGGGCTTACCGCGACTTATGCGTTGACAGCACAGGCTGCAGATGGCAACACTATTGATTTTTGACTACTAATTATATGGAAAATATATTATAGGTATATCACACTCCTGCCTCAATAATATTTTTTTGGGGGCAACTGGTATATCACACCAGTTGAAATTGTTTGTTCCAATAGAGTTTTGTCCCTCTGTATAGCTGGGGTAGCTCAGCAGAACCGCACATAACTCCTGCAAATTACAAATGCACTATATAGAAAGTATATTATAGGTATATTACACCCCTGCCTCAATCAGTTTTTTTGGGGGGCAACTGGTATATCACACCAGTTGAAATTATTTGTTCCAATAGCGTTTGTCACTCTGTATAGCTGCGGTATCTCAGCAGAATCGCACACAACTCCTGCAAATTACAAATGTACTATATGGAATTTGTATTATAGGTATATCACACCCCTGCCGCAATCAGTTTTTTTGTTGGGCAACTGGTATATCACACTAGTTGAAATTATTTGTTCCAATAGAGTTTGTCCCTCTGTATAGCTGCGGTATCTCAGCAGAACCGCACACAACTCCTGCACAATACAAATGCACTATATGGAAAGTATATCAAACCCCTGCCTCAATCAGTTTTTTTGGGGGGGCAACTGGTATATCACAACAGTTGAAATTATTTGTTCCAATAGCGTTTGTCACTCTGTATAGCTGCGGTATCTCAGCAGAATCGCACACAACTCCTGCAAATTACAAATGTACTATATGGAATTTGTATTATAGGTATATCACACCCCTGCCGCAATCAGTTTTTTTGTTGGGCAACTGGTATATCACACTAGTTGAAATTATTTGTTCCAATAGAGTTTGTCCCTCTGTATAGCTGCGGTATCTCAGCAGAACCGCACACAACTCCTGCACAATACAAATGCACTATATGGAAAGTATATCAAACCCCTGCCTCAATCAGTTTTTTTGGGGGGGGGGGGGGGGGCAACTGGTATATCACAACAGTTGCAATTAGTTAATACAATGGTGTTTGTCCCTTTGTATAGCTGCAGTATCGCAGCAGAGCCGCACACAACTGCTGCATAATACAAATGCAATATAATATACTTTCTTTTTTAGAAAGTATATTATAAGTGTATCACACCCCTCAGTAAGTCACACCTATCGATAGCACACCTATACCAGTCCTTAAAAGGACTTGTGTGGCCCTATTAGCTAGCGTTTGGTGTCTCTAATAGTCTGTCCCTGCTCCACACAGCAACCTCTCCCTACACTGGCAAAAGACTCAATGTAAATTGGTGGCCAGATCAGGTTTATTTAAGGTAGGGGGTGTGTCCATGTGCTTAAACGTCTCCACCTGATGGACGTGCCATGGGTCAAAGTTCGGCGCTATGCAAAAAAAATAAGGCGCGTGTGAATATCGCCATATGTTTGGCGAATCGCGAACGAGCAAAGTTCACCGCGAAATGACCGCCAGGCAAACCGCAAGGCCATCGTTAGCAAGGAGCGCCATATGGTTTTTGGAGGGTAGATGTTGCTGAACTGGTTTTCAGATGCCATGTCCTATTTGAAGCCCCCCTAATGCACTCTTACAGTAGAAATTCCCCAAAAGTTACTCCATTTTGGAAACTAATGGATAAGGTGCCAGCTTTATTGGTACTATTTCGGGTACATATGATTTTTAATTGCTCTATACTACGTTTTTTGTGAGGCAAGGTAACCCAAAAATTGTTGTTTTAGCACTGTTTTTATTTTTTTACAACATTCATCTGACAGGGTAGATCATGTGCTATTTTTATAGAACAGGTTGTTACAGATGCAATGATATCAAATATGTCTACTTTCTTTGTTTCAGTTTTATATAATAAAGCATTTTTGAAAAAAAAATGTTTTTGTGTCTCCATTTTCTGAACACCATATTTTTTTTTTTCTGCCGATAGTCTTGTGGAGGGGCTATTTTTTTGCAGAAAGAGTTGACATTTGTATTGGTACCTCTAGCTGATGACCCGGAGTTGCTCGGGTATTTATTTATTGAAATTTTATATTAAATAACAGTGACTTCCAGAGTGACCGCCCCTTTAACAGTGACTTTTACAGTGACTGCCACTTTAACAGTGACTTTCACAATGGCCTCCCCTTTAACAGTGACTTTCACAGTGGCCGCCTCTTTAACAGTGACTTTCACAGTGACCTCCCCTTTAACAGTGACCACACCTTTAACAGTGACCTCTATAATGACCACCCCTTTAACAGTGACTTTCACAGTGACTGCCCCTTTAACAGTGATATTTACAGTGGCCGCCCCTTTAACAGTGACTTTCACAGTGGCCAACCCTTTAACGGTGACCTCCACAGTTACTGCCCCTTTAACAGTGACCTCCATGATGACCGCCCCTTTAACAGTGACTTTCACAGTGACCGCCCCTTTAACAGTGACCACCCCTTTACCAGTGACCTCCACGGTGCCTGCCCTTTTAACAGTAAACTCCACGGTGCCCGCCTCTTTAACAGTGAACTCCACGGCGCCCGCCCCTATAACAGTGAACTCCACAGCGCCCGTCCGTTTAATAGTGGCCCTGCCCCCCATGCATGTAGCAGTGTAGTTGTGCCATCATACATCATATGACTGAATATTTCAGGACCTGCGAACTGCTAAAACCTGTGATTGTTATGGCAACCTGGAGTAGGACCTTCAAGCTTCTATTGGCTGATAAGAGACATGTGACCCTATGTATGGCAGTTAGGATTTAAAGAGTACCTGTCACCTGGATTTTGGGAATAGAGCTGAGGACATGGTCTGCTAGATCGCCGCTAGCACATCCGCAATATCCAGTCCCCATAGATCTCTGTGCTTTTATTGTGTCAAAAAATGATTTGATAGATATGAAAATTAATCTTTGATGAGTCCTGTCCCTGAGATGAGTCCAGCGTGAAGGAGCCCAACACCGCCCCACATCCTCCGAATCTCCTCCTTGCTCCCTGATGTCACGAAGCTAGAGCGCCGTAATCTCGCGATGTGTGAGCTAGAGCATGTGCAGTTCATTTTGAGGCTGATGCCAGCGCAGGGAAGTAACACTAAGCCGACACTGCGCATGCGCTAGATCACGCATTGCGAGATTACAGAGTTCTATCTTTCTGACGTTCTATAAAAAAAAATCTATTTTTAATTTATTTTTATTTTTTTACATGTGAAATCTTTTTTTATTTTTTTTATAAAACACTTTATTTTTTACACTTTGCTTCCCCCATAAGGTTATAGAAGACCAAAAGACAGACTTAAAAACCCCGACCCGGGTCCAGCTAACCCACGCCTCTGATCCAGTTAGGCCACTCCCCCTCTGACTCCACAGCTGACGAGGATTGAAAAAATGAAGGTAAAAATCAACTTCTGTCAGCTGCAAGGGTAGGAGGGAGGGTGACTTTCTCCCTGCAGCTCAAGCTCAGACTGCACAGTGCTGCTGTCTGAGAGTGAGCTGTTCAAAATGACATCCCTGTGTCCGTCCAGGCCCTGCGCCGGACAGTGAGTCTGAAAGCAGGACTAAAACCGGACCTCTGACCACTCTAGGGGCAAGCTGCTGTGGAGGTCACAGTTAAGGGGATGGTCCGCTATGGAGGTCAGTGTTAAGGAGCAGATTGATGTAGAGGCCACTGTTAAGGGGAGGGTTATTGTGGAAATCACTGTTAACGAGACGGGGTAATGTGGAGAGGAGGTTACTAATAAAGGGGCAGCCACTGTGGAGGTCACTGTTAAAGGGGAGGGCACTGTGGATGTTACTGTTAAGGGGGTAGGCCGCTGTAGAAGTCACTGTTAAAGGGGCAGTCACTGGGGAGGTCACTGTTAAGGGAGGAAGGGACTGTGGAGGCCACTATTAAAGGGGCAGCGGGGTACTCTGAGGTCACTGCTAAGGCAGCAGGATGCTGTGAGGTCACTATTAATGGAGCACAGTACTGTGGCAGTCACTGTTAAAGGGGCAGTAGCTGTGGAGGTCAGTTAAGGGGACTGTAACTTATGGTCAGTGTTAAGGGGCGGGTGCTGTAGAGGTCACTGTTAAGGGGGCAGGCCCCTGTGAAGGTCAAAGTTAAGGGGGTGGGCTGCTGTGGAGGTCCCATTTTAAGTAGACAGGGCACTGTGGGGGGGCAGTGTTAAACGGGTTGTCCACGTTATATTTATTGATGACCTATCCTCAGGATAGGTCATCAATATCAGATCGGCTGGGGTCCGACACCCGGCACCCCTGCCGATCAGCTGTTTTAAGAGAAGGCACGCACCATGCCAGTGCTGCCTCCTCTTCATTGTTTACCTGCTCGCCGCTGCATCTGTAGCGGTGAGCAGGTGTAATTACACCCACGCCGTCCCATTCATTTCAAAGGTACGGATATCTTCTATACCCATGAAATAAATTGGACGGCTTGGGTGTAATTACACCTGCTCACCGCTGCAGATGCAACGGCGAAGGTAAACAATAAAGAGGAGGCAGCGCTGGCACGGCGCACTCCTTCTTTTCAAACATCTGATCGGCGGGGGTGCCAGGTGTCGGATGACCTATCCTGAGGATAGGTCATCAATAAATATAACTTGGACAACCCCTTTAAGGGGCTGGGGGCTGTGGAGGTCACTGTTAAGGGAACTGGGTACTGTAGATGTCACTGTTACAGTGGATACTGTCGATATCTTTTAACAACTCACACAAACTTTAAAAGAAATAGATAAAATATACCTGTTCAAAGCCGAGTCCTTCTGCTAGTCTAATACATAAAGTTGAGTGAATGTATGTATGTCTGCTAAAGAAATCCGAACCGTCGCATTTACAATCATGAAATTTTGCACAGCCGCCTCCTGTGACTCGGGAAACGTCATAGACTATATTCTGAGTGGAAATTATCATCCCCCGCTTTGCAATTATTTGCAAAAAAATGGGCTTAGTAACCTAACTGCCAAACTACAGGAGCCATTGTCTGTTAGCTGTTTTGACAGTTAGCCTAGATATTCATCAGGTTCCATATAACAACCAATCACAGCTCAGCTTCTATTTTGCTACAGGTCATTAATATGAGGTCTGATTAGTTGCTATAAGCAAAGAAGGACATTCTTGGTATAAGACAGCTTATGAGTGAATTAATATGACACATGACCTTAAGTATATTCTGTGGGGTTTTATATACTGTCAATTAAAGACAACAATGCCCCGTAAGAAAAGGAATTTGATTGGACGATAGTCATCAAAGGCAAAGAGAAAAGCCGTATAAGGGGGCGGATTATTATGGAAATCACTGTTAACAAGACAGGGTACTGTGGAGGTAACAAATAAAGAGCGGGCCACTGTGGAGGTTACTGTTAAAGGGGTGGGCGCTGTGGAGGTTACTGTAAAGGGGGCGGGATACTGTGGAGGTCATTGTTAAAGGGACAGCTGCTGTGGAGACTTAACTTTTATTTCGTATTATTTAATACTTTTGGTGTAAATAACAAATTTGTTAAAATTCTCAGTGATCACTGGCCATTTGTATATCCCTTTAAATTACCCTGTCAGGACTGTCATCTGACTGGGTTTGAATACACACTTTTACTAGCAGGCTGCGCGCTTGCCTGTATTTAATGTTTATTAAGTGCAATTCATTTTATTGTGCTGTTATGGCCTAATGAAAAACTGCCATAAAATTCAGAGCCTCATATGAAAAACTGCCATAAAATATCATAACGTGGGAGTGGCTATTAGTAAGGAGATAAACCCAAGATCGACAGAATACTAAGGGATGGGTATAAGGAAATACCTCCTGAAGGGAACCTCCAGAGAGAACAAGAATGGAAGTACTATCACAGCCGGAACCTAAGTCCGTGAACATGCGCGTCAGTGACGCGTCGGGCTCAATGTATTGAGGAGGCTGATGACTAAGTCGGCGAGCATGCGCAATAGCTCAAATATCGGAGAGCAACTACATCAACTGGGCATGCGTGACAGTACCTGATGACGAGGACCAATCGGAAGGAGGTAGCCGACGTCGGACGGGCGGAGCCATGACGTAAACAGACGCCTGCCAATGACGAGGACCAATTGAAGGGAAGTAGCCGAGGTCAAGGGGTGGTAGGTATGACGAAAGCAGGCCGAACCACAGCATACATCCAATCGGCACTTGATAAAAACCTTCCACCACGCCCCCTAGTGAGGCTCCCAATAATGACGTCACAAACAAAGGTTTTATAAGCCGGTCGCAAGGAGGACACGCTTACACTCTGCCCTAACCCCTGAAGACGCCGTGATACGGCGAAACATGTCAAAAGGGGGGCAGCGTGAGGCTCTGAATTTTATGGCAGTTTTTCATTAGGCCATAACAGCACAATAAAATGAATTGCACTTAATAAACATTAAAGGGGTATTCCCATCTATGTAATCATGTCTCATTCAATTACACCCCCCCAAATAAAGTTTTTACTAAATACAACTAATTAAAAAAAAACTACTTTTCTTTTATAAATTCCAAATCCCAAATCCCTAGTTTATAAGCGCTGCCCATGGATACGGCCGCCGCTCGCCGGCCGCATTCAATGGCCGCACTTGCGCACTCCTTCCCTGGTGATCTAGCGGCGGCTGTACTGATTATAAAGAACGCGCACGTCGCCGGGCGGTTCGCGCATGCGCAGATCTATTTTCCTTTTAGCCGCGATCTGCGCATGCGCGGCCGATTAGTTTGTGGAAGGGAGAGAGGACTCAGAGAGCGGACGGCGTGGGAGAGACAGCGTGGTAAGTATATGTTATATATGAGATTGGGGGCTAATGGAGGCACTTGAGGGGGCAGACGGACTGACTTTTGGGGCGGATGGATGATGATGGGGGGCTATATGAGGCTAAATGAGGCTAATGGGGGGCTATATGAGGCTAATGGGGGCTATATGAGGCTAATGGGGGGCTATATGAGGCTGATGGGGGGCATATGAGGCTGATGGGGGCTATAGGAGGCTGATGGGGGCTATAGGAGGCTGATGGGGGCTATATGAGGCTGATGGGGGCTGTATGAGGCTGATGGGGGGCTGTATGAGGCTGATGGGGGGCTGTATGAGGCTGATGGGGGGCATATGAGGCTGATGGGGGGCATATGAGGCTGATGGGGGGCATATGAAGGCTGATGGGGGCTATATGAGGCTGATGGGGGGCATATGAGGCTGGGGGCTATATGAGGCTGATGGGGGGCATATGAGGCTGATGGGGGCTATATGAGGCTGATGGGGGCTATATGAGGCTGATGGGGGGCTATATGAGGCTGATGGGGGGCATATGAGGCTGATGGGGGGCATATGAGGCTGATGGGGGGCATATGAGGCTGATGGGGGCATATGAGGCTGATGGGGGCTATAGGAGGCTGATGGGGGCTATAGGAGGCTGATGGGGGCTATAGGAGGCTAATGGGGGCTATATGAGGCTGATGGGGGCTATATGAGGCTGATGGGGGCTGTATGAGGCTGATGGGGGGCTGTATGAGGCTGATGGGGGCTATATGAGGCTGATGGGGGCTATATGAGGCTGATGGGGGGCTGTATGAGGCTGATGGGGGGCTGTATGAGGCTGATGGGGGGCTGTATGAGGCTGATGGGGGCATATGAGGCTGATGGGGGCTATATGAGGCTGGGGGGTATATGAGGCTGATGGGGGCTATATGAGGCTGATGGGGGCTATATGAGGCTGATGGGGGGCATATGAGGCTGATGGGGGCTATATGAGGCTGATGGGGGCTATAGGAGGCTGATGGGGGCTATAGGAGGCTGATGGGGGCTATAGGAGGCTCATGGGGGCTATATGAGGCTGATGGGGGGCTGTATGAGGCTGATGGGGGGCTGTATGAGGCTGATGGGGGGCTGTATGAGGCTGATGGGGGGCATATGAGGCTGATGGGGGGCATATGAGGCTGATGGGGGCTATATGAGGCTGATGGGGGCTATATGAGGCTGGGGGCTATATGAGGCTGATGGGGGCTATATGAGGCTGATGGGGGCTATATGAGGCTGATGGGGGGCATATGAGACTGATGGGGGCATATGAGGCTGATGGGGGGCATATGAGGCTGGGGGCTATATGAGGCTGATGGGGGGCATATGAGGCTGATGGGGGCTATATGAGGCTGATGGGGGGCTATATGAGGCTGATGGGGGCATATGAGGCTGATGGGGGGCATATGAGGCTGATGGGGGCTATAGGAGGCTGATGGGGGCTATAGGAGGCTGATGGGGGCTATAGGAGGCTGATGGGGGCTGTATGAGGCTGATGGGGGGCTGTATGAGGCTGATGGGGGGCTGTATGAGGCTGATGGGGGCTGTATGAGGCTGATGGGGGCATATGAGGCTGATGGGGGGCATATGAGGCTGATGGGGGGCATATGAGGCTGATGGGGGCTATAAGAGCCTGATGGGGGCTATATGAGGCTGATGGGGGCTATGAGGCTGATGGGGGCTATATGAGGCTGATGGGGGCTATATGAGGCTGATGGGGGCATATGAGGCTGGGGGCTATATGAGGCTGATGGGGGCTATATGAGGCTGATGGGGGCTATATGAGGCTGATGGGGGCTATAGGAGGCTGATGGGGGCATATGAGGCTGATGGGGACTGTATGAGGCTGATGGGGGGGCTGTATGAGGCTGATGGGGGGCTGTATGAGGCTGATGGGGGCTATATGAGGCTGATGGGGGGCATATGAGGCTGATGGGGGCTATATGAGGCTGATGGGGGCTATATGAGGCTGATGGGGGCTATAGGAGGCTGATGGGGGCTATAGGAGGCTGATGGGGGCTATATGAGGCTGATGGGGGCTGTATGAGGCTGATGGGGGGCTGTATGAGGCTGATGGGGGGCTGTATGAGGCTGATGGGGGGCATATGAGGCTGATGGGGGGCATATGAGGCTGATGGGGGCTATATGAGGCTGATGGGGGCTATATGAGGCTGATGGGGGCTATATGAGGCTGATGGGGGCTATATAAGGCTGATGGGGGGCATATGAGGCTGATGGGGGGCATATGAGGCTGATGGGGGGCATATGAGGCTGGGGGCTATATGAGGCTGATGGGGGGCATATGAGGCTGATGGGGGCTATATGAGGCTGATGGGGGCTATATGAGGCTGATGGGGGCTATATGAGGCTGATGGGGGCTATATGAGGCTGGGGGCATATGAGGCTGGGGGCTATATGAGGCTGATGGGGGCTATATGAGGCTGATGGGGGCTATATGAGGCTGATGGGGGGCATATGAGGCTGATGGGGGGCTGTATGAGGCTGATGGGGGGCTGTATGAGGCTGATGGGGGGCTGTATGAGGCTGATGGGGGCTATATGAGGCTGATGGGGGCTATATGATGCTTATGGGGGCTATATGAGGCATATGTGGGCTGTGGCAGAGCATAATATACTGATTTTCTGCCATAGTTATAGTGGGGAAGGGAATAGACAGATGTATCAGAGCTGTATATGTGGCGGCTCAGCATCAATGATGGTGTTATAGAGAAAACGATGTAGCATGGCCGAATATGCTGCTGATCGAACACCGTGCTGGTTGAAGAGATAAATGGACAGATGTAGCAGAGCTGTATATGAAGCTTTTCAGACACAGTGCTAGTGGGGGAGTAGAATAAAGATGTAGCAGGGCTGTATAGGAAGCCATTCAGCCAAAGTGATCTTATGGGACTGGAGAAGACACATGTAGCTGAGCTGTATATGCATCTATAAAGATACATAGTGTAAGGTTTATACACAACTGGAGTACAGCTGTAATGGAAACAAATCTGCATCAGTGCTTGTGGGTGGGGATTGGTCAAGCTTTGGAGCTAATCTATAACGTGAATTTATAGGGACAAAGGAACGGCCATTATGGGATGTAATTTTAGTTACTGGGATATATGGTGGACAGAAAGGATTTATTTGAGAATGGAGAGGCCTTTATGGAATGGATGGAATATGATTCACAGGTATATATGTTGTACAACAAGGATTTTATAGGGACAAAGCAAAGGACACTTGAAAATTAAATTTTTTTTAATTTAATTTATATATATATATATATATATATATTTATTTATTTATTTATTTTTTCCAGTATACGATTCTGGAGATTCCTGCTTGCATTACAGCGTGTTATTATCTCGACTCTGGAAATCCGATTTAGTAACATCTATTCCAGGAAATAGTACGCCTGTTGACTGATTTGAACGGTAAGAGAGCATGTTTTGTTTTATTTTACATATATATATATATATATATATATATACATAAAGAGATTCAGGCAGCACTCCCTTTAGTGCAAATATAATAATGCAGGTGCACGCGGTGGTCCCTCGATATGGGACAAATTCAGTAGAGAAGGAAAGTCCGCAGCACTCCTTTAAGTAAAAAAGTGAAATTTATTCACACATGTCAGTCTGACATGTGTGAATAAATTTCACTTTTTTACTTAAAGGAGTGCTGCGGACTTTCCTTCTCTCTCTATATATATATATATATATATATATATATATATATATGATATATTTTAATACTATATTCAATATATAAATAAATATCTAACCCCATTTGTTGATTGTTGTAGTTTCGATTGGTTTGGTAGAGGCCAACAACTTGTATTTAGTTTTGGTATACGTAGATGAGGTGTTCCTCAAATTTAACAACTTTTACCACCTCTATGATTGATAAGCGGATCTATCGGTCTGCAAACCACAATTATGATCTACTATGAGAAAAAGCTAATTTCGATCACAAATTTTTTATTTTTTTATTGTTTGTGGTATTTTGAATTTGATATATTTCTAATGAAGCCTATTTTATCAACCTTTACAGATCACTAAATTTGGAATTTCCAACATGCCCTCGTGCATTATAAAGGGATGTACCCACACCTGGAAAAACAAAGATAAAAATATCATAATGCATGTGTTTCCAAAAGATCCCAGAATAGTCCGGAAATGGCTTAAGCAGGCTCCTGACCATTTTTCAAACGTGGACGAATGGCTTGAAAAAATCTTGGAAACACAAAAAAAAAATGATAATTATCGATTGTGCTCAAAGCACTTTGACTATTTTTCATATGAGGAAGGAGGATTGCGTAAAAAATTACGTCGTGATGCTGTGCCCACCATTTTCCCACCAAAAATTAGCAGCACCCTGGATTCATCGGATGCAACTACTGAGACGGAAAGTCAGACAACTTCGGAATCATTGGTTAGTTCAGAATCGCGCTCCGCTACTCCGTTAGGAGATGTTTCCGGAGAACTCATTGGAGAAACTAAAAGTTCCGATGGAACATTGCCAACAATAGCAGCTACCCCATGTGTCAAAAGAAAACAAAAAAGAAGAAGGGTATCAGAACATCCAAACACACAAGTTGTGTCACATCCGGTTGGTTCAAGTGGGAATGTCGTTCTACACGGTGAAATTAATCTCCTGGGAAGCACGATCCAACTTCACCTGCCAATTACTGCAACTGTTACAGACACCAATGTTTTACTTCCTAATTATAGCTTGCCAACCATGGTTGATCAGTCAACAAATACAGACTTATATTGGTCTAAGGATCATAAGACATTTGTCCTTGATACGAGTTATGTTTCAAAAGTCAATATTGGTATCCAGACCAAAAAAATAAGATATCGTCAACGAGGAACACAATGTTGTCTATTGAAGGACCGTGTAAAAAGAGCTAAAGGATCTTTTTCTGGCAAAAAAAATAAAAAAGGAAAAACCTGTGAAAAAACATCACTCGCAAGTGGCAAAGGACAGCTGAACAAAGATGAAGGTTCAGATAATGGCCAAATAGACCTGTTAGAAGAAGAAATTGAACCATCCAAGCATTCTGACTATGATAATATACAATTCAGTGAAGACATTGAGATGTCACAAAGTTTATTTTATTCAACACCATTGAGCGCTGCCAAACTGTGCAGCAGATTAGAAATAAACGAACTGTCACCTTTGAAGAAAACAAACATTAGAGATTGTCATACAATTCAACTTACAAGTATAAATTTATTGGAAGAAGAAAATGATGCTATAGAAGAAGAACCTGATTTATCGCCTGGGGTAATTATGGAATCTGATGAAGAGGAAGACGAAGATTTATCTACATTCCTAGAAGACTTTGAGGATGAGATAGAGCCTCTAGATCAAGTAACAATCGATGGGAACCAAATGGATATAATTGGAGGTGATATCAAAGACCCTGTTAGTGAAAATAAATTTATAGTTTTCGAAAGTTGCCTGGATAGTCTGATCAGTACGATTCCATGCCAATATAGGAAGTCATGTGGGAGTCGACTAACTCATAAGAAGATTAGACAGATCGGATCTGCGATTAACTTGGATGTGAAATGTGTCCGGGGTCACATTCAACTACTATGGACCAGCCAGCCGAGAGTAAATCGCATTTCCGCCGGCAACCTACTCTTGTCTAGTGCAATAGTGCTTAGTGGGAATCACTTCCTCAAAATAAAAATGTTTTTTGATATAATAAATATTTTTATGATATCTCGTTCAACCCATTACCGTTACCAGCCAAAATACATTTTTCCAAGCATACACGAAGAATGGCAACAAGAACGTGCAAAAATTGTCTCTGCACTAGGAAGAACACCTGTATGCTTGGCGGGTGACGGTCAATCTGACAGCCCTGGATTTTCAGCTAAATATTGTATATATACAATGATGGAGACTGACCAAGGAAAAATAGTCGACTTTAGTGTTGTACAAATAATTCCTCCGGCATCTTCAGTTAGCCTAGAAAAAAATGCTTTTAAAGAAACAATAGACCGAATTATAGAAAAAAATATAAATGTTAGAATAGTGGCAACCGATCGCCATGTTTCAATACGGAAACTAATAAAAGATGAATATCCACGGATAATCCATCAATTTGATGTTTGGCATCTGGCAAAGTCAGTTGGCCAAAAAATTCTAACTGCTTCAAAAACCCAAAATTGTTCTGCCCTCTCACCGTGGATATCATCCATAAAAAACCATCTATGGTGGTGCGCTAGAAATTGTGATGGCAACCCTACAAAATTAGTGATAAGATGGAAGTCCGTTCTAAAACATGTTTTAAATATACACGAATGGGAAACAGAAGATGAATACTCACGGTGCCATCATAACACAGAAATACAAGATAAAAAGTGGCTCCTTGATCACTCTGCCGCATATGAAAAGCTGAAAAGTATTGTTGAAAGTCAAAAACTTATAAAGGACATTGAACATCTTTGTTTTTTTGTCATACAGGAGATTTAGAGGTTTTCCACTCCTGCGTACTAAAGTACCGACCTAAACGGGTGCATTTTTATTTCGATGCCATGGTAGCTCGTACAACACTCGCTGTTTTGGAACACAATACAAATGTTGGCAGAGTACAGGCAGTTTTCCAAGAAAGGACTGATGCAGAGGGTCAGGAACAAGCTAAAAAATATAGATTTGAGTACAGTAAAGCACGCAAAGCCTGGGTGGTCAAGTTACTGTACGAACCACGGTCTCAAGAATTTTTGAAGCCAATATTCATTAGAATTATTGAACTTGCTGAGGGAAAATTTGAATCCACATGGGAATCTGCCTTGCCCAGTTTACCCCGAAACATAGCACCAGTTGAAAGGCCACCTAAAGAAGATCATGGTGCGAAGACATCTCTTTAGAAAATAAATTTTCTACAATGATACTACTAAATTTTGTTATTATATTGTTTTATTTACATTTACTTTACTAATGCATATTATGGTTATCCTTCTTGTAAATGTTGTATTAAATTTTTTCGTTTCTTGTAATTATAACATCGTTTTACATGTACATGTTGCAAATGTTAATTAGTTTTTGTTATTAAAAAAAAATTGTTCAAATATCTTGCTGAATTTTTATACAATTTTTCTAGTTGTTCAAGGTGAAACCCACTGGAATTCTGTATTATAAATTTAGTAAATAAAATAAATTGCAATACATAAAATTATTAAAACCTTTCATAGTAAAAAAAACTTTTTAAAAATTTATTTAAAATGTTATATTAAAAAATGAATATAATACAACAATTGCAATTTAATAAATAATATTTATATAAAAAAATTGGATAAATGAAAATACCAAAATATTATATTTTGTTTAGCAAAAAATACTAAATATTGTAAATCTAAATTAGCAAAAAACATGGAAACATCCGAATAGTATTGGAAACCGGTATATTGTCATTCATGGTCAGGAAAAGGCTCTCTAATTTTTTTGTTACACATGAGGGAATTGGTATCCATACATGTTTGCCTAGAAATCTATAGATCCAGGTTGTAAACTGACGATATGCTGGAACTCGTAGACAACTGTAAAAAAAAAAAAAAAATATGCATTTATCTAAATTGCAGACTATTTTCAACGTTAAAACGATATGTAGCAGAGCTAGGTATGCGCTGGTACATTCTCAGTGATTGGTGAGGTGGGGATTATCAATATATGTCATATAAAGAATGGTGGAGAGATATTACAGGTGTAGGACTGACATAACAGGGATATGTAGCAGAGCTAGGTATGCGCTGGTACATTCTCAGTGATTGGTGAGGTGGGGATTATCAATATATGGCATATAAAGAATGGTGGAGAGATATTACAGGTGTAGGACTGACATAAAATGGTTATGTAGCAGAGCTAGGTATGCGCTGGTACATTCTCAGTGATTGGTGAGGTGGGGGATTATCAATATATGTCATATAAAGAATGGTGGAGAGATATTACAGGTGTAGGACTGACATAACAAGGATATGTAGCAGAGCTAGGTATGCGCTGGTATATTCTCAGTGATTGGTGAGGTGGGGATTATCAATATATGGCATATAAAGAATGGTGGAGAGATATTACAGGTGTAGGACTGACATAAAATGGTTATGTAGCAGAGCTAGGTATGCGCTGGTACATTCTCAGTGATTGGTGAGGTGGGGATTATCAATATATGGCATATAAAGAATGGTGTAGAGATATTACAGGTGTAGGACTGACATAACAGGGATATGTAGCAGAGCTAGGTATGCGCTGGTACATTCTCAGTGATTGGTGAGGTGGGGATTATCAATATATGGCATATAAAGAATGGTGGAGAGATATTACAGGTGTAGGACTGACATAAAATGGTTATGTAGCAGAGCTAGGTATGCGCTGGTACATTCTCAGTGATTGGTGAGGTGGGGATTATCAATATATGTCATATAAAGAATGGTGGAGAGATATTACAGGTGTAGGACTGACATAACAAGGATATGTAGCAGAGCTAGGTATGCGCTGGTACATTCTCAGTGATTGGTGAGGTGGGGATTATCAATATATGTCATATAAAGAATGGTGGAGAGATATTACAGGTGTAGGACTGACATAACAAGGATATGTAGCAGAGCTAGGTATGCGCTGGTATATTCTCAGTGATTGGTGAGGTGGGGATTATCAATATATGGCATATAAAGAATGGTGGAGAGATATTACAGGTGTAGGACTGACATAAAATGGTTATGTAGCAGAGCTAGGTATGCGCTGGTACATTCTCAGTGATTGGTGAGGTGGGGATTATCAATATATGGCATATAAAGAATGGTGGAGAGATATTACAGGTGTAGGACTGACATAACAGGGATATGTAGCAGAGCTAGGTATGCGCTGGTACATTCTCAGTGATTGGTGAGGTGGGGATTATCAATATATGTCATATAAAGAATGGTGGAGAGATATTACAGGTGTAGGACTGACATAACAAGGATATGTAGCAGAGCTAGGTATGCGCTGGTACATTCTCAGTGATTGGTGAGGTGGGGATTATCAATATATGGCATATAAAGAATGGTGGAGAGATATTACAGGTGTAGGACTGACATAACAGGGATATGTAGCAGAGCTAGGTATGCGCTGGTACATTCTCAGTGATTGGTGAGGTGGGGATTATCAATATATGGCATATAAAGAATGGTGGAGAGATATTACAGGTGTAGGACTGACATAAAATGGATATGTAGCAGAGCTAGGTATGCGCTGGTACATTCTCAGTGATTGGTGAGGTGGGGATTATCAATATATGGCATATAAAGAATGGTGGAGAGATATTACAGGTGTAGGACTGACATAACAGGGTTATGTAGCAGAGCTAGGTATGCGCTGGTACATTCTTAGTGATTGGTGAGGTGGGGATTATCAATATATGGCATATAAAGAATGGTGGAGAGATAGGGTAATACACTGATATGTGGCTGAGTTGAATATGCACGTTATTACTCTAATGTAGTACAGCTCTAATGGTAACAAATCTGCATCTGTGCTGTTCAGTGATTTTTTTTTTAATAGGAGACAAAAAAACGAATCATATGGATACTAGCAGACATGCATTTGGGCTGCAGTAAATTACAGTTTCTGCTGCACAGATAGGCTTTGGAATAGATATGAAAACTTTTATGTGTAGTTAGTATTCAGGTCATCTAAATGGTAGTCAATAAAATCACTGACCATTGCTCCAGGGACTGATGTGAGTCCACAGCAGGAGAGATAAGCTTCACAGACACTTCCTGGTGCCAGCCAGACTGGTGAGTCATACTTTTCACATGAACGAGCACGTAGGAATCAGCTCTCAGTGTGATGTCATAAGGAGGCGTGGACAGGCTTCAGTCTAGCTGCCTAAGCCCGCCCAGCCTTAGAAACAGAAAAACAGGAAGTGATTTGTGAAGTAACTGCAACTCTGGCTGATTTTGCAAGATGGGAATACCCCTTTAAATACAGGCAAGCGCGCAGCCTGCTAGTAAGGCCTCATGCACACGACCGTTGTGTGCATCCGTGGCCGTTGTGCCGTTTTCCGTTTTTTTTCGCGGACCCATTGACTTTCAATGGGTCCGTGGAAAAATCGGAAAATGCACCGTTTTGCAGCCGAGGCCGTGATCCGTGTATCCTGTCCGTCAAAAAAATATGACCTGTCCTATTTTTTTGACGGACAACGGTTCACGGACCCATTCAAGTCAATGGGTCCGTGAAAGAACACGGATGCACACAAGATTGGCATCCGTGTCCGTGATCCGTGGCCGTAGGTTGCTTTCATACAGACGGATCCGAAGATCCGTCTGCATAAAAGCTTTTTCTGATCTAAGTTTTCACTCCGTGAAAACTCATTTCCACAGTATATTCTAACACAGAAGCGTTCCCATGGTGATGGGGACGCTTCTAGTTAGAATACACTGCAAACTTGGTACAAGACTGCCCCCTGCTGCCTGGCAGCACCCGATCTCTTACAGGGGGATATGATAGCACAATTAACCCCTTCAGGTGCGGCATCATATCCCCCTGTAAGAGATCAGGGCTGCCAGGCAGCAGGGGGCAGACCCCCCCCCCCTCCCCAGTTTGAATATCGTTGGTGGCATAGTGTGCCCCCACCATCGCCCCCCCTCCCTCCCTCTATTGTATTAAATCGTTGGTGGCACAGTGTGCCAACCACCATCGGCCCCCCTCCCTTCCTCTATTGTATTAAAAACCACCATCGCCCCCCCCCCCCCTCTATAGCAGTAACATTGGTGGCAGTGTGCGGTCTCAACAGTAGAAGATTCATACTTACCTGCTTCTTGCTGCTGCGATGTCTGTGTCCGGCCGGGAGCTCCTCCTACTGGTAAGTGACAGTTCTTTAGCAATGCGCCGCACAGACCTTTCACTTACCAGTAGGAGGAGCTCCCGGCCGGACACAGACGTCGCAGCAGCAAGAAGCAGGTAAGTATGAATCTTCTACTGTTGAGACCGCGCACTGCCACCAATGTTACTGCTATAGAGGGAGGGAGGGGGGGGCGATGGTGGTTGGCACACTGTGCCACCAACGATTTAATACAATAGAGGGAGGGAGGGGGGGGGCACACTGTGCCACCAACGATATTCAAACTGGGGAGGGGGGGGGGCTGCCCCCTGCTGCCTGGCAGCCCTTATCTCTTACAGGGGAATATGATAGTACAATTAACCCCTTTAGGTGCCGCACTTAAAGGGGTTAATTGTGCTATCATATCCCCCAGTAAGAGATCGGGTGCTGCCAGGCAGCAGGGGGCAGTCTTGTACAAAGTTTGTAGTGTATTCTAACCTGAAGCGTCCCCATCACCATGGGAACGCCTCTGTGTTAGAATATACTGTCGGATTTGAGGTTCACGAAGTAGCTCATATCCGACAGTATATTCTAACATAGAGGCGTTCCCATGGTGATGGGGACGCTTCAAGTTAAAATATACCATCGGATTGGAGAAAACTCCAATCCGATGGTATAAAAGAACTCCAGACTTTACATTGAAAGTCAAAGGGGACGGATCCGTTTGAAATGGCACCATATTGTGTCAACATCAAACGGATCCGTCCCCATTGACTTGCATTGTAATTCAGGACGGATCCGTTTGGCTCCGCACGGCCAGGCGGACACCAAAACGACTTTTTTTTCATGTCCGTGGATCCTCCAAAAATCAAGGAAGACCCACGGACGAAAAAACGGTCACGGATCACGGACCCACGGACCCCGTTTTTGCGGGCCGTGAAAAAAAACTGTCGTGTGCATGAGGCCTAAAAGTGTGTATTCAAACCCAGTCAGATGACAGTCCTGACAGGGTAATTTAAAGGGATATACAAATGGCCAGTGATCACTGAGAATTTTAACAAATTAGTTATTTACACCAAAAGTATTAAATAATACGAAATAAAAGTTAAGTCTTAGTTAAGTAGGTAGGTGCAGTGAAAGTGGTGTAATTTAGTCCCAAAGGACATTAGTAGTAGAAAGTGTTGATTAACACACCACATCTCTGCTCTTAAAGGGGAAGTACAGTTATTGTAGCTGCTGTGGAGGTCACTGTTAAGGAGACGGGTTATTGTGGAAATCACTGTTAAGGAGACGGGGTACTGTGGAGGTCACTGTTAAAGGGGCGGGCTGCTGTGAAGTTAAATTTAAGGGGGTGGGCTGCTGTGGAGGTCCCATTTTAAGGAGGCAGGGAACTTTGGGGGGTCCAAATAGTGATAATAGTGCTCCAAACACATTAAAATACAGTAAAATGGATATGAGATTAAGTATTATTATATCACTGTCACTGCTTTAAGCACTTGATATTTATGTATTTCTAATGATTTATAATTTTACTTATAATTATGTTGTTCACTTTGTAATCATGTTAATATGTTTATCAGTTTATGAAACACTTATGTACTCAGCTGTATTTAAAGGGATTCTGTCACCTTGTTTTCGGTTATAGAGCTGCGGACATGCACGGCTAGATCGCCGCTAGCATGTCCTTAATATACCTGTCCTATAGGGCTGTGTCCTTTTATTATGTTTAAAAAATTATTTTAGAGATATGTAAATAAGCTTTGTAAGGAGCACAAGGGGCTGCACTAACCTTCCTGGTGCCCAGCCACTCTCCCCTGTGAAGGATCCCAGCACCGCCTATGTCCTCCGAATCTCCTCCTTTCGTCACAGTTAGATTGCCGTAATCTTGAGATGTTATTTAAGTAGTATGGGCTTATCACTGTACCATTTACAAAGTGTATGTCAGATCTGTACTGACTAGACACGGTCCATCTGGTGACAACAGTGCTTGCCTTCCTCTGGGTCGGCTTGCGGGGTGTCGGGCCGAACTGGATGGACGGATGTCTTTTTCGGCCTTGTGTACTGTGTTATTATGTTACTATGTATTTTCCTGATTCACTCAGGTCACGTATTTCCCTGAAATCGCTCAGGTCTTATTTCCCACAGGTTGTTCGCATTTGCCTGAATCGGTCAGGATCCAATATATGAAACGCTCAGAGGTTTTCCCGTACCATCAGGAAACTACCAAGCCGGCGTCAAGGTTTCCAAAGTTTTTCAAGGTCCCACCCGCAGGTGGCTTGAACGATGTCTCCTACACCCTGGCGTTCATAGCCCACTGTCACCGCAAATCTCAGGCTGTCATTTAACACCATCAAGCTGTACCTAGCGGGGAGACAGCACTGCGCCATGCGGGTAGGTGGCGCGCAGCCTGTCTCCGGTGAGATGTTTGGGCGACTCTCGTCCGCGCTGGATGGATTTCCTTTTTGGCCACTCTCCTAGTTTGATTGTTAGGGCAGCCGTGTATCTCAGGTTTTGCGGGTTCCTCGGGCTAGGTGAGTTCACCAGCACCTCCCCTAAACGTTAGGGGTTGCCGGTGCGACAGTTGTCCTGGGCCCATGACCATTGTGGCCTCTGGCTCCCTTCCACGAAGGCCAATCAGCATGGACCATCCTCGGAGGTCAGGTTTTAAAACCTCCAACGATTGGTGCCCAGTCATGGTCCCCCGTCAATTGCTGGCCCCGTTGCAATGGCCTCCCCAGAGGCCCCGCTGCTTCCTTGGCGTTGGGGGCCCCTGTCATCAATCCAGTTTTGTGGCCCACATCATAACGCTGGCCTCAGGTCTCGGTCGTAACCCGCTGGCCACCACGGGACACTCGCTCTGAACTGGAGCTGCGCCCTCAGCATCGAAAACTGGGTCTCGGCGCACGGGTTAAATGCTTGGGTAGGTGGCGCTCTTCTTGCTTCACGAGATACATCCCGAACCCGCATGTTGAGATTTCCCAGGCATTTTGTAAGCTTGCTCTCTGGGTGGTTTTGAAGGCTTTTGGTCACTACTCTGCTCTCCTCGTTTATTTTTGCCCACTACTAGGCTTACCCTCGCTCCTGGCTTCCGGCACAACACAGCCAGCTAGGTCAGGGGAAGCGCTTCACCCACTCATCACAGTTAAGCCTCTCCCATAAGTGGAAGGCTGAAAAGTCAGCCTGAATTTGTGGGAGGGGCATATTACCTTCTTAAGCCCCAGCCTCCAGCTCCTCAGGGCGCTTCTGTACATAGCGCTCTCATTGATGTCTCCAACATCTTTGGCGGCCATCATTTCTGCTCAGTGTGAATTGACTTTTATCAGTGAACAGTACTGAGGCCCTCTGGTCCATTGCCCACTGTAGATGCTCCCTGGCCCATGGAAGATGATGATGCCTGTGCCTGGTGGTGTGGACAGGTACTTTTGCAGGTCACCGAGCACGCGGACCATGCTGATGTAAACAGTTTTGAATGGTCTCATGTGACACTTGGGTGCCTCTCACCTCTTTTAAATGTGCCTGGAATTATGTGGCATTCAGCAACCATTCACAATGAAGCCGTCATCAGTGTGGGATGTGGCCAAAGGACGTCCACTTCTATGCCTATCTGTGACTCTTTCAGGTCTCTCTGTATCTCTGTTGCAACCTGCTGATGACACTGTGTGACACTCTAAGCTCAGTGGCCACTTTTGTCTGAGAACATCCAGCTTGAAGCCTCACAATGGCAAGGTAATGTTGATCAATTGTTAGGTGTCGTTTTGGTCTCATGATGTCAAGATGTGAAAAGCATGATGAGGAGGACTGTTTAAATATCAATTCTAATTGAACCAGGAAATTTATTGGGCTATTCATGGATCAAACAACTGTTTAGAATTTTACCGTTAGGCTCCTTGTTAGAGAACAACTAGTTGTGCAAAAAGTACTGAAACATTGAACAGTTGGACATGTGCATTCAAAAGTTTAGAGAAGATCACATTAAGTTCACCTGTAAAGGTTAAACTCAATTTTAGGTTCATCCAGAAATTTTACCCACAAGACAAATGCTGGCAGGACAAGGGACTTCTTCCATGAGAATAACATCACTCTTTTGGCCCATCCTGCGTGTTTTCCTGATCTAAATCCAATTGAGAACCTTTGGGGATGAATGGCAAGGGAAGTTTACAAAAGTTTACAACAGTTCCAGACAGTAGAAGGCCTTCGTGTGGCTGTCTTCACCACTTGGAGAAATGTTCCCACTCACCTCATCGTTTGGGCATCAAGCATGCCCAAACGAATTTTGGAAGTGATAAACAATAACGGAGGAGTTACTCATTACTGAGTTCATGTTTGGAAGTTGGATTTCTGTTTTGGGGGGGTTTATTTTTTTGGGGGGAAGTGTGGGCCTAAACTTTTGATCAGCTGAAAAAAGGCCTGTTTCAATTTATTTGTTGTTTTCATTTAAACTAAATGCTGAAAAACTGTTTTGTCTCACTCCCATTTCTTCTTGTTGCATGTTGAAGCTCTACTTGGAACCTTGTTAAGATCCAGCCATGCTAAATATGTTTTTTTGCCATTTTTCAAGTGGTCTTAAACTTTTGATCAGGACTATATATATATATATACAGTCATGTGAAAAAATTAGGACACCCTTTGAAAGCATGTGGTTTTTTGTAACATTTTTAATAAAAGGTTATTTCATCTCCGTTTCAACAATACAGAGAGATTAAAGTAATCCGACTAAACAAAGAAAACTGAAGAAAAGTCTTTTCAAGATCTTCTGTAAATGTCATTCTACAAAAATGCCTATTCTAACTGAGGAAAAAGATAGGACACCCTTGCCCCTAATAGCGAGTGTTACCTCCTTTGGCTGAAATAACTGCAGTGAGACGGTTCTTGTAGCCATCTACCAGTCTTCGACATCGGTCTGAGGAAATTTTACCCCACTCCTCAATGCAGAACTTTTTCAGCTGTGAGATGTTTGAGGGGTTTCTTGCACGTACAGTCCTTTTCAAGTCACCCCACAGCATCTCAATGGGATTCAAATCTGGACTTTGACTTGGCCATTCCAGGACTCTCCATTTCTTCTTTTTCAGCCAATCTTTGGTTGATTTACTAGTATGTTTTGGGTCATTGTCATGTTGCATGGTCCAGTTCCGCTTCAGCTTTAATTTTCTAACTGATGGTCTCACATGTTCTTCAAGCACCTTCTGATACACAGTAGAATTCATCGTGGATTCTATGATGGTGAGCTGACCAGGTCCTGCTGCAGCAAAGCAGCCCCAAACCATGGCACTTCCACCTCCATGCTTCACAGTTGGTATGAGGTTCTTTTCTTGGAATGCTGTGTTTGGTTTACGCCAAACATGTCCTCTGCTGTTGTGTCCAAATAATTCAATTTTGGACTCATCTGTCCAAAGAACATTATTCCAGAAGTCCTGGTCTTTGTCAACTTTATCTCTGGCAAATGTCAGTCTGGCCTCGATGTTTCTCTTGGAAAGCAAAGGTTTCCTCCTTGCACACCTCCCATGCAAGTTAAACTTGTACAGTCTCTTTCTGATTGTAGAGGCATGTACTTCTACATCAACAGTAGCCAGAGCCTGCTGTAGTTCTCGAGATGACACTTTAGGGTTTTTGGAGACCTCTTTTAGCATCTTGCGGTCTGCTCTTGGGGTGAACTTGCTGGGGCGACCAGTCCTGGGCATGTTGGCAGTTGTTTTGAAAGCCCTCCACTTGTAGACTATCTTCCGGACAGTGGAATGGCTGATTTCAAAATCTTTTGAGATCTTTTTAAATCCCTTCCCAGACTCATAGGCTGCTACAATCTTTTTTCTGAAGTCCTCTGACAGCTCTTTTGCTCTCACCATGGTGCTCACTCTCACTTCAACAGTCAGGAGCACACCAAACTAAATGTCTGAGGTTTAAATAGGGCAAGCCTCATTCAACATGCAGAGTAACGATCTACTAATTATGTGCACCTGGTGTGATATACCTGTGTGAGATCTGAGCCAATTTAAGAGGGAATACATGTGAGGGTGTCCTATCTTTTTCCTCAGTTAGAATAGGCATTTTTGTAGAATGACATTTACAGAAGATCTTGAAAAGACTTTTCTTCAGTTTTCTTTGTTTAGTTGGATTACTTTAATCTCTCTGTATTGTTGAAACGGAGATGAAATAACCTTTTATTAAAAATGTTACAAAAAACCACATGCTTTCAAAGGGTGTCCTAATTTTTTCACATGACTGTATATATATATATATATATACAGTACAGACCAAAAGTTTGGACAAACCTTCTCATTCAAAGAGTTTTCTTTATTTTCATGACTAGGAAAATTGTAGATTCACACTGAAGGCATCAAAACTATGAATTAACACATGTGGAATTATATACATAACAAAAAAGTGTGAAACAACTGAAAATATGTCATATTCTAGGTTCTTCAAAGTAGCCACCTTTTGCTTTGATTACTGCTTTGCACACTCTTGGCATTCTCTTGATGAGCTTCCAGGTAGTCACCTGAAATGGTTTTCACTTCACAGGTGTGCCCTGTCAGGTTTAATAAGTGGGATTTCTTGCCTTATAAATGGGGTTGGGACCATCAGTTGCCTTGTGGAGAATTCAGGTGGATACACAGATGATAGTCCTACTGAATAGACTGTTAGAATTTGTATTATGGCAAGAAAAAAGCAGCTAAGTAAAGAAAAACGAGTGGCCATCATTACTTTAAGAAATTAAGGTCAGTCAGTCCGAAAAATTGGGAAAACTTTGAAAGTGTCTCCAAGTGCAGTCACAAAAACCATCAAGCGCTACAAAGAAACTGGCTCACATGTGGACCGCCCCAGGAAAGGAAGACCAAGAGTCACCTCTGCTGCGGAGGATAAGTTCATCCGAGTCACCAGCCTCAGAAATTGCAGGTTAACAGCAGCTCAGATTAGAGACCAGGTCAATGCCACACAGAGTTCTAGCAGCAGACACATCTCTAGAACAACTGTTAAGAAGAGACTGTGTGAATCAGGTATTCATGGTAGAATATCTGCTAGGAAACCACTGCTAAGAACAGGCAACAAGCAGAAGAGACTTGTTTGGGCTAAAGAACACAAGGAATGGACATTAGACCAGTGGAAATCTGTGCTTTGGTCTGATGAGTCCAAATTTGAGATCTTTGGTTCCAACCACCATGTCTTTGTACGAGGCAGAAAAGGTGAACGGATGGACTGTACATGCCTGGTTCCCACCGTAAAGCATGGAGGAGGAGGTGTGATGGTGTGGGGGTGCTTTGCTGGTGACACTGTTGGGTATTTATTATAAATTGAAGGCATACTGAACCAGCATGACTACCACAGCATCTTGCAGCGACATGCTATTTCATCCGGTTTGCGTTAGTTGGACCATCATTTATTTTTCAACAGGACAATGACCCCAAACACACCTCCAGGCTGTGTAAGGGCTATTTGACCATGAAGGAGAGTGATGGGGTGCTGCACCAGATGACCTGGCCTCCACAGTCACCGGACCTGAACCCAATCGAGAATATTACATATTTTAGTTGTTTCACACTTTTTTGTTATGTATATAATTTCACATGTGTTAATTCATAGTTTTGATGCCTTCAGTGTGAATCTACAATTTTCATAGTCATGAAAATAAAGAAAACTCTTTAAATGAGAAGGTGTGTCCAAACTTTTGGTCTGTACTGTATATATACAGTACAGACCAAAAGTTTGGACACACCTTCTCATTCAAAGAGTTTTCTCTAGTTTCATGACTATGAAAATTGTAGATTCACACTGAAGGCATCAAAACTATGAATTAACACATGTGGAATTATATACATAACAAAAAAGTGTGAAACAACTGAAAATATGTCATATTCTAGGTTCTTCAAAGTAGCCACCTTTTGCTTTGATTACTGCTTTGCACACTCTTGGCATTCTCTTGATGAGCTTCAAGAGGTAGTCACCTGAAATGGTCTTCCAACAGTCTTGAAGGAGTTCCCAGAGATGCTTAGCACTTGTTGGCCCTTTTGCCTTCACTCTGCGGTCCAGCTCACCCCAAACCATCTCGATTGGGTTCAGGTCCGCTGACTGTGGAGGCCAGGTCATCTGGCGCAGCACCCCATCACTCTCCTTCATAATCAAATAGCCCTTACACTGCCTGGAGGTGTGTTTGGGGTCATTGTCCTGTTGAAAAATAAATGATGGTCCAACTAAACGCAAACCAGATGGAATAGCATACCACTGCAAGATGCTGTGGTAGCCATGCTGGTTCAGTATGCCTTCAATTTTGAATAAATCCCCAACAGTGTTACCAGCAAAGCACCCCCACACCATCACACCTCCTCCTCCATGCTTCACAGTGTATATAATTTTGTTATGTATATAATTTTTGTTATGTATATAATTCCACATGTGTTAATTCATAGTTTTGATGCCTTCAATGTGAATCTACAATTTTCATAGTCATGAAAATAAAGAAAACTCTTTGAATGAGAAGGTGTGTCCAAACTTTTGGTCTGTACTGTATATATAAAAGACGTATATATGTGTGTGTGTATGCGATCACTCAAAAATGCAACCATTGATTTCAACGAAACTTGGTATACACATCTCTTGCTACCTGGAAATAAATATTGTGTGGGTCATGCTGTATGGAGTTTGTATGCTCCAACAGTTTTTGCTACATACATATTGCTTTGTAACTCAAAAACTCATTGATCAATTTATACTAAACTTGGTACACATATTACTTACTTTCTGGGAAAGAATACCGTGGAGGTAATATGCCAATAAACAATGAGTTTCTGTCTGTCTCGATGTCTGTCTGTTCTTTATGCATGACCAAACGACTGAACCAATCAGGTGTCAGGTCGTCCAGGAAGGTTTTAGACCAGGTGTCCAGGAAGGTTTTAGACCAGGTCTCAGCTCTCTAAGATGTATAGTTTCTGAGATATATAAAAAAAATAAATGACCTGCATTAGCCAATACAAGCCTGCAAGTCTTTCTCTTCATATCCCAACTGCCATACACACAGTCACATGTCCCTTATCAGCCAATAGAAGCTTGTAGAGCCTTAGTCTCTACATACACACAGTTTTACGCCAGGTTTCCATAACAACCCAGCCATTTTTCTTCACTACTGTAGGTCAGCTTTAGGCTAGGACTACACGACGACATGTGTACATAGGGTACAACTACACTGCTGTCGTGTGAATTATTATAATGATAGTCTATGGTATTGCACTGTGTCATGTGACATGTTGTGACTGCAACGTGACAGCATGTCACACGTCGCAGTGCAACACCATAGCCTATAATTATAAAAATTGTTGAGACAAGATGTCGCACGACACATGTCATCGTGTAGCCCTAGCATTAAAGGGGCAGGGCGCTGTGGAGGTCACTGTTAAAGGGGCGGGCACTGTGGATTTCACTGTTAAAGAGGCGTTCACTGTGGAGGTTACTGTTAAACGGGCAGACTGCTGTGGAGGTCACTGTTAAAGGGGCGGACACTGTGGAGGTCCCTGTTAAGGGGCAGGGACCACTATTTAAGGGACAACTGCTGTGGAGGTCACTGTTAAGGCAGCAGGGTACTGTGAGGTCACTGTTAAGGTAGCGGGGTACTGTGTAGGTAACTATTTAGGGGGCGGGTCACTGAGGAGGTCACTGTCAAGGGAGTGGGGTACTGTGAAACTCACTGTTAAAGAGGTGGGCTGCTGTGAAGGTCAAAGTTAAGTGTATGGACTACTGTGGTGGTCCCATTTTAAAGTAGCAGGGCACTGTGGAGGGTCATTGTTAATGGGTGGGGGACTGTGGAGTTCACTGTTAAAGGGGTGGGGTGCTGTAGAGGTCACTGTTATGGGGGATACTGTTGATATCTTTTAACGACACACACAAAAATTAAATCAAATAGATGAAATATACCCAATATACTAGCAGAAGGACCCTGGCTTCGCATGGGTATATTTCATCTATTTAATTTAATGTTTGTGTATGTCATTAAAATATATCGACAATATCCACTATAACAGTGACATCTACAGTACCCCACCCCTTAAAGGGAGTCTGTCCCCTTCTTATGGCCATATACAGTGTTTACATGGCTCTGCAGCACACCTATACAGGATTTTAACAGTACCTTTGTCTTTGTCTTTAGACTTGCACCAGCAGGAAAAATGAAGTTTAATTCATATGCAAATGAGCACTCGCAAGTGCCCAGTAGAGGAGTTCAGTGTGTAGGTGCCCAGGCTGCTCTGCCTTCTTTTATCTTTACTCCTCCCCAGCTTCTTCCTTTGCCCGCCCTCCAAGTCCAGACCTATCGATGAAGCAAGAGACTTGGAGGGCGGGCAAAGGCAGAGACTGGGGAGGAGTAAAGTGAAAAGAAGGCAGAGCAGCCTGGGCACCTACACACTGAACGCCGCCCCTGGGCACTTGCGAGTGTTCATTTGCATTTGAATTAAACTTCGTTTTTCCTGCTGGTGCAAGTCTAAAGAAAAGAACAAAAGTACCTTTACAATCCTGTATAGGTGTGCTACAGAGCCATGTAAGCACTGTATATGGCCATATGGAGGTGACAGACTCCCTTTAAAAAAAAAAGTGACCTCCACAGCAGCACTGTGCTGTTTGAGCATGAGCTGTAGGGATAAAGTCACCCTCCCACCGACCCCTGCAGCTGACGGAAGTTGATTTTTACCTTCATTTTTTCAATCCCCATCGGCTGTGGAGTGGGAGGGTGTGTGGCTCACTGGGACCTGGAGGTGGAGTTTTTAAGTCCATCTTTTCAGGGTGGCCTGAATGGCCACCCTAACAGCCCCCTGAACTGTCACCTCCACAGCACTCCGCTCCCTTAACAGTGTCATCCACAGCTCCCTGCCCTATTAAAGATGACCTGCAGCAGTGAAGAAAAATGGCTGGGTTGTTATAGAAACCTGGTGTAAAACTGTGTGTTTGTGGAGACCTGCGAGTTTCTATTGACTGATAAGGGACATGTGACATGTGTATGGCAGTTGGGATACTAAGAGAAAAACTTGCAGGCTTGTATTGGCTAATGCAGGTCATTTTTGGGGAATATCTCAGGAACAGTACGTGGTAGAGAGCTGAGACCCCCACAAGATTTCTTCCCGGGTAGCAAGGGATGTGTATACCAAGTTTCGTTGAAATCGATGGTTGCATTTTTGAATGATCGCGGAACATACCTACAGTTGTGCTCAAAATAATAGCAGTGTGTTTAAAAAAGTGAATAAAGCTCAAAATCTAAATAGCTTTTATTTCCATACACACAAATGCATTGGGAGCACTACACATTGTATTTTAAATCAAAACATGAAGAAAAATAAAAATATATATCGAATTTGTGTTGTTGCTCTAAAGAAATTTAAGAAAAGTGAATGTTATACTGTTCAAAAAAAATAGCAGTGTTTGTATTCTTCTTTACAAGCTCAAATATTCACTATATAAACTGAAAAATATTTGAAGATTAAGCTTTCCTTTGAATCACTTTACTAATATTTAGTTGTATAACCCCTCTTTAACCCGAACTTCTGGCACCTGTAAACAGGTATTCCAGCCCAGGATGATTGGACTACATTCCATAGTTCTTCTCTATTTCTTGGTTTTGCCTCAGCAACTGTATGAATGTCATGACTGTTGGGTCTATGGATTTCTTTTACTATACTACACCTGCTAGTAAATTATTTGCCATGTACAAATACAGGTGAAACTAAAAAAATGTGAATATCGTGCAAAGTTCATTTATTTCACTAATGCAACGTAAAAGGTGAAACTAATATATGAGATAGACTCATTACATGCAAAGTGAGATGTTTCAAGCCTTTATTTGTTATAATTTGGATGATTATGGCTTACAGCTTATGAAACCCCAAAGTCACAATTTTGAGGTACCCTTTGCTCAGGGGATATGGATTAATTAGCTGACTAGAGTGGGACACTTTGAGCCTATAATATTGAACCTTTTCAAAAAATTTAAATTTTAAGCTGCATTAATGCAATTCCTTTTCATTTGCATTACTGAAATAAATGGACTTTTGCACGATATTCTAATTTTTTGAGTTTCACCTGTATAATTTCTACCAAAAAGAGCGATTAATCAGATTAGTGATGTCTGACTGCTATTATTTTGAACACAACTGTACACACATACATATATACGTCCTTTTATATACAGTATATATATACATATATATATACATATATATATATATATATATATATATATACAGTACAGACTAAAAGTTTGGACACACCTTCTCATTCGAAGAGTTTGTAGAAAATTGTAGATTCACACTGAAGGCATCAAAACTATGAATTAACACATGTGGAATTATATATATAACAAAAAAGTGTGAAACAACTGAAAATATGTCATATTCTAGGTTCTTCAAAGTAGCCACCTTTTGCTTTGATTACTGCTTTGCACACTCTTGGCATTCTCTTGATGAGCTTCAAGAGGTAGTCACCTGAAATGGATTTCACCTCACAGGTGTGCCCTGTCATGTTTAATAAGTGGGATTTCTTGCCTTATAAATGGGGTTGGGACCATCAGTTGCATTATGGAGAAGTCAGGTGGATACACAGCTGATAGTCCTACTGAATAGACTGTTAGAATTTGTATTATGGCAAGAAAAAAGCAGCTAAGTAAAGAAAAACGAGTGGCCATCATTACTTTAAGAAATGAAGGTCAGTCAGTCCGAAAAATTGGGAAAACTTTGAAAGTGTCCCCAAGTGCAGTCACAAAAACCATCAAGCACTACAATGAAACTGGCTCACATGCGGACCGCCCCAGGAAAGGAAGACCAAGAGTCACCTCTGCTGCGGAGAATAAGTTCATCCGAGTCACCAGCCTCAGAAATCGCAGGTTAGCAGCAGCTCAGATTAGAGACCAGGTCAATGCCACACAGAGGTCTAGCAGCAGACACATCTCTAGAACAACTGTTAAGAGGAGACTGTGTGAATCAGGCCTTTATGGTAGAATATCTGCTAGGAAACCACTGCTAAGGACAGGCAACAAGCAGAAGAGACTTGTTTGGGCTAAAGAACACAAGGAATGGACATTAGACCAGTGGAAATCTGTGCTTTGGTCTGATGAGTCCAAATTTGAGATCTTTGGTTCCAACCACTGTGTCTTTGTGCGACGCAGAAAAGGTGAACGGATGGTCTCCTGGTTCCCACCGTGAAGCATGGAGGAGGAGGTGTGATGGTGTAGGGGTGCTTTGCTGGTGACACTGTTGGGGATTTATTCAAAATTGAAGGCATACTGAACCAGCATGGCTACCACAGCATCTTGCAGCGGCATGCTATTCCATCCGGTTTGCGTTTAGTTGGACCATCATTTATTTTTCAACAGGACAATGACCCCAAACACACCTCCAGGCTGTGTAAGGGCTATTTGACCATGAAGGAGAGTGATGGGGTGCTGCGCCAGATGACCTGGCCTCCACAGTCACCGGACCTGAACCCAATCGAGATGGTTTGGGGTGAGCTGGACCGCAGAGTGAAGGCAAAAGGGACAACAAGTGCTAAGCATCTCTGGGAACTCCTTCAAGACTGTTGGAAGACCATTTCAGGTGACTACCTCTTGACGCTCATCAAGAGAATGCCAAGAGTGTGCAAAGCAATAATCAAAGCAAAAGGTGGCTACTTAGAAGAACCTAGAATCACATATTTTCAGTTGTTTCACACTTTTTTGTTATGTATATAATTCCACATGTGTTAATTCATAGTTTTGATGCCTTCAGTGTTAATCTACAATTTTCATAGTCATGAAAATAAAGAAAACTCTTTGAATGAGAAGGTGTGTCCAAACTTTTGGTCTGTACTGTATGTCTATGTCTTGTGTCTTTCATGTATTCTCCAATTAGATGGGAGTCCTAGTGTAACTAGACCGTAATTATATATACTCCATGTTCAATATGCCATAAATACAATATTTCAGTTGTTAATACCCCTTTAAGTTTTGTTTTCAGCAGTTGAAATTGTCTCAGTCTGACAATATGGTCCCCAACCAAAAAAGGATGTCCAACCCTGGTTTAGACTAAATGGATTTTTGGGCACTGGAGTAAAGCAGAAAAAGGCAAAGTGGCAGCTGAAAGATGGTCCTTTTCTCTAAAAACCTGCAATAGAGTTTCATTTATTCAAAATAATAATATAATAGGTGTGCTTTAACACTTTTGCTGCTAGCAGTGATTGTAAATGTTGCACCTCTAGTAGACACTTTTTGCAGCTTTGTACAAATAAAACAAATTCTGAAAAAATAAATTATACTAACTCCCCCCATATCCATATACGGAAGTAGGCGTTTGGCACATTGTCAAAATGCCACTCAGCACTTTATCCACACAGACATCTTCATGCAACTGTGTGTCAAAATGCAATTGTTAGGACAGCTGCCCATGGCAGCCGCTGCACTGCTCTCCTCTGTGCGCACAGACCTCATCTTACTTACCATGCTGCCGCCTCCATGAGTCTACCTACACTGACCAAAAATATAAATGCAACACTTTCGGTTTTGCTCCCATTATGCATGAGCTGAACTCAAAGATCTGAAACATTTTCTACGTGCACAAAAGACCCATTACTCTAAAGTATTGTCAAGGCACATGTCTTGAAAGTACCTGTCTGTAAGGCAGTGTGTATGTCGCTATATGTTTCGGCACTAAATTGGTCTATTTTGACCCCCAGGTATGATCGCCATCTGTTCATGTTATATTATTTTATTATGTTTTTTTCTATTCTTTTTTTCTATTTTTTGTTTTTCATATAATATGTACTTTATCATATTCTGTATGGATGTACTGGTACTTATTCATCTCATTGGATTCATGGTACATATTATTTCAGTGCCATTCTATGTATGCTATATGATGTACGTGATGGTATTATTAATAAAATACTTTGAAACTAAAATATTGTTCACAAATCCGTCTAAATCTTAGTGAGCACTTTTCCTTTGCCTATATAATCCATCCCACCTCAAAGGTGTAGCATATCAAGGTGCTGATAGACAGCATGAATATTGCACAGGTGTGCCTTAGACTGCCCACAACAAAAGGTCACTCTGAAATGTGCACAGTTTTGCTTTACTGGGGGGGGGGGAGGGGGTGTGTCATAAAACCAGTCAGTATCTGGTGTGGCCACCTTTTGCCTCGCGCAGGGCAACACATCTCCATCACATAGAGTTGATTAGGTTGTTGATTGTAGCCTGTGGAATGTTGGTCCACTCCTCTTTAATAGCTGTGCGAAGTTGCAGAATATTGGTAGAAACTGGAACACGCTGTCATATATGCCGATCCAGAGCATCCCAAACAAGCTCAATGGGTGACATGTCCGGTGAGTATGCTTGCCATGCAAGAACTGGGATGTTTTCAGCTTCCAAGAATTGTGTACAAATCCTTGCAAAATGGGGCTGTGCATTATGATGCTGCAACATGAGGTGGTGGTCGTGGATGAATGGCACAACAATGGGCTTCAGGATCTCTTCACGATATATATGTGCATTCAAAATGCCATCAATAAAATGCACCTGTGTTCGTTGTCCATAACATACGCCTGCTCATACCATAACCCTGCAGCCAACATGGGCCACTCGATCCACAACGTTGACGTCAGCAAACTGCTCACCCACACGACGCCACACACGCTGTCTGCCATCTGCCCTGAACAGTGATAACTGGGACTCATCCATGAACAGAACACCTCTCCAACGTGCCAGACACCATCAAATGTTAGTATTTGCCCACTCAAGTCGGGTACGACGATGAACTGCAGTCAGGTCCAGACCCCGATGAGGACGACGAGCATGCAGATGAGCTTCCCTGAGATGGTTTCTGACAGTTTGTGCAGAAATTCTTTGGTTATGCAAACTGTTTCTGAAGCTGTCCGGGTGGCTGGTCTCAGACGATCATGGATGTGAACATGCTGGATGCAAAGGTCCCGGGCTGGTGTGGTTACACGTGGTCTGCGGTTGTGAGGCCAGTTGGAGGTACTGGCAAATTCTTTGAAACGCCTTTGGAGACAGCTTATGGTAGAGAAATGAACATTCATTGCACAGGCAACAGCTCTGGTAGACATTCTTGCAGTCAGCATGCCAATTGCACGCTCCCTCAAATGTTGCAACATCTGTGGCATTGGGCTGTATGATCAAACTGTACATTATAGAGTGGCCTTTTATTGTGGGCAGTCTAAGGCACACCTGTGCAATATTCATGCTGTCTAATCAGCACCATGATATGCCATACTTGTGAGGTGGGATGGATTATCTAGGCAAAGGAGAAGTGCTCACTAACACAGATTTAGGCCTCATGCACACGACCGTTGTGTGCATCCGTGGTCGTTGTGCCGTTTTCCTTTTTTTTTCGCGGACCCATTGACTTTCAATGGGTCCGTGGAAAAATCGGAAAATGCATCGTTTTGCAGCCGAGGCCGTGATCCGTGTATCCTGTCCGTCAAAAAAATAGGACCTGTCCTATTTTTTTGACGGACAACGGTTCACGGACCCATTCAAGTCAATGGGTCCGTGAAAGAACACGGATGCACACAAGATTGGCATCCATGTCCGTGATCCGTGGCCGTAGGTTGCTTTCATACAGACAGATCCGAAGATCCGTCTGCATAAAAGCTTTTTCAGATCTAAGTTTTCACTTCGTGAAAACTCATATCCGACAGTATATTCTAACACAGAGGCATTCCCATGGTGATGGGGACGCTTCTAGTTAGAATACACTACAAACTGTGTACAAGACTGCCCCCTGCTGCCTGGCAGCACCCGATCTCTTACAGGGGGCAGTGATCAGCACAATTAACCCCTTCAGGTGCGGCACCTGAAGGGGTTAATTGTACTATCATATCCCCCTGTAAGAGATCAGGGCTGCCAGGCAGCAGGGGGCAGACCCCCCCCTCCCCAGTTTGAATATCATTGGTGGCCAGTGCGGCCCCCCCCTCCCTCCCTCTATTGTAATAATAGCTTGGTGGCCAGTGTGCGCCCCCCATCGGGCCCCCCCTTCCTCCCTCTATTGTAATAAATCGTTGGTGGCACAGTGTGCACCCCCCATCGGGCCCCCCCTTCCTCCCTCTATTGTAATAAATCATTGGTGGCACAGTGTGTGCCCCCCATCGCCCCCCATCCCTCCCTTTATTGTAATAAATCATTGGTGGCACAGTGTGCGCCCCCCATCGGCCCCCCCTCCCTCTATAGCAGTAACAACATTGGTGGCCAGTGTGCGGCCTCCCATCCCCCCCTCCCCCCCCCCGATCATTGGTGGCAGCGGAGTTCCGATCGGAGTCCCAGTTTAATCGCTGGGGCTCCGATCGGTAACCATGGCAACCAGGACACTACTGCAGTCCTGGTTGCCATGGTTACTTAGCAATAGTACAATAGTAAAAGATTCATAGTTACCTGCTTGCTGCTGCGATGTTCGTGTCCGGCCGGGAGCTCCACCTACTGGTAAGTGACAGGTCTGTGCGGCGCAATGCTAAATGAACTGTCACTTACCAGTAGGTGGAGCTCCCGGCCGGTCACAGACATCGCAGCAGCAAGCAGGTAAGTATGAATCTTCTACTATTGTACTATTGCTAAGTAACCATGGCAACCAGGGCTGCAGTAGCTTCCTGGTTGCCATGGTTACCGATCGGAGTCCCAGTGATTAAACTGGGACTCCGATCGGAACTACGCTGCCACCAATGATCGGGGGGAAGAGATGGGAGGCCGCACACTGGCCACCAATGTTGTTACTGCTATAGAGGGAGGGGGGGGGGCAATGGGGGGCGCACACTGTGCCACCAACGATTTATTACAATAGAGGGAGGGAGGGGGGGCGATGGGGGGTGCACACTGTGCCACCCACGATTTATTACAATAGAGGGAGGGAGGGGGGGGGCGATGGGGGGCGCACACTGTGCCACCAACGATTTATTGCAATAGAGGGAGGGAGGGGGGGGCGCACTGGCCACCAATGATATTCAAACTGGGGAGGGGGGGTCTTCCCCCTGCTGCCTGGCAGCCCTGATCTCTTACAGGGGGATATGATAGTACAATTAACCCCTTCAGGTGTGGCACCTGAGGAGTTAATTGTGCTGATCACGGCCCCCTGTAAGAGATCGGGTGCTGCCAGGCAGCAGGGGGCAGTCATGTACACAGTTTGTAGTATATTCTAACCTGAAGCGTCCCCATCACCATGGGAACGTCTCTGTGTTAGAATATACTGTCGGATCTGAGTTTCACGATGTAGCTCATATCCGACAGTATATTCTAACATAGAGGCGTTCCCATGGTGATGGGGACGCTTCAAGTTAAAATATACCATCGGATTGGAGAAAACTCCAATCCGATGGTATAAAAGAACTCCAGACTTTACATTGAAAGTCAATGGGGACGGATCCGTTTGAAATGGCACCATATTGTGTCAACGTCAAACGGATCTGTCCCCATTGACTTGCATTGTAATTCAGGACGGATCCGTTTAGCTCCGCACGGCCAGGCGGACACCAAAACGACTTTTTTTTCATGTCCGTGGATCCTCCAAAAATCAAGGAAGACCCACGGACGAAAAAACGGTCACGGATCACGGACCTACGGACCCCGTTTTTGCGGACCGTGAAAATAAACTGTCGTGTGCATGAGGCCTTAGACAGATTTGTGAACAGTATTTGAGAGTAATGGGTCTTTTGTGATTCAGATCTTGGAGTTCAGCTCATGCATAATGGGAGCAAAACCGAAAGTGTTGCGTTTATATTTCTGGTCAGTGTAATACTCCAGCCTCTCTTCCCCTAAGGTTCAACTCTCAAGTATATGCATCAACAAGGGTTTGTGGTCTCAAAAACACTGAAAAAGAGTCCATGCAATATGTGGAAGTCATCAGTGCACCGCAAAAATGTCTCAAAATTAAGGGGTTTGTCTGACTTCAGCAAGAGGCATTTATTTTATGTAGAAAAAGTTTAGTCAAGGCACATACTAATGTATTATAATTTTTGCAGTTTTCTACAAATAAGACAGATTCTGGGGGGAAAAAAAATAAAAACCACACTAACTCCCCATACCCATATATTTCCTGAAAGTAGGTGATTGGCACATTGTCAAAATGCCACTCAGCACTTTATGCACACAGACCTCTTCATGCAACTTTATGTCAAAATGCAATTTTTAGGACAGCTGCTCATGGCAGCCTCTGCACTGCTCTCCTCTGTGAGCACCATGCTGCTGCCTCCATGCCTCTGCCTAATACTCCAGCCTTTAGGGTGCACACGCAATCACCTCTGGCCAGTATGGCCAGTATGCTTCCAAATCCTACCTTACCCAATGGCTAGGGATCTCTGGGTATTTAAGGCACACTGTCCATGCAGAAGGTGCCTGAGCTTTAAGGTTGCTGGTGACCAGAAAAAGTTTTGAAGTCTAGTGCTTATTTGACTGTCTTGCCTGCGTTTTTCCCTGCCTGTGCTCCAGCTCTGCCTTTGTGATCCTGCATTTCAAGTTTCAGCTCTGTTTGGGTTTAAGGTAACTTTGTCCTTCTGCCTTGTTCCTATTCTTGTCAAGTATTCCACCTGCTTGTGTCTTCAATTCCACCCAGCCTGCCAGTTGGTCCTGTGTCTTTAATCATCTATACTACCAGTGTGCAGTCCGGATGTAGTAACCTGCATCTAATCCTTAGGGACTGTTCAGACTGCTCCTGTGATTTGTCTGTATATTTGGTGTGTTTTCTGTATCCTGAGCTTGCGGTGCTTGTGTAAGAATGTTTATACTGCTCTAAAAAACTGTTTATTAAAAAAAAAATAAAGATCTATAATAGAGGAGATCCAAACTTATTTCCACAAATAAAACAATAGCTAACAAGAGCTCATTATCTGCACTAAGTTCAAAACAAAAGGAAGTGCAATAAAAACAAAACAAATATAAGACAATATAAAATTGGTGACAATTAAAGAATAGCTATCACTGATATGCAATCAAGAAGACAAAATAACCTATAGGATATAGATATAATTGAACTGGCATCTTAGTAATAACAGAAAACAAAAGAAAACTCAAAATTTTAAAACCCTAGATTATAACCCAAATAAAATTAGGCATTCAACATCTAATGTAATATATTTCAATTAGACGATCTGACTAGAACCACAATCAGTTCTTTGGAGATCATACAATTGTAGATATATAAATTGCATAGATTTATCTCCCTAGATAGAAAAGGCATAATTAATACTGCAGGTACAATTATCTCAAATCAATCTAGATCCCACAAAAAAAGGTATATTTGAATAAATTTACATATATGTGTATATGGCTAATCAGTTGCCTAATATAAAGATAAAAATGTATGCTATACCAGCTATTCAGGATTAATATGTCTGGAAGAAATCAGCGCCAAGGTTCAGCAATAAAGTAATATCAGGTTCTATTTTTCCTCTGCTCTCTCCTCTCTCTTGTGTGACATATGTCCTGGGTTTTGTAATGGCTTTCTTTTCTCTTCCTGGATTGATCTGATGGCTCCTGCTAACTTTTATCCTCATCTGGAAAGTGAGCTTGGTTTATTATTTCACGTGACTAATGAGATCATAGAGCATCAACTTGCCACTGCTCTCATACTCACCATCACCACAAGGGGACACTAGTGTTCTATGTAAGAAGCCTGTGTAATGACCCTTAATTTTTCTATAATCTTTCAATTTTGTAAAAGATAACCTCTGGCCTAAATCTAGGACCAGCTTATAAATATAGATAAGAATGACATTTAAGAATACTACTGTCAGACATCTAGTCTACTTAAAAAATATACAAGTTTTAAACAAACTCTACCTAAATACTTAAGTTTCTTATCTACACATTCTTTAGCCCTAAGGTAATTAGCTCCAAATGTCTTCACACATTCAGAGACTATACTGGAAACCTTACCTAATTCTCTCCCCTAAAGAATATATTTTGATTACAAGATTATACTTGACTTCAGTTTCTTAAAACATAATCATCTATGTAGTATCATAATCATCTATGTAGTATCATAATACAATCACTTGGTAACAATTATAATGCTACAATAAATATAAAAGTTATCCCCTTCTATTTATTGGAAGTAAAAAAAAAAATACCTTAGCACATTCAGTCCATTGTTCTGCAATGGTCTGCATTTTTATAGTATGTCTGGCCTTCCCCCTCGATTTACGACCTGGGAAATGTTTATGCAAAAATTCCTAACTGCTTACAATCGTTGAAAAATTCAACTCACTTTGACCCCTTAGAAACCAGACCATATGGTTACCATAATGTCCATATAAGAATCTGCAATGTGATCTGTATAGGCCTTCACAATATGGATTCCTTTCCGTTCAATAGTTCTGACACTTGCACCAGAGTCCCTGACCTCAGTGGTTTAGCTACCAACTGTGCCAGGTCTGGTTGCTACCATGCAGCAAAGTCAGATCCCTGTACAGGGGTTAAAGAGTGAATACCGGGGAGTGTTGGATTAGCACCCTTAGGGTTAGCCCGAAGTCAAACTGTTTAGTTGGCACAATGGGTCCACACTCACTGATCCAGTGAGTAATATTCCAAAAAATTGCATAAAAGTTTGTATCAGTGGGTAAAAGCATGAGACACACAGAATGGTATATGTACCCCATGTCTTAAACTAAGTGCTAAAAAAGTATATAGGCTTATATTTGCACATTTATACACATATTTTCATCATATTTTAAATCACTTGAACTGGGAAAACCAAAAATCGGTTTCATGTTGGAAATTTTGAAAAATTAATACAACTGATATATTTCGTGAAAGCAGACAGACAACCTGATGATAGCTGCTGCCTTGAAAAGACTGTTGCGAACCATGTCCACCATCATGTAAGTTTGTGACAAACTTGAATTCTTAAACAAAATGTATCAAAACAAACACTGGCACCTACATGTAAATCTCATAGCCAAGCAGAGGTTTACATAGAAAAACAATGTAAATGTAAGATATTAAGGTGTGCAAATTTCATATGTTTGTGGTCTCAAAAACACTGAAACGATCTCATTAGTCATTGCTCGTTTCCATGGTTACAACTACATTGCAATCCAGCAGCAATGACCGTGCTTGCAAACTATAGAAAAAAAGTGCCGGTCTCTTTGGTGTCTGGGACCATGACCTTAGCTGGTGATTTTTCCTAAAGTGTGCAAGCATGGCCATCATTGCTGGATGCAAGTCGCTTCAATATATATATTTTTATTTTTATTAATTATTCTGGTAGAGGGTCTGCACAGTAAAATATACATTTTTCAAGATGACACTAAACTGTGTAAAGTAATTGACACTATTAACACGGAAGATGACAATATACTGTTACTCCGCAAGAACGAAGCCCCCGCAGAAACGAGAACCTGTGTCTGTACTGTGCCAGTACCGAGCACTTCCTTAGAGATTGTCCTCTCTGTCCACCGCGTTCGGGAAACGCTCGCACCTAGTAAACGTGGGAGAGGCGTTGCTAGGTGTGGATTCTTCCTCTCCACGTCTCATCATACCCGTGCAGTTGATCATCTCTTCCAAGTCCTCTTTCTCCGCAGCCGCCTTCTTGGATTCCGGTTCAGCTGGCAACTTCATTCACGCCTCCTTGGTTGACAAGTACCGTATTCCAGTAATCCGTCTACCCAAGCCGTTTTTCATCTCTACTGTTAACGGTGAGAGACTCTCTGCCACCGTGCAGTTCCGTACCCAGCTTCTGCAGATGGACATCGGAATATTTCATACCGAGACTATAGAGTTATTTGTCCTTCCCTTCTGTTCCCCCGAACTCCTTCTGGGTCTGCCGTGGCTTCAACGTCATAGTCCTGTCCTGAATTGGCCCACCGGTGAGATCCTGCATTGGGGTTCCTCCTGTTCAGACCGCTGTCTCAAGCCTGCTCTGGTCAAACAGAACCCGCAAGTTTCTCCACCTTCTGGGCTGCCCAAGCCATACCATTCCTTGGCGGATGTCTTCTGCAAGAAACAAGCTGAGGTCCTTCCTCCTCACCGATCCTATGATTGCCCGATCGACCTGATACCCGGTTCTACTCCACCTCGGGGCAGAATTTATCCTCTCTCACCTCCTGAGACTCTTGCCATGTCTGACTACATACGTGAGAATCCACAGAGAGGTTTCATAAGAAAATCTTCTTCTCCTGCTGGGGCCGGTTTTTTCTTTGTGACAAAAAAAGACGGCTCCCTCCACCCCTGCATTGACTACAGAGGTCTTAATAAAATTACCATCAAGAACCGTTACCCTCTGCCTCTAATCTCTGAGCTATTTGATCGTCTCCGAGAGGCTAAGATCTTCACTAAATTGGACCTTCGAGGGGCCTATAATCTGATCCGTATCCGTGAGGGAGACGAATGGAAGACCGCCTTTAACACAAGGGACAGCCATTTTGAGTATTTGGTGATGCCCTTCGGCCTCTGCAACGCACCTGCTGTCTTCCAGGAATTCGTCAATGATATTTTCAGGGACTTACTTTACACCTGCGTGGTCGTATACCTGGATGATATCCTCATCTTTTCCTCCAATTTGGATCAACACAGGGTCCATGTGCAACAAGTTCTTACTCGTCTTAGGAGAAATCGCCTGTATGCTAAACTTGAAAAATGTCTTTTTAAACGGACCTCCCTGCCTTTCCTGGGATACATTATCTCAGCCCAAAGACTTCAAATGGACCCAGCCAAGCTCTCGGCGGTTCTGGATTGGCCACGCCCCTCTGGTCTCTGAGCCATACAAAGATTTCTGGGCTTTGCGAATTACTACAGGCAATTCATCCCTCACTATTCCACTCTGGTAGCTCCTATCGTGGCCCTCACAAGAAAAGGAGCTAACCCCAAATCCTGGCCTTCCCAAGCCGAGGAAGCCTTCCAGTCCCTGAAATCCGCCTTTGCCTCTGCACCCGTTCGCTCTAGACCAGATTCCACCAAGCCTTTCTCTCTTGAAGTGGATGCCTCCTCGGTGGGAGCCGCAGCTGTTCTCACCCAGAAGTCTTCCTGGGGCAAGACTTCTACTTGTGGCTTCTTTTCAAAAACATTCTCTTCCGCAGAGAGAAATGACTCCATTGGGGACAGGGAACTGCTGGCTATTAAATTGGCACTGGAGGAATGGAGACATTTACTCGAGGGCGCCACACATCCTGTGTACATCTTCACGGACCACAAGAACCTGGCTTATCTCCAGTCTGCTCAGAGATTAAATCCTCGTCAGGCTCGTTGGTCTCTGTTCTTCGCCCGCTTTAATTTTGAGATCCATTTCCGTCCGGCTTGTAAGAACATTAGGGCAGATGCTCTGTCTCGCTCCTCTGATGTGGTGGGCGACGAGTTAACACCTCAATATATTATCCCTCCAGAACGCCTTATTACAGTCGCTCCCGTGGACCTGCGCCTTCTTCCTCCTGGCAAACCCTACGTACCTCCACGTCAGCGGCTGCGAATTCTCAAGTGGGGCCACGCCTCCCCTTTTGCCGGTCATCCAGGGGTGCAAAAGTCTCTCCAACTAATCTCCCAAAGGTACTGGTGGTCTTCTCTGGAGAAAGATGTCTCGGACTTCGTCCAGGCCTGTATGATTTGCGCCTGGGATAAATCGCTTTATTACAGTCGCTCCCGTGGACCTGCGCCTTCTTCCTCCTGGCAAATCCTACGTACCTCCACGTCAGCGGCGGCGAATTCTCAAGTGGGGCCACGCCTCCCCTTTTGCCGGTCATCCAGGGGTGCAAAAGTCTCTCCAACTAATCTCCCAAAGGTACTGGTGGTCTTCTCTGGAGAAAGATGTCTCGGACTTTGTCCAGGCCTGTATGATTTGCGCCCGGGATAAATCGCCTCGCCAGAAACCAGCGGGTCTCCTCTTGCCTCTACCTGTTCCTGAAGTTCCCTGGTGTCACATCGCCATGGACTTTATTACAGATCTTCCCTCCTCCCATGGCAAGTCCGTTATTTGGGTCGTGGTGGATCGCTTCTCCAAGATGGCTCACTTTGTACCCCTGCCCGGTCTACCCTCTGCACCCATGTTGGCCAACACATCTTCCGTCTCCATGGCCTTCCCAAACATATTGTCTCGGATAGTGGGGTACAATTTGTCTCCAAATTCTGGAGGGCTCTATGTGCTCAGCTTGGGATCAAATTGGACTTTTCTTCTTCGTACCATCCTCAGTCTAACGGCCAAGTAGAACGGGTGAACCAAATTTTGGGTGACTATCTGCGTCACTTTGTATCCTCACGCCATGACGACTGGGCTGATCTACTTCCCTGGGCGGAGTTCTCCTACAACTACAAACAATCCTCTGCCTCTAACAAGTCTCCTTTCTTTGTAGTTTTTGGCCGTCATCCTCTTCCACCTCTGCCGCAGTCTCCCACTCCTTCTTCTGTACCTGCCGTTGACAGTCTTGTACAGGATTTTTCCTCCATCTGGCGAGAAACCCACGCTGCTCTCCTCAAGGCTTCCACCAGTATGAAGGTTCAAGCTGACAAGAGACGCAGATCTCCTCCGGAATTTCGCCCGGGTGACAAGGTGTGGCTCTCCTCTAGGTACATCCGATTTAGGGTCCCAAGTTACAAGTTGGGCCCTCGTTTCTTGGGACCCTATAAAATCAAGAGTCGTATCAATCAAGTTTCTTATCAGCTCCATCTTCCTCCCTCCCTCCGAATCCATAACTCCTTCCATGTCTCCCTTCTTAAACCTGCTGTCTTTAACCGTTTTTCTCCCAAGCTTGTTTCTCCCACCCCTGTCGCTGGTACCTCCGATATATTCTCTGTCCAGGAGATCTTGGCGACCAAGATCTCCCAGGGGAAAAGATTTTTTTTGGTCGACTGGGAGGGCTGCAGTCCTGAGGAGAGGTCATGGGAGCCGGAGGAGAACATCCTGGACCACAGTCTCATCCACAAGTTCTTCGGTACCAAAAAGGGAGGGAGACCAAAGGGGGGGGGGGGTACTGTTACGCTGAGCGCTCCGGGTCCCCTGCTGGCCTCGGAGCGCTCACAGCCTATGCCCCCAGGCAGCACTCCAGTGTCTCGGCGTGTGCGTCCTCGCTCTCTAGGGCGCGCGCGCGCCGGGACTCTTAGAGTCAAAGGGCCAGTGCACCAGTGATTGGTGCCTGGTCCAAAGGGGTTATTAAGGGTTAAGGTTTGTGAGAGACAGTGCTGACTTAATTAGGCTGCACCTGTGAACTGCCCATTTATACCTTCTCCTCCCACAGCTTCCTGCCGGATCTTTGTGCCTTGTGCCTCAGAGAAAGCGTTCCACTGTGTTAGTTTGCCTTGCCTGTTGCCGAACCCATTGCTACCGTCTACTCGCCTTTGAACCTTGCCGCCTGCCCTGACCTCTGCTACGTCCGACTACGCTCTTGCCTTCTCCCTGTGTACCACGCCTTATCAGCTGCCAGAGAGGTCGAGTTGTTACTAGGGGACACGACCTGGTAGTTACCGCCGCAGCAAATCCATCCCACCTTGCGGCGGGCTCTGGTGAAGACCAGTAACTGCTTAGAACCGGTCCTTTAGTACAACCCGCGCCATCGCCTCTCTGGTCCAGAGGATCCACTACCTGTTCTGCCGGTACGTGACACATGCTAAATAGTAAAACACTGGGTAACACTGACATGGAAAAGGACTTTGACATTTTTGTGGACAACAAACTTAACTGTAGAAACCATTGCCAATAAGATGGGTTGCATCAGAAGGGGCATAGATGCACGTGCTAAAGGGATAATTTATTAAGACCGGTGTTTAAGGCCTATACAAACATCGGGACATCCAGCACCAGTCTAAATGTAAGACAGCTTCCTAGCTGTCTTACATTTAGACCATTTTCTACACCTAAAATAGACTTAGAAAGTGATTAATGAGATGGGCCTGCCAAGCCCATTTTTTTTTACCTGACATGAGTGGGGAAAAGTGGCAAATTGTGACTCAAATAACCTTTGTGCCACAATCTGTGCTAGAAATATGCCTAATATAGACGTATTTCTCAATAATAAATAACCCCATAGTCCTGCCACTTTACAAATCACTAGTCAGACCACACAGAGTACTGTGTACAGTTCTGAGCTTGTTTGAACAAGGCAGACATAGCAGAGCTGGAGAGGGTCCAGAAAAGGGCAACTAAAGTAATAACTTGAATGGGGCAACTACAATACCCTGAAAGATTATCAACATTAGGGTTATTCACTTTAGAAAAAAGACAACTGAGGGAAGATGTAATTACTATGTATAAATATATCAGGGGTCGGTACAGAGATCTCTCCCATCATCTATTTATCCCAAGGGCTGTGATTGTGTCTGGAGTAAAGAAGGTTTGTACACAAACATAGAAGAGGATTCTTTACGGTAAGAGCAGTGAGACTATGGAACTCTCTGCCTGAGGAGGTGGTGATGGTGAGTACAATAAAGGAATTCAAGAGGGGCCTGGATGTATTTCTGGAGCGTAATAATATTACAGGCTATAGCTACTAGAGAGGGGTCGTTGATCCAGGGAGTTATTCTGATTGCCTGATTGGAGTCGGGAAGGAATTTTTTATTCCCCTAAAGTGAGGAAAATTGGCTTCTACCTCACAGTTTTTTTTTTTGCCTTCCTCTGTATCAACCTGCAGGATGACAGGCCAAACTGGATGGACAAATGTCTTTTTTCGGCCTTATGTACTATGTTACTAGCTGGTGGTTGATGCGCCAAATTTATGTAAAGGTGCAAGCCTCTACATAAATTTGGTGTATTCACTGCCTGCCTAGATTTTATGCCAGCTCCCTCACTGGCCTAGATTTAGACCATTTTCTACACCTAAAACAGGCATAGAAAATGATAAATGAGCCAGGCCTGATGCCCGAACCCCCCCCCCCCCCCCCCATGCCACATCTCCTTTTTTAAACCTGGCGTGAGCAGGGAAAAGTTCCAGACTGTAGTGCAAATAACTTTTCTGCTGCAATCTGTATATATGTATATCTGTTTGCAAATGATCCCCCCAATGTGCATAATTAATGGGATTCATCACTGTTTTATTTTTCTACAGTGGACCTATCCTGTTGTATGGTGGCGTTCTACTATGAACATGGCACATACCTGGATGATACTATTTAAGGACTAGACTACACACATAGGGCCCAGGAGGGGGGTGTAGGATGTTTTTGTATTTTTGTTTGCTTTGTTTTGTATGACCAAAAATGTAACCAAATATATCTGAATACAAATTATTATTATTTTTTATCAGGACTAGTGTGAATATGAACTGCCAGATTATGCTCCTGCAAGTGCTCAGGAGACGGTTCATCACCATTAATTGCTCTCTACACTGAGCTGGTGCTTAGCTCCTTCCCTCTGCACTGAGTGACAGCTGTAGTAGTCTACTGGTCTGTTACAGCTAGAAGCAGAGGAGAGGGGTTCTAGAGCAACAGACTCCTTTTAAATGTGTTTGGATCTGGCCAACTTTACTTCTAAAAGCTATTTTATTATATGAGCCACATTGGTATAATTCACCACAATGACATTTTGCTTTCCTACCATAGTTCGTGAGTTCCTATGACCCTTGTACACAAGTTTGGAAGGAGGCTGTCGAATGTTTTGCATGTCTATTTCTTCCAACTCCTTTCGCTCTTTTCTTCTTCTAAATAGCTCTTGAATACGAGCTGCAGCAGATCTCCTAAATGCAATTTAAAATATTATACATAATATGAAAATATCTTTACAGCCTGAAGAAGAATTTATAAGGTGCATAAAAAATATTCATAATTGTTTTTAAAAAACACACTTTAAAGTAATGTGCATAATAGCATAAAAATGTTTTTATTTTTCCCTTCCCACTTTTAAAGAGCCATAACTATTTACATTACCATATTCTGACACCCATAACTTTTTTTTATTTTCTATTGAAAGAGCTGAGGGCTCATTTCTTTGCAAGGTCTAAGTTTTAGTGATGCCACTAAATTTGGCATATACAGTACAGTAGGTACATCGGGTGTCTGGGAAGGTTTTCGTAAAAGTCTCAGCTCTCTAGGACGTACAGTTTTTGAGATATTCCCAAAAAATGCAAATATGGTGCCATCACATGACTCATATTAGCCAATAGAAGTTCACAGGTCCTTTACTCATATCTTCATTGACATACATACAGTTTTACTCCAGGTTTCCATAACAACACAATTTTTCTTCACTGTTGTAGGTCACTGTTAAGGTGGTGGGGCGCTGTGGTGGTCACTGTTAAGGGGGGGGGGGGGTCGCTGTAGAGGTCACTGTTATGGAGAGGGGGGCTGTGGAGGTCACTTTTAAGAGAGCAAGTCACTGTGAAAGTTACTGTTATGGGGGACAGTTAAAAATAAAATAAATAGTGTGTAACTTCCTGGGTATATAGGGCTGCTAGCAATTTTCGCATTATATAAAAAAAAATAGAGGGTATGGATTAGCCTTCTGGGCACCCTTGGAACAAATCCAATAAAAACACAACACGTCATACTCGGACAGCGCTCAGTACTTTTTCTAGTAATATAATATTTTGAAATGGGTTCTCCGAGCTTTTAATATTGATGACCTATCCTCAGGATAGACTTAGTAGCAGCGAGCATGAAGAGAGACAGGAAACAGGTGCACAATGCGAGTGCTGTCTCCTCATACAGTTGATTGGTGGTGGTGTTGGACCACCGATCCTGAGGATAGGACAGCAATATTAAAAGTCTAGTTCAGGCCTTAAGGATTTGTTTTTGTTTTTCCATTTTTTCTTTTCTCCATTTCAAAAGCCATAATTCTTCTATTTCCCTGTCTACATAGGCATATGAGGGCTTGTTTTTTTACAGGATGAGTTATATTTTTTAATCCCATGATTTTCAGTTACATCTAATATATTGCGTAATTTTTTTTTTTAATCGCAGTATGAAAAATGCTACCAGATTTTTATTAGTTTTTACTGAGCAGTAAAATAACTACGGTATATTGTGAGGATCAGTACAATTACACCAATACCAAATGTACTGAATGTACTGTATATAATTTTTTTTATGTTTTATGAGTCAAAACTGTTCCTTAATTATTTTTTTGTGTCACTACATTTAACCCCTTAGTGACCACGCAAATTTTTTGTAAAATCACATTCCAAAACCTATAACGTTTTTGTTTTTTTCATCAATGTACTTGTATGAGGTCTTATTTTTTGCAGGATAAGTTATAGTTTTTAATGCACCATTTTGGGTACATGTAATGATTGATTAAAACCAGCTGTTTAGCTAAAATAAAGGCGTATTAGTGGTCACTAAGGGGTTGTGATATTTTTATTTTTCCGTTACCGATGCTGTAGGAGAGATTATCATTAGTGTCATATTGGGGAACATAAGACATTTTGATCACTTTTTATTTAGTTTTTTTTTTGGGAGGTGGAATGAACAAAATTAGCAATTTTGCCACTGTTTTATGCTGTTCACCCTAAAGGATAAAAAAGTAAGGCCGAATGCACACGGCTGTGTTTCACGGCCGTGAGCGGTCCGTGGTAACACGGGCTGGATTCCTGCTGAGAGCAGGATCGCACAACGTCATTGGTTGCTATGGCACCGGCCTAATTCTGTAAGTCATTAACCCCTTAAGGACTCGGCTCTATTTCACCTTCTGGACTTGGCCATTTTTTGCAAATGTGACCAGTGTCACTTTTAGTACTGATAACTTTAAAACGCTTTGACTTATCCAGGCCATTCTGAGATTGTTTTTTTTGTCACATATTGCACTTCACGACACAGGTAAAATGAAGGAAAAAAAAATCATTTTTTATCATTTTTATTTATAAAAAAATACAAAATTTACCAAAAATTTTGAAAAAAATGCACATTTCCAAGTTTTAATTTCTCCACTTCTATAACACATAGTAATACCTCCAAAAATAGTTATTACTTTACATTCCCCACACGTCTACTTCATCTTTGGATCATTTTGGGAATTATATTTTATTTTTTGGGGATGTTACAAGGCTTAGAAATTTAGAAGCAAATCTTGAAATTTTTCAGAAATGTTCAAAAACCCAATTTTTAGGGACCAGTTCAGGTCTGAAGTCACTTTGCGAGGCTTACATAATAAAAACCACCCACAAATGACCCCATTCTATAAACTACACCCCTCAAGGTATTCAAAACTGATTTTACAAACTTTGTTAACCCTTTAGGTGTTCTACAAGAATTAATGAAAAATAGAGATACAATTTCAAAATTTTCCTTTTTTGGCAGATTTTCCATTTTAATATTTTTTTTCCAGTTACAAAGCAAGGGTTAACAGCCAAACCAAACTCAATATTTATGGCCCTGATTCTGTAGTTTACAGAAACACCCCATATGTGGTTGTAAACTTCTGTACTGGCACACGGCAGGGCGCAGGGAATGCCATACGATTTTTGGAAGGCAGATTTTGCTGGACTGGTTTTTTTTACACCCATGTCCCATTTGAAGCCCCCCTGATGCACCCCTAGAGTAGAAACTCCATAAAAGTGACCCCCATCTAAGAAACTACACCCCTCAAGGTATTCAAAACTGATTTTACAAGCTTTATTAACCCTTTAAGTGTTCCACAAGAAATAATGGAAAATAGAGATACAACTTCAAAATTTCACTTTTTTGGCAGATTTTCCATTTAAATTTTTTTTTTACTTTTACAAAGCAAGGGTTAACAGCCCTAGAGTAGAAACTCCATAAAAGTGACCCCATCTAAGAAACTACAAACGTCGTTAACCGTTTAGGTGTTCCACAAGAGTTATTGGCAAAAGGAGATGAAATTTCAGAATTTAAATTTTTGGGGAAATTTTCAATTTGAATCAATTTTTCCCAGTAACAAAGCAAGGGTTAACAGCCAAACAAAACTCAATATTTATGGGCCTGATTCTGTAGTTTACCACATTCTGTAGTTTACCACATATGGTCGTAAACAGCTGTACGGGTACACGGCAGAAGGAAAGGAACGCCATGTGGTTTTTGGAAGGAAGGTTTTGCTAGACTGTTTTTTTTTATACCATGTCCCATTTGAAGCCCCCCTGATGCACCCCTAGAGTAGAAACTCCCAAAAAGTGGCCCCATTTTAGAAACTACAGGATAGGGTGGCAGTATTGTTGGTACTAGTTTAGGGTACATATGATTTTTGGTTGCTCTATATTACACTTTTTGTGAGCCAAGAAAACAAGAAATAGCTGTTTTGGCACCGTTTTTATTTTTTGTTATTTACAACAATTATCTGACAGGTTAGATCATGGGATATTTTTATAGACCAGTTTGTCACGAATGGGGCGATACCTAATATGTATACTTTTTTATTTATTTATGTAAGTTTTACTCAATGATTTCATTTTTCAACCAAAAAAAATCATGTTTGAGAGTCATAATTTTTTCAGTTTTTGGGGCGATTACCTTGGGTAGGGTATGATTTTTGTGGGATGAGATGACAGTTTTATTGGCACTATTTTGGGGTGCGTGTGACTTTTTGATTGGTTGCTATTACACTTTTTGTGATGTAAGGTGACAAAAAATTGTTTATTTAGCACAGTTTTTATTTTACATTTTGTACGGTGTTCATCTGAGAGGTGAGGTCATGTGATATTTTTATAGAGCCGGTCGACACGGACGCGGCGATGTATGTATACTTATTTTCTTTTTATGTAAGTTTTACACAAAGATTTCACTTTTTAAGCAAAAAAAAATCATGTTTTAGTGTTTCCATAGTCTGAGAGCCATAATCTTTTAAGTTTTTGGCCGATTATCTTAGGTAGGGTCTCAATTTTTGCAGGATGAGATGGCGGTTTGATTGGCACTATTTTGGGGTGCACATGACTTTTTGATTGCTTGCTATTACACTTTTTTTTTTTTTTTTTTTTTACGGTGTATATCTGAGGGGTTAGGTCATGTGATATTTTTATAGAGCCGGGCGATACGGACGCGGCGATACCAAATATGTGTACTTTTTTTTATTTATGCAAGTTTTACACAATAACAGCTTTTTTAAAACAAAAAAATTGTTTTAGTGTCTCCATATTCTGAGCCATAGTTTTTTTATTTTTTGGGCGATTGTCTCGGGTACGGGCTAATTTTTTGCCTTAAGGACTCGGGATCCATGCCGTATCGGTACGTCATGAGACCCTAAGGCCTCTTTCACACGAGCGTGACGGATTAGGTCCGGATGCGTTCAGGGTGCGTTCAGTGAAACTCGCACTACTTTGCAAGCAAGTTCAGTCAGTTTTGTCTGCGTTCAGTTTTTTCCACGCGGGTGCAATGCGTTTCGATGCGTTTTTCACACGCGTGATAAAAAACTGAAGGTTTACAAACATCTCTTAGCAACCATCAGTGAAAAACGCATCGCACCTGCACTTGCTTGCGGATGCAATGCGTTTTTCACGCAGCCCCATTCACTTCTATGGAGCCAGGGCTGCGTGAAAAACGCAGAATATAGAACATGCTGCGATTTTCACGCAACGCAGAACTGATGCGTGAAAAACAACGCTCATGTACACAGCCCCATTGAAATGAATGGGTCAGGATTCAGTGCGGGTGCTATGCGTTCATGTCACGCATTGCACCCGCGCGGAAAACTCGCTCGTGTGAAAGGGGCCTAAGGGGTTAATGGGGGAATAACATATCTTTGGTCAAGGGTTTCAGAGATGGAAACATGTTTTTCCTTTTGTATAAATTATCCTTTGTATGTATAATCTTGTTTAAAAAATAAAATAAAATGAAGAGGACTTTTTCATGCTCCATCATCAGGCCTGAGTCAAAATAACTGCTGAAACCAATTCTAAGAAATTTTTATCAGTTTCGTTCCACCAACAATTCTAAGTTACTCTTTTACATAAATTAAAACCCTAGACATAAATCATACAGACATCAATATAACAGATGCCAACTTATTTCCCAACATACTTCAGTTGGGACAATTCTAATCCAAAAGTCAATAAATACAATCACGTATACAAATAGAAACAAATATTTTGGAAGGTATTTTTTAATCCGAGCTACCAATCAATAGAGATGTCGCTAACATAACATTTTCAGTTCGCGAACGGCAAACGCGAATTTTCATCAAATGTTCGCGAACGGGCGAACCGCCATAGACTTCAATAGGCAGGCGAATTTTAAAACCCACAGAGACTCTTTCTAGCGACAGTAGTGATGGAAAAGTTGTTTCAAGGGGACTAACACCTGGACTGTGGCATGCCGGAGGGGGATTCATGGCAAAACTCCCATGGAAAATTACATAGTTGACGCAGAGTTGGGTTTTAATCCATAAAGGGCATAAATCACCTAACAATCCTAATTTTTTTTATTGGTTTAAAATATCCAGTGTGTGTATACGATCAGGTATGATGTTGTATCGATCAGGTAGTGTAAGGGTTACGCCCGCTTCACAGACATTGACAGACCAAACTCTCCTTCCTTTTAATGCACTGCAAACAACTGCAAACAGTCCATTTGCCTAACCGCAAACTCCCCATTTGCACAAGGTTGGATACCAAGCTAGCCATGTCCCGTTTATGTCATTGAAGGTTTGTTCCTCCACCCAGCCACGTACAACACCAAGGGTCCCCGAAAGGTGAATTGAATAGATTTTTCGAATGGGGAGATGTTTAAAAAAATGCTAGCTCCCTCCCCTTTGTTTGAATCCACGGTCACTGCGTCTGCGCCGTGCAATTTACTCTCATACCCGATATGAGTGTTATTTTCGGTAGTTCTCTTCTCATCAGTTTAATCCCTGTTACGTCCCGTATCAAGGATTACCTTTTGTGAGAAAAAATTTAGGCGGGAACCATCGACTGCCTTCACAGTGACAGACCAAATTCTGATACATCAAACTGAATTGATTTTAGGAACCGGGAGATGGAAAAAGCAGCTTGGTCGGTCCTCTTACTCCCAAGTTGGGGCACTGCGCATGCACAGAGCAATGTGCTGTGACACCCTATATGAGTGGTGTTTTATGTATTAAAAAGCCATACAACTTTACAACTTAAAAAAAAAATCATGTTTTTTCTATGAAAAGTTATCCAGCCGAACGCTGGATTTTTGGTCTGATCATAATGAAGCAACGGCCTTATCATCTGGGGTGGGGCAACATTGCCAACACACTCATAGAGGTGATGATAGCTTCATTGTGATACGCAAGCCCCTTCACCACAACAAGGTAACGATCACAAAGAGGAATTTACACATGTATGTGCCTTTCCGACTTTTGGTAACATTTCCGCCACTTTCTGCTTATTCCGGGGGTCTAGTAGCGTGGCCACCCAGTACAGGTCGTTCTCCTTCATCCTTTTTATATGAGGGTCCCTCAACAGACATGACCCGATTTGCACAAGCTTGGATGCCGAGCTACTCATTTCCCGTTCCTCGTCCTCACTGATGTAATGGACGGTCTGTTCTTCCCCCCAGCCACGTACAACATCACGGGTCCCAGATAGGTGAAACAACGAGCACCCTGGGATGCCTGCTGTGGTTGGTCTTCCTCCACCTCAAAGCCACAATCCTCCTCTGACTCCTCTTCCTCATACTCCTCTTGCAGCGTTGCCACAGGTCCGGCAAGCGATGATTACAAGGCTGTTTCTGGTGGTGATGGTGACCACAACTCTTCCTCTTCCTGCTCATCTACAGCCTGATCCAGCACTCTTCGCAGGGCACGCTCCAGGAAGAAAACAAATGGGATGAGGTCGCTGATGGTGCCTTCAGTGCGACTGACTAGGTTTGTCACCTCCTCAAAAGGACGCATGAGCCTACAGGCATTGCGCATGAGCGTCCAGTAACGTGGCAAAAAAATTCCCAGCTCCGCAGAGGCTGTCCTAGAATCCCGGTCATACAAATACTTGTTGATGGCTTTTTCCAACATATCCTATTCTATTCTGCCTCCATCTTTAATTGCCCTGATGGTGCCAGGTAATTCTTCTTAGAGATGGATTGATCATCTTGTGGCAGGAATGTGACTTGTAACTTCTTCTCCCAGGTGTGCATGTAATTAAATTAATGATGATTGCAAGCTTCTCAGAAAGTTGGGGTTGGAGGAGTAGAAACAGCTGCTGGACGGTGTCTATCATGCAGTGGCTATACTGACCATAAAATTTTGAGGTTGTCCAGGATTAGAAAAACATGGCTGCTTTATTCCAGAAACAGATCCATATCTGTCCCTGGGTTGTGGCTGGTTTTGCAGCTCAGCTCTATTGAAATTAGTTATTAATTACTATCCATTGAGTAATATCACACACAACCTGTGGACAACTATGGTGCTCTTTTTGGAAGAAAGCAGTCATCTTTTTTTAGTCCTGGCGAACCACCAAGCTAAATGGTCCCTTTTCTTTACCCACTTCAATATTCTCCTCCATTATCACCCTGCAGATAAAAACATCAAGGTGGATGTCCTCTCAAGGGGCGTAGCTATAGGGGGTGAAGAGGTAGCAGTCGCTGCCAGGCCCAGGAGCCTGAGGGGGACCAAAGACCGTTGTGGTGCTTGTCAAGTTAGGCTACTTTCACACTAGCGTTTTTTAATTCTGATATTGAGATCCGTCATAGGATATCAATAGCGGAAGAAAAAGCTTCCGTTTTGTCCCTATTCATTGTCAATGGGGACAAAACTGAACTGAACAAAACGGAATGCACGAAAATGCATTTACTCTTATAAGATGTTTTCTGTTGTTTGATCTTCTGAGCCTGACCTCTGCTTGCTTATCAAATTGTATGTATTTCACCTATTCTAACCTTTTACACTAACTCTGCCTGCTCCGATATCAGCTTGTTCAGTGACTACGATTTTGCCTTTTCTCCTTCGTGGCTTGTAACCGGTGTCTCTTGATCAACCTGGATCAGCTGTCACTGAACAGAAATTACTCCATTAGTGACCTGTAGGATGCCCTGCCATTAAGACAGATCCCTGTATATGGGTGAAAGTATAAAAAACAGGGGGGTGCTTAGCTAATGCCCTTAAAGCCTTGAAGCCAAATCTATTCAGTGACACAACAGCTCTGTTACAATTTTGTTTCAAAGGGACATGTTGTGGCACACCGAGCATGAGTGCTTGGCCTGTGTTCTGAGGACTCGGAGCTCCCCCTTATTCAAACAAATAATTGTCCCTTCTCTGACTCGGAGCTCAGCTTATTCAAACAAATAACTGTCCCTTCTCTCCCTCTCCATCTTCCCCCACATCCTAAACCAGACCACCGCTATAAACTTCTTAGTCCCTAACCCAGAGGTGACAACGATCACTGGCCTCCACGACACTTTATATAAACATTCCTGCATAGTAGACAGCTTCTAAGGGGTTTATTACTTTATGATAAGGGCACGCTTCTCTCCATACCTCGCTGTCATTGGGAAAATCAAAGTCATAAATACAGCTTATTGAGGTACGCCATTTTAACGGTCAGGAGGTGACAAAATTAGTTCTTCTGAATGGGGTCACATGGACACCTCATGTTTGGTACCCCTGTGACCCCAATACTGAGAGCGGAAATATGAGCCCGCAATTATCGGGCGGGCATTCTCCTGTGTAGATTTATGGGCAGAAATACATTTTAGACCAGATTTCAGCGTGCCTGACCGGTCATAAAAGTCACAGCCAACCCATATGTCACGCCCTAAAGGTGGGTTTACAGAGCAGATTGTACTGAGTTCCCCATTTTGAGGCCAATCTGATTGAATGAGCATCCGTGTCTTTCTGTCTTGCCTCAGGACCTGATAGCTGCAAGTCTCTGTGTGAGTAAAGTAGGCGTCAGTTTTCTTTCATCCTTTTTATTTTAAAAACTGTTCTGTTTATATTTGTATGCTTCTGTTCTTTTCATCTTTCAATTTTTATTAAAACCAATTATTTAACCTAGCACGGGCAATATTTTTTAAGGCAATTAGAGTTTCTAATTTTCAGCTACCTGTTTGCTTTAAAATGCGAATCTCAGAAGTTTATTAGTTGTTAGAAGGAACCGGCAACAATTTGATCTCCAATGCAATCTGGTAGATTGTAGGAAGCAGGGTGATCAAATTCAATAGTGTGTGTAGTGTCAGTACTTGTTAGGATTGACCACTGGTACCTGATCCCGATCTGATCAGGTACTGCGACCTGGGGAATTGGGCAAGATCATGAGGGGGTAGAAAGTGTGTGTGGGGGGGGGGGGGGGAGGGGGGATTAGGAGGTGTAAGCATGGATATGAGAGATATTTCCAAACTTCTAAGATGCTCCACATAATCTAGTTCAGAACTTAACTAAACAAAAGTTGACACTGCACTTTACAGCCCCCCAACTATCATTTCTTTGGTCTTCAGATAGGCTAAGTAAGTATACCCTCTACTGTTCCTCACATAAACACTCCTAGACAAAGGTACATTGCATTCAGAAAGTCTTCATACCCTTTAAAATAAAAAAATAATAATATATCAATCTGCACTCAATACCCCATAATGAGAATGGAAAAAAAGAATTTTAGAAATTTTTTGCAAATTTATCAAAAGGGGATTTTTTTTAATTTTTACTAAAAAAAAATATTTTATAGGGATATTTGGCTTGTGGATGAAATGTCAGGGTGGACCTAAAATGTACTCTAACCTTTACAGGTGAACTTAATGTGACCTTCTCTAAACTTTTAAATGCACATGTCCAACTGTTCAACGTTTCACTACTTTTTGCACAAAAAATTCACAACAGGTATTTGATCCATTAATCGCCCAATACATTTCCTGGTTCAATTAGAACTGGTATTTAAACAGTCCTCCTCATCTTGCTGTTCACATTTTGACATCATGAAACCAAGATGACACCTAACAAATGATCACCAGTACCTCACCATTGCGAGGCTTCAAGCAGGATGTTCTCCGACGGAAGTGGTCACTGAGCTTAGAGTATCAGAGTGTCATCAGCAGGTTGCAAAAGAGATAGAGACTGCAAGAGTCACAGAAAGGCATAGAAGTGGACTTCCTTTGGCCACATCCCACACTGATGTCTGCCTTATTGTGAACAGTACCCTACGAAACTGCATGATGAATGCCACACAATTCTAGGAACATTTAAGGGAGGTGAGAGGCACCCAAGTGTCACATCAGACCATTCGAAACCATTTACATCAACGTGGTCTGCGTGCTAGATGACATGCAAGGGAACCTGACTACAACACCAGGCACAAGCATCATGGTCTTGTATGGGCCAGAGAGCATCTACTTTGGACGAGGGCCCAGTGGGCCTCAGTGCTGTTTACTGATGAGTCGATTTACATTGAGCAGAAATGAATGTTAAGGACAGCGCTATACATCAGCCTCTGTTATCACCAGATGAGCCTTTGGTGGTGGTGGTTAGAGAATGCCAAGAGTGTGCAAAGCAGTAATCAAAGCAAAAGGTGGCTATTTTGAAGAACCTAGAATATGACGTATTTCAGTTGTTTCACACTTTTTTGCTATGTACAGTATATAATTCCACATGTGTTAATTCATAGTTTTGATGCCTTCAGTGTGAATCTACAATTTTTATAGTCATGAAAATAAAGAAAACTCTTTGATTGAGAAGGTGTGTCCAAACTTTTGGTCTGTACTGTATATATATATATATATATATGTATGTGTGTACCATTTTTTTCGACCTATAAGATGCACTTTTTTCTCTCCCAAAGTGAGGGAAAAATGTCACTGCATCTTATGGGACTAATACTAATGAGCGCTTCCATTACAGAAGAGCTCATTAGTACCTGATCGGGCAGGGTTGAAACCAGCTCTCCCAGGGCTCTGTACTCGAAGCTTCCTGGTCCTCTAATATTATTACACTCCAGAAATACAGGCCCCTCTTGAACTCTTTTAGTGAATTTACCATCATCACCTTCTCAGGCAGAAAGTTCCATATTCTCCCTTCTCTTACCGTAAAGAATCCTCTTCTATGTTTGTGTACAAACCTTCTTTCCTCCAGACGCAGTGAATGTACTCTAGTCACAGTCCTGGTAATAAATAGATGATGGGAGAGATATCTGTACTGAACCCTGATACCTGTATATTTATACATAGTTATTAGATCTCCCCTTAGTCGTCTAAATGAAGTGCAGACAGTAGTGGATTCTGATGCAGCCGATCGCACATGGGAGCCGGGTGAAGTGGGGGCTTCATCATCATCAGGGGTAGACATGAGGCAGCAGTTGAGCCAGCAGGGTGGTAGTGTGGCCATGAGTCAGAAGGGTGACAGCAGTATGAGGTCTGGAGCCAAATGTGCTCAGGTTAGACCTGCTGCTACCTGTCCATAAAGAACTAAAGGTGCAGTTCACAGAGGCAACGTTAGCAGGTAGTCACCACGTAGTGATGGGGGAAAAATGCCAGACTCGGATGTGTGGAAATTTTTCATCAAGCCACCTGAGGATGTCACTGTGGCCCTTTGTAGAATCTGTAGGCAGAGGTTGAAGCATGGCCATGTTGCCAATGTTGACACCATGGCCCTGCGTCAACACATGCAGCATCCCTATAAAGTGGCCCTGGGAAAAGCATGGAGCTAATGTAGTGGTCCAGCCTGACGCAGCAACTACTGCATCACCCAGTTGCCCACTCCCCTTCTCCAGCAGTCAAGGCTCCATCACCTCAGCAGAAAAGAGCTGTGTCTCCTTCCCATCATCTACTGGTGCTGATGCTGCTGCTCCTCCTCATCACTCCTTTAGTCAGCAATTTTTCACAGAGGAGATTGCAAAAAGGCAACAGTATGCACACACTTATTTAATGGATCAGAAGCTGAACATGCTCCTGGCAAAGTAGCTGGTACTACAGTCCCTCCGTTTCCATGTGGTGAACTCTGCACCCTTCATAAAATTGATGACTTGTGCCGAGCCCAAGGTGGAGAGTCCCAAGCCGTCTTTACTTCTCCAAAAAGGCTGTAGTAGCCCTGCACACATATGTTGAACAGAAGGTGGGCCAGTCCTTAAGCCTGTCTGTCTCTGCTAAAGTTCACAGCAGTGTCGACATGGAGCTGTAACTATGGTCAAGGACAAAATATGTCCTTTACAGCCCACTGGATAATGTGGTTCCTGCTCAGCCACACCAGCAACTTGGCCAGATGCTGGCACGACTGCATTCACGTTCTCAAGCTGTGAGTCATGTGCCAATGTCTTCCTCTGCCTCCTCATCCTCCACTGCAGGCACAATTTAGAGTGCTACTCCAGCATACCACCTGTGCAGAGCAAGGCGGTGTCACGCTGTTCTGCACCTGGTTTGCCTGGGTGAACAGACTCACACAGGGGATGAACTGCTCTGCGTCCTTCAAGAGGAAATTGAATCCTGGCTGTCTCCTCACCAACTTAAAATCAGAACCATGGTCACCGACAATGGGAAGAACATATTGTCGGCACTGTTAAAGAGGGCTGACCCATGCACTTTGCAATGCACATGTCTTCAATCTGGTTGTAAAGTGGTTCCTGAAGTTTTCCACCCAACTGCAAGACATCCTGAAAATGGATAGGAAACTGTGCATGCACTTCAGCTACTCTTCCACTGCAAAGCATGCCCTCCTTAAGCTGCAAAGGCAGACTAGAGTTACCCAGCATCGCCTGATATGTGACATTTCCACCTGTTATAATTCCACACTCCATATGTTGGAACGACTATATGAGCAGAGTAAGGCCGTAAACAATTTATTGATGATGCAGGTCAGACAGGAGCACTCCCCTGTGTCACTTCGACGTTAGCCATATGCAGCTCATGCGTGACACCTGCTGGACTACAGAATGAACAACGTCATTCCACTCCTTCACGTCCTGGAGCAGATGTCGATAAATATGGCTGGCCAGGGGACAGGAGATGTGGTGCCTACATGTGGTGCCTACATCTCATGGCCACCTGAGCCCTGTAGTGGTTAAACCGGAGGAGGAGGACAGTCACGCAAAAGCAATTTATACAGAAATTGGTGTTTTTTCTGTACAAGTGACAGGAGAGGAGCAGAAGGACCCAGAGGATGATAAAAAAAGACCAGGCAGATGACCCTGACACACCATGGCAGTATGCAGTTGAGATGGAGGCAGGGAGTCCCTCCGAGTTCCTTGCACAAATGGCCAGATGCATGCTGAATTGCTTCCGTAGTGACAGCCGTATTATCATTTGGCACAGGGATAACTACTGGCTCTTCCCCATGTTAGAACCTCACTACTGCTCCAAAAAGGGGGCCCTTTTTCCACCCAATGAGAGGGAGGATAAACTCTGCTGCCATGTTCTCCCACTGTCACCCATCTTGTGCGGTTATTGCCACTGCTATTGCCTCTGTGACTCGTCCACTATGTTGACTTCTCATGCTGTTGCCACCCTCACCACTCTGTGACTGGGCCACTGTGTTGACTCTTCATGCGTTTGCCACCATCACCACTCTGTGACTGACCAATACGTATATTTTAAGGTTTTGGGAAAAAGACCTACTTCCAAAGTTAAATATATGTGGCTAATGGGGGTATGTAAAAAATGAAGGTAGTGAATAGGATGCACAGGTGTGTTGGTCCTCCAAAAAAGGGTGCTCACAGTCGCACAGTGTCACCACACTGTTAAATCGGACAAACAGAAGTCCGATTGTTCCTCCTGCGAATATGAATATTAATAACTTTTTGTTGGTGAGAATATGGTATGAAAAAACACTCCAGTGAGACATTGACAGGTATTACCAGTTAATGGTGATCTTCCCGACGTTTTAATCTCTCCCCGGCTAATTGTGCCCTAATATGTCTATCACTACCAACACTGTATGTAGCTCCGTTTTATTGTATTCTATTCTACTTAACTATATTGTATTTTTAAAATCATATTTTATTCTTATAATTTTAAAATTATTTCTGAATAAAAGTAACTTTATTATATAGGTTTTTAATATTGTATATATACTTTACAATAGTATAATTCATATATCCAATGAATGAACCGCAAAACCTCAGGACTGTGTCCACCAACATAACGCAACATAACCGCAGCAATGCCATATAGTTAAAAACTGCGTTTTTCTGATTGATAGTACAAACACAGACCGAACGCAGGTATATGGGAAAGAACTAAGGGAACGGATTGCCTAGACGACCAAATCAATTATAAAGAATAAAGTCAGATACTCAAGATAAAAAAATTGACTTCCGGAATAAAAATCCACGTCGGGTCTTGTTGCCAACCCTTTTTTAGCTATAAAGGAGACTAGGTTCGGGGAGGTCCGGTTACCACTGAAGAAGGGGATACTCTAACCCCGAAACGCGTCTGGTCGGACCCCCGAACATATGTGAGTGCACCACATCTATACAATCTCTAACGAATACTGCGGAGACCAAGTGAGAAGTGAAAGCCTGAAAGGTAAAAGTGAGACGGCGTTCCTGTTCCAACAAGCGATTCCACGTGGAGCAAACGCTGAACACGGTAGACTCGCCATCCTCCGGACTGTAGGAGGAGACCTGGGCAAGCTTCCTTTGGATTGAAGAAACCGCCGAACAAGACCGGGGATCAACTATACCGGTAAGACTGTTTCAAAATCAAAAGTCGGCAACATTATTATAGTTGTTACACTGACCGTAAGCGGGACGCCGCCAGGCCAGGAACACATAAGCCGCATCACAGAACAATCATAGATTGCCTAAAGATCCCTTACAGTGAACTAATAATTTTTGGCTGCTCAGAAAGGTCCGATTTAAGGACTCTTATATCAGCATTTGAAAAACTTTGGTGAGGAGGAATTCATTATTATAGAAATGTACTAACAATACCCCTCTCTTAAAGAACAATTGGGTTCATCACAAATTGTTTATCACCCAAGGCATTATAATTATTTACTGCAAGTGGACACAGAAGTACTGCTTTTATTCCTAACTAGAAATTTTCTATTGCATTTTTTATTGTATTTTACGAATTTCGTTACTTTTATTAACAACCTACGCTACTATTCCGATATTGGTTATACAATTCACTATGTATTATTAACTATATGTCTAACATCATGTCATTTATTTAAGGTGGTATTATAAGTTTTTTTAAAAATATTGTCTTCTCCATATCCCTTTTTATATCGTCCAAAAAATGTTATTTTTACCATACTAATAAAGTGATTGATCCCATATCCTAGGTGTGCCCAGTCCATTTCTCCTAAACTAATGGGGGTATGTGTTAGAAATGGCTTCTGAAAAAAGACAAACAGTTTTTGTGTTAGTGGGACTAATATAGAAGTTAGGGAAAGTGAGTGAGTCTAGGCAGCTCAGTTACATGGAACGATTGTCCATGACTGGTCATAAGCAGTGAAGTGGGTAAACTTTTAGGGGGATAAAACCCTCTAAAAGAAGAAATGGGGAGAGAGAAAAATAACGGTGCCAAGTAACACTGGGCCAGTACAAATAATGTATGATATATAAATAATATAGCGTGCAAATGTCTAATATTATTCTGCTGTTCAGTTATTGGATTAGTGATCAGAAAGCATTTCTACCACCAAGAAAGATTAAAATGTATAATGAAAATGTTTGCGCTGTTTTACTATTTAATGAATAAGAGTACAATATATTATACATTAGCTGTAGAGTTACTTCACTGGGGAGGGGGCCTGAGGAATAAACTCAAGACATTGATAGGTCCACCTCCCCCTCCAAGATTGCTATTAGAATAAAAGCTTCATAAGGCAGCATCTTCATCAATAATCTTTCATTGTAAGCTCAACGCGTTTCGGGGGTTACAAACCAATCTCCCTTTATCAGGAGCAGTATAACAATAATAAAACAATCTACAAGACAAACATAAACACAACATGCAACTTTACCACTTTAAATAGTAGTTAGTTCCAGCCAGATTTACAGAATAGGTTCGGGAATGAGGTGATGCGTTCCAGCTTGGAACGCATAAAACTTCCAGTAGGGGATCTTGGTTTAAATTGATAAATACTTCATAAATAATCTAATATGCAGTGGAGAGCATTCCATAAGCGAATGCTGTGACTTTTTCGCTGCCAGATTAAAACAAAATATGTAGCAATCTGGTCGGCACTCAAACTAAACCACGCTGCAGTGGGAAGGAGCTCACTCCATGTGTAATTCAAAGAAGATCCCAGAAGCCGTGTTGCGTATATCCAAGTCTCTATTTATTTTCTACAATAAAAATGAAAATGTCAGTCCTGTGTCCCAAAACACGGACACTTATCTGCGCTGCTGGTTCTGGTGTAGTGGGTATTCACACTGAAAGTCAAGTAGTTAAAGGTTTGAAACCGCGCTGCTAATGGTTCAGTCAGACGCTGCACAAGTGACAGAAATAGGGTATTAGCCTTCGTCCTCCTCTCTCAAGGATTCGATCCTCCTCAGACCGCCTCCTCTGTAGGATTAAATGACCAGCATATAGTGAAGTACCCTCTTAGTTGTTAATAAAAAAAGGTTTTATTCTACTCACAATGGTAGATCATAGGCATATCACAATTAGTGAAAACAACTTGAAGTCCTGCCCGACCCGGGTTTCGCTCTCTGGCTTCCTCAGGGGCGACAACTTCGCATGTCCACAGCTGGGCCCTTTAAATAGCCCAGTCTCCCATTATCAGACCGTGGGAATCACTCCCAATCAAAATTTTATTTTATTTTTTAAATACATGATAAAAGCAGTATTCATAACATATCCTTAAATAAAAGAGCAGAATATAAGAACACCCCAAAAAAGAAGTCTTGTAGAGGAAAACGGGGAAAGGGGAAGAATAAGCCCAAAAATAAAGAGAAACAAGGAAATGTAAGAGGAATTTTCAACTTGAGTAGCCATGAATTAACGGAAGATGAAAAAAGCGTTCTTAGTAAAGGATTCAAATATGCACCTAGTCAGAAGATAAATAAATTTGAGATGTTCCTAGATATACACAAATTCATTCGAAAGAGTAATATGGCAAAGTACTGGATGAATAACCCGGCCCCACAAAATAAAAAGATAGAGGAAAGGGAGGAAAATTGTGCACACAAACTTAAAAGAAAAATCTAAATTCTTCCCCAAAAAACGCAACAATGAATGTATTGAAGCATTTAAAACAGGCCTATTGAAGGAATTCGAAAAAATGGATACGAGTAGGATATCCCATAATTTAACTTTTGGTGAAAGGATGGCATTAAAGGATCTGGAACAGAATCCGGATCTAATAATCAAGCCCGCCGATAAAGGGGGTGGTTATGATGAATAGAGATAAATATGAGGCGGAGATGTTGAGACTGGTGTCGGATGAGGTCACATACAAAAGGTTAAAAAATAACCCCACTTTGGAAAATAAAAAAATACTGGATGGTTTATTAATGGATGGCCACAAAAAAGGGGTATTGAACAAAAAGGAGTTTGATTATTTAACCGTGTCACACCCAATTGTACCTGTGATATACCATCTGCCGAAGGTGCACAAAAGCCTCACCGACCCCCCGGGGAGGCCGATAGTCTCGGGGTTGAACTCCTTGACATGTAGAATAACGGAGTACATAGATTTTTATTTACAGGGTTATGTAATAAAAACCCCTTCACATCTCAAAGACACTGAATCTGTAATACAGTTAATGAAAGACCTGAGTCCTCCTACAGCAAATACATGGATGGCCACAGTTGACGTGGCATCCCTGTATACAGTAATCCCGAAAGATCTTGGGATAAAAGCTGTAAAGAATAGAATCAAACAAGATCCTAAAATTGGTGATCTACAGGGGGATTTTATTTTGAAGTGTCTGGACTATTGTCTCGAACACAATTATTTTTGGTTCCGAGATTCGCATTATGTACAGTGCGTCGGTACTGCGATGGGGGCGAAATTCGCCCCCAGTTTCGCCAATATTTTTATGGGGGCATGGGAAGAGGCCACCATCCTTCCCACACTAGGAACGGTCACCTCCAGAGGCAGGTTAACCCTCTGGAGGAGATACATCGATGACTGTCTCCTAGTGTGGGAAGGAGAGAGGGAGGGACTTGAGACCTTCATCCATCAGCTCAACAGTAATACATGGAACTTGCGGTTTGTGGGGGAGATTAGTAATGTCGCTATTAACTTTCTGGACTTGTGCATAAAAATTGAGGACGGCAGATATAAAACCAGTTCCTTTTTTAAAGAGACAGATGTCAATTCATATATTGACATGAAAAGCTGCCACTATCAACCATGGCTTAGAGGTATACCAAAAGGGCAATTTAAAAGAATGGCCCGGAACTGCACTACAGTGGAGGACTATAGATTGCAATGTAATGTGTTGAAAGATCGATTCCTGGAACGAGGATATGAAGAAGGGAGCCTGGAAGAATATATCCAGACTGTACAAGAAGAGAAAAAAGGGAAAAAAAAGGGGAAAGTAAAAATAAAAAAAGATGAGAAAGACTATGGATTTTCCTTTGTTACAAGATATAGCTCAATGTCCAATTTTGTTAAAAAGGCTGTTAGAAAAAATTGGGGAACACTTAAAAATGACCCCATATTAGGAAAGGCTATTCCTGAGAACCCGATGTTCACCTTTAAAAAGGCTCCAAGTATCAGAGCTAAGCTGGTGCATAGTGCCATTCCCCCAGTAGATAAAAAACGGGGTAGGGAGGGAGGGAAGTTCACATGGTGTGGGTTCTGTATTGGGTGCAAGAATCGGAATACAAAAGGGAGAATGAGAACACTTGACTGTATTGTATCTAAAAAGAATGGAGAGGAATTTAAAATAAAGGGAAAATGTTCCTGTGAAAATGAGGGTATTATCTACGTATTGGAGTGCCTTTGTGGACTCCAATACGTAGGTAGAACAGTGAGGAAATTAAAAGTGAGGATCCAGGAGCATATAGGAAATATCAAGAGAGGACTGATGAGTCATAGTGTATCAGCCCACTTCAAGCTGATGCATGGCAAGAACCCGCGGGGCTTGAAGTTTGCTGAGGTGGAAGTGGTTAAACCACATTGGCGTGGAGGCGATTTTTGGGCACAAATTAACCGAAAAGAAGTACAGCCGAGCGGTTTAAACATAGAGTTTGATCTAAAGCCATGTTTAATATAAAGTGCAAAAAGGAGAAGAAGTGCCCATAGGAAATTAAATAGTAATAACTTCTACCTTGTGTTGAGGACCTTTCAGGAGACGTCATGAGTAGTAACTAGGGATTGGGTAGCTGAAACATGTGATCTGAGTTTTATGAATGGGAAAGGGGTGGGGTAATAACGTTTAGAGTAACGTGACCAATAGTGGGTGGAGATGTAATCAGATGAGCATGTGGTGAAGCACAGAAGAAAAGTAAGAATACTGTGAATTAAAAGCTTTTAATAAGATGCGGTCATATAACTGTGAAAAAGGAAGCATGTTAATACAAAAATGCGGTTGAGTAAGAAAGGGGATAAGTTGAAATATGGTGACAAGGTTGTATATAAGATAAAGCTGCGGCACAGCTATGTGAGATATATGGAAAAGTATATTGTATATTTAAGATATTTTTTAATCGATTTTTGATACAATTTGGTGTATGGCTGATATTGTTTTATAAGGATATGAATGTTCCTATTAAGGATATGTTATGAATACTGCTTTTATCATGTATTTAAAAACTAAAATAAAAAAAAATGTTGATTGGGAGTGATTCCCACGGTCTGATAATGGGAGACTGGGCTATTTAACCACTTCAGCCCCGCTAGCTGAAACCCCCTTCATGACCAGAGCACTTTTTACACTTCGGCACTACACTCCTTTCACCGTTTATCGCTCGGTCATGCAACTTACCACCCAAATGAATTTTACCTCCTTTTCTTCTCACTAATGGAGCTAACATTTGGTGGTATTTTATTGCTGCTGACATTTTTACTTTTTTTGTTATTAATCAAAATGTAACGATTTTTTTGCAAAAAAATGACATTTTTCACTTTCAGCTGTAAAATTTTGCAAAAAAAACGACCTCCATATATAAATTTTTCGCCAAATTTATTGTTCTACATGTCTTTGATAAAAAAAAAAATGGTTTGGGTAAAAGTTATAGCGTTTACAAACTATGGTACAAAAATGTGAATTTCCGCTTTTTGAAACAGCTCTGATTTTCTGAGCACCTGTCATGATTCCTGAGGTTCTACAATGCCCAAACAGTAGAAAAACCCCACAAATGACCCCATTTCGGAAAGTAGACACCCTAAGGTATTCGCTGATGGGCATAGTGAGTTCATAGAACTTTTTATTTTTTGTCACAAGTTAGCGGAAAATGATGATGATTTTTTATTTTATTTTTTCTTACAAAGTCTCATATTCCACTAACTTGCGACAAAAAATAAAAAATTCTAGGAACTCACCATGCCCCTCACAGAATACCTTGGGGTGTCTTCTTTCCAAAATGGGGTCACTTGTGGCGTAGTTATACTGCCCTGGCAATTTAGGGGCCCTAATGTGTGAGAAGAACTTTGCAATCAAAATGTGTAAAAAATGACCGGTGAAATCCGAAAGGTGCACTTTGGAATATGTGCCCCTTGGCCCACCTTGGCATCAAAAAAGTGTCACACATCTGGTATCGCTGTACTCAGGAGAAGTTGGGGAATGTGTTTTGGGGTGTCATTTTACATATACCCATGCTGGGTGAGAGAAATATCTTGGCAAAAGACAACTTTTCCCATTTTTTTATACAAAGTTGGCATTTGACCAAGATATTTTTCTCACCCAGCATGGGTATATGTAAAATGACACCCCAAAACACATTCCCCAACTTCTCATGAGTACGGCGATACCAGATGTGTGACACTTTATTGCAGCCTAGGTGGGCAAAGGGGCACATATTCCAAAGTGCACCTTTTGGGTTTCGCCGGTCATTTTTTACACATTTTGATTGCAAGGTACTTCTCACACATTTGGGCCACTAAATTGCCAGGGCAGTATAACTACGCCACAAGTGACCCCATTTTGGAAAGAAGACACCCCAAGGTATTCCGTGAGGGGCACTGCGAGTTCCTAGAATTTATTTATTTTTGTCACAAGTTAGCGGAAAATAATGATTTTTTTTTCTTCTCTTTTTGCCTTACAAAGTCTCATATTCCACTAACTTGCGACAAAAAATAAAAAATTCTAGGAACTTGCCATGCCCCTCACGGAATACCTTGGGGTGTCTTCTTTCCAAAATGGGGTCACTTGTGGCGTAGTTATACTGCCCTGGCAATTTAGGGGCCCATATGTGTGAGAAGTACTTTGCGATCAAAATCTGTAAAAAATGACCGGTGAAATCCGAAAGGTGCACTTTGGAATATGCGCCCCTTTGCCCACCTTGGCATCAAAAAAGTGTCACACATCTGGTATCGCCGTACTCAGGAGAAGTTGGGGAATGTGTTTTGGGGTGTCATTTTACATATACCCATGCTGGGTGAGAGAAATATCTTGGCAAAAGACAACTTTTCCCATTTTTTTATACAAAGTTGGCATTTGACCAAGATATTTATCTCACCCAGCATGGGTATATGTAAAATGACACCCCAAAACACATTCCCCAGCTTCTCCTGAGTACGGCGATACCAGATGTGTGACACTTTTTTGCAGCCTAGATGCGCAAAGGTGCCCAAATTCCTTTTAGGAGGGCATTTTTAGACATTTGGATCCCAGACTTCTTCTCACGCTTTAGGGCCCCTAAAAAGCCAGGGCAGTATAAATACCCCACATGTGACCCCACTTTGGAAAGAAGACACCCCAAGGTATCCAATGAGGGGCCTGGAAAGTTCATAGAAAAAAAAAGAAATTTGCATAAGTTAGCGGAAATTGATTTTTTTTGTTTTTTCTCACAAAGTCTCACTTTTCACTAACTTAGGACAAAAATTTAAATCTTTCATGGACTCAATATGCCCCTTAGCAAATACCTTGGGGTGTCTTCTTTCCAAAATGGGGTCAGTTGTGGGGTGTTTGTACTGCCCTGGCATTTGAAGGTCTCCGCAATCATTACATGTATGGCCAGCATTAGGAGTTTCTGCTATTCTCCTTATATTGAGCATACAGGTAATGAGATTTTTTTTTTCCGTTCAGCCTCTGGGCTGAAAGAAAAAAATGAACGGCACAGATTTCTTCATTCGCATCGATCAATGTGGATGAAAAAATCTCTGCCCAAAAAAAAAATGGAGGGGAAAGGCGTCTGCCAGGACATAGGAGCTCCGCCCTACATCCATACCCACTTAGCTCGTATGCCCTGGCAAACCAGATTTCTCCATTCGCATCAATCGATGTGGATGAATAAATCATTGCCGGGATTTTTTATTTTATTTTTATTTTTATATATATACAAAGTGTTTGCCAAAGCATAGGAACGCCGCCTCCTCCTCAGCTCGTATGCCTCGGCAAACGTATCTGTCACTGCAGAGGAGAAAATCCCGTCTTGCAGCGCCGCATACACCGACTTGCGTGTAATCTGACAGCAGCGCAATGCTTCTGTCAGAATGCACATCGGTGCTGCAGCTAGTAGATCGGTTGGTCCACCTGGAAGGTAAAAAAATAAAAATAAAAAAATAAAAAACCAGGCCACAACGCAATAATTTTATTAACTTTGGAACAGAACATGTAAACTTTAACTTTTTGAACTAAACATTAACGTGTTTGCTTACTGGTGTTTTTTTTTTTTTTTACCTTTATAGAACAAACCTCTCCTTCCCCATGGGTCAATGTGCAAAGCGCAAATCGCCCAAAGATGTGGCGAAGTGCGTTATGCACTTTGTCCCATGTGAAAGGAGACGTTTGCAGCAGCTGTGAGTGAATGGGCCCTAATAGCCCTGTGTGCCTGTCCTGGTGAGATGATCCCTATGCTAATAGTGTACCTGTGAGTGGTACTTCCGGAAACACTCTCCAAAGCATAGGGCAGGGTGGTCAGGACAGAAATAGCGGGTGTCACGCCTTATTCCACTCCTGCTACAGACATGACATTTTTTTCGGGGTGGCGGTCGGTTTGAGGTACCAGGAACGACACTGGGGAAATGTCGCTCGTGTAGACGGCTAACTACACTGGTGGATGGGGTCACGGAACCTCCTGGGTACAGGAGGTTCGCGATGATCTCTTCCTGAAATTTGAGGAAGGATCCAGTTCTCCCAGCCTTACTGTAGAGAACAAAACTATTGTACAGAGCCAATTGAATTAAATATACAGACACCTTCTTATACCAGCGTCTGGTTCTGCGGGACACTAAATACGGAGCCAACATCTGGTCATTGAAGTCCACCCCTCCCATGTGAAGGTTATAGTCGTGGACTGAGAGGGGCTTTTCAATGACACGGGTTGCTCGCTCAATTTGGATTGTCGTGTCTGCGTGAATGGAGGAGAGCATGTAAACGTCACGCTTGTCTCTCCATTTCACCGCGAGCAGTTCTTCGTTACACAGTGCGGCCCTCTGCCCCCTTGCAAGACGGGTGGTAACGAGCCGTTGGGGGAAGCCCGCGCGACTAGTTCGCGCGGTACCACAGGCGCCAATCCGTTCTAGAAACAAATGCCTAAAGAGGGCCACACTTGTGTAAAAATTGTCCACATAAAGATGGTACCCCTTGCCGAATAAGGGTGACATCAAGTCCCAAACTGTCTTCCCACTGCTCCCCAGGTAGTCAGGGCAACCGACCGGCTCCAGGGTCTGATCTTTTCCCTCATAGATCCGAAATTTGTGGGTATAGCCTGTGGCCCTTTCACAGAGCTTATACAATTTGACCCCATACCGGGCGCGCTTGCTTGGGATGTATTGTTTGAAGCCAAGGCTCCCGGTAAAATGTATCAGGGACTCGTCTATGCAGATGTTTTGCTCAGGGGTATACAAATCTGCAAATTTCAGGTTGAAATGGTCTATGAGGGGCCGAATTTTGTGGAGCCGGTCAAAAGCAGGGTGGCCTCTGGGACGGGAGGTGCTGTTATCATTAAAGTGCAGGAAACGCAGGATGGTCTCAAATCGTGTCCTGGACATAGCAGCAGAGAACATGGGCATGTGATGAATTGGGTTCGTGGACCAATATGACCGCAATTCATGCTTTTTTGTCAGGCCCATGTTGAGGAGGAGGCCCAGAAAAGTTTTAATTTTGGAAACTTGGACTGGTTTCCACCGGAAAGACTGGGCATAAGAGCTTCCCGGGTTAGCGGTTATAAATTGTGTGGCATATCTGTTTGTTTCGGCCACAACTAAGTCTAAGAGCTCCACAGTCAAGAACAGCTCAAAAAATCCCAGGGCCGAACCGATCTGAGCTGTCTCAACCCGAACTCCAGACTGGGCAGTGAAAGGGAAAACTACAGGTGCGGCTGAAGTTGGGGACTGCCAATCAGGGTTTGCCAGCACCTCTGGGATTCTAGGGGCTCTACGGGCACGTCTTTGCGGTGGCTGTGACGGGGTCACTACTGCACGTGCCACCGTACCAGCTTCAACTGCCCTTCTGGTGCTCGCTACTTCAACAGGTTGTACGGCAGTGCTGGTACTAGGTCCAGGAAGGGCTGGGCTGCTGGTGTATGCCTCACCATGTAATCCGACAGCACCAGCCCCACTCTGCTGCTCTTGAAGCGGATACTGCGCAACCTGCGGTCTAGCGACACGGGGCCGGGTACGCCTGGTGCTATCAGGGACCTCAGCCTCCTCGTCCGAACTTTGGGTCAGAGAGCCACTGCTTTCTACAGGTTCGCATTCTGACCCGCTGGATTCATCAGATGAGGGTTCCCACTCCTCATCCGACTGGGTCAGAAGCCTGTTGGCCTCTTCAGAAGAATACCCCCTGTTAGACATTTGGGCAACTAAATTTAGGGGTATTCCCTGAGACTACCCAAGAAAAAAAAAGCAAGCCTGTCTTACAAAGGGGAGGCTAGCGAAGTACCGGAGGCCGCTGCGGTTGATAAAAAATATCAAAACTGATTTTTTTATCGCCGCAGTGCGTGTAAAGTGAATGTGCAGTGATCAAAAAAAAAAATTTTTTTTGTCACTGCGGTGGGGCGGGCGTGGGCGAACGCACGTGTGGGCGACCGATCAGGTCTGATTGGGCAAACACTGCGTTTTGGGTGGAGGGCGAACTAAAGTGACACTAATACAATTATAGATCTGACCGTGATCAGTTTTGATCACTTTCAGATACTATAAAAGTAAAAATGCTGATTAGCGATACGCTAATCAGCGAATAACGGACTGCGGTGCGGTGGGCTGGGCGCTAACTGATCGCTAAACTACCTAACCAAGGGGCCTAAACTATACCTAAAACCTAACGGTCAATACCAGTGAAAAAAAAAAAGTGACAGTTTGCACTGATCTCTTTTTTCCTTTTCACTAGTGATTGACAGGGGCAAGAAGGGGTGATCAAAGGGTTAATTGGGTGCTGGGAGGTGATCTGGGGGCTAAGTGTAGTGTAGTGGGTACTCACAGTGATGTGTGCTCCTCTGCTCCTCTGCTGGAACCAACCGACCAAAAGAAGGAGCAGAGGAGCACAGCAGCCATATAACCCCATCATATTTACTAATATGATGGGTTATGTGGCTTCTGATAGTTTTTTTTTTGAAAATCATCAACCTGCCAGCCAATGATCGTGGCCGGCAGGTTGATGACGAACTTCTACTTTGAATTTTGCCGGCCCGCGATGCGCATGCGCGGGCCGGCATACCCGGAAATCTCGCGTCTCGCGAGAGGACGCACCGGCGCGTCCACCCAGAAGAGCACGACCGCCGAGAAGACGCAATCCTGCGTACGGCGGTCGTGAGGAGGTTAAAGGGCCCAGCTGTGGACATGCGCAGTTGTCGCCCCTGAGGAAGCCAGAGAGCGAAACCCGGGTCGGGCAGGACTTCAAGTTGTTTTCACTAATTGTGATATGCCTATGATCTACCATTGTTTGTGAGTAGAATAAAACCTTTTTTTATTAACAACTAAGAGGGTACTTCACTATATGCTGGTCATTTAATCCTACAGAGGAGGCGGTCTGAGGAGGATCGAATCCTTGAGAGAGGAGGACGAAGGCTAATACCCTATTTCTGTCACTTGTGCAGCGTCTGACTGAACCATTAGCAGCGCGGTTTCAAACCTTTATCTATTTAATTTCTGTTCACAGTAAAGGTTATACCAGGGAGCGTTTCGGCTATACAACCTTCATCAACAGGCAACAGGTAAACTACTGCGGTTACATATAAAGGTAAGTATCCGAGTCACATGTCAGTGACGTAAGACGCCTCCAATGGGCGGTAATTACAAAACAGGTAGTGATCCCAAATAACAAATCACTGCATAGAATAAACAAACAGTATCAATATTTTATACCAACAATAATAAAGTTTCAAATATAATCACCACTTGTGGCGCTCAGCATGATGAAGAAGTCTATATAAAAAGAAAGAAAAGAACAACAAAATAAAAAACCATTCACGTCTACAGATGCATAATTTAAACCCCTTGTATGTAAGGTATCGAGGGTATGGATCCAAAATGCTTCCCTTCATAACAAAAGTTTTATTTTTATATCTCCACCTCTTCTCGGTCTTTTGATCTGTTCCAAAACTTGGAACTTTAGCTGTGCTATAGAATGTTTGCATTTATTGAAATGATCAGGAAGGAATAATAACAGATTTTTAGTCCTAATCGTTGATTTATGTTTATACACCCGATCCCTTATCGTCTGCATGGTTTCACCAATGTATAATAAGCCACAAGGGTATTTAATCAAATAGATGACGTTAGTCGAATCACAGGTCAAAAAAAAAAAAAATCTATTTTATAAGACTTACCCGTTCGAGGATGGTAAAAAATTGGGCCCTTGATGATATGTGAACATTGGAAACAATGGAGGCATGGAAAGATGCCTTTTTTGTGTGTAGTTAGTGTGATTTGCCTCAATACATCCCTCCTATTGCCCAAATCTGAGTGTACCAATTTCTTCCCTATAATTCAGGTTTTTTCTATTACATATTAATGGAGGGTTTTTAAACTTCTCAACCTCAGGGTAAGCTTTAGCAAGAAGGTGCCAGTGTTTTCGCACCACATTGTCAAAGCCAGTATTATACTGATGACATTTATGTACAAACCGGATTCCAAAAAAGTTGGGACACTAAACAAATTGTGAATAAAAACTGAATGCAATGATGTGGAGATGGCAAATGTCAATATTTTATTTGTAATAGAACGTAGATGACAGATCAAACGTTTAATCCGAGTAAATGTATCATTTTAAAGGAAAAATACGTTGATTCAAATTTTCACGGTGTCAACAAATCCCCAAAAAGTTGGGACAAGTAGCAATAAGAGGCTGGAAAAAGTACATTTGAGCATAACGAAGAGCTGGAAGACCAATTAACACTAATTAGGTCAATTGGCAACATGATTGGGTATAAAAAGAGCTTCTCAGAGTGGCAGTGTCTCTCAGAAGCCAAGATGGGTAGAGAATCACCAATTCCCACAATTTTGCGCAGAAAGATAGTGGAGCAATATCAGAAAGGTGTTACCCAGCGAAAAATTGCAAAGACTTTGTATCTATCATCATCAACTGTGCATAACATCATCCGAAGATTCAGAGAATCTGGAACAATCTCTGTGCGTAAGGGTCAAGGCCGGGCCCTTAAACGACACTGCACCACAAACAGGAATGCTACTGTAAAGGAAATCACAGAATGGGCTCAGGGATACTTCCAGAAACCATTGTCAGTGAACACAATCCACCGTGCCATCCGCCATTGCCAGCTGAAACTCTACAGTGCAAAGAAGAAGCCATTTCTAAGCAAGATCCACAAGATCAGGCGTTTTCAGTGGGCCAGGGATCATTTAAAATGGAGTGTGGCAAAATGGAAGACTGTTCTGTGGTCAGACGAGTCACGATTCAAAGTTCTTTTTGGAAATCTGGGACGCCATGTCATCCAGACCAAAGAGGACAAGGACAACCCAAGTTGTTATCAACGCTCAGTTCAGAAGCCTGCATCTCTGATGGTATGGGGTTGCATGAGTGTGTGTGGCATGGGCAGCTTGCATGTCTGGAAAGGCACCATCAATGCAGAAAAATATATTCAGGTTCTAGAACAACATATGCTCCCATCCAGACGTCATCTCTTTCAGGGAAGACCCTGCATTTTTCAACAAGATAATGCCAGACCACATTCTGCATCAATCACAACATCATGGCTGCGTAGGAGAAGGATCCGGGTACTGAAATGGCCAGTCTGCAGTCCAGATCTTTCACCTATAGAGAACATTTGGCGCATCATAAAGAGGAAGGTGCAACAAAGAAGGCCCAAGACGATTGAACAGTTAGAGGCCTGTATTAGACAAGAATGGGAGAGCATTCCTATTTCTAAACTTGAGAAACTGGTCTCCTCGGTCCCCAGACGTCTGTTGAGTGTTGTAAGAAGAAGGGGAGATGCCACACAGTGGTGAAAATTGCCTTGTTCCAACTTTTTGGGGATTTGTTGACACCATGAAATTATGATTCAACATATTTTTCCCTTAAAATGGTACATTTTCTCAGTTTAAACTTTTGCTCTGTCATTTATGTTCTATTCTGAATAAAATATTAGAAGTTGGCACCTCCACATCATTGCATTCAGTTTGGATTCACCATTTGTATAGTGTCCCAACTTTTTTGGAATCCGCTTTGTACAAAAGCCAGTCTTTGTTGTTTCTCACGAGGTGGAATATGTGACTGGGTATTTAAATCAGATTTCACCTTATCTAAGATGGATCTGGCATTACCCCTTTCAGTGAATCTTAAGGGCATTTCCTCCATTCTGGAAGTTAATGTAACTGGGTCAGTAACAATACGTTGCACTCTTTGAAACTGCGACTTTGGAATCGCTTTTTTTAAAGATGGAGGATGAGTACTTGTATAGTGCAGGATACTGTTCCGATCGGTCTCTTTCCTATACAGAACAGTGGAAAGATATCCACTATCATCCTTAATCACCATTAGAGTTGTTGCGATAGCAAATTTTTTATTCGGTTTTGATACCTTTAAAAAGTATTGCGATACTCGATACCATTCAATACCACGCGAAAAAATAAATTAAAAAAAGCCACGTGCATTCCGCATTTTAAAAAACTGAGAATCGTGCAGTTTTTATTTATTTTTTTCTGTTCCGGCATTCACCGCATAGATTTTTTTAAATATTTTAATAGTTTGGACTTTTCTGACGTGGCGATATGTGATATGTTTATTTATTGTTTTTACATTTTATACAGCATGTGAAATTGGGAAAGGGGTTAATTCATACTTAATATTTAGTTTTTTTATTTTATTTATTTATTTAATAACTATTCCCCCATCCCCCTAGGGGCTAGAACCTGGGATTTTTTCCATCCCTTTTCCTATTCACCCTGATAGAGCTCTAATTGGGTGAATAGGACTTTACACTGTCCCTGCTGCCCTGTGCTTTGTGCACACAGCATCAGGGATGTTACCATGGCATATTGTATGCATATTTTGCTGGGGCTAGTCGATTACTGCGGTCCACATGCGGTCGGGCTGCTCCCCTAACTAAAGACACGCTACAGTGTCATGGGCTGAGCAGCTCCTCCAGAATTGCCACAACATTTTTTTGTTTTTCATTTTCTGCCTTGCTAGATTTGAGTGTGTTTGCCTTTACTTGGCACTCCAACACTTTTTTGCACCTGGTAACCTCCCTCACATGGTCTGGTGTGGGTGTGGCTCGCAGCCTGGCTTCATCCACATTGTACAACCGCAGTATTCATGCTGGGCAATTGTGGGGAGCTTGGCTGTGAGCTGAATTATATCATCCCCAGACCGTGTTCACACCATAGTCAGAGCAGTGGTTAGGACCCCTTGCCATGCTGAGATACCGTGACGTGGTGCATGTGGGCTCCGATATCTCCATGACTGGAACATATTGGCAAAAGTCTCAGCTTTTAATACCTTTACTTATGTCTTGCCAGCATAGTCAGTGTTATATCTGTTTGGTGCATTCTCTCCGTGTGTTCTATATGATTGCTACATTCTGTGTAGTTTGCTCTCGTGGTGCATGTGGACCGCGCCGATATCCTCCATTGTATGCATATTTTGCTGGGGCTAGTCGATTACTGCGGTCCACATGCGGTCGGGCTGCTCCCCTAACTAAAGACACGCTACAGTGTCATGGGCTGAGCAGCTCCTCCAGAATTGCCACAACATTTTTTTGTTTTTCATTTTCTGCCATGGCAGCCAGGGCTTCAGTAGCATCCTGGCTGCCATATTAACCGATTGGAGTCCCAGGCTTACAGTGCTGGGGCTCCGATCGGAAGCTGCCACTGTACCACCAATGAGGAGGAGGGGAGAGGACACTGTGACCACTGCCACCAATGATTTTAATACTGTGGGGTGGGGGGAGGGGGCACTGTGCCACCAATGATTTTAATGGGGTGGGGGATTGAGGATGGGGGGAGGGTGCACTGCGCCACCAATGATAATTATTCCTTAATACAGGAGGTGGGTACTGGCAGATCAGCGGCAGTTAACCCCTCAGGTGCCGCACCTGAGGGGTTAACTGCCGCTGATTGCAGCTCCCTGTCAGGGGCAGGGTGCCGGCAATGCAATTCTGCTGCCGGCACCCACCTCCTGTATTATGTGTTAAAGTCTGGACCCATATAAAGTAGTATTTAAGTATTAGGCTACACAGAGCGGCGCCCAGAGATGTCCCAGCACTTACTATTATTCCTGGGAGCTGATAAATCTTTTTCATGTTAAAATATTCTTTTGATAATATTCAGTATTGTATACATGTGACACCTCAAATGACAAAATAAAAGCATTTGTGTAGGGCGTGGCCACATTAGAACCCATGCGCCAATTGTCTGATATGGATACGAATAAAATGTTGGAAAGGGATCCTGTTTCCCAGATAAAAGAGAAGATTGCGAAAGTAATATCTCATTATGCTAGTCTGGGCGCTTTAGATGATCAAATGTGTAACTATTTAATAAACCGTTCGCCAATTACCCCAGTTTTTTATATTCTCCCTAAAGTACATAAAACTTTAGTTGATCCTACTGGTCGTCCTATTGTTGCTTCCATGGATTCAGTATTGTCTCCGGCACCGATTGTCCTTGAGAGAATACTGACACCATTAATAAAAATGACAAATTCCTTTTTGTTAGACACCTTACATTTTTTGCGAATTATTGCTGATTTACGGGCGGTTCCCTCTGAGAGTTTGCTAGTCACGATAGATGTGGTAAATCTCTATACTCCATTGAGCATAAAAAAGGTATACAAGCTGTGGCTAACATCTTACTGACTAGTGAATACACTGATTTACACTGATTAGATTTTTTCTGCAGCTACTACATCTAGTCCTGCACAAGAACTATTTGATGTTCGAAGACAATTATTATGTACAGTGGCGGGGTACCGCGATGGGTTCTAATGTGGCGTTATTTGAGGCGTCACATGTATACAATACTGAATACTATCAAAATAATATTTTAACCCTTTCATGACCAAGGGTCATTGATGCCCCAGTGTCCAGGTCAAAATTTACTAATCTGACATGCATCACTTTATGTGGTAATAACTTTGGAACGCTTTTACTTATCCAAGCCATTCTGAGAATGTTTTCTCGTGACACATTGCACCTTATGACAGTCATAAATTTAAGTCAATATATTTCACCTTTATTTATGAAAAAATCCCAGATTTATCCAAAATTCTGAAAAATTAGCAATTTTCTAAATTTCAATTTATCTGCTTTTAAAACAGAAAGTGATACCTCAAAAAATATTTATTACTTAACATTCCCCATATGTCTACTTTATGTTGGCATCATTTTGTAAATGCTATTCTATTTTTTAGGATGTTAGAAGGCTTAGAAGTTTAGAAGCAATTCTTAAAATTTTTAAGAAAATTTCCCAAATCCACTTTTTAAGTACCAGTTTAGGTATGAAGTCACTTTGCGGGGCTTACCTAGTGGAAACCCCCCATAAATGACCCCATTGTAGAAACTGCAGCCCTCAAGTTACTCAAAACTGATTTACAAACGTTGTTAACCCTTTAGGTGTTCCACAAGAATTAATGGAAACTAGAGATACAATTTCAAAATGTAACTTTTTTGGCAGATTTTCAATTTTAATTTTTTCTTCCAGTTACAAAGCAAGTGTTAACAGCCAAACCAAACTCAATATTTATGTAGTTTACAGAAAAGTAGTAAGAGGGTATATGTTTCGTCAAACTGCAAAGTGACAGGTACCACGCCCCCTTTTATACAGATACACCCGCCCCTTTTTATATCGCTTGATATTAAGTTTATATTGCTTGATATTAAGTTTATATTGCTTGATATTAAGTTTATGTTGCTTATCACTTCTCAGATTCCTGCTAATATCCTTCAGGTTACAAATGAAGGCAAAAGCACATCTGTTTAAATCAAGACTTTCTCTGACCCGTCACAGGATGTGTTCTACAAGGTCTTGACATCTGTCATGTACATCAAAAGAACCGCTTTTTAAAGCAGGACTTTAGCAAATGGTTTCGATTATGTGCTTAATAGTATGACAGATTACTAATATCCTTCAGTTTACAAATGAAGGCAAAAGCACATCTGTTTAAATCAAGACTTTTCTAATGCAAAGGTCATGACATCTATCATGGACATCAAAAGCACATCTGTTTACACTTTCTACTGCCATCTCATGAAAGATGTCTAGACATGCCACAGGCTGTATTCTTGTCATAGATTTTATTCCCCTTATAAAATCTTACAGGCCTATAATAAACATAAATTGTACAGTAATGCCCGCAGACCGTACTAACGGCGTCTTGTAATTGTCTGTTTTGATACCTTATAGTCTTAGAAGTTTTATATAAAACTTCATAAAGGCGCCAGGAAATATTTCATTGCAGCTTTATAAATACATTTTGTAATGTTATCCCCACTTTGATATGAATTTATATCAATTTATACAGTTTTATAACTTTCATTTGATAAAATCTTTTTGATATTCCCATTTATAACATTTGATTCATAAAGGCGCCAGGAAATATTTCATTGCGGCTTTATAAATACATTTTGTAATTTTATCCCCACTTTGATATGAATTTATATCAATTTATACAGTTTGATAACTTTCATTTAATAAAATCTTTTTGATATGCCCATTTATAACATTTGATAAGCTTTTAATATAAGAGCTACCCACTTTGATATGAATTTATATCAATTCATACAGTTTTATAATTTTCATTTCATAAAAGCTTTTTGATAAGCCCATTTATAACATTTATAAGCTTTTGATATAAAATTAAGATTCGTGCATAAAAAAGACCTATTTTCGTGCATAAAAAAGACCTATAATAAACATATAAATTCTTATAAAACATAATATAACTATTTGAGCTACAGCAACTAATTAATATGCTAATCGTTTACCACATGGTATAGTTTACAACATGAACATCCTATATAAACAGGGCCCAGTCTGTGCATTGATAGCACAGAGATACGTATGCACGGCCAGGCATAGGACACCAAACATAAAAACTTAAAAAGGCAAGCACCATTTGTTTGTTATGCTTTTAAATCTTTCACTATTTATTGTATATGACTCATGTTATCTGTGTCTATGTAACTGTGCTTATTTATAGGTCGTAAGGCTTCACTAACTAAATGTCTTTCTTTTACATCATACAAATGTTACTATATTTTAACTAACAATATACAATTTGTTTAGATGGATTCTTACCAAAATTTATGGGGAGATTATACCCAATGCGCAGATGCTTACCGCGGCCAATGATTTTTATGATTCGTACATTAGCGGTGGTGGGGCACAATTGCTTTCAGACGAGTCGCCCAGTATGGCGCTAGCTCATACTGACATTTCAAGCAAACCCGATTACATTCCGACGTCTCGGTAAGTATAACCATCTTATGCTTTTATTACATATATAGCTTTAGCGCTAGTTATATTTCATACACGTTTATTACAGACGATCAAATCCGAGACATTTTAAGAATTGTGAACGGAGATGTTGATACTGAAAATACAGAACATTCAAACATTGAAGTTACTAGCAACAACAATTCTGACGAGCTAAAGGAGAACGATCCTGCGCGAGTTATCGATCTCACAACCCCAGGGCGACCTGAAATGAAACAGACGATCCGGCTAGCCAGAACACGTAAGGCTCGATCACCGTCTTTGATGTTGTCTGTTTTAAACATTAGCTATATTTCTAATACACTTTTTTTTAACGCAGCGCTGAAAAGAAAAGTGTATACAATTGATAACATCGCGACACTCGCCGATGATGCCCTACAAAAACATTGCAAGTGGGGCAAAGAGCGTAAGGACCAAAACGTATTGTTGCTGTAATATATTTTAAACAATGTCTATAAGTCTAATATTTTTTTTAAATGCAGGGCTGAAAAGAAAAATGGCCACGACCGGTGTCTCGAAAGTGGTGTCAAAGAAATCTAACACAACAGTTAAGGCTACCTCTACAGCCGCTCAAGCAACAATGTCTATAACTTTTAAGTGTGTATAAACAATGGTGTTTAATCAAACCTTGTAATTTAAAGTTTTTCAGCTGCCTGGTAGTGGCGCAAGTGTCAACAGAATTGCTTCATTCCTAGAACCACCAGAGTCAGGCACCAGCGCCCGCGACAGTTGGCGGTCTGAAAATCCTGCAATGCCGATTAGCCGCTGCCCTGATGCCTGTAAGTTAATATTACGCGGTGCTATGCTTTAATTAGCCCGCTTGAAGTTCTTAATACGTACATCTTGCTGCTTGTCTTTAAATTTTTAATAAAAGTCATAATGACATCTATATATCAATTTATCTACCTATCTATCCTTCTACCTATCAATTATCAATCTATCTACCTAGCTTTCTATCTGTCTATCGTTCCATCTATCTGTTATCTATCTATCTATCTATCTATCTATCCATCCATCCATCTACCCATTTATCTATGTTTCTATACATCCAAATACCCCAGCTAAATTCTATACATCCAAATACCCTAGCTAAAATCTATTTATCTATCTATTTATCTATCTATATTTATATATCTATCTATCTATCTATCTACCCATTTATCTATGTTTCTATACATCCAAATATATCTATCTATCTAAATTCTAGCAATGTAGTTTGCTATGTAGTTTGCTATGTAAGTATTTATGGATGGAGATCCCGTAATTGCACATATGTTTATATGGATCTATAATGATATTCTTATTTCGTTTCGATATCCTTTATCTATATGATGAATTAATATTATCTACTTGTTTATGGGAATGATATATCTGAAGATAAGCCGAACATAAAGCAACAGTCACTCTCAAATGACCCCAATCCTTAAAATTTCGGATTCCGAACCAGCTCTTTCCTATCTCTCATGCCCTATAAAAACGAGACATGAACAGGGGATTGTCAACCACTGAAGAAGGGGTCTGTTTTGTAAATCCCCGAAACGCGTCTGGTATCTCCCCCCTATCAGGACGAGTGGGTCTACAAGTCCGAGAAACCTGGAAGTCATCACCTGTGCGCCAGAGCTATTACCGGAACCATCGGTGTTGCATCACGCAGGTCACTCACACCGCGTGCAACAAACATTTCAACTGGCGCTAATTTCAAAACAGGACATCTATCCTTGAGACCGGAGCAGTACACCAACGTACCGTGTCGAGGAATCGTTATCCAGGAGCCTCGGGTAAGCACTTGTATATCCCACTCACAAGCGATCGCAATTACAGCGGGACGCCGCTGTGCGTATTAGCAGCCAAACTGATACACAGTAAAAACTTTTTGGCTGCATACGCTTGGGACTGTGACCTATTCATTTTGAGAGTACCCTTGAAAGACTGGTTATTGGAACGGATTACCCCATATGGAACTATCCCTCAGGATTTATTCAGTGAATGTCCCTATGGCTGACATATGAACTCACAATCTTATCTATTTATCGGGATCTATATTCATCAATATATCCTAGCATTGCATTAACGTTTTTTACTGTATTTATTATAGCTATATTTTATTGTTAATCGTCGATAGTACCACATTTTATTTTGCTCCACTTTTATGATTATTCTGATACCCTAATATTGCTATATGATATTTTATTGCTTCACTATTATTGTCATTATTGTTATTACCTTAATAAATACAAGATCCCTATACTTAAAGTGAGTGCCCCACTTCTACTTTTTTATCTATTTATCTCTATCAGACTGGGTGCTGTCTGTTAGTGGGTGCACCTCTGTTTGGATCCCCTTTTCATCTTGGTGCGACATTTCCCTTGAATATGTCTATACCAGTGTTTCCCAACCAGCGTGCCTCCAGCTGTTGCAAAACTACAACTCCCAGCATGCCCAGACAGCCTTTGGCTGTGCGGGCATGCTGGGAGTTGTAGTTTTGCAACAGCTGGAGGCACACTGGTTGGGAAACACTGGTCTATACATCCAAATACCCCATCTATCTAAATTCTATCTATCAATTTATCTACCTATCTATCCTTCTATCTATCAATTATCTATCTAGCTTTCGCAGTGAGCTGTTTTAATTAGTGCGCTTGAAATTCTTAATACTTATATCTTAATGTTTGTCTTTAAATTTCAGCCAAAAGAAAAGAAAACACCAAAGCCGCGTCGTTAAAGAGAGACGACGATCGACCACAAAACATCATCAGGAACAGTTTACACAGATAGCTGGAATTCTAACGCCACGGCCGGTTCTGCAGAGTGGTGAGCCAACTAGCGTAATAAATGATATTACAGCTTTATGCGACATAACACCAATACCCAATACTCAAGATGTGATACCTTGTAAAAAGCGCATCACATTTGATACGCCAGACACATGCAATAACGTACAACAGATAAGCGAACCCCAACAACGATACGTGCCTCTTGTCCATTCCTGTTTTGCCGGGGTGGAGAGACGTACGACGCGTTGCGGGCTATCGCGAAATGCAATGACAAAATGGCACGTGTGGCGCGGCGCTTTATTTAAAATGTTACGTTAAAGACTCTACGTCTCTAGCGTTTAACAGTCCCAACAAAAATACTGCGGGACAAATACACGCTACACGTAACAAATGCACACGACTGATTACGCATCTTGACGCTCTTGAAAAAAAGCTGCTAGACAGTGACTGACTAGTGATGACTGGTGGAGGTGGACGACCTTTTAAAAATGCAAAAACAACTGTTAGTGCTAGGGTTAGAAAGTTAAAACAGGCTATAAAAATCAATTTTTCAGTTAAACGTTCTAAAATAGCTAGAGAAAAAAGGCGTTGCCGGCGTAACAATGCGCCGCTGGCACGTCGGAACAAAATAGTTATCAAAAAAAGACATGGATGTCGTAACAAGACTGGTGCGTCGGCTCATCTGAATGCTGGACAAACACATCAGCAATCCAGACCGTGCAAGCGGAGCACAGTCGTCCAAACAGCTCACACACTAACAGACCTTCAAATACGCAATCAAAGCTTATTCAGTCAGGCGACCCACAAAATGACGACATGACCTATAACACGGATGTTACAGACGAACCCCCTGAACCACAAAACGTTAGATCCGTTTATCTAGAACGTGTAAACCATCAACAGCGTGACTTAGCAAATTTTAATAGTACCATGTACAATGAACACTTCAGATTCGCTAACCTTGAATCCATTCGCTCATTTGTTGACGCTCTTGATGCAATACACGCTTCTATACAGACATTGTTAGATAGGGTTTTACGGGACGCCGATCCGGGTGATTTCATACAATTGCGATTAGACGGCAGCGAAACGTTTGATTTGATTTTTTCTAATAGGTCTTCTAGAGATGGATTTAGAGCCAAAACATTTTTGGACAATATTGCTAACGCTTTACAGAGTAACGCGGAGTGCATAGCCGGTAATACACTTAAACTAGTTGTCATCATTGTCAGGTGTCGCCGTGGTGGGGCCAGAAGGCGTTTGGGCGGTGTCGCGTATAGTCTGATTATTGATCGTAAAAAACAACATTTATACGATTTGAATAGATAGGCTTTGGTATTTTCTTTTGGCTGAAATTTAAAGACAAACATTAAGATATAAGTATTAAGAATTTCAAGCGCGCTAATTAAAACAGCTCACCGCGAAAGCTAGATAGATAGATAATTGATAGATAGAGGGATATAGATAGGTAAATAAATTGTTAGATAGAATTTAGATAGATAGGGTATCTGGATATATAGAAACATAGATCGATAGATAAATGGATAGATAGCTAGATAGATAGATATAGAATGAATGAAATCCGCAGCACATCCAAGTAGTGAAGAAGTAAAAGAAACTTTAATCACCAAGCATGCGACGTTTCAATCCTCTCAATGGGATTTTTCTCAAGCAGTGACATAGTGGGCAGTGCATAGTACATATTTAAACACATTGACATAATCAAACAATCAATGAGTAAATTATAATCATTTAAAGTGATATGGTTAAAAAATTATGACAACAGCAGTGTTATCATTGTAAAGTAACATTTCCTAAAACTATATCCAGTGTTACAGTGCAGACGATACCCGTATCAAATCCAACGTACAGTGTACAGACAAAATACAACAATGACAAACATAATTAATTCAGGTGTGTATCATTATAATAACTAAACAGTGCAGGTGTACCTCAGTGGAATGATGAGTTAGATTGCAGGAGAGTGCGATGGAGTTAGAACACATGGGTCCCGGCGTCTCAGGCAAACCAATGCGCATGTCTCAGGACCTTCCTGGGGAATCCGATCACATGATCACCCATTCTGGTCATTCGATATAGTGCGCATGTCGCAGGACCTGTGAGTATGTGATCACAGCATGTGATCACTCCTCCAATCATGTGTTCAAGTAAATCATCCGGTCATGTGCTTCCGTCTGTCACATGATCGGATTAGACGAACTTGCAAATTCAAGTGTTCAATGGTATTCAAAACACATGGAAACAGATCTATTTCCAAGGATCATTATAAGGGACATATATATAACACCTAAAGTAAGTTATAAATATCCAAAGTATAAAGAAATGAATCATCTTAAAAACATAAGATAATAAGATTATGTAGGCAAGCATGAAAAGTAGCGGAGTACATATGGCAGTGTGGGCACCCGTTACAGGATCATTGCCAACCCAGGCGCATCGAATAACATGGGCAGTACCATTCATGAGTCACCCATCAATCCGGGAGAAAAAATAAATAAGTATATACAACTGGAAGTACCATTGTTGTGTACAGGAAAGCTAAATGTACTAGGCTGGAGTACCGCCGCTTTCCTCACTATGTGCGGACTTAGTTTATTAGTTGTTAAATAGCCCCCTAGTCTAAACGAGGATTTCAGTAAATGTGACTTATGTGGTTATCACAAAGTCCCAACCTGACTTGTCCCCCCTGTCCGTTGGATACCATGCCTGGAAATCCAACATGGCAGACCCGGGATCATCCTCTAGATTCCGGGGGCACATTGATATAAATCCATAAAACATGTCAATGCTCTCCCCGAGACTGGTGGCTCAAGAGGCTTGTCCATATGTAAATCCGAGCGCATGGGTATAGCAACCAAACCATCCCAGGTTTTCCAACATCACCTGTGTATAATTAAATGCCTACATACAAATCAAGAAAAGAAACAAGTGTCAAGGGAATCTATGTATCCGTGCACCTGTATGGAGAACAATCATGTGTCATGCAATGCATAAGACATGACCGTATAACCTGCTGTGCACAGAGACATGATCCCACCAATCTTGTTATAAAAACATCTTATTCAAAAGAAAAAACTAATAAAACTGTAAAAAACAGTGAGGTAAACGGTGTATATATATAGGTCCCATCATGATCCAGTGGATGAATCTTCCAGCGCTCACCCTTTATTGTGGATACACACAATGTTCATCATAATCCTGAGGGTAATAAAAACAATATATAAGAACACCTTGTTATATAGACAAGGGGCACAACCACTTAAAACTCAACATAAGAGCAGGTGAGCAGAATCAAGAGCACAATCACCTAGGACAATAATCAGGGCCTATAATCAACATTTAATCCCTGTGGTCTTATAGTATTTAGTTTAGCAATCCATCGCATCTCACATTTTTTGAGAAGGGCAAGTCTGTTCCCACCCCTCCGTGGTGTAGGGATATGGTCGACCAGCATACATTTCAGGTCCCGCTCCTTGTGGTCCATGTCAGTAAAATGCTTCGGGACTGGAAGATCCATCCGTTTTTTACGGATGGTATATCGATGTTGGTTGATTCTACTTTTGAAATCCAGTGAAGTTTCCCCAATGTATAATAACTGACATGGACACCAAAGGATATATATAACAAAGGAGGATTCACATGTCAAAAAGTGCTTGATGTAGTACTTCTTCTGCATGCGTGGATGCAGAAAAAACTGCCTTTTTGCATGTATCGACAATTGATACAATTTAAGCATGGAAAGCTACCCAATTTGGGACTACGCAGAAAGGTTTGGCCCAACTCCTTTTGTGTACCTATGTCGGTAAGAATCAATCTATCTTTAAGGTTCCTAGTTCTTTTATATGACATGAGGGGAGGAAGATGAAATTCCTCAATCCCCTCATGACCACTTTTCAAAACTGGCCAGTGTTTCAGGATAATTTGCCGAATATGTGTACTATCTTCTGTGTAGGTAGTTACCAGAGGAATTCTCTTGCTTTGTTTATCACAATTTTTTTTTTTCTTGGTAAGAAGCTCTGTACCTGTTTTGTATTGTATAGAGTTAAGATGTTGTTTGAGTAAAGTTACAGGATAATCCCTATCTATGAAGGACTGTGTCATGCATTTAAGAGTGTCAGATAATTCATTATTGTTTCTGACTATACGTTTGGCGCGGTAAAACTGACTCAAGGGAAGGGATTTGACCATGGCCCTGGGATGTGCACTGTTGTACCTCAATAATGTGTTGCGATCGGTGGGCTTAGAGTATAAGCCCGTCGATAGCACACGATCATGTAAGGTCACAACAGTTTCCAAAAAATGTAATTGTTCACATGAGTGTTCCAACGTAAATTTAATATCAGAATCGATAGTATTCAGAAATTGAAAAAACTCCATAAGAGCCTCCTCTGAACCTGTCCAAATCAAAAAAATGTCATCTATGTATCGCCACCACTTAGAACATGTCGGAAGTGGGGTGATACATAGATGTAAGTCTCCTCGAGGAAGGAGACCGCCATGTTGGCATAGGTCGGGGCCACATTGGATCCCATGGCGGTCCCCTTCCTCTGGAGATAAAAATGATCCCCAAATAAAAAGTAGTTGCAAGTCAGCACCAAATGTAGAAGTTGTATTAAAAAGTCTTGGCATTCAGTTGAAAAAGTGGATTGAGATAAAGCCTTGGTAACTACCTCAATCCCAAAGGTGTGTCTGATTGAGGTGTATAGGCTAGTGATATCTAGCGATGCTAGAATCACATCAGATGTCAAAGAAACCTCAGCCAATTTATTCAAAAAGTCTGAAGTGTCTTGAATATAGGACTGGGCTGACAGTGCATATTGTCTCAATATTCTATCCAAAAAATAGAGATATTGGACAACAGGGAACCGCGACCAGACACGATTGGTCTACCCGGAGGGGTTATAAGACATTTATGTATCTTGGGCAATAGGTACAGGAGGGGTGTGATGGGATGTGAGACAGAAAGGAAGGTTCTGAGCTTATCATCAATGATGCCCGCAGTGCTGGCTTCCTGTAGCAAGCTCTGAATCCTCCTTTCAATGTCCCATTTGGGATCAGTATGTAGTTTTTGGTACACCTCGCAATCCTCCAACTGTCGGTTGGCCTCTGCGATGTATTGATGAGTGTCCATGACCACAATCGCACCGCCCTTGTCAGCAGGCTTAATGGTGAGATTGTGGTCATGGACTAGCTCATCAATAGCATGCCACTCGGTTTGTGTGATGTTGGGGTGCAAAAACCTTTTCTTTTCATTCAACTTAAGCATATTTACATCTTTCATTACCGCATCAACAAATAAATCAATTGCAGGAGAAGACGCAGGTGGAATAAAATCACTTTTGTTAAATAAATTGTAATCACTCAGTTTCAATTCAGTATTAGTACATGTATTTGTCATAGTTGGACGTGTTGAAAACCAGGTTCTAAGCTTCAGCCTACGGAAAAACTGATGAAGGTCAGCTTCTAATTGTAGCCAATCCGTATTGCTGTTAGGGCAGAAGCTTAGTCCCTTGGCCAAGACATTCAACTGTACATCTGACAAGACATGGGAGGAAATATTTACCACAATGTTGGTATCATTTAGTTGCATTTTTTGACCAATGGTTTTTTGCTCCTTGTTTTTATGTCGGAAGCGGTGACGTTTGCGTCCTCCACGCCGCGTTCGTTTCTTCTTGCTGAATTCATCGTAAATTCTAAAAAAGGCTCCACAGTAGTATTATTTTGTTGTGTTTGAACCACGTCCCTCGTGGGGTTTTTTTTACCAATTTTTTGAGAGCGCTGTTGAGATTGATGGTTAATTGTCCAGTTACCAATCTTCCCACGGAGGACCTGTGTACACCAGGCGTTTTTTCGTACTCCCAGGAGCAGGCGAGCAGAATCTTGGGCGCACACAGAGGTGATGCAGAGTTTTTGTCGATTCCCAACATCACAGATACAAAGCGGGACTTTGAACGCATTGCCAAAAAATTGGTTAGTCTTGATTTGCACCTTACCACATTGGGCGAATATTTTAAAACCAGCAGGGTACCCCGGCGATTAATGACACATTCGCAACCAACTATGTATATGCATGAAAATGAATTCCGAATCAAATATGAATCCATTGCAAACAAATTTGCACTGGATCTCATATTATTAAACATGGAATTTCTGCAGAAAGATTTGGCTGACACTACAGAGAAACATGAATCTCTGCAAGCTACATTGTGTGCTTTACTGTCTACAGACGAACACCAGGATTACCTGACCAGGTTGCAGCCGCACCTGGATAAATTAAGATCCGAAATTCAGGACACAAAACGCAGTAAATGGCAGCGCGATGCGCTTGATTACAATTCAGGCAACGTGTATAACTGGACAATTAACCATCAATCTCAACAGCGCTCTAAAAAAATTGGTAAAAAAAACCCCACGAGGGATGTGGTTCAAACACAACAAAATAATACTACTGTGGAGCCTTTTTTAGAATTTACGATGAATTCAGCAAGAAGAAACGAACGCGGCGTGGAGGACGCAAACATCACCGCTTCCGACATAAAAACAAGGAGCAAAAAACCATTGGTCAAAAAATGCAACTAAATGATACCAACATTGTGGTAAATATTTCCTCCCATGTCTTGTCAGATGTACAGTTGAATGTCTTGGCCAAGGGACTAAGCTTCTGCCCTAACAGCAATACGGATTGGCTACAATTAGAAGCTGACCTTCATCAGTTTTTCCGTAGGCTGAAGCTTAGAACCAGGTTTTCAACACGTCCAACTATGACAAATACATGTACTAATACTGAATTGAAACTGAGTGATTACAATTTATTTAACAAAAGTGATTTTATTCCATCTGCGTCTTCTCCTGCAATTGATTTATTTGTTGATGCGGTAATGAAAGATGTAAATATGCTTAAGTTGAATGAAAAGAAAAGGTTTTTGCACCCCAACATCACACAAACCGAGTGGCATGCTATTGATGAGCTAGTCCATGACCACAATCTCACCATTAAGCCTGCCGACAAGGGCGGTGCGATTGTGGTCATGGACACTCATCAATACATCGCAGAGGCCAACCGACAGTTGGAGGATTGCGAGGTGTACCAAAAACTACATACTGATCCCAAATGGGACATTGAAAGGAGGATTCAGAGCTTGCTACAGGAAGCCAGCACTGCGGGCATCATTGATGATAAGCTCAGAACCTTCCTTTCTGTCTCACATCCCATCACACCCCTCCTGTACCTATTGCCCAAGATACATAAATGTCTTATAAGCCCTCCGGGTAGACCAATCGTGTCTGATCGCGGTTCCCTGTTGTCCAATATCTCTATTTTTTTGGATAGAATATTGAGACAATATGCACTGTCAGCCCAGTCCTATATTCAAGACACTTCAGACTTTTTGAATAAATTGGCTCAGGTTTCTTTGACATCTGATGTGATTCTAGCATCACTAGATATCACTAGCCTATACACCTCAATCAGACACACCTTTGGGATTGAGGTAGTTACCAAGGCTTTATCTCAGTCCACTTTTTCAACTGAATGCCAAGACTTTTTAATACAACTTCTACATTTGGTGCTGACTTGCAACTACTTTTTATTTGGGGATCATTTTTATCTCCAGAGGAAGGGGACCGCCATGGGATCCAATGTGGCCCCGACCTATGCCAACATGGCGGTCTCCTTCCTCGAGGAGACTTACATCTATGTATCGCCCCACTTCCGACATGTTCTAAGTGGTGGCGATACATAGATGACATTTTTTTTATTTGGACAGGTTCAGAAGAGGCTCTTATGGAGTTTTTTCAATTTTTGAATACTATCGATTCTGATATTAAATTTACGTTGGAACACTCATGTGAACAATTACATTTTTTGGACACTGTCGTGACCTTACATGATCGTGTGCTATCGACGGGCTTATACTCTAAGCCCACTGATCGCAACACATTATTGAGGTACAACAGTGCACATCCCAGGGGCATGGTCAAATCCCTTCCCTTGAGTCAGTTTTACCGCGCCAAACGTATAGTCAGAAACAATAATGAATTATCTGACACTCTTAAATGCATGACACAGTCCTTCATAGATAGGGATTATCCTGTAACTTTACTCAAACAACATCTTAACTCTATACAATACAAAACAGGTACAGAGCTTCTTACCAAGAAAAAAAAAATTGTGATAAACAAAGCAAGAGAATTCCTCTGGTAACTACCTACACAGAAGATAGTACACATATTCGGCAAATTATCCTGAAACACTGGCCAGTTTTGAAAAGTGGTCATGAGGGGATTGAGGAATTTCATCTTCCTCCCCTCATGTCATATAAAAGAACTAGGAACCTTAAAGATAGATTGATTCTTACCGACATAGGTACACAAAAGGAGTTGGGCCAAACCTTTCTGCGTAGTCCCAAATTGGGTAGCTTTCCATGCTTAAATTGTATCAATTGTCGATACATGCAAAAAGGCAGTTTTTTCTGCATCCACGCACGCAGAAGTACTACATCAAGCACATTTTGACATGTGAATCCTCCTTTGTTATATATATCCTTTGGTGTCCATGTCAGTTATTATACATTGGGGAAACTTCACTGGATTTCAAAAGTAGAATCAACCAACATCGATATACCATCCGTAAAAAACGGATGGATCTTCCAGTCCCGAAGCATTTTACTGACATGGACCACAAGGAGCGGGACCTGAAATGTATGCTGGTCGACCATATCCCTACACCACGGAGGGGTGGGAACAGACTTGCCCTTCTCAAAAAATGTGAGATGCGATGGATTGCTAAACTAAATACTATAAGACCACAGGGATTAAATGTTGATTATAGGCCCTAGTTATTGTCCTCAGTGATTGTGCTCTTGATTCTGCTCACCTGCTCTTATGTTGAGTTTTAAGTGGTTGTGCCCCTTGTCTATATAACAAGGTGTTCTTATATATTGTTTTTATTACCCTCAGGATTATGATGAACATTGTGTGTACCCACAATAAAGGGTGAGCGCTGGAAGATTCATCCACTGGATCATGATGGGACCTATATATATATACACCGTTTACCTCACTGTTTTTTACAGTTTTATTAGTTTTTTCTTTTGAATAAGATGTTTTTATAACAAGATTGGTGGGATCATGTCTCTGTGCACAGCAGGTTATACGGTCATGTCTTATGCATTGCATGACACATGATTGTTCTCCATACAGGTGCACGGATACATAGATTCCCTTGACACTTGTTTCTTTTCTTGATTTGTATGTAGGCATTTAATTATACACAGGTGATGTTGGAAAACCTGGGATGGTTTGGTTGCTATACCCATGCGCTCGGATTTACATATGGACAAGCCTCTTGAGCCACCAGTCTCGGGGAGAGCATTGACATGTTTTATGGATTTATATCAATGTGCCCCCGGAATCTAGAGGATGATCCCGGGTCTGCCATGTTGGATTTCCAGGCATGGTATCCAACAGACAGGGGGGACAAGTCAGGTTGGGACTTTGTGATAACCACATAAGTCACATTTACTGAAATCCTCGTTTAGACTAGGGGCCTATTTAACAACTAATAAACTAAGTCCGCACATAGTGAGGAAAGCGGCGGTACTCCCGCCTAGTACATTTAGCTTTCCTGTACACAACAATGGTACTTCCAGTTGTATATACTTATTTATTTTTATTCCCGGATTGATGGGTGACTCATGAATGGTACTGCCCATGTTATTCGATGCGCCTGGGTTGGCAATGATCCTGTAACGGGTGCCCACACTGCCATATGTACTCCGCTACTTTTCATGCTTGCCTACATAATCTTATTATCTTATGTTTTTAAGATGATTCATTTCTTTATACTTTGGATATTTATAACTTACTTTAGGTGTTATATATATGTCCCTTATAATGATCCTTGGAAATAGATCTGTTTAATCATGCCTTTCCATGTGTTTTGAATACCATTGAACACTTGAATTTGCAAGTTCGTCTAATCCGATCATGTGACAGACGGAAGCACATGACCGGATGATTTACTTGAACACATGATTGGAGGAGTGATCACATGCTGTGATCACATACTCACAGGTCCTGCGACATGCGCACTAAATCGAATGACCAGAATGGGTGATCATGTGATCGGATTCCCCAGGAAGGTCCTGAGACATGCGCATTGGTTTGCCTGAGACGCCGGGACCCATGTGTTCTAACTCCATCGCACTCTCCTGCAATCTAACTCATCATTCCACTGAGGTACACCTGCACTGTTTAGTTATTATAATGATACACACCTGAATTAATTATGTTTGTCATTGTTGTATTTTGTCTGTACACTGTACGTTGGATTTGATACGGGTATCGTCTGCACTGTAACACTGGATATAGTTTTAGGAAATGTTACTTTACAATGATAACACTGCTGTTGTCATAATTTTTTAACCATATCACTTTAAATGATTATAATTTACTCATTGATTGTTTGATTATGTCAATGTGTTTAAATATGTACTATGCACTGCCCACTATGTCACTGCTTGAGAAAAATCCCATTGAGAGGATTGAAACGTCGCATGCTTGGTGATTAAAGTTTCTTTTACTTCTTCACTACTTGGATGTGCTGCGGATTTCATTCATTCTATATCTATCTATCTAGCTATCTATCCATTTATCTATCGATCTATGTTTCTATATATCCAGATACCCTATCTATCTAAATTCTATCTAACAATTTATCTACCTATCTATATCCCTCTATCTATCAATTATCTATCTATCTAGCTTTCGCGGTGAGCTGTTTTAATTAGTGCGCTTGAAATTCTTAATACTTATATCTTAATGTTTATCTTTAAATTTCAGCCAAAAGAAAACACCAAAGCCTATCTATTCAAATCGTATAAATGTTGTTTTTTACGATCAATAATCAGACTATACGCGACACCGCCCAAACGCCTTCTGGCCCCACCACGGCGACACCTGACAATGATGAAAACTAGTTTAAGTGTATTACCGGCTATGCACTCCGCGTTACTCTGTAAAGCGTTAGCAATATTATCCAAAAATGTTTTGGCTCTAAATCCATCTCTAGAAGACCTATTAGAAAAAATCAAATCAAACGTTTCGCCGCCGTCTAAACGCAATTGTATGAAATCACCCGGATCGGCGTCCCGTAAAACCCTATCTAACAATGTCTGTATAGAAGCGTGTATTGCATCAAGAGCGTCAACAAATGAGTGAATGGATTCAAGGTTAGCGAATCTGAAGTGTTCAGTGTACATGGTACTATTAAAATTCGCTAAGTCACGCTGTTGATGGTTTACACGTTCTAGATAAACGGATCTAACGTTTTGTGGTTCAGGGGGTTCGTCTGTAACATCCGTGTTATAGGTCATGTCGTCATTTTGTGGGTCGCCTGACTGAATAAGCTTTGATTGCGTATTTGAAGGTCTGTTAGTGTGTGAGCTGTTTGGACGACTGTGCTCCACTTGCACGGTCTGCGATTGCTGATGTGTTTGTCCAGCATTCAGATGAGCCGACGCACCAGTCTTGTTACGACATCCCTGTCTTTTTTTGATAACTATTTTGTTCGGACGTGCCAGCGGCGCATTGTTACGCCGGCAACGCCTTTTTTTCTCTAGCTATTTTAGAACGTTTAACTGAAAAATTGATTTTTATAGCCTGTTTTAACTTTCTAACCCTAGCACTAACAGTTGTTTTTGCATTTTTAAAAGGTCGTCCACCTCCACCAGTCATCACTAGTCAGTCACTGTCTAGCAGCTCTTTTTCAAGAGCGTCAAGATGCGTAATCAGTCGTGTGCATTTGTTACGTGTAGCGTGTATTTGTCCCGCAGTATTTTTGTTGGGACTGTTAAACGCTAGAGACGTAGAGTCTTTAACGTAACATTTTAAATAAAGCGCCGCGCCACACGTGCCATTTTGTCATTGCATTTCGCGATAGCCCGCAACGCGTCGTACGTCTCTCCACCCCGGCAAAACAGGAATGGACAAGAGGCACGTATCGTTGTTGGGGTTCGCTTATCTGTTGTATGTTATTGCATGTGTCTGGCGTATCAAATGTTATGCGCTTTTTACAAGGTATCACATCTTGAGTATTGGGTATTGGTGTTATGTCGCATAAAGCTGTAATATCATTTATTACGCTAGTTGGCTCACCACTCTGCAGAACCGGCCGTGGCGTTAGAATTCCAGCTATCTGTGTAAACTGTTCCTGATGATGTTTTGTGGTCGATCGTCGTCTCTCTTTAACGACGCGGCTTTGGTGTTTTCTTTTCTTTTGGCTGAAATTTAAAGACAAACATTAAGATACAAGTATTAAGAATTTCAAGCGCACTAATTAAAACAGCTCACTGCGGAAGCTAGATAGATAGTTGATAGATGGAAGGATAGATAGGTAGATAAATTGATAGATAGAATTTAGATAGATGGGGTATTTGGATGTATAGAAATATTGATAGATAAATGGATAGATAGATAACAGCTAGATGGAAAGATAGATAGATAGGTAATTGATACATAGATATGTTGATAGAAATATAGATAGATAGATAGATAGATAGATAGATAAATAGATAGATAAATTGCTAGAATTTAGATAGATAGATATATTTGGATGTATAGAAACATAGCTAAATGGGTAGATAGATAGATAGATAGATAGATAGATAGATAGATAGATAGATATAGAAATATAGATAGATAAATAGATAGATAAATTGATAGAATTTAGCTGGGGTATTTGGATGTATAGAAACATAGATAAATGGGTAGATGGATGGATGGATAGATAGATAGATAGATAGATAGATAGATAGATAGATAGATAAATAGATAGATAGATAACAGATAGATGGAACGATAGACAGATAGAAAGCTAGGTAGATAGATTGATAATTGATAGGTAGAAGGATAGATAGGTAGATAAATTGATATATAGATGTCATTATGACTTTTATTAAAAATTTAAAGACAAGCAGCAAGATGTACGTATTAAGAACTTCAAGCGGGCTAATTAAAGCATAGCACCGCGTAATATTAACTTACAGGCATCAGGGCAGCGGCTAATCGGCATTGCAGGATTTTCAGACCGCCAACTGTCGCGGGCGCTGGTGCCTGACTCTGGTGGTTCTAGGAATGAAGCAATTCTGTTGACACTTGCGCCACTACCAGGCAGCTGAAAAACTTTAAATTACAAGGTTTGATTAAACACCATTGTTTATACACACTTAAAAGTTATAGACATTGTTGCTTGAGCGGCTGTAGAGGTAGCCTTAACTGTTGTGTTAGATTTCTTTGACACCACTTTCGAGACACCGGTCGTGGCCATTTTTCTTTTCAGCCCTGCATTTAAAAAAAATATTAGACTTATAGACATTGTTTAAAATATATTACAGCAACAATACGTTTTGGTCCTTACGCTCTTTGCCCCACTTGCAACGTTTTTGTAGGGCATCATCGGCGAGTGTCGCGATGTTATCAATTGTATACACTTTTCTTTTCAGCGCTGCGTTAAAAAAAAGTGTATTAGAAATATAGCTAATGTTTAAAACAGACAACATCAAAGACGGTGATCGAGCCTTACGTGTTCTGGCTAGCCGGATCGTCTGTTTCATTTCAGGTCGCCCTGGGGTTGTGAGATCGATAACTCGCGCAGGATCGTTCTCCTTTAGCTCGTCAGAATTGTTGTTGCTAGTAACTTCAATGTTTGAATGTTCTGTATTTTCAGTATCAACATCTCCGTTCACAATTCTTAAAATGTCTTGGATTTGATCGTCTGTAATAAACGTGTATGAAATATAACTAGCGCTAAAGCTATATACGTAATAAAAGCATAAGATGGTTATACTTACCGAGACGTCGGAATGTAATCGGGTTTGCTTGAAATGTCAGTATGAGCTAGCGCCATACTGGGCGACTCGTCTGAAAGCAATTGTGCCCCACCACCGCTAATGTACGAATCATAAAAATCATTGGCCGCGGTAAGCATCTGCGCATTGGGTATAATCTCCCCATAAATTTTGGTAAGAATCCATCTAAACAAATTGTATATTGTTAGTTAAAATATAGTAACATTTGTATGATGTAAAAGAAAGACATTTAGTTAGTGAAGCCTTACGACCTATAAATAAGCACAGTTACATAGACACAGATAACATGAGTCATATACAATAAATAGTGAAAGATTTAAAAGCATAACAAACAAATGGTGCTTGCCTTTTTAAGTTTTTATGTTTGGTGTCCTATGCCTGGCCGTGCATACGTATCTCTGTGCTATCAATGCACAGACTGGGCCCTGTTTATATAGGATGTTCATGTTGTAAACTATACCATGTGGTAAACGATTAGCATATTAATTAGTTGATGTAGCTCAAATAGTTATATTATGTTTTATAAGAATTTATATGTTTATTATAGGTCTTTTTTATGCACGAAAATAGGTCTTTTTTATGCACGAATCTTAATTTTATATCAAAAGCTTATAAATGTTATAAATGGGCTTATCAAAAAGCTTTTATGAAATGAAAATTATAAAACTGTATAAATTGATATAAATTCATATCAAAGTGGGTAGCTCTTATATTAAAAGCTTATCAAATGTTATAAATGGGCATATCAAAAAGATTTTATTAAATGAAAGTTATCAAACTGTATAAATTGATATAAATTCATATCAAAGTGGGGATAAAATTACAAAATGTATTTATAAAGCCGCAATGAAATATTTCCTGGCGCCTTTATGAAGTTTTATATAAAACTTCTAAGACTATAAGGTATCAAAACAGACAATTACAAGATGCCGTTAGTACGGTCTGCGGGCATTACTGTACAATTTATGTTTATTATAGGCCTGTAAGATTTTATAAGGGGAATAAAATCTATGACAAGAATACAGCCTGTGGCATGTCTAGACATCTTTCATGAGATGGCAGTAGAAAGTGTAAACAGATGTGCTTTTGATGTCCATGATAGATGTCATGACCTTTGCATTAGAAAAGTCTTGATTTAAACAGATGTGCTTTTGCCTTCATTTGTAAACTGAAGGATATTAGTAATCTGTCATACTATTAAGCACATAATCGAAACCATTTGCTAAAGTCCTGCTTTAAAAAGCGGTTCTTTTGATGTACATGACAGATGTCAAGACCTTGTAGAACACATCCTGTGACGGGTCAGAGAAAGTCTTGATTTAAACAGATGTGCTTTTGCCTTCATTTGTAACCTGAAGGATATTAGCAGGAATCTGAGAATTGATAAGCAACATAAACTTAATATCAAGCAATATAAACTTAATATCAAGCAATATAAACTTAATATCAAGTGATATAAAAAGGGGCGGGTGTATCTGTATAAAAGGGGGTGTGGTACCTGTCACTTTGCAGTTTGACGAAACATATACCCTTTTACTACTTTTCTGTAAACTACATAAATATTGAGTTTGGTTTGGCTGTTAACACTTGCTTTGTAACTGGAAAAAAAATATTAAAATTGAAAATCTGCCAAAAAAGTTACATTTTGAAATTGTATCTCTAGTTTCCATTAATTCTTGTGGAACACCTAAAGGGTTAACAACGTTTGTAAATCAGTTTTGAGTAACTTGAGGGCTGCCGTTTCTACAATGGGGTCATTTATGGGGGGTTTCCACTAGGTAAGCCCCGCAAAGTGACTTCATACCTAAACTGGTACTTAAAAAGTGGGTTTGGGAAATTTTCTTAAAAATTTTAAGAATTGCTTCTAAACTTCTAAGCCTTCTAACATCCTAAAAAATAGAATAGCATTTACAAAATGATGCCAACATAAAGTAGACATATGGGGAATGTTAAGTAATAAATATGTTTTGAGGTATCACTTTCTGTTTTAAAAGCAGATAAATTGAAATTTTGAAAATTGCTAATTTTTCAGAATTTTGGATAAATCTGGGATTTTTTCATAAATAAAGGTGAAATATATTGACTTAAATTTATGACTGTCATAAGGTGCAATGTGTCACGAGAAAACATTCTCAGAATGGCTTGGATAAGTAAAAGCGTTCCAAAGTTATTACCACATAAAGTGATGCATGTCAGATTAGTAAATTTTGACCTGGACACTGGGGCATCAATGACCCTTGGTCATGAAAGGGTTAAAATATTATTTTGATAGTATTCAGTATTGTATACATGTGACGCCTCAAATAACGCCACATTAGAACCCATCGCGGTACCCCGCCACTGTACATAATAATTGTCTTCGAACATCAAATAGTTCTCGTGCAGGACTAGATGTAGTAGCTGCAGAAAAAATCTAATCAGTGTAAATCAGTGTATTCACTAGTTAGTAAGATGTTAGCCACAGCTTGTATACCTTTTTCATGCTCAATGGAGGTATAGAGATTTACCACATCTATCGTGACTAGCAAACTCTCAGAGGGAACCGCCCGTAAATCAGCAATAATTCGCAAAAAATGTAAGGTGTCTAACAAAAAGGAATTTGTCATTTTTATTAATGGTGTCAGTATTCTCTCAAGGACAATCGGTGCCGGAGACAATACTGAATCCATGGAAGCAACAATAGGACGACCAGTAGGATCAACTAAAGTTTTATGTACTTTAGGGAGAATATAAAAAACTGGGGTAATTGGCGAACGGTTTATTAAATAGTTACACATTTGATCATCTAAAGCGCCCAGACTAGCATAATGAGATATTACTTTCGCAATATTCTCTTTTATCTGGGAAACAGGATCCCTTTCCAACATTTTATTCGTATCCATATCAGACAATTGGCGCATGCGTTCTAATGTGGCCACGCCCTACGCAAATGCTTTTATTTTGTCATTTGAGGTGTCACATGTATACAATACTGAATATTATCAAAATAATATTTTAACATGGAAAAGATTTATCAGCTCCCAGGAATAATAGTAAGTGCTGGGACATCTCTGGGCGCCGCTCTGTGTAGTCTAATACTTAAAGACTACTTTATATGGGTCCAGACTTTAACACATAATACAGGAGGTGGGTGCCGGCAGCAGAATTGCATTGCCGGCACCCTGCCCCTGACAGGGAGCTGCGATCAGCGGCAGCTAACCCCTCAGGTGCGGCACCTGAGGGGTTAACTGCCGCTGATCTGCCAGTACCCACCTCCTGTATTAAGGAATAATTATCATTGGTGGCGCAGTGCGCCCTCCCCCCATCCTCAATCCCCCACCCCATTAAAATCATTGGTGGCACAGTGCCCCCGCCCCCCACCCCACAGTATTAAAATCATTGGTGGCAGTGGTCACAGTGTCCTCTCCCCTCCTCCTCATTGGTGGTACAGTGGCAGCTTCCGATCGGAGCCCCAGCACTGTAAGCCTGGGACTCCAATCGGTTACTATGGCAGCCAGGATGCTACTGAAGCCCTGGCTGCCATGGTAACATCCCTGATGCTGTGTGCACAAAGCACAGGGCAGCAGGGACAGTGTAAAGTCCTATTCACCCAATTAGAGCTCTATCAGGGTGAATAGGAAAAGGGATGAAAAAAATCCCAGGTTCTAGCCCCTAAGGGGGGGGGGGGGGGGGGAATAGTTATTAAATAAATAAATAAAATAAAAAAACAAAATATTAAGTATGAATTGACCCCTTTCCCAATTTCACATACTGTATAAAATGTAAAAACAATAAATAAACATATCACATATCGCCACGTCAGAAAAGTCCAAACTATTAAAATATTTTAAAAAAATCTATGCGGTGAACACCGGAACAGAAAAAAAAAAAAAAAAAAACTGTGCGATTCTCAGTTTTTAAAAATGCGGAATGCACGTGGCTTTTTTTTTATTATTTTTTCGCGTGGTATTGAATGGTATCGAGTATCGCAATACTTTTTAAAGGTATCAAAACCGAATAAAAAATTTGCTATCGCAACAACTCTAATGGTGATTAAGGATGATAGTGGATATCTTTCCACTGTTCTGTATAGGAAAGAGACCGATCGGAACAGTATCCTGCGCTATACAAGTACTCATCCTCCATCTTTAAAAAAAGCGATTCCAAAGTCGCAGTTTCAAAGAGTGCAACGTATTGTTACTGACCCAGTTACATTAACTTCCAGAATGGAGGAAATGCCCTTAAGATTCACTGAAAGGGGTAATGCCAGATCCATCTTAGATAAGGTGAAATCTGATTTAAATACCCAGTCACATATTCCACCTCGTGAGAAACAACAAAGACTGGCTTTTGTACAAAGCGGATTCCAAAAAAGTTGGGACACTATACAAATGGTGAATACAAACTGAATGCAATGATGTGGAGGTGCCAACTTCTAATATTTTATTCAGAATAGAACATAAATCACAGAACAAAAGTTTAGACTGAGAAAATGTACCATTTTAAGGGAAAAATATGTTGAATCAGAATTTCATGGTGTCAACAAATCCCCAAAAAGTTGGGACAAGGCAATTTTCACCACTGTGTGGCATCTCCCCTTCTTCTTACAATACTCAACAGACATCTGGGGACCGAGGAGACCAGTTTCTCAAGTTTAGAAATAGGAATGCTCTCCCATTCTTGTCTAATACAGGCCTCTAACTGTTCCATCGTCTTGGGCCTTCTTTGTTGCACCTTCCTCTTTATTATGCGCAAAATGTTCTCTATAGGTGAAAGATCTGGACTGCAGACTGGCCATTTCAGTACCCGGATCCTTCTCCTACGCAGCCATGATGTTGTGATTGATGCAGAATGTGGTCTGGCATTATCTTGTTGAAAAATGCAGGGTCTTCCCTGAAAGAGATGACGTCTGGATGGGAGCATATGTTGTTCTAGAGCCTGAATATATTTTTCTGCATTGATGGTGCCTTTCCAGACATGCAAGTTGCCCATGCCACACGCACTCATGCAACTCCATACCATCAGAGATGCAGGCTTCTGAACTGAGCATTGATAACAACTTGGGTTGTCCTTGTCCTCTTTGGTCTGGATGACATGGCGTCCCAGATTTCCAAAAAGAACTTTGAATCGTGACTCGTCTGACCACAGAACAGTCTTCCATTTTGCCACACTCCATTTTAAACGATCCCTGGCCCACTGAAAATGCCTGAGCTTGTGGATCTTGCTTAGAAATGGCTTCTTCTTTGCACTGTAGAGTTTCAGCTGGCAACGGCGGATTGTGTTCACTGACAATGGTTTCTGAAAGTATTCCTGAGCCCATTCTGTGATTTCCTTTACAGTAGCATTCCTGTTTATGGTGCAGTGTCGTTTAAGGGCCCGGAGATCACGGCATCCAGTATGGTTTTACGGCCTTGACCCTTACGCACAGAGATTGTTCCAGATTCTCTGAATCTTCGGATGATGTTATGCACAGTCGATGATGATAGATGCAAAGTCTTTGCAATTTTTCGCTGGGTAACACCTTTCTGATATTGCTCCACTATCTTTCTGCGCAACATTGTGGGAATTGGTGATCCTCTACCCATCTTGGCTTCTGAGAGACACTGCCACTCTGAGAAGCTCTTTTTATACCCAATCATGTTACCAATTGACCTAATTAGTGTTAATTGGTCTTCCAGCTCTTCGTTATGCTCAAATTTACTTTTTCCAGCCTCTTATTGCTACTTGTCCCAACTTTTTGGGGATTTGTTGACACCGTCAAAATTTGAATCAACGTATTTTTCCTTTAAAATGATACATTTACTCGGATTAAACGTTTGATCTGTCATCTACTTTCTATTACAAATAAAATATTGACAAATGCATTCAGTTTTTATTCACAATTTGTTTAGTGTCCCAACTTTTTTGGAATCCGGTTTGTATATATATACAGTATATATATTTGTGTAAGGGGCTTACGGTAGTACAGTGAAGAGCCCTGGGAAAGCAGGGAATGAGTGCAGTCGGTTGTGGTGTGCCGAAACCGAGGATGAGGTAGGCCTGAGAAAGAAGAGGGCCTACCCAAGGAAAAGATATGGAAGAAATGAGTTGTAAATGAGTGGAGTGGTGGGAGGGTCAAAAGCTCAGACCTCAATGATGCAGGAGCCAGGTAAGGGGAGTGCCCTAAATAGGCTGGAGGCGGACCTCAGCCCCTCCCACAAATCCAGGCAATCTGCCTTAATACTTGTGTAAGGGGCTTACGGTAGTACAGTGAAGAGCCCTGGGAAAGCAGGGAATGAGTGCAGTCGGTTGTGTTGTGCCGAAACCGAGGATGAGGTAGGCCTGAGAAAGAAGAGGGCAAAAATGGAAATAACCAGTTTATTGTAACCAATTGATGTATCAATGGCTTAACCCGACATGTTTTGGAAAGCCACTCTTGACTCTTGTGTTGGATTGGGAATGTATTGCGCGTAAGCGGATGACTCCCAGCGCCCCAATCCCCTGATGACATGAGTGAGGATGTTGGCACTGGAGGCCGTGGACGTGGCTCCAATGAGAAAGGAGTGCCCTGAGTAGTTGGCTGCGTTGAGGCCTAGTTGTGTGAGGGATGACCCGGCATGGGTCATGAAGGTGGTGGTGGTGAGTACCGAACCATGTAGTTGAAGTAGCGGTTGAGAGGGTAGAACTTGTGACGCTGATTGTGAGCATCCAGGACCCTGACTGGATCTGTTGTGCGTGGGGTAATGAAATGTTGACGGGTAAGTGCTGACTATTCTTGGAGTGAGGTAAGGACAGGATGTAGGGAACCATGTGTTTTGACAAGTGGGAGACAAGAAGACAAGGTGAGGTTCGGGTCGTGGAGGCTGTAGTGAATTTACAGGAACTCAGGAATCCGTAGATGGCCAAGTAAATTGCCGTTTTGATGATGGAGTTGGTATCTGTTTCAAGAGGCGTGGCGTCCAGTAAGTCGGATAATGCTTTGAAGATATGATTGACTATGGGTAGCCTCTGGGCTGGACGTGCGGGTTCCGTTTCCTGAATACCTCTGTGTATGGATTTGATCTGGTGCGAGGACATGAAGCTGATGTTATTGGGGTGTGTGATTAGCATATGATGTTGAAATGCCAGTGAGATATAGTTTGATGGTGTTGTATGACATGATTTTGAGGTGGCAAAAAGAAGCCAACCCCGGAAGAGACGTCATGACAAAAGGGTGCGTGATGTTGTGTTCCAACAGGACCTGTTGAATAGTGTGAACACTCTGTCGTGTGTTCTATGTGTATCGTCTGATAGTGCTGAGCGGGACAAAGACTGGCTATGCCGCATGATGCCTTCTAATCCAGAATGAGCTGTTTGAAATGATGGAGTGATGGAGGCCGTGGGTGACGCTGATGGGAGAGCTTGATGAAATGCCTGAAATTTGACGCGAGACAGACTGACAGCTGCCGTATTGCCCACCCCCGGGACATGGAAACAATGTGAGAAGAAATTATTGCAAGCGGCCAACCAAGGAAGTCTCCGCAGAAACCTCACGATTGTGAGAGATTTGGAACGATCCTGTTGATGAACTGGCAGGTCGTATGGTTGTCTGAATAGCACCGGACCGACATGTTTGCCCCTGAATGACCCCACGCTACGGCAGCCGCCCCGATGGGGTAGAACTTGAAAAGCGCTGAGGCAGCGGAGAATCCCTCCAAACCCCGGACCGCAGGAGGCCAGCTGCCCCACAGCCAATCGTTCCCAAAAATGGCCGCGAAGCCTGTGGTAGATGCCGCATCTGACCAGATAGAGGGGGAAGAGTCCGACGGCTGAGGGAGAAACAAGCCCCCGCCACTCCAGGTGAACAGAAATCTCCCCCACATGCCCAGAGCTGCCTGCAGCGTGGGCATCCAGGGACACCCTGTGCGAGTCGTGTAGGAGAAAGGGGAGAGGTGCAGGAGCCGTGATATAAATGAGCGACCCCGAGGTGGATGCGCATGGCAAAGATCAGGGAGCCCAACAGGGACTGCAGTTCTTTGCGGTTGCCGGTGCTGAGTTGAAGGTAGTTGACTATGTGGGCGAGAATGTCCTGGATCTTCCCGGATGGCAAACTGGCTTGCATTGAGGCTGAATCCAACTGGGTACCCAGGAAAAGTGATGACCGTGTCTGGCCCTTCTGTCTTCTTGGTGGCGATGGGTACCCCAGGTTCCTCCTCAGGTATTATGTGCGCCGGGCTGACTTCTTGGTCCTCCAGGCTAACGGTCGACGTGATCACTGGCAATCCGGCCGGCGCCGGTGACGCTGCCGGTGGTGGCCCTGCCAAGGAGAGGGTCGCGGTGACTGATTCCAGCCTCTCCAACCTGGCATTGACTTTAGACATGGATGACATTTAGGGAGGACAGCATGGTATGTATATCCCCTGTGCTGGACTGGCTAGGTCCTTCCCCTGCCTCCCTGTTATCGATTGGCGTGCGCAGCAGCCGGAAAAGCTCTGCTTCCCTCGCCGTGGCGGGGAAGGGAACATGCAGTCACCTTAACTCTGTCGTTATGCGCGGGATTGTCCAGGATCTGATGGGTGCTGGACTGGCTAGACCGTCTCCCTGGGTAGCAGTGACGGATCTAGCAGGGGTGCCAGGTAGGGAGAAGTTCTCTATCCCTTCCAGAGACATGGTAAAACAAAACAGTTGATTAGCTTGGGGAAACACAGGATCGTGCTGGCAAGCTAGCTAGGCCGGATGGCGAAAAATTATACTTGCATGGTGACAGATGAGGCCCTGCTAGTTGCCAAGCGGCTTTGAGAGGCTCTACCTATGATTTGGCGCGAGGGGATAATGAGGCTACTCGAGGTAGCGGCAGGATCGTTGGCCTCTCGGTGACTGTAAGACAGGACTAGGGGAAGGGAGTGACAGGTGAGGCCCTCTCTATGCAACATGCGAGGCGGCTTACTAACGAGATGGCGCGTTGGGCAGGTGCCTCCGTACGTTTGAGGCGGGGTGTCGGCCTCGCGGGACCACTAACTACTGGCGAAGCCAAAGAAGGGGGGGGTACCTAGTGGGATGATGGTGGCCCTAAAGCCAGCACGCTGACCCTAACGGGACCGTCCGAAATGTGAGGAAGATTTTGGTAAATGAGCAGGTGAACGTACCTGGTACCAAGAAAAAATTCTCCGGCTACACGGTAGTGTAAACAGTATAGGTTAACCGCCTAAAACACAAGGGGGGGGGGGTAGACATGACAAAGTGTGAGAAAATGTGTAAAGCATGTGGTACATGTGCATGACCAGGAGGATCATGGCGGTTATCCGTGAAATGACAGCTTGCGCCTGGTATGAAAGGGGGACCGGTGCGTGCCATGTGGCCATGCCCAGGTGAAAGTGCGTGTCTGCAATTGGATGGCGCATTGGGACCGTGCCCCTGCCATTCCACCTGTCCATTTGTGTGTGAAGCAGCGATGAGAAAAATTAATTATTTTTTTTTTTTTCCATGTGTCCCCTGATTAATCTGATTATCAAAAAAGGGGGATAAATATGCATCACACTGCCGATTCAACTGATGAGATTCACATTTGGCACTGAAATCCATTGCAATCCATGGGACATGATGAATCCATGGTGAACACAGATAAGGAGGATGATTGTGAATACACGCAAATTACTAGCTTCATGATGTGATGGTAGTGCCCATGATGGAGAACAGGGGGGGCTGCTGGGGAGTATGATGATGGGGCGTGCTGGGAGGCTCTCTCGTCGTCCGCCGGCGTGCCCCCCGCACCAGATGCGGCTCGCACGGCCGCCGGGACACCACGCACGCGGCGACGGAATCGCCGCGCATGCGCCGAATCCCGGCCGCGCATGCGCAGACCAGGCACCAGGACGCGGGCGGGCGCCACCGGCCGCGCGGCGGGAGGAGTGGTGATCCAGCAGGAGGTAGCGGGGAGGGGACGACAGGGCCGCGGTGAGCCCTGTGAAGGTGAAATGAGCCGCCCGTAAATGACCGGGGGGGGGGGATGAGTGTGTGCGAGTGTGGTGTGCGCAGGAGGCGGCGGGGAGCGCCAGCCTGATGATGACATGAACGGGGGAGGAAGGGGGGGCCTGACTGATGGTGGCCGGATGGAGCGACATCGGTGACTACCCCCTGGCGGCGAACCCATGCGCCCGGAGTCCGCCCACGGCCGCCGGGATACCGCGCATGCGCCGAAAAAATCGCCGCGCATGCGCCGGAAAATCGCCGCGCATGCGCGGAACCCCGGCCGCGGATGCGCAGACCCGGCCCCAGGACGCGGCCGGGCGCCATTGGCCGCGCGCAAGCGGAGCAGCAACAGGCAGGAGGCGGCGGGGAGCGCAAGCCTGGTGAAGTGGACATGAACGGGGGAGGAAGGGGGGGGCCTGAATGATGGATGTTGGGGGGTGATCCCACCAGGGAATGGGGCTGGGACCGACAGGGGCTGACCGGAATCTGCTGGGGAGACGTGAGAAATGCCTGAGAAACGAGCTGGCGGTGACTGCTGCGAGAAGCCGTGACCTGAGTGCAGCGTGTGTGAGACCAACAGAAAAGGGGGGACCCTGCCGCATGCCGTCAGAGTGTAAGGCCGGAGGTGGTGCAGATGTGAAAGAGAATGCATGCCCAGGTGTGACAGAAATGCTTAGTGACTTGTATTGAAACCGTGACATTGGTGCGCCATGATGAAAAGAGCTGAACCAGTACTGGGGCAACCGTGAGGCCCTGCTGACCCGTACGAAATAACTCATACGCATTTGTGCCCCTGCAGCCGTGCACATGAACACGAGGAGGAGGAGGGGGGGGGGCATGAATGTGGATGATTGTGGGGTGATATGGACTGAAAAGGAAATGGGGAACGAGCCTGGAAACCACAGGGGTGCTGACCGCAGTGTTGCCTGTGGGAAGATTGCTTGAACGAGACATGACAAAATGAGATGCTGGTGACTGTGAGAAAGGCGTGATATTGCGCAGCGTCTATGAAATGAAATAAACAGAAATGGGGGATTAGGCCAGAAACCATGCCGCATGCTGCAGAGGTGTTGACCGGAATGGTAGTACGGTGTGGACAAATTGCGCATGAACAAGGCGTGACAGAAATGAATACTGGTGACTTGTATGAGAAAACCGTGACATGGGTGCAGCGTATGATGAAATGAAATGAACCGGTACAGGGGCAACCGTGAGGCCCTGGCTGTACCGTATGGATGACTCAGAACTACTGCCTGCAGCCGCAGGGGTGTTGTCCGGAGTGGTGATACGGTGTAGGTAAATTTATACATGAACAAGACATGACAGAAATGAAATGCTGGTGACCTGGGCGAGAAAGCTGTGACATTAGTGCAGCGTTTGGTGAAATGAAATTAACAGAAATGGGGGATTGCCCAGGAAACGACTGCATGCTGCCGCAGGGGTGCTGACCGGAATAGTGGTACGGTGTAGACAAATTGTGCATGAACAAGGCGTGACAGAAATGAAATACTGGTGACTTGTATGAGAACACAGTGACATGGTGCAGCGTTTGGTGAAATGAATTGAACCGGTACAGGGGACAACCGTGAGGCCCCGGCTGCACCGTATGGATGACTCACAATTTAACGGGCAAAACGTGACCCCCAGTGAACCTGAGTAAAGCCGGAAAAATGAACCGAAATGCTCCCAATCCAGAACTGATGGCAACGAAAAACTCCCAGAAATTCAGCGACTCGCAGGCAACTCTCCAGACACTCCACAAGCGACCTCCTCTCTCAAAAGCTCAGACCTCAATGATGCAGGAGCCAGGTAAGGGGAGTGCCCTAAATAGGCTGGAGGCGGACCTCAGCCCCTCCCACAAATCCAGGCAATCTGCCTTAATACATATATATATATATACTACAGATGAGCAAAGCAAGTCTATCAATTTGGAATTCATCCTAAAGTTGTAGGATACTAGCATACGACACTACCATATGTCTACTTTCTAGCCACGTCATTTTGTAAATATTAGCTATGTTTTTAGGACTTTAGAAGGCTTTGAATTTTAGAAACAGATTTTCAAATTTACAACATAATTTATAAAAACTAATTTTTAAAGGACCAATTCCGTTATAAAGTCTTGAAGGGCTTACATAATTTAAACCACCCATAAATGACCCCATTTTAGAAACTAAAGCGCTTGAATTATTCAAAACTGATTTTACAGTGTTAACCCTTTAGATGTTCCACAAGAATTAAAGGAAAATTTTGAGGAAATTTAAAAATGTAATTTTTTTTTGGGGGGGGGGGGGATTTTCCATTTTAGACCATTTTTCCTGTAGTACAGCAAGGGTTCACAAAAAAATATATATATATTTTTTACCCTGATTCTGAAGTTTACAGAAAAACTCCAAATGTGGTTGTAAACTGTTGAATGGGCACACTTCAGGACTCAGAAGGGAAGGAGAGCCATATGGTTTTTAGGAGTGTGATAAGGTGGACAGTACGGGAAGGTGTGTATATCCCAACCCACTGGGTGGGATAGCTAAAATCCAGGATGCAATAGTCTCAGCAACATGTAGGTTGCTGAGACGAGGTTGTTTTTGGTATATTCTGGGCTGGATTTTAGTTGGATTGGCAAATAGGACTGAAAGTGGGATCTGCCAATCCACACCCTTCCAGGACGGGTGTTCCCTTGGCCCAGAGAGGATCGCAGGTGAGGTCTGCAATAACAACACGCAACAACAAAAAATTGTGTCTGCTACTGGGCAAAAAACATTTGTCCTATACTAGATCGAGTGTGCGGATTACAAATCCAAAGTCAGGATTGTTGTAACATGTCACGAAATTTTGCTATGCATAAGTATGTCTAAAATAATTAAGCACTTGGAAAGCATTGAATAATTTTGAACAGAACGTGTTTTACTCCAACAATTACCTGCTCTACATCAAAGTTTGCGTAGTAAACAGTATATCAAAATGTAATGGAATAACAACATTTAAAAATGTCTTGTTTTTCAGTTTACCAGTCTTACTTGAGCAAGGCCCAGTACTGTTAAAAGTGCTTCAGGTATCTGCTTTTGAGTTTGTGAATGGTCATATTTTCCCATTGCAAAAAACAGAAGTAGTCCCCCATCATGTTGGGATTCCAGCGGCCTTGATACCTGTTCTCCATTGTAGAAATATCTTTATGCAGGCATGCTCAACTTTCGGCCCTCCAGCTGTTGTAAAACTACAACTCTCACAATGCCCTTCTGTCGGCTTATAGCTGTAGGCTGTTCCGGCATGCTGGGAGTTGTAGTTTTGCAACAGCTGGAGGGCCGCAGATTGAGCATACCTGTCTTTATGGAATCGCTCTCCATGTTCGTCACTTACGTGTCCCAAATTGGGTGGGAGTCAAGATGGGAATGTAAGAAATGCACTTTCAATGACATTAAGCAGCCAATTGCTCATATGCTGTAAACATGTTGTCTACTAAATTAGAATAGTTTGCAGCTCGTCTGTTTCCAAGCTGCAAGACGCACTTGCTTTGTCAAATTCTTGCGTTGATCATAAGTAATGTATTTGCCACATATGTAGCAGAAATTGTCTGGTTCGTTAACACATTTGCGTTTATCCATCTTCGTTTCAAAACTGATAGCACTATAACAGATCACTTTATCAAAATCTGTCCAGCTTGCCATATATACTTACTGCTGACATCAGCTTGAGTGCATCCGAACAGGTCTAGACATGTCCATTGGAATATCTCCAATATAATGCATTATTATTATAACTGAATATGCTTTGCATGTACTTAATTAAAATCTAGATGTGTCAGGCAAATTCGAGTTCATATTTGCAATCAGCGCGCTCATTTTAGTATAAATCACATGTTTTTCTCTCAGTAGCAAAATCATTGTTGCGCGGTGTAATCAGACTGGGATAAAGCACCTCCCAGGCTGTCAGTTAGGGAGAGTGTGTTATCCGGCACCAGAGACCTGCAGAGGTTTGGAGTGGTCTCAGCCGGGTAGGACAGCCTGTAATTTGGGGGATGCAGTGACGCCTGCGGTGGGGAAGTGGAACCACCAGTTAGTGACGAACCTCCTGCAAAACTTGTACCAACCCATTTAAGTGATATGACCATTGAAAACAGTGGCACCGATAAGGTGCAAAGTGATGGTGCCAAGTTTGTGGAAATGCATAATGAAAATGTGATGTCATGTGAAATATGTGGTGATGATGACATGCCTTTTCTATTGCAGGTTGTGATCAGGGGAGAAGCGCCCCCTGGGGAAAAAATTATAAAGGATGCAGAAGTGTTGATAAATGTGAACGCAGCTGGGGGAACGCATTGTGGAAATGTGGCAGGGCTAGAGTATGCACCACACGTACCAGAGGAGAGTGTGCAATCTCTCCAGTGTTCTATGTTTAATAAGGAAATGTCCCGGTGGGGATTAGCTCATCGGAGTCAGGATTAATAATGACACGAGCGGTAAATGTGACGTATGTGTTGTGACCGATAGCAACTCAGAGAGTAAAGCTACCATGTCAAGGTCCTGCGAAACTAAAGTGGTTACTAGCAGTGATCAGACGACAGTTAAACCTGGGGAGACGTCAGCCTAGTGTCTGAGACAAATACCTAGGTCTCAAAGGAGGAGACCCAGAAAGATATGAGTGAACTGAATGGTCTACTGCCTGATTTTCAAGAGAAGAGTAAAGACTCCAGAAAAAGACCACAGTAGACATCGACAGAGGGCTTGAAGAGTCCCTGAGTGGAACTCCCACAGGGTTGCAAAAAGAGAACGTGGCTATCTCTCTGGCAGGGGCCCTTGAGGAAGCGCCTAAGGAGCGAAGTAAAGGTGAAGGACTGGAAAAACACCTTAGAGCAGAATTGGAAAATATTATAAGCTCAAAGGATGACATCGTGAAGAACATCCAAAAGTTAGAAAAATACAAACCAGGACCTGTTAAGAATAGGTCTGGAAACAGTGACGTTGCGGTGGCAACCAAAGCAGAAAAGATGGAAGAGGTCTCTGCTGACATAGTTGATGAGGCTGATAGGGCTGCAGAGGTCAAAAGACTCATGGTAGAGTATAGCCTGGACCTGAAAGATGCCCCTCCGCCTACAAGCCCTTCCAAGTAGCCTTCATCACAGCCTCTGGACACGCCGCTGAGCTCCAGACGAGGGACCGGGCCATCATTAGGCAACCCCCTCCACTCTGTCTGCACATCACCAGGCAAGTAACCAGCCCTGATACCTGAATGGAGCCCGAACCTAAAGGCTGCCATTTCAAAGTGTCAAATTGTGTCATATATTACATTACAAAAACTGTATTGACATATGTGTTGCTAATCAATAGAAGATACTAATACTATATGTCGCCACATTACATTGCCCTCCTTTGTGTGCCTAAATTCCCCTGATGAGTTCCAAAGACGAAACATGCGTGTAGGGACTAGCTACACTAGGGCACAATAGGGCCAAGTAGTGAAAGGGTCAGGTTCCGGACGGGGTCGTTCTTATTAGAACGGGTGCTCCGTAGATTGGACGCTAGGGCCGAGATAGCACCCATTAATTAGGGCTGTCTAGGTACCCTGTAACCCATAAGACCCCTGCCGGGCCCCAATCACACTTTCTTTCACAGCACATCCGCTTGCATTGGACATCACCAAAACCAGAGGACCGTGGCTGAAAACGGTAAGACCACCGGTTATCTATGGTGCCGCCGTGCACTAATCGATTGTGAATTTAAAGGTGCTGCCATGCACCAAGCAATTTTTTGTATCCCCTGTGTTATTATACACCTTTCTTTGTACTTAATATCACATTTAGGGACTTATTCTACCTCTAATAATTAAAAGTTAAGTTTTAACTTAAATCACCACTACTACTCAGTCTACTCAAATTTCTAAACATACTGGTGATCAAATCATCAAATCTAGCATATAGCTCCCCTTAGCTATAACTCCCACAGGGTTGCCAAAAGAGAACGTGGCTATCTCTCTGGCAGGGGCCCTTGAGGAAGCGCCTAAGGAGCGAAGTAAAGGTGAATGCCTGGAAAAACAACTTAGAGCAGAATTGGAAAATATTATAAGCTCAAAGGATGACATCGTGAAGAACATCCAAAAGTTAGAAAAATACAAACCAGGACCTGTTAAGAATAGGTCTGGAAACAGTGACGTTGCGGTGGCAACCAAAGCAGAAAAGATGGAAAAGGTCTTTGCTGACATAGTTGATGAGGCTGATAGGGCTGCAGAGGTCAAAAGACTCATGGTAGAGTATAGCCTGGACCTGAAAGACGCCCCTCCGCCTACAAGCCCTTCCAAGTAGCCAGAAGCTTGCTTGGGAGGAAATACGAGGAGGTGGACTACCTCGATAAGTTGGCTTTCCTGAATCCTGCCCGAAAGGAAAACAATATCCTAGGTGAGCCTATGGAGAAAATACCACAAGACTACGACTCTGGTGAAGACCCCGGTGCCTCCTATCTCGGTGAGAAAGAGGAGGAGGAATTAAGAGAGCAAGTATATGATGCCATGCCCAAGAAGAATGAGAAGGAAACTCAAAAAAGACAAAGGCCGAAAAAGCTAAGGCCGGTGTGTTGGAGGACATGAAGTCTCCAGGTGCTGCAGAGACCAAAGTTACGACGAAAGGAGCAGCTGCTGAAGTGGGAAAAGCCACTGAAGATGCAGAAGACTCTGAATCTGCCCCTAAACCCGAAAAAAAACCTGCTGAAAATAAGGAAAAAGTGGCCCAGATGTGTGGAAAAGGGGCAAGCCGTGAGAAGCATGCTCTGCTGAATCAGCTGTGTAAGACAAAGGGAGAGGGAGGTCAAAGAATAGAAAGAGAGGGTCTGCCTGTCACATGGACACTGGAGTCTCTTAGGCTAATTTCACACTAGCGTTCTGCTGTCCGCTCGTGAGCTCCGTTTGAAGGAGCTCACGAGCGGAGCAGAACGCTTCCGTCCAGCCATGATGCAGTCTGAATGGATGCGGATCCGCTCAGACTGCATCAGTCTGGCGGCGTTCAGCCTCCGCTCTGCTCGACTCCGCCTGGCCGTGCGGAGGCGTGTGGATCCGTCCAGACTTACAATGTAAGTCAATGCGAACGGATCCGCTTGAAGATGACACCATATGGCTCAATCTTCGAGCAGATCCGTCCCCCATTGACTTTACATTGAAAGTCTGAACGGATCCGCTCAGGCTACTTTCGCACTTAGAAATTTTTCTAAGTTATTAATGCAGACGGATCCGTACTGAACGGAGCCTCCGTCTGCATTAATATGATCGGATCCGTTCAGAACGGATCCGATCAACCGCAAGTGTGAAAGTAGCCTTAGACAATATCTATTAGGCAGAACGTCAGTTTTGGTGATAAACCAAGCTCTGCTGGCATGGGTGTGGAAAAATAAAGGGAAAGGTGTGCGGCAGATGCCATCTCACGAGTATCTGGGTATTACAAGTGTTCCCCTCCCCCCGAGGTGTGAACAAAGAGGGGGATATGTGATAAGTGACAGTACGGGAAGGTGTGTATATCCCACTCAGATACTTCAGCTGTGTGGGATAGCTAAAATCTGGGATGCAATAGTTTCAGCAGCATGTAGGTTGCTGAGACAAGATTGTTTTTGGTATATTCTGGGCTGGATTTTAGTTGGATTGGCAGATAGGAATGGAAGTGGGATCTGCCAATCCACACCCTTTCAGGACGGGTGTTCCCTTGGTCCAGAGAGGATCGCAGATGAGGTCTGTTATAATCAGACTGGGATACAGCACCTCCCAGGGTGTCAGTTAGGGAGAGTGTGTTATCCGGGACCAGAAACCTGCAGAGGTTTGGAGTGGTCTCAGCCAGATAGGCTGAGGGACCATGAGGTTAAGTGAGAGCCTGTAATTTGATGGACGCAGTGACGCCTGAGGTACAAGGGTCACAAGGCCAAAGTCGGGAGGGACTCCTGGGCCGCAATCCCCCAAAGGGACTCATATTTGTACAGCCTGGGGACTGGAGAACTGTTTGGCTGGGAAAGCAGGGCCTGATGCCAGATATGAATTGTAACATGTGGTTTAGTCAGGGCTTTAGTTAACGTGTTTAGGTAGAGCCCAGATGGGCAGGCTTTTATTTTGTATTGTTTTTGTTGGTGCTGGTGTCGCAATAAAGCACAGTTTTGATATGAAAAATACATGGTCTCAGAAGAAGTCTGTAAGCGTGACCCTGGAATGAGAGCTAACCCTAACAGAGGAGAGACCCTGCAGTGAAAATCCACAAAAAGTAACCATATTTTTTTGAAACTACACTACTTGAGGAATTTATCGAGAGGTGTCCTGAGCACTTTGACCCAACTGGCTTTTCAAAGAATTTTGAAACACTTGACCGTGAAAACGATTTTTTTTTTTTCAATTAAATGTTAATTTAGCCCCAGACTTTTCATTTTCACAAGTGGTAAAAGAAGAAAAAGCATCCCACAATTTGTTACGCATTTTTATTTCTGAAGTTATTACCCAAAATCTCGTGAGGCTTTGCGAAGTTATAACTTTGGCTCATCTGAGCCAATACATTCTAATACTGTACGGATCGCTCGCTTCTAACAAAGTTTTATGCGAATCCGCTTTGGATGTTTCATCCAAAGTCGAATCGCTCATCCCTATACAGCAACATGCTCAAATGTTGTATTGGAAAAGACACCTCTACATTGAAAAGTCCCAAAAGGTGACCCCAATTTGGAAATTACACTTCTCAAGGAAGTGATTAAGGCATGCAGTGAGTGCTTAGACCCCACATGAGTTTCACAAAATTTACAAACACTTGGTCGAAGATGAAAAATTATATATTTTTTCCAATAAAATGTTGCACACATTTTTCACTTTCACAAGAGGAGAAATATTACCACAAAATTTGTTACCCATATTATCCTGAATGCGGCAACACCCCATATTTGGTTGTAAACTATTGTTTGGGCACACTGCAGGATTCAAAAGAGAGAGCACCATGTGCATTGGCATGCCCCGCACACTGCAGGATTCAAAAGAGAAAGAGCACCATGTGCAGTGCCGTGCCCCGCCGCCGATCACGGTCGTAGGCCTGAGTCCTATGCGGTAGTGAAATCCGGTGCAGGCATGTGTGATGATGTCATCACGCTCACCTGTGTCGGGACGCAGAAGCACAGTGAAGTGTGTGCGCCTTCCTCTGCGAGCAAGCGCAGGTGAGTATTTAGCTTTTTTTTATATGTGCCAACTTTGGGGGACTTGGGGGGGACACACAGGAGGACATGTGGGAGAAAGATATTATGGTGGGATACTGTGTGGGGGCAAATTATTATGGGAGGGATTACTATGTGGGGGCAAATTATTTTGGCAGGGATTACTATGTGGAGGAAATTTTTTATGGGAGGGATTACTATGTGGGGGCAAATTACTATAAAGGGCAATGTGGGGGAAACTACTTTGTGGGGCAAATTACTATATGGGGCAGTGTGGGGGAAATTACTGTCAGGGGCATTGTGGGGGAAACTACTGTGTGGGGGCAGTGTGGGGAAAAATACTGAGTGGGAAGCAGTGTGGGGGAAATTACTGTGGGGGGGGCAGTATGGGGGGAAACTACTGTGTGGGGACAGTGTGGTGGAAATTTCTTACTGTGTGGGGACAGTGTGGGGGAAATTACTGTGTGGGGCAATGTGGGGGGAAAGTACTGTGTGGGGCAGTGTGGGGGGGAATTACAGTGTGGGGGCAGTGTGGGGGAAATTACAGTGTGGGGGCAGTGTGGGGGGAAATTACAGTGTGGGGGCAGTGTGGGGGGAAATTACCGTGTGGGGGCAGTGTGTGGGAAATTACTGGGGGGGTCAGTTTGGGGGAAACTACAGTGTGGGGGCAGTGTGGGGGAAATTACTGTGTGGGGGCAGTGTGGGGGAAACTACTGTGTGGGCAAAACTACTGTGTGGGGACAGTGTGGTGGAAATTACTGTGTGGGGCAGTGTGGAAGAATTTACTGTGTGGGGGAAAACTACTGTGTGGAGAGCAATGTGGAGGAAACTTCTGTGTGGGGGCAGTGTGTGGGAAATTACTGTGGGGGGCAGTGTGGGGGAAATTACTGTGGGGGGCAGTGTGGGGGAAATTACTGTGGGGGGCAGTGTGGGGGAAATTACTGTGGGGGCAGTGTGGGGTAAACTACTGTGGGGGCAGTGTGGGGGAAACTACTGTGTAGGGCAAATTACTATATGGGGCAGTATGGGGGAAATTACTGTCAGGGGCATTGTGGGGGAAACTACTGTGTGGGGGGCAGTGTGGGGGAAACTACTGAGTGGGGAGCAGTGTGGGGAAAACTACAGTGTGGGGGCAGTGTGGGGGAAAACTACAGTGTGGGGGAAATTATTGTGGGGGGGCAGTGTGGGGGAAACTACTGTGGGGGGTAGTGTGGGGGAAACTACTGTGGGGGGACAGTGTGGTGGAAATTTCTTACTGTGTGGGGACAGTGTGGGGGAAATTACTTGTGTGGGGCAGTGTGGGGGGAAATTACTTGCGTGGGGCAGTGTGGGGGGAAATTACTTGTGTGGGGCAGTGTGGGGGGAAATTACTGTGTGGGTGCAGTGTAGGGGAAATTACTGGGGGGGGTCAGTTTGGGGGAAACTACAGTGTGGGGGCAGTGTAAGGGAAACTACTGTGTAGGGGAAATTACTGTGTGGGAACAACGTGGGGGAAATTACTGTGTGGGGGCAGTGTGGGGGAAACTACGGTGTGGGGACAATGTGGTGGAAATTACTGTGTGGGGCAGTGTGGAAGAATTTACCGTGTGGGGGCAGTGTGGGGGAAAACTACAGTGTGGAGGGCAGTGTGGGGGGAAACTACTATGTGGGGGAAACTAAAGTGTGGGGGAAACTACTGTGTGGGGGCAGTGTGGGGGAAACTACTGTGTGGGGGAAGTGTGGGGGAAACTACTGTGTGTGGACAGTGTGGGGGAAGTTACTGTGTGGGGGCAGTGTGGGGGAAATTACTGTGTGGGGGCAGCGTGGGGGAAACTACTGTGTGGGGGCAGTGTGTGGGAAATTACTGTGTGGAGCAGTGTGGGGGAAATTACTGTGGGGAGCAGTGTGCGGGAAACTACTGTGTGGGGGCAGTGGGGGCTAAATTACTGTGTGGGGGGAAATTACTAAGGGGGATTACTATAGTGGGCAGTGTGGGAGAAATTACTATATAGGGGCAGCATGGGGGGCATTGCTATTGTAGGAGGCACTGTAGCAGAAATGTTATTATTTCTGGGGACACTATACAGGGATTATCACCTAGAGCACAATATAGGGTGTTATTATTACTGGGGGCACTCTAGGGGACATTATAGCTGCTGTGGACACTATAAGGACATTTGGGGTAATTAATCAAACTGGTGTAAAGTAGAACTGGCTTAGTTGCCCATAGCAGCCAATCAGATTCCACCTTTCATATTTGACAGCTCTTTTGGAAATCCAGTTCTACTTTACACCAGTTTGATAAATGACCCCAATTATGTCTACTTGGGTCACTATTTTTTCAGCAGTATACTACTTGGGGCATTGGGGGGCAGTACGGGCACAGTATTAGGGGTGGCAGCAGGATGACACTGTGGGGACACCAGTATGGGGAGGTTGATGGTAAAACTGAGAAATCTAACGTTTCTGTATTACAAACTCTGTAGAGATGATATGCGGATGAAAGAATTTGTCATGATGGTCTAACGGAGGAGAAGAGTAAGGACACGCCCCAGGTGCCAAACACCCTAGGCACGCCACTGATCATGTGCATTCAATGCCTAGTTTGGTGACAACTCCAGTGGCTCTGAAGTTAACTAAAAAAAGAAACCCCCAACAAGTGACTCCATTTTAGAAACCACACCCTCAAAGAATTTAACAAGGACTGTAGTGAGCACTTTGACCCCACAGATGTTTAGCAAAAATTAATTCACACTAGATGGTGCAAAGTGACAATTTCAATTTTTATGCCATTTCAGTGCCCAATATGTTTTGCCCAGTGTAAAAACCAAACCCTCTTATTATTATGCTGTGCTTCCTGGTTTTATAAACACTCTACATGTGGCTCAATTCTTTTGTCTGGACAGGACTCAGGAATTGGTGCCCAATATGGTGATATACACCGCTTTTGCTGACCACTGTAGAGGCTCTGTGGTGACATAATACACTTTGCATTTTTAGGCAGGTTCTACTGGTTACTGGAGTGCCATAAGTGTTGATGTAAACTGCTGTTTGGGTACATGGCAGGGTTCAGAAGGGAAAAACTGCCTTCTGGCTTTTGTAGTGCATACTTTGATAGATTGGTTTACAGGAGCCAAGTTGCTTTAGAACAGCCTCTGGAGACCAGTACAGCTATTTTCAGAGAATAAAATATTTATTTTTCTCTTAACGGAGCTATGTGTGGTCTTATATATTTTTTGAGGCACAAGTGATTTTTTTTATCACTTGACATTATGTGTGTGTGTGTGGGGGGGGGGGGAATGACCCAAAAATGTCTGTCCTGTAACCGTGTTTATTTTCATTTTTTTATGGCAGTCACCTGACGGGATCGAGTAGGTTGTTATGGATGTAGCGATACCTAATATGTATATTATTTTGACATTCGTAAATGGCTTTATAAGCGGAAAAGTTTTATTTTTCTATTTTTAACACTTTTTTTTAGAATTTAATTTTTTTAGAATTTGTTCAGTCCCACTATGGAACTTAAATTTTTGAGGGTCTGATCCCTTTTTCAATGTAGTAAAAAAATACATGTTATAATGTACCGTATTGAAATTGTCAGTTTCATACTAACAGTTGCCTCTGAGACCAGCTTGGGCCTCATACATGGAAAACCCAGAGGCCTCTGTAAAGTTACTGGGTGTCCTGGCAACAATCAGCACCCTGTGATCATATCGCAGGGAGCCGATGGACTTAGAGAGGGAGCTCCATTCCTTTGTATACCCCTTTGGAGTTTTCAGCGATGCCAGCAAATACAGCAGTAATAGTAAGGCCCCTGTACTGATCGAGTGAGCATAGCCCCTGGGCCCGGTCAATTAGCATGCCGTACATTTATGGCTAATTGCAGGAAGTCACTTCCGCTGCACCGTACATGCATGATGCATGTCGGGAAGCCGTTAATGGTATCCCACAGAAGGTTATCATTAGGATAGTCTACATGGGCCTGGAGAAATACATGTACCATGTGTCACGGGCAGTGGGTGTGGAGTTAGACTTAAAGGGGTTGTATCACTTCAGCAAATGGCTTCATCATGTAGACAAAGTTAATACAAGACACTAACTTTGATTGCCCATATTGCCACCTTTGCTGGCTTCATTCATTTTTCCATCATATTACACACAGCATGTTTTGAGGAGTATGACCACTTTGCAATCCAGCAGCAGTGGTCGTGCTTGTACACTATAGGAAAAGGATTTGACAGCCAGAGAGGATTGTATTACCACGGACTCCGTTACCACGGACCATAACGTTATGGATTCCATTACCATGGCATAACGCAATTCCATGACTGAATACATAACAGAATGCCTTTAGAGGCATTCTGTTATTCATTCCGTCATAATAGAAGTCTATGGCCTGCATAATAGATTAGTCTGGTTTTCGTTATGCTGGAGTCCTCTCCTGCATAAAGGAAACCGGACGGATCCATTACACAGGCCATATACTTCTATTATGACGGGATGAATAACAGAATGCCTCTAAAGTCAATTAAGTATGCATTCCGTCATGGAATTGCATTATGGTCCGTGGTAACGGAATCCATAATGCAATTCAGCATATACCCCAAAGCGAACTTCAAAATATAAAGTTTACTCATCCTTAGTTGCTACCTCTTGGAGAATTCCCAGTGTGGTTGACAGAGACACTGGTGTAAAGCACCAAAGGATCAGGCTACACTTGTCCTCAGTAATAGATAGAAATCAGGGCATGAAGAGTTCATGTGAATCCAAGAAACAAGGGCAGATAAATAGAATAGCATACTTTTGCAGGGAACTAGTAAACTAAACTATCTATTGCACTGGCACCCTCCCATACGGTAAGATGCTGTAAGTACAACAGCTTAGCCAGCCATTGGCTGGTGATGATTAGGGTGTACACACTGGCCTTTTAAAGGCTAGGAAGTGCGCATGCGCCCTATGGGCCAGCAAAAGAGGCCCGACAGACAAGCACAGGCTGTGGTCTGCATTGGAAGTGAGCCAAAGGATTTTGGCAGCCTGACACGCTGCAGGTGGGCATAGGAAGGCAAGCGGGTCTGGACAACAGGAGCAGAAGCTGTAACAGTCGGGAATCCTATCCTGGGGGCTAAAGACAGTTAACCAAAAGGGATGGATATTAGCCTTATACCTTACCGTAGTGGATTCACTGTCAAAAATACAAAGGACTGGTGGGTACCCCAATACAGCTCTGGTATTTTATAGTATGGATTTCTAGACACAAACCTGACCCCTCCCGCAGTCTAGTGTATGTGTGATAAAGAGCCATGACAAGAACAACCAGACTTGTGGGGGCCCTGCATGTGGTTGATTAGTAGGGCGATACAATTTACCCAGCCTGTTATAGTGTAAAATATTAAAATATCTCAAAAACACAGATTTGTCATGCAAATGAGCAGCAGAAAAAAGTTCAACTTGTTGTAAAGCATACATATTAGCTAGTGGGGGAACACAGGTGGGGATCAATCAATCAAGGTGTGCACAAAGATGTATTTACAGTCTGCATCTACCTCCCAGAATACTGACCAGAATACTGATTTGTAGAAAAAATATAGAGGCGCCTCTGGAATCAGATGCACTGTATAACAGTAATGCCCATACCATTGAAACCACTGATTCCCTTACGTCCTACCAGCAGCACAGATGGGGTTAACTGCCCCCTGTGGACTGGTAGGACCGGCGGAATTTTTAATGAGCCCAAGAACCAATAAACGATCTTCAGCTCCCTGAAAGGGAGGAGATCACCCCCCAGCCCACCGTGTTTTTTTCTGTTCTTTGGACAGGTGGACTGGCGGATCGCTCCCCTTCTGGGAGCTGAAGAGTGTTTAGGGGCTCTTTTTTCCATCTTATAGGAAATTGCCCTTTTTTATTTTTGCCTTTATCGCCTTTATTTTAGGCGTCATTGCGGATACAGGTTACCGTCGGGGGAGGGGTGTTCTCCCCCTCTCTTTTTCCACTTGATGCGGCGTCTTACGGTGTCTCCTCCTCTCCTTGCCGACAGGTGTGTGGCACCATGGGCGCCGCCATCTTCCGGAAGTGACGCGCACTTGGTGCGCTACGTCACTTCCGGTTTGTTCGTCCGATGCGGTGAGGTTTAGTGTAAGGCTCACCGCTCGTTTTTTTCTCTCCTCATAAAAACCCTGAAGTTCAGGATACCCTGGGGAGTCCCATAGGGTCAATTTGAGCCTGGTATAGGCCCTATTACTTCTCTTGGCTGGTTTCGAGTGAGGCGGGGCTTCCTCTTTTTAAGCGCCCAGAGCCTGTCATTCAGTGCTCTGGTTGCGTCGCTTTCACAAGCTAGCTCCAGAGTTCCCTGTGCTTTGATATATATTCTAGTATATCGCTTGGCTTGGGTTTTTTTCACAGCTGTAATTTCTCCATTGCTGGTGGGCGCCCATATGGTTTCGTTTTCACCTCCACTTGGTGTTTGTAGGTGTTATGATCTGTTTGTTCTTTTCTTACAGTTATGGCTTCCCCTAAGAATCATGATCAGCGGAAGTCTGCGGCCAAAAGGAAGCATTTGGCCTGTTACGAGTGTAACACACCTCTGGAGGACAACTACCCTTACTCAAGGTGCGAGAGTTGCCGCATAGAGTCATCCACTGAACCCACGATGCAAGAGATGTTTCAATGGACAAAGACCTACGTGGATGATTCCATTAAGGGAGTAGTGCGCCTGCTGAATGAGAGGCTACCAGGATCCTCTCAGACTCCCATGGAAGTGGCTGCACCGGTCGAGAGACCTACTCCCTGTTCGGTGGGGTCTTCTTCCAAGGAAGAAGAATTAACTTCTTGCTTTTTTTTCCCCAGAGAAAACGCAGAAGTTGCTGAAGTCCATCAGGTTGGGGGACCAGGATGTTGACATGGGGGAGTCCTCCGATCCCGCCGGACGGACACAGCGTGTCTTTAGAGCGGATGAGACCCACCTCTCTGTGATGCGTACAGAGTGGAGAAAGCCTGAGGAAGGCCCAGTCCTTACCAGGAAGTTTAAGCTCATGTATCCGATGACTAAACCCTTGGTGGAATCGTGGGGTTCCGTTCCCAAGGTGGACATGGCAATAGCCAAGTTGTCCAGGCGCACTCTGGTCCCTGCAGACGATGGGTCTAGTCTGCAGGACCCTCTAGACCGGAGGGCAGAGTGCACCCTTAGAAGGGGTTACACGGCGGCTGCTGCCTCCGCATCAACATCAATTGCGGCCACTGAGGTAGCCTCCTTTCTACGCTCCAAACTCAACCAGATCCAGACGGACGTGGACCAGAGCGTTTCTAGAGACGACATCTTGGCAGCCTTTAAATCAGCCAATCTGGCTATGGATTTCTTGGTTGATTCCACCCAAATGCAGATAAAGCTGGCCGCCAAGACTATGGCTCTGGTTTCAGCTGCCCGCATACCGCTTTGGCTGAAGCCATGGATCGCATTCAAATTCAATTTTTGCGGCCTCCCCTTCGAGCCGGATAGGCTGTTCGGGTCCGAATTGGACATAATCATGGAGGGATTCTCCGACAAGAAAGGGAAGAGTCTCCCCCAGCAGCCCTTTCGGGGTCGCCCCAGGCAGGATAAGAAGGACGGAGGCCATTCAGGGCAGCAGGCTAGGCGCAGAGATTGTGGGGGGCGTCTCGTAGATTCTCGAGACGCTCCCGCAAACCCACCAGGGAGGCAAAACCCTCCTGACTACTGCTGCCCCTGCAGTATCTCCTCTAGATTTTCCCGTACCCCTCCCCCAAATTCCCGTGGGGGTCCGTCTCTCCCACTTCAAAGACTTTTGGGCCCAGCAAATTGCAGATCCCTGGGTTCAGGATATAATTTCTGCCGGTTACCGGGTAGATCTCATCTCCCCCCCTCCGGAGAGATTCATCACCACGCGAAACTTCGGGCCTGCCAAACAAAGGATCCTAGAATCCTATATTCAGGACTATATCTCCCGGGGAGCCCTGGAGGAGGTTCCGGCAGGGGAAAGAGGCCTAGGGATTTATTCTCCAGTGTTCCTGGTTCCCAAGAAGACGGGAGATCTCCGGATGATCATCGACTTGAGATTCCTCAATCGATTTATAAGAAAACCCAGGTTTCGCATGGAAACCATAAGGTCAGTCAGCCATATCCTCAACTCTGGGGACGTCATGGCTACTCTGGACCTCAAGGATGCGTATCTTCACATCCCGATCCATTCCACTTCCTGGAAGTTCCTCAGGATCGCGGTCCAGATTTTAGGGGTTCGCAGGCACTTTCAGTTCGCCGCGCTTCCCTTCGGAATCTCTTCCGCCCCCCTTATCTTCACCATGGTGGTGGTGTCGGTGGTGGCAGCTTTGAGACTTCAAGGACTGACTATTATTCCCTATCTGGACGATTGGCTTTTCATAGCCTCTTCAGTTCCGATCCTTAGCCACCATCTTCAGATCGCAATCTCCTTTCTCCTCCACTTGGGCTGGATTATCAACTGGCAGAAGTCGAATGTGAGCCCATCAACTTCAATCCATTATTTAGGATTCGTGGTCGACTCTGTGGAGATGTCCCTCCAGTTGACTCCAGAAAGGAGAGCGCGGGTTCAGGACCTGGCAAGGATCCTTTATGTCCCTCGTTGAGTCTCCATCCGGACTCTCATGAAGATGCTGGGGCTCATGTCAGCGGCTGCGGACGCAGTCCCTTGGGCACTATGGTACCTCCGTCCTCTTCAGTCGGAGGTCTTACACTTATGGAACGGCAGCCCTGCGGGGCTAGATTCCTTGTGCTCCCTGTCCGGTCAAACCCGGAATTCCCTCAGATGGTGGTTCCATCTGCCAGCAGGGAAATCTATGACCCAACCAGCTTGGGTCATATTGACTACAGACCCGTCCCTTGTAGGCTGGGGCGCTCACCTGGATGGATCCCCAGTACCGGGATCTTGGTCTCCTCTGGAGCGGCATCTTTCTTCCAATCTTTGCAAGATGCGAGCTATCCGGCTAGCCCTCCTTCACTTCGCCCCTCAAATTCGGGGCAAGGCAGTGAAAGTCCAGTCAGACAATATGACTGTGGTTCTCTATATAAACAAGCAGGGAGGCAGAAGATCATTGCCCCTTCTGTCAGAGATCGGGGTAATTCTTCGGTGGGCAAAGATGAACCTTTCCCATCTATCTGCCACTCATATTCCCTCAATATGATAGCGGACTGCTTAAGTCGAGGATTACCGACCATGGAGTGGTCTCTGCATCCGGACATCTTCAGGCAGTTAGTTCACAGATGGGGTATGCCAGAGGTAGATCTCATGGCAACCAGGTTCAACGCCAAGGTGCTGAGGTTCTGTTCCCTGTACAGGGAAGACAACCCCTTGGCGATAGATGCTCTGTCGATACCGTGGAGGTTCAGGCTGGCTTACATCTTCCCTCCGTTTTCCATGATACCGAGGGTATTGATGAAAATCCGTCAGGATCAGGCCTCGGTAATAGCCATCATACCGTTCTGGCCCAGGAGATCCTGGTTTACCCAGCTCATTTAGATCAGTCGGGGACAATACTGGAGACTCCCCCCGGAGCAGACCCTGGTGTCGTGGGACACTCATCTCTGCCCAGATCTGCACAGGTTCAACCTGACAGCCTGGAGGTTGATCAGTCCCTTCCCAACATAGAGGGGCTTTCCGAGTCGGTCCTGAGAACTTTGTCGCATTCCTGAGCAGAGTCTACGAAGAAGGGCTACTCCAGGATCATGAGAATCTTCATGTCATGGTGTGATTCCAAACAGGTGGCGTCTGCAGATCCGCCCCTTCCTGCGATATTACAATTTCTTCAAGATGGATCAGATAAAGGTCTTTCTCCAGCTACCTTGAAGGTACAGATTTGTGCATTCTCGGGACCCACTCATTAAACGCTTCCTGAAGGGAGCTGAAAGACTAAAGCCTACTATACTTAAACCCATTCCCCAGTGGGATCTTTCAGTAGTGCTCAGGGGGCTAGCATCTCCCCCCCTTCGAGCCTTTGGTGGAGGTGGAATTCAGATTTCTGACTTTAAAGATGGTTTTTCTTCTGGCTGTAGCTTCAGCCAAAAGGATTTCTGAATTGCAGGCTTTCTCTGCTATTCACCCCTATATTATCTTCCTACAGGACAGAGTACTCCTGAAGTTCTTACCCTACTTCAGGCCTAAGGTGCCTACCTTCCAAAATATCAACCAGGTAATCTCCTTACCAGTTTTGTTTTCAGCCTCCTCCTCTGATACTCCAGCAAAAGACCCGCTGGATATTTCAAGGTGCCTCCAGGTCTCTGTGGATAGATCCAGAGAATTCAGGATAGATGAAAATCTCCTTATCCTGTTTGCCGGTAAGTCTAAAGGCCATAAAGCGTCTAAAGCTACCATTAGAACTGGATCAAGGAGGCCATTAGGGAGGCCTTCGTCTCCCAATCCTTAGATCCTCCGGAGTTTGTGAGAGCCCATTCTACTAGGGCTGTCTCCACCTCTGTTGCGGAAAGAAGACTTCTTCCCTTAGACTTGATCTGTAAGGCGGCCTCCTGGAGCTCTGAGTCAACCTTCATCTCCCATTATAGGATAGATGCTAGGATGGCAGAGTTTTCGGCCTTTGGGCAGACAGTTCTTAGTTCTGCCAGGCATGAGGACCCTCCCTAGGGGATTCTTCTTGCTATCTCCCCATCTGTGCTGCTGGTAGGACGTTAATTTCTAACGATAATTTGTTTTCCCTTAGTCCTAACAGCAGCACACAAATATCCCACCCTAAATACATTATGCTTGTTAAAAACACGGTGGGCTGGGGGGTGATCTCCTCCCTTTCAGGGAGCTGAAGATCGTTTATTGGTTCTTGGGCTCATTAAAAATTCCGCCAATCCAACCAGTCCACAGGGGGCAGTTAACCCCATCTGTGCTGCTGTTAGGACTAAGGGAAAACAAATTATCGTTAGAAATTAACGATTTCCTAAGTAAAGTAGTTTTATCACAGGCAAAGTCAGTCTCTTCAATACAGATTATGTGTGGAATGTGAAGTCTAATCTGGGAGAAAAACATCAGTTTTAAGGGGCTCCCAACGTCTTGACATTCAAGTAAAATACACAGAGTTCCATCATAGTGCAGCTGGTAAGATATAGTCTAGCATAGTTATATTAAAGCTACTAAAGAATGTGATAAAGTGTAGTATTTTAAATGTGGGATGATCAAAAATGGTAAAAGTGGTACTGGCAAGTATGCCACTGCTGGAACCTTTATAACAAGAAACAGAATGGCCAGGAAGTTGAAGATTTAGATCCCAAAACAGGGACCAAAACTTGCAAATCTGGCGCCCACATAAATACCAAATATCAAACCTACTTTACAGTTGTTAAAATAGATCACAAATCTGGGAAGGCCTGTTAATGCTGGTCTGTAACAGAAGAGTGTTTCTCTTTGGGAACCTCTAAACCTGATGTACCCTGAAAAAGAAGGTTTACAGGGTACTATCTAATTTAAAAGTAATATCAGGAAGTATTACTTTACTGAGAGAGTAGTGGATGCATGGAATAGCCTTCCTGCAGAAGTGGCAGCTGCAAATACAGTGAAGGAATTTAAGCATGCATGGGATAGGCATAAGGCAATCCTTCATATAAGATCGGGCCAGGGGCTATCCATAGTATTTAGTATATTGGGCAGACTAGATGGGCCAAATGGTTCTTATCTGCCGACACATTCTATGTTTCTATGTTCCTAAATAGGCACATAGAGGAAAGTATACAAGGTATATAATGACAACCACAGCAATAAACAGGCATCAAAGTATGTCCAAACAAATCAGAAATAACCCTGTGGGGGAGAAAAATTGATAAGTTCATGTGTCCTGGGAGAGAGGAACAATAAATGGGTCAGGTTCCAGACAAGTCCTCACAACTATGTGGAGATCTGGTCGGCAGTGACAACCAGGGGAGCACCCACAAAAATCAAAATATGTGGCACGTGTAGCAGGCTGTGCCAATTCTTTTTCCCACCCATTTACATATAATAGGCCACTCCTAACAAACACTGTACAGCTGAAATTCTATTGTTGAGGCCTGTCTCTACACATCATATGGAGAGGGGAGGCCTGTCCTCGCTGCACTGCCTGCTTCATATTATAGAATAAACAACAGCAGGCTACAGCCAGGAAGATCCTCCACTCTCCTCCCTCCCCAGATCCTTCCCAAGGCCTATGGTTCCCCCCACCATCTGCCACCCGCCCGTGGCTTGCTGACTCCCTTGGCCATCCTCACCCAGCTCTGAATCCTCCTTCTACATATGGCAGGGGGAGGAGCCAGAGCATCTCCTCTCCTACATAGCGCCACATACCACTTACATTCAGTGATGTCACCTTTGTTGTAGACGTTCTCTTTCCTCATCCTCTCCATTCATACCAGACGGCCATGATGATTTTTCAGCCATCTCCCGTCCCCCAAAGTAACAGTCCTCCCCAAAATCCCACCAATAGAAATAATTCTCTGCCAGAGCATACTTAGTAGTAATAATGCCCCTGTAGTGCCCATACTACAGCCCCCATAATACCCCCTAGTAGTAATAGTTCTCTTTATAATATGACAGTACATGAAATAGCCCCGCCTACTGCCTGCAGTTGAGCTAATGTCCCCATAATGTATGCCAGTATAAAATACCCCCATATAGTGCCCCAGTAAATGCCCTCATAGTGCTCCTCTCCCCCTTCCCCATAGTGTCCCCCATAATATGCTAGGAAAAAAAAGACCCTTCTTAGTGCCCCCAGCAGATGCCCCTATAGTGCTTCTCTCCCCCATAATGTGCCAGTAAAACATTTCCGGTAGCACACAGCAGTCGAAGTCAGCATCTTCTTTATGCCACGACCAGGTAGCGTTTCAACAGTGCCCTTTGCCTTGAATTTGCGAATGATGCTTCCAATGGTGTCTCTTGGTATGTTTAACATCTTTTCAATCTTCTTATAGCCATTGCCATTCCTGTGAAGAGAAATCACCTCTTCTCTTGTCTTCCTGGACCATTCTCTTGACTTCACCATGTTTGTAAACACACCAGTAAATGTCTAGAAGGAGCTGAGTATCACAGTCCTTTTAAATCTGCCTAATTGGTGCTTATTATGCTTGATTGCTGCTCCTTGACATCCACAGGTGTTTTCAATACCTGATCGAAAACACTTGATTGAACCTCTGTTCTTAAGAGTGGTAGTCTTTAAGGGGTTGAATAATTGTGTCAATGAAGAAATCACACAAAAAAAAAAAAAACATTTAATACTGTATTACAAAAACAATTGATGTCATTTTAGTTGCATTTGGTTCTTTAAAATGTCCTTGTAAGATTTCATTCTGAACACAATTACAAATGTACACTAAACCTAAAACCCTTTACAGCATTGGGGGTTGAATAATTTTGAACACAACTGTACCAATAACAAAGCCCCTTTAGAGCTCCCAGATGCCCCCATAGTGCTCCTCTCCCCCATAGTGCCCCCCCATAATTTGCCAGTAAGAAATGCCCCCATAGTGCCCCCCCCAAAAAAAGGGGCTGTAAAAAATGCCAGATGCCCCCATAGTGCCAGCTACCCTCCCCCCCCAAAAAAAACAACCCACTAATACTTAACCTTCATCAGCAGTAATGCGATGCAGGCATCCTCCGGCCTGTGTCCCCCACTGTGTGAAGCCCGGCTCAGGGGGCGCAATGAAAATGATGTCATTGCACCGCCTGAGCCAGCCTTTGATAGGCCGCATTAGTGTCTGCGGCCTATCAGAAGAACAAGGAAGAGGTAGCTTGGATGCAGTCAGCAGATGCTGTGTCTTGTCCCTGGAAATAGGGTTCCTACCCCATTAAGTATAGCTCAAAATTACTCCAGTGACACAAGTAAATCTTCTTGAATAGTGATTTTTTTTTATTTTTATGCGGCTAATTTTCGGCCAACACAGCCTTTTTCAAACTGGTGCCGCTTTTTGAGGAACTTGAAAAACTTGAAAAACGATGGCTGAGTCTTGCCAAATGTGCTGCTGCACTGCCGGAAGGTGCCATAACACCTTCCGGCAGTGCAGCAGCACATTTGACAAGACTCAGCCATTGTTTTTCAAGTTCCTCAAAAAGCGGCATCAGTTTGAAAATGGCAGTGTTGGCCGAAACGTCACAACTTAGCCACATAAAAAAATAAAATAATCACTATTCAAGAAGATTTACTTGTGTCACTGGAGTCATTTTGAGCTAGAAGAACAGGGAAGAGAGACGCCTCTTCCTCCCCTGCCCAGCCGCAGCACACCCATCTGTATCGCTGTCCTGAGGACGGCGTTACAAATAAATATGAAGATGAGGGCTTCCACAATGGAAGCGCTCATCTCCTACTGCCCCACCACCCCAGCCGGCAACTAGAACCAGAGCCGCGCCGCCTGTGGTGATTGGCGGTGCAGCCCTGAGAGATAAAAAAAAATAATATTTGCTGGTTGTCCTGGGGGAGAAGGGGTCCAGACCAGCTTGACCACCCCTGTCAGTGCGCCACTGGTGACAACCACTCATAGGCTTCACTTAGACAATTGAAGAAGATGGTCTGGTCTCTGTTGACAATACATAATCTTGCTAGATATACACTGGAATATAAAATATTCTGCTCTCTCAGCCATCACTTTACTTCCATGAAGGTGGCCCTCTGCTTCTGCAAAAAAAAAAAAGAGGGAATGTACAGATTTTGATGTTACCATGGTCTATATCTTGCGTTTACTTTACTAATTGTAAGATTTTGTCCCAGTCTTTACAATTAGGCATTCTCACCAATAGTGGTCGTGGAGGGGCTTCTGAAGGTGGAGGGAGTGCAAGCACACGGTGCGCCCGTTCTACAACAATCTTTAATCCATAAAACAGTCTTTAATCCATCACTTCACAAATTCATCTGGGGACCAGCCCTCTGCCCTTTCTGGTAGATCAATAATTCTGATATTGTTATGCCTATTCTCTAAATCGCTGGATTTATATTTCATATAATCAGGTTCAGACATGAGATCCTGAATGGTTCTAGGCATAGGAGTACTGTGGTCCTCCACATGCGAGATATACTCCTCAGCATGCTCCACCCTCTCTCTAAAATTCTGTAGATCTTGTCGCAATAAACACACATCTACCTTAGGCCTCATGCACTTGTAGGCATTTCTACAATGGGCCACCCGTTCCGCAAATTGCGGAAGTCACACAGGCAGCTTCCGGACCGCAAAAAACGGCACGGTCGTGTGCATGTAGCCTTAATCTCATCAATCTTGCCTGTTAAAGAGGTTCTGCAAGCATTAATTCTGGACAGTACCTGGTCAGAGACCTGCTTTGAAGTAAGTTCTTCCATAGTGGTGTTGGTTGCGGCTAGAGATGAGCGAAGTTTTGGAAAATCCGATTCGGCTGCTTTGACAAATTTGACCCAAAAATTTGCTTTGTTATGAATCACTCTGTCACAAACCGCATTTTTTTTTAAGTACCAGGTGCAATAACAGAGAGCAGCAATAGCGCCGTTCTCCATTACTGTACTCCTCAGATCCATACATGATCGTGGCATCTCAGAGTAAAAAAAAAGTGTACAAAAATAAATAAAATGTAATCATACTTATTGCCTCCATTTTCTCGTGTTGAGTTGACCGCCGCCATCTTGCTTGAAGATCTGGCGCAAAATCTTGCATGGCCCGACATGACGTCATACGTCACCATGCATTGGATTTTGGCTGAGATCATCAAGATGGCATCTCACCAGGCCCCTCGTGAACAAATGGAGTAGGTAAGTATGATTTCGTTTTGTTTTTTACATTATTTCAGGTTAAAACGATTAGCTAGTGGTTGCTCACACGTGCACAAAGGGGAATACAAGCGATGCAAGTCAGGAGGAAGAAATGTAGACCACAAAGTATTTAGAGATAACTATTTAATTGTTACTAAAAAGACAAAATGCACCATGGCTGGACATATGTAAGAGAAGCTTCTGTGGGACCCGCTCATTCTGAATTCAGTGCCTTCCTGGTGATTCATAGCTGTCTAGATGGCCCCTCCCACCTTCGGTCCTCCTAGGATACCTTGAAGCCTTCCTCCCAACTTGGAACCAATATCAATACCAGCAATTAAATATGTGTGTCACTGAACAAATCACCAAGAATAATACACACATATAATGTTAATTCAATTTTTATTGTTTATATTAAATTCATATTAAAGCAGAAATACATATAGTGGTAGCAGTGCAGGACAATACTGCGATAAGTATAACTCCACCATTCCACCACGCATTTCGCCTCGCTTCTTCAAGGGGAGTGGACACGCCCCTTGAAGAAGCGAGGGGAAACGCGCGTCGGGTTGGTGCCATAATTCCCTCTCCACTCCGGGTCAGTATTTGCTTGTTTCATGCCTACTATTTTTTATCAGCTACTTTTGCACTTAGGATGTTGTACGCAAAGTTAAAACTGGGTGTTTTTTGTATGTACTTGGAGTATGCCCTTTGGAGACTCTATGTTTAGTTAATATCCAATGAAAATAAATGGGTATGACAATATGATGTGGCATGAGGTCAAGGTATGAGATATGTGAGCTATGTATACTTTTTTATGTGTTTGATACACAAGATCTGTATTAAGAGTGTGGCTTATAATCTCCAATTTGACTATGCATAACGAATCATAGGAGCTACTGTTGTTGGAGGGATGGTGGATTTATACTTGTCGCAGTATTGTCCTGCACTGCTACCACTATATGTATTTCTGCTTTAATATGTATTTCATTTTTCTTTTTAAACAATAAAAAATTTATTTACATTATATGTGTGTATTATTCTTGGTGATTTGTTCAGTGACACACATATTTAATTGCTGGTATTGATATTGGTTCCAAGTCGGGAGGAAGGCTTCAAGGTATCCCAGGAGGACCGAAGGTGGGAGGTGCCATCTAGACAGCTATGAATCACCAGGATGGCACTGAATTCTGACAGGATGAGCGGGTCACACAGAAGCTTCTCTCACATATGTCCAGCCATGGTGCATTTTGTCTTTTTAGTAACAAATAAATAGTTATCTCTAAATACTTTGTGGTCTACATTTCAGTGTGAAATTATGCCTGTTTGAAAGTAGCCCTGTTACATCCAATTAATTGTAATGCATATGGCTTTAAATATTATTGTACTTCAACAATGTTTTATTAGACACCAACAAAAATCTTCATGTTTAGGTGTCTGGTTCTGTGGACTATTTCACACAAAATAACATAAAACTTGGATTACAATGCAACTCACACTTATGAATTGGATATTTATTATAGAAAATAAACGGATAAGCAGGCACACTCTGATTTGGGTCAGTCTATTAATTTATTTATATTTCAGGTGATTGTGAGGTCTTTTTTAGTAGATAATGTATAATATATAATATAGCAAAATATGAAAAATAGAACTAGTAAAATTATAGAAATAGAATTAGATATATGTCCCTGTTAATAGATAGTAAAAGTTGTAGGAATAATGGTTTAAAAAATAAATAAATGTAGAAATAAGTGGGTCACCACTAGATAGTTGCCACCTGGTAGAGGGTAATTTATGCGCAAATAAAAATGATGCGCTAATAAAAATGAAAATTATTCTTCTTGTTCATAAATTTTTTCATAAAGCAGTCTTTCATAAAACAGTAGCCACTGGACGGAGGATAAATAGAGGGTAAATAGTGCGCTTTTATACTTATATCTCCATGTATAGGGTAGTCTTTCATAAGGTGATGTTCGCTGGATAGGAGATAAATGCTAAATAATGCGCCTTTATATACTTATGTCTCCTTTTATATAATCATCGCTGCTAGGTAGAGGATAAATGGTGCGCCTTGTAAATATGTGTCACTGTCTGTTCAGTCGACTTTCATAAAACAGTGGGCATGTACATATTCAGTTACAGTTCGGAACTTCAAAATATGTGACAATATGTATCGTTGTATTCCTTATGCCGAGCTGTGGGAGAAAGGGATGCTCTGTGCCTAAGTGCGGCGTCCGCACTGTCTCTGGCTACAGAGGTCACTTACCCTTCACCCGGCGCTGTTGTGTTAGGTCCTCAGGTAGTGGTCGGCTGTCCCTGGGAGGCTATCTCGAATCCAGTTCAGTTACCAGGAGTCGGCGGCGTGCCTCATGGTGCCTAGGACGCCGGGGGGCATGGTTCTGGAGAATGACGCAAGCGGTCACGTGATTGCGATTTTCTCCCAGCTTATTCAGAGTGATCCTCTTGCTCTGTTTTGAGTGATGAGTGTTCTAACAATCCTCTGCTTCTTAAACACGTTTCGGGAGTCTCTCCCTTCATCAGTAACCGCCCCAGGAAAGGAAGACCAAGAGTCCCCTCTGCTGCGGAGGATAAGTTCATCCGAGTCCCCAGCCTCAGTAATCGCAGGTTAAAAGCAGCTCAGATTAGAGACCAGGTCAATGCCACACAGAGTTCTAGCAGCAGACACATCTCTAGAACAACTGTTAAGAGGAGACTGTGTGAATCTGGCCTTCATAGTAGAATATCTGCTAGGAAACCACTGCTAAGGACAGGCAACAAGCAGAAGAGACTTGTTTGGGCTAAAGAACACAAGGAATGGACATTAGACCAGTGGAAATCTGTGCTTTGGTCTGATGAGTCAAAATTTGAGATCTTTGGTTCCAACCACCGTGTATTTGTGCGACGCAGAAAAGGTGAACAGATGGACTCTACATGCCTGGTTCCCACTGTGAAGCATGGAGGAGGAGGTATGATGGTGTGGGGGTGCTTTGCTGGTGACACTGATGGGGATTTATTCAAAATTCAAGGCATACTGAACCAGCATGGCTACCACAGCATCTTGCAGCGGCATGCTATTCCATCATTTATTTTTCAACAGGACAATGACCCCAAACACACCTCCAGGCTGTGTAAGGGCTATTTGACCATGAAGGAGAGTGATGGGGTGCTGTGCCTGATGACCTGGCCTCCACAGTCACCGGACCTGAACCCAATCGAGATGGTTTGGGGTGAGCTGGACCGCAAAGTGAAGGCAAAAGGGCCAACAAGTGCTAAGCATCTCTGGGAACTCCTTCAAGACTGCGAGAAGACCATTTCAGGTGACGACCTCTTGAAGCTCATTAAGAGAATGCCAAGAGTGTGCAAAGCAGTAATCAAAGCAAAAGGTGGCTACTTTGAAGAACCTAGAATATGACATATTTTCAGTTGTTTCACACTTTTTTGTTATGTATATAATTCCACATGTGTTAATTCATAGTTTTGATGCCTTCAGTGTGAATCTACCATTTTCATAGTCATGAAAATAAAGAAAACTCTTTGAATGAGAAGGTGTGTCCAAACTTTTGGTCTGTACTGTACATGCCCGCTGTTTTATGAAAGTCGACTGAACAGACAGTGACACATATTTACAAGGCGCACCATTTATCCTCTACCTAGCAGCGATGATTATATAAAAAGGAGACATAAGTATATAAAGGCGCATTATTTAGCATTTATCTCCTATCCAGCGAACATCACCTTATGAAAGACTACCTTATACATGGAGATATAAGTATAAAAGCGCACTATTTACCCTCTATTTATCCTCCGTCCAGTGGCTACTGTTTTATGAAAGACTGCTTTATGAAAAACTTTATGAACAAGAAGAATCATTTTCAAATTTATTAGCGCATTAAAGGGCTTCTGTCACCCCACTAAAGTCTTTTTTTTTTTTTGGGCTAGTTACATTCCTTATAGCGCGATATATGAGAATATAATGTTGTCACTTACTTTCATTCCGCCGTTTCTTGAGAAAACGAAGTTTTATAATATGCAAATCCGGTCTCTACCAGCAAGTAGGGTGTCTACTTGCTGGTAGCCGCCGCAAAAAACCGCCCCCTCGTCGTTTTGATTGACAGGGCCAGCCGTGATCTCCTCCTCCGGCCGGCCCTGTCAGTATTTAAAAAATCGCGCGCCTCTGTTCATTCGGCGCAGGCGCTCTGAGATGAGGAGGCTCGTCTCCTGAGAACTCCCTCGGTGCGCCTGCGCCGATGACATCACCGAAAGAGAAGACGTCATCGGCGCAGGTGCACTGAGGGAGTTCTGAGGAGACGAGCCTCCTCATCTCAGAGCGCCTGCGCCGAATGAACAGAGGCGAGTGATTTTTGAAATACTGACAGGGCCGGCCGGAGGAGGAGATCACGGCTGGCCCTGTCAATCAAAACAACGAGGGGGCATTTTTTTGCGGCGGCTACCAGCAAGTAGACGCCCTACTTGCTAGTAGAGACCAGATTTGCATATATTAGTTTTCTCAAGAAACGGCCGAATGAAAGTAAGTGACAACATTATATTCTCATATATCGCGCTATAAGGAATGTAACTAGGTAAAAAAAATAATATGACTTTAGTGGGGTGACAGAAGCCGTTTAATTACCCTCTACCAGGTGGCAACTATCTAGCGGTGACCCACTTATTTCTACATTTTTTAACCATTATTCCTACAACTTTTACTATCTATTAAAAAGGACATATATCTAATTCTATTTCTATAATTTTACTAGTTCTATTTTTCATATTTTGCTATATTATACATTATCTACTAAAAAGACCTCACAATCACCTGAAATATACAGGGAGTGCAGAATTATTAGGCAAGTTGTATTTTTGAGGATTAATTTTATTATTGAACAACAACCATGTTCTCAATGAACCCCAAAAACTCATTAATATCAAAGCTGAATATTTTTGGAAGTAGTTTTTAGTTTGTTTTTAGTTTTAGCTATTTTAGGGGGATATCTGTGTGTGCAGGTGACTATTACTGTGCATAATTATTAGGCAACTTAACAAAAAGCTAATATATACCCATTTCAATTATTTATTTTTACCAGTGAAACCAATATAACATCTCAACATTCACAAATATACATTTCTGACATTCAAAAACAAAACAAAAACAAATCAGTGACCAATATAGCCACCTTTCTTTGCAAGGACACTCAAAAGCCTGCCATCCATGGATTCTGTCAGTGTTTTGATCTGTTCACCATCAACATTGCGTGCAGCAGCAACCACAGCCTCCCAGACACTGTTCAGAGAGGTATACTGTTTTCCCTCCTTGTGAATCTCACATTTGATGATGGACCACAGGTTCTCAATGGGGTTCAGATCAGGTGAACAAGGAGGCCATGTCATTAGATTTTCTTATTTTATACCCTTTCTTGCCAGCCACGCTGTGGAGTACTTGGACGCGTGTGATGGAGCATTGTCCTGCATGAAAATCATGTTTTTCTTGAAGGATGCAGACTTCTTCCGGTACCACTGCTTGAAGAAGGTGTCTTCCAGAAACTGGTAGTAGGACTGGGAGTTGAGCTTGACTCCATCCTCAACCCGAAAAGGCCCCACAAGCTCATCTTTGATGATACCAGCCCAAACCAGTACTCCACCTCCACCTTGCTGGCGTCTGAGTCGGACTGGAGCTCTCTGCCCTTTACCAATCCAGCCACGGGCCCATCCAGACTCACTCTCATTTCATCAGTCCATAAAACCTTAGAAAAATCAGTCTTGAGATATCTCTTGGCCCAGTCTTGACGTTTCAGCTTGTGTGTCTTGTTCAGTGGTGGTCGTCTTTCAGCCTTTCTTACCTTGGCTATGTCTCTGAGTATTGCACACCTTGTGCTTTTGGGCACTCCAGTGATGTTGCAGCTCTGAAATATGGCCAAACTGGTGGCAAGTGGCAAGTGGCCAAGGCAGCTGCACGCTTGACTTTTCTCAGTTCATGGGCAGTTATTTTGCTCCGTTTTTCCACATGCTTCTTGCGACCCTGTTGACTATTTTGAATGAAACGCTTAATTGTTCGATGATCACGCTTCAGAAGCTTTGCAATTTTAAGAGTGTTGCATCCCTCTGCAAGATATCTCACTATTTTTGACTTTTCTGAGCCTGTCAAGTCCTTCTTTTGACCCATTTTGCCAAAGGAAAGGAAGTTGCCTAATAATTATGCACACCTGATATAGGGTGTTGATGTCATTAGACCACACCCCTTCTCATTACAGAGATGCACATCACCTAATATGCTTAATTGGTAGTAGGCTTTCGAGCCTATACAGCTTGGAGTAAGACAACATGCATAAAGAGGATGATGTGGTCAAAATACTCATTTGCCTAATAATTCTGCACTCCCTGTAAATAAATTAATAGACTGACCCAAATCAGAGTGTGCCTGCTTATCCGTTTATTTTCTTTAATTTTATGCTTCTGACTGGGTGAGTCAGGTCTAGCAGTTTTGCACCTCTATCATTTGCCTGAATAGTAGAGCCGTCTATTCCACTTTTTCCACTTTGGATATTTATTATACATTTCCTTTTGTGTGTTTTATCAGCTTTGTAGTAGTTATTTTTTTTTTTTTTAAAAGAGTTTGACCAATTCTGAGACAACATTCTGATCCATTTTAATATTTTTAATGTATTAGAGAGAGACATGTTTGCATAATACCTCAGCATAAAAACTAAAAATCTAATTATAGTACAGAGAAAATACGGAGAAACAATATACTGTAAGTATTGCATGTGAGAAGATCATTTGTTAGCCTATAATGAAATATCAAACATTTTTGGCTAAACTTTTGTTACTTTTTAAACCCATGCAGCAAGCATGTTAGTTAAAGGGGTATTCCGGTTTTGCTTTTTGCAGCATCAATTGACAGGAAACAACACACTTGCTAATGGCGATTGTTTGTCTGTAATGCACTGTTTTTGTGCACTCCACTGTGGTCACATTATTTTTTTTTGGGTTCCCTGTCCTGATGACATCACATCTCTATGTGAGGTGTAGCAAGGCTTTTAAGGCTCTGTCCTCTAGATACATCATCACCAGCCTGTCAGGGTGGTGTTCTGCTCTGTAGACATGATGCTTGCAATGATGCTGTACCTAAGGCCCCATGCACACGGCCGTGTTTCACAGCCGTGTGCGGGCCGTGGAACCGCGGCCTGGATCCCTCCTGAGAGCAGGAGCGCACGGCGTCACTGGTTGCTATGACGCCGTGCGCTCCCTGCTGCCGGCACAGTACAGTAATACACTGGTATGATCTATACTATTGCTCACTGTTACAGCCAAGCTTTTTTTTTTTTACAAAAAAGTGGGTTTGGCCGCTGTCTACTGTATAGAAGGTCTGGGGTTCAAATCTTACTGAGACCTGTAGAATAAGTTTTACAGTAATGTAAACGCTATGGCAGAAAAAAAAATATTTTTACTTTCCATCTTTTTTGGTAAAAGTTGCAATTTTCTTGTTACTGTTACCATCTGCGTTTAGGAACATCATCTGTGTCTAGCGGAAAGAAGGTTTCTATCCAAACATATGTGGTGATGTGAACAGTATAAGTGCTGGAAGGCGTGTATATCCCACCCAGATACCTCAGATGGGTGAGATAAATAGAATCCAGGAATCTGCATGGGTTTCAGCAAAGCATAGTTTGCGGAGACAGTTTTGTTTACAGTTTGTTCTGGGCCGGATTTTATTTGGACTGGTGGATAGGTTTGGTAGTGGGATATGCTCGTCCATACCCTTCCAGTATGTGTGTTGTCGTTTGCCGGTGGTGATCGCAGGTGAGGCCTGCTGTAATCAAGGAGGGGTAAAACCAACCCTCTGTGTGTAAGTCAGTGGAGAGGACTTGGAAGCAAAAGCTTAGTGAGGCTCTGGGTGGTCTCAGCCAGGAGGGCTGAGGGGCCACAAGGTTATGTGTAGCCGGATCTCTTCCCTATCTGGACTTGTGTTCCGTGAGCGAATCTGCTAAGGCCTGCACCTTGGGACCCTGTGTATAAGCTGTGCTTAGAGGTGAGTCAGGGAACCGAACTTTGCATTAGTTAGAGCCCAAACGGGCAGGTGTTTGTTTTGATGCTGATGTTCGTGCGGGTGCTAAAGTGCCACAATAAAGCATTAGTTTGGACACTAAATCCTATTGTCTGCAAAGAAGTCTGTAAGTTCAACCCCCTGAGAGAGAGCGATCCCTTACACATAGAAGAGGATTCTTTATTGTAAGAGCAGTATGGAACTCTCTGCCAGAGAAGGTGGTGATGGTGAATTCACTAAAAGAGTTCAAGAGGGGCCTGGATGTGTTTCTGGAGTGTAATAATATCACAGGTTGTAGTTACTAGACTTCTAGAGAGGTTGCAACTGTCTCGTCGCATTTGTAGTATTGGCTATCATTATACAAAATGTCACAGAACATTGCTGCAACAAATGTCATCATGTAGCTGTAGCCTTTTTTGTCGCCCAACACCGGACTCTAAAGTTTATGTGCTGGAAGAGGGACCCTCCCCCAACCCATAAACACTGAAGTGAATATTAATGAAGTGGCCAGGCCCTTCTTGGATCTGTGATGTTCCAGCTGAGAGAGGAAGGAGAGGCAGAGGCGTGATGTTACAGAGGCTCCCTGTAAATCACACGCTGGTATGTAAACACAGGGTGCGGCTTGCAATTATGCTGGAGTCAAAATGCGCTTAGAACTTTATCTGACTTAAAGGGGTTGTCCGGGTTCAGCTCTGAACCCGGACATACCCATAATTTCACCCAGGCAGCCCCCCTGATGTTAGCATCGGAGCATTTCATGCTCTGATGCGCTCCCTTGCCCTGCGAAGGGCAAGCGATCTTTTATTTACAATAACATACTGCCGGACAGAGGCTTCCGCCCAGCAGTGTGTTTGGTGATGTCACTGACTCTGATGGGCAGGCTTTAGCGCTGCCCTAGCCGTTTTACACTCTAGGGCAGTGCTAAAACCTGCCCATCGGTGCTTCCTGGCAGCCCTATGGAGAGCCTGGTTCATCACCAGAACTCAACAAAATGTCTTTGCCCTGCACAATTTAGCGCAGGGCAAAGGAGAGCATCAGAGCATGAACTGGTCCGATGCTCAAGTCAGGGGGGCTGCCTGGGTGAAAATAAGGGTATGTCTGGGCAACCGCTTTAAGGCTGAATGCTGGTGTTATATTTTTTTTTTTTGTGTAACCGGAAAACCCCTTTATACCTTACCAGTCAAAATTTATATAGGTTACCTTGTTAATCTATCACTTACTGGAGGCCCTCCGACACTTAATCTGTCAAAATGAGAAGATACAATTTACTCAATTAATTGAAAAAATAAATAACGAAACAACTGTAAATGTTCTTCATCAGTATCATTGAACACTCCTAACTTACGTTGCATAATAATTAAACAGGTTTTCTGAAACTACAATATTGGTGGTGTTATCAGTTGAACAAACAATCAATACAAGTGTGGGATCCAGCTGGTTCTCTCCATTTCTGGCAAACTGTTCGATAACATTTTAGCAGGTTCGCAGAACAGTGAGAAGTGATGATCCTGACCTGGTCCTGCAAACAGTTCTGCAGGTTAAGGTGGGGCAGGTTAAGGTGGGGCAGGTTAAGGTGAATCCTACTGATGCCTGCTGCTGCAAAAAATCTAAATTATACCCTTTTTGCTATTAACTTTCCCCTCTGAGCCCTCTATATCACATGGCTGTTCCTTGCCATGTGGTCTTTGCTGTCTAGCACCATCTACTCTTACTGAAATGATATGGAAGGCTTGGCAGCAATGTGCACTGAACATGGCAGCAAAGAGCACATGACAGCAAAGACTTTTTGCTGCAATGTGCTCTTTGGTGCAGCTATGTGCCCTCTGTGCCACCAGGTGCTTTTTGCTGAGTCAAAGCTTCTTCTTTGCCAAAAACAAAACATGCTGTACCATGTCAACAGACATCTTGGTGGCCCCAAGGTGCCTTGCTGCCCTGATTGTGCCTTTTTGCTCCTGAATGTAAAGTTATGCAAAAGGAAATGAAAAATACACCAGTACATACTAAATAGTAAAACACTGGGATAGGTTACATGCACACAACCATTGTGTGTTTTGAGGTATGCAAATCGCAGATCCACAAAACATGGATGGCGTCTGTGTACATTCTGCAATTTGCAGAATGGCATGGACAGCCTTTAATATAACTGCCTATTCTTGTCCGCAAAGCGCGGACAAGAATAGGACAGGTTATATATTTTTTTGCGGACCATGGAACGGAGCAACGGATGCGGACAGCACATGGAGTGCAGTTTGCATCTTTTGCGACCCCATTGAAGTGAATGGATCCACATCCGAGCCACCAAAACAACGGCCGTGTGCATGAGTCCTAACTGACATTGAAAAGGACCAAGGAATTTGAGTGAACAGCAAACTAAGCTGTAGAAACCAGTGTCAGGCAGCTGCTGCCAAGGCCAATAAGATAATGTGTTGCATCAAAAGGGACATAGATGCCCGTGATGAGAACCTTGCCCTGCCACTTTATAGATCCCTAGTTAGACCACACCTGGAGTACCGTGTACATTTCTGGGTTTCTGTGAACAAGACAACCATAACAGAGCTGAAGAGGGTTCAGAGGAGGGCAACTAAAGTAATAACTGGAATAGGTGGACTACAGTACCCTGAAAAATTATCAAAATTAGGGTTATTCACTTTAGGAAAAATACGAGTAATGGGAGATCTAATAACTATGTATAAATATATCAGAGGTCAGTACAGAGATCTATCCCATCATCTATTTATCCCCAGAACTGTGACTGTGACAAGGGGACATCCTCAACGTCTGGAGGAAAGAATGTTTGTACACAAACATAGAAGAGTTTTTAGAAGTAAAGACCTATTTTTTGGCCCAGAATAATGTAACCTTTATTTTTGATAATTAAAAAATACAATAAAAAGTGTGTATGCTTATTTTTTCAGAAAGCCTTTTTAGTGATAATAAAAACATTCAAAGTACGATGACTATTATTCCTTATATTAGTAACAATAGTATCTTTTATAATTGGCTACTTGCTAGATCGCAAGTGCAAATCTCTCCTATGTATCATAAATACATAGGAGAGATTTGCACTTGTGATCTAGCAAGTAGCCAATTATAAGATACTATTGTTACTAATCGATATCCATTTGTGATAAAGTAAGAGACAGCTATTAAATCTTTCAGTAGATATACTCTTCAACATAACAGGCACTTTCTGTGTGTGATATATATAAACAATGTAAAATGACATAATAATTAATTTCCTGATAACAAAGATAGTGTGAAGGATAACACAATCAACTGTTTAGACACAGAATTGATCCTAAACCCCGGTACCTCTAAAAGTCAGTGAAAAAGGGAATAATTACACTGATGTGCTTTGAATGTTTTTTTTATATCTAAAAGGGCTTTTTGAAAAAATAAGCATACACACTTTTTTCTTTTTCTTTGTTTATTTTTTAATTAGAAAAAAAAAGGTTATATTTTAGAAAATAGGCCATAAACAGAATCTTTATAGCATCTGGCTATTGACTTATTTAAACATAGAAGAGGATTCTTTACTGTAAGGGAAGTTAGAATATGGAACTCTCTGCCTGAGGAGGTGGTGATGGTGAGTTGACTAAAAGAGTTTAAGAGGGGCCTGGATGTATTTTTGGAGTGTAATAATATTATAGGCTATTAGTGATGAGCGAGCACCAAAGTATTCGGCCCAAAAACATTGCTATATTCATGTGCTCGGCCGAGCACCCGAGTATAATGGAAGTCAATGGGAGACAACCAGGCTGGGAAGAGAAGAGGGTGTCGTGTTTATAATAAAAAGCTAGAAATTGATGGACACCCCATCAAAATGGCTTGGAAACAGTATTACAAGGGTAGCTGAATGCATCTTAGACTCCTATTACGTATGAAATACAATAGACAACCACACAAAGGCTATATGCCAAAAGCCAGGTATGTGCCCAATCTATCCATGAGACAGATAACAGTCAGCATACCTTACAATGGCATCCTTGTTCACTATGAGATATTCCAAACCAGCTCTCATCTGACTGAGAACCAGAAAACCTCAGTTATTTTGCATCTGTTGGATGTCTTGGGTGGACCTGCACACCTAGATCAATATCATGAGGGTGACAAAAAGGTTTCCTATTGTCCTAACATAATATTCAATAACCTTTCTATACAGTTTTGTCATGTAAAAACATATTTGCATAAACATGGGATTATGTGAAAAAAATGCAAATGAGCAGAATCTGCCTTGTTTTTCAGCTGTCATAAGATTATGAAAACCAATAGAGGGCGCTATGGAGTTATGAACAGCGCCCTCTATTGGTTTTACAGTCTTATGACAAGTCTAATATTCTTGTCAGAAGACTATGAAACCAATAGACGGCGCTATTGCGTTATGAACAGCGTCCTCTATTGGTTTCATAGTCTTCTGACAAGAATATTAGACTTGTCATAAGACTGTAAAACCAATAGAGGGCGCTGTTCATAACTCAATAGCGCCCTCTATTGGTTTCATAGTCTTCTGACAAGAATATTTGTCTTGTGATAAGACTGTAAAACCAATAGAGGGCGCTATTCATAACTCCCTAGCGCCATCTATTGGTTTTCATAATCTTATTACATTCCCCTAAAGTGGGGAAAATTGGCTTCTACCTCACAGTTTTTTTTTTTACTTCCTCTGGATCAACTTGCAGGATAACAGGCTGAACTAGATGGACAGATGTCTTTTTTCCGCCTTATAAGCTATGTTACTATGCTACTAATGTGCTTCTTACCCAACCAGGTGTCTGGGGTCACTGATAATAAAGAGGACACTCTGATATGGGAGAACATTATATTTACTGGTTTGGGGGTTTGTTGTTTATTATTATGGAGCAGGGGGTTCTATCTGTATAGCACTATTTTTTTCTGCAGTATAGGATTTGGGGGCATAATATTGGGTGTAGAAGGAAGATAGAGTCAACAGGAGGGGGGATGATGGAAAAGTCAATTAACTAATATGTCTGTGTGGCAAACTCTGCAGAGACAAGACAAGCTCACTAGAATTCATCATGGTAATTTGGTCTGAATTGAGAAGATGGTGGGTATGAAGTGTTTAATCAGGAGATACACTACTGTATGAAATAGGTATGTGGTACTGCATTCTCCTGCATGTTTGGTAACAATGAATATAATGTCCATCCAAACATGTCTTTGGTGGACATAACTACTGTGTAGGGGCACTAAAGGGACTGGGTAATATTGAGCATGTCCTTTACAGACAGGTGTTGGATGGAGTCAGAGATGCCACTAACCATGCACAAAATTCCTCTGTTGCTTGATGGGGGGGGGGGCATAGCTGAGTGGAGCTCTGTGGGGCCATTACTGGTGGAAATTACTAGGGGGGCATTGTGGGGGAATTTTTAATACTGAGGACAGACGATGGGACATTACTGGCGACTTTTAATACTGGGGTGCTACAGGGGGCATCACTAAAGGCATTGTTAATACTAGGGGCACTATGGGACTATTATTGGAGGCACTGGGGACATTTTAATACTGGGGCACTGCAGATAGCATTTTTTTTATACATTTTCACTATAGGGGTCATTACTAGAGAAAATGGGGCACTATGGATGAATTTTAGGGGATCTTATTATTACTAAGGGTACTATAGGGGGCATTATTGCAGGAGGTACTATGGGGCATTATTACTATACTAGAGGCACTATATAGGCATTATTTTTAAGGGTAGTATTTTAGGGGGCATTAGTACTACTGGGGGCACTATTTTTCATCAGTATAGTATCTGGGGGCATTGGGAAGCACAATGGACACAATATAGAGGGTGACAGCAGGATAACACTGTTTAGGCACAGGATGGGGAGGTTTTGTTAAGAAGGTAAGGAGGAGGATGGAAAAGCGAAGAATCTATGATGTCTGTGTGGCAACTTCAGTTCTGCAGAAATAAGATATGGCTATGATAATTTGTCATGGTGGTCTGGGCCAAACAGAAGAAAATAGAATGTCTACATCAGAAGAGACATCACTAAATTTTTTGGTAGAGCTGGCCGGCTGCCGTGACCCATGTCTCACCATGTCAAATTAAGGTAGGTCAGTCAGGGTAGGCAAGTAAAGCCTTTCCTGAATACTGCTCCAAGGCTGAAAAATAAGTTCTAGAAGGGGGGAAATTACTGAATAAAACTTCACTTTTAATAAATATAAGGGTAAAAAGGCCCCTACAGAAAAAACAAACGTGTAAGTGGTGGTAATATAGAAGCTCATTTAGTCACAAATGTAAGATCGTATGGAGCTTCAATAGGACCATCAGAAATAGGATAGGTGCCCACACCATGCATAACACAGAAAGAGCACTAAGCTAATGACCCAAAATACAATTATGGGATCCCAAAAGAGTGCTGAGGATGTCAATGCAGGCACCTGTGGTGGACTAGCGGGTGACTAGAGCCAAGATAAAGGATGAAAGAAGAGGGTGGTACAGTGTGTACACTGACCCTAAGGAGACCCTACTTGGCCTAGTTCACCCTACAAGTAAATTCTTGGAACTGGGTCCAAAAAGCCCCGCAAGGGGTGGCCCCGGCTGGAACTCTGGTCCTACGCCGGACACCCTGTTAAGGCCCTAAACAGCGACTAACAGGACCGTATACCAAATGTGGGGATGAAAGATGGGTATAGGCTAAAAAGCTTATAATAGTAGGCTTGTGAATATAAAATAAGGGTGTCCCAACGCGTTTCCTCAATATGAGCCCCTAGATTCTTCAGGGGACACGGGGCATGTTGATGGTACCCGCAGCTGGCAGTATGGCTTAAAACATAACAAAAAAGACCACATGAAAATAATGACCATAGAAGAAGATGGGGGAAATGGCAACTTACTGCTTGGTCGCCATGGCAATGGTGTCCACCTAGATGGATAGTCCAGCGGCATCTGAGGCTGTGCAGCCCATTAAATAGGCAGAGGGGCCAGGTGAAATGCATACCTGTAGCGACGTCCGTGTCATGTGACCGGACGCCAGCTGATGACGTCGGAGGATGCAATGGCACTCTCGAGGCCACGTGATCAGAAGTATAGCGGTCACGTGACCGTGCATGCGCAAAATACGGCAGCCCCATTAGTTAAACAGAAGGGCCTGGTGGAGAGCATACCAGCAGTGACATCTGCATCATGTGACCGGGCGCTGGCTGGTGACATCAGAGGATGCGACGGCACTCTCGCGGTCACGTGTACGGGAGTCTAGCGGTCATGTGACCGCGCATGCGTGTAATACGGCAGCGATACCTAGAGGCTGGTATTTACTCCAAACTCATGTAAGACATCCGAGACGTGGTAAACAATAACAGATGAAGAAAATATATCCTCACCGCCGTATATATGTGCCATAGAACAAATAACAATGTATACAGTGTGGCACAATACGGAGGGTGCCCCCTATTGGTCACCAATAAAATATGTGACCAAAAAGGAAGGGCATAAACCCTGTATTAACAATAGAAGGTGGGGGGGGGGAGAAATACCTCACAATGAGTTTAAGAGACTACAGCTCCAGCCCTCCAACTCCATATATGCTGAGGGAAAAAAAAGTATATATAATGCCCTTCTAAGCAGACCATAAAGAAGAGTTATTAATTGACAAAATAGAAGACCAATGAACAAACAGAAATACCCAGAAACACCAGGATGTGGCCAGGGTGTATAATCGCATATAGCAGGCCATATGGGGGCGATCATAAAAAAACAACCAAAGTTTAATTGCTCGTTGAGGCCATAGGGGGTAATGGCGGATATGTGTGAAAGTCCACCAACATTCTTTTTGGAGGATGTGCTTGTCCCAGTCCCCGCCTCGTTGTGGCTTTCTAATGTGTTCAATGGCCATAAAACTGACCGATGAAACACGGCCGTTGTGAAAAGTCGGTAAATATTGCGCTATGGGAGTGTCCCTGTTGTTACTTATGTCACTGATGTGTTCACACATACGTTTGCGCAGTTCTCTAAAGGTCTTGCCAACACAACGCAGACCACACAGACACATGTAAGTAAATAAATGATGCCAGTTGTACAGCAATTGATAAAGTCTCGTATGTGATAAACTGTATCATTAGGTCTACCTCTAAAAGATTTACCCTGTGAAAGGTAGTCACAGAAACTGCAATGGCCGTATCTGTAACAACCCGTCAATGGTACATCCAACCATGTACGAGATCTCTCTGGGGGATTAAAATGGCTGTGCACCAATCTATCCCTTAGATTGTGGCCCCTCCTGAAGGTCACTGAAAAAAAAGGACTGAGGACCACTGCAAGATCAGTAATGTATCCCAGTGGTGTTCTAGGACCCTTTTGACTTCAGATGCAGCCGTATCGTAAGTTCCTATGACTCGAATAGTGTCTTGTGATTTTTGCACTACGCGTGTCATAGGATGAAGCAGTTCAGTACGTGTGCGTTCCTGTGTGCGTTGGTAAGCCAATCTCAAAGTCTTGTCGGGATACCCCCTTTACTGAAACCTATTTCTCAGGTCCCTTGCCTGGCATTTGAAGTCAGCTTTTTCTGAACAATTACGTTTCAATCTGAGGTATTGACCAGTGGGTATCCCGCTCTTAACCCCTTAAGGAAACATGACGTACTGGTACGGCATGTTTCCCGGGTCCAGAAGGACACATGACGTACCGGTACGTCATGGGTTTAAAATGCGATTGTGGCGCGGCGGGGATTAATCAGAACAGGTTGCCCATACGGTTAGACTTCAGGGGACATTACAACACATTTTACAGCAAGCTCAAACCGCTAGTTTGATCAGTAATGAGGAATTAGATTTCCTCTATCCTCGTCATCCAGTAACAGCTACCTTCTATTGTTTACCGAAGGTCCACAAGGGGACCTCCCTCATTAAGGGAACGACGATTGTCTCTGGAGTGGGCAGTCTATCACAAATTTGTGGCATTTATGTAGACCAAGTGCTGCACCTGTTTGTACAGTCATTACCCTCTTATGTGAGGGACACAGGAGAACTTCTAGCTAAACTTGAGGACATCTGTGTAGAACCACATTAGTTCTTGCCCTCCATTGATGTAGAGGCACCCTACTCCTCTATTCCGCATATAAAAGGCTTGGAGGCCACTAGTCATTTTCTTAAGATGAGAGGTCAACAGTACATGATGCATAATATCTTTATTCTGGAACTGTTGTATTTTGTTCTCTCCAGCAATTTTTTTCTGTTTGACAACCGGATTTACCACCAACTCAGGGGCACCGCTATGGGTATGAAGCAGTTTAGTACGTGTACGTTCATATGTGTTTGAAGAGGGACCCACGTATAAAAAATATATAGGGCAAGAACCAGTACTGGGTGGCAACGTACTTAGACACCCAGAACTATAACAAAATGGCGGACATGTTACCAGCATCATAGAGGGCTGTCACAATGCAACATTCCCAGGCCTTGCTGCGAGAGATGCTGCATTCTGCTGTTGCAGGCGCTGGCAGAGGAATTTCCACCCACAGAGAAACAGTTGCAGGTACCAATCCTACTGTGCATGCAAGAAGAGAGCGGTTTGAAGATGTGTTGGTCATTTTGGATATGAGATCATTCTTGCAGCCAACTCATCGAAAGCCGCCCTCTGGATCCAGCCTCTGGGAAACCCTAGACCGACAAGTGTCCGACTACATCAGGTTAACGGCCGATGAGGACGCTCTAAGAAGCGAGGAACCCCTGGACTACTGGGTGTGCAGGCTTGACCTGTGGCCAGAGCTGGCAAAATTTGCCATGGAACTCATGCCTTGCCCCTAGTCGAGTGTCCTGTCTGAAAAGGACATTCAGCGCAGCAGGGAGGATCGTGACCGATAAGTGCACTCGTCTAGCTCATGACAGTGTGGACTACCTCACATTTCTAAAAATGAATGAGGCATGGATCTCAGAGGAATTTAACACCTGTGACGACCACGTTTAATTGAAGTTCCTCATGCCAGCCCACACATATCCGCCATTACCCAGAACAAAGAATGGTCCCGGTCTTATGTAAATACAGCAGCATAAAAGGCCTTTTCTGTCCGGTGTATGCCTAATGTTTGCGGCCTGTACTCCACTGGCCTGAAGTAAAATTGGTATCCAATGACCATCTAATATACCTCCAGCCACATTATCACTTGATCTTTTCTGTACAGTGAATGCCTAATTGTTGGGGCCTCGGAGGAATTCAGCACCTGTGACGACCACGTGTTATCGAATTTCACCTATTATCATTTGGGGTTTATTCAAGAGGGGGGATTTCGTTTGCTATGTTTTTAATCCAATTTTATATTTTTAGTTCTTTTAAACATATGTATTTGACATGTATTTGTACTGACCTGCAGTAAAATTGATATCCAATGACCATCTAATATACCTCCAGCCACATAATCACTTGATCTTTTATGTATGATGAATGCATAAGTTTTGGGGCATATAATCTAACTGGCCAACAGTAAAATTGTTATACGGTGACTGCCTAATGTACCTCCTGCCACATAATCACTTGTTCTTTTCTGTACGGTGAATGCCTAATGTTTGGGGAATGTACTCCACTGGCCTGCAGTAAAATTGTTATCCAATGACCGTCTAATATACCTCCAGCCACATAATCGCTTGATCTTTTCTGTCCGGTGAATGCCTAATGTTTGGGACCTGTACTCCACTGGCCTGCAGTAAAGTTGTTATCCAATGACCATCTAATATACCGCCAGCCACGTAATCACTTGATATTTTCTGTCCATTGAATGCCTAACATTTGGGGCTTGTACTCCTCTGGCCTGCAGTAAAATTGTTATCCAATGACCGTCTAATATACCTCAAGCCACATAATCACTTGATCTTTTCTGTATGGTGAATGCCTATCGTTTGGGGCCTGTACTCCAGTAGTAGGCTATAGTAGGCTATAGTAAAATTGTTATTCAGTGACCGCATAATGTACCTCGAGTCACATAATCACAATTTCTTTTATGTCAGGTGAATGCCTAATTTTTAGGGGCTGTACTCCCGTGGCCTACAATAAAAATTTTCAGGGCACATTTTTGAGAATTTCCCTTTCAGGCGCATAAAAATGTCTTGCATTCCACAGACAAAAAATTCCCCCCATAAATATGCATTTTTAATACATATTTTGGGGGGGAATTTTTTTTTGTCATTGATCCCTCTCTAGTATGTCACTGTCTATGCTGTGGGACTATTTGTGCACTTCTAGTAAGTATTTGCAAATATGACCTGGAGGTTTTTCAGGTTCACCTGCCATTAAAGTGAATGGGGCCCGCCACAAACTTGCGGTTCGCTAAAATTTGTTTGCGAATCATCCCTGCCGATGTTCGTCCATCAGTAATCCACCACCATGATCACTGCAATTTAGAACAAGTCCCAAACTAGGGGACTACACCTCATTTGTCTGTGAAATTCAAATTGCTTAATAAGTTCTCCCCATGTGCCAGCGGATGCAGTCGACCTAAGAATCAAAGACCCAGGAACTTTGCTGGTTAAAGGATTCTGTGACGGGCAATGCTTGTAGAGTCAATTTTATTAGTTGTACATTGTTGGTCTAACCACCACCCCTTTAGCCATCAATTTTAATATGTCCAATCACACGTATTTATTAAAGCAACCAATCAGAAGCATAATGGTATGGAAAAATACATCTAAACGTTACAGACATGATACTGAAAAAAAAGTCCCTGTATATATTTCATAATGTCTGTGTCAAGCAGTTCCCCCTTTGTCATGCTCAAGTTCCTAATATACACTCACCTAAAGAATTATTAGGAACAGCATACTAATACGGTGTTGGACCCCCTTTTGCCTTCAGAACTGCTTTAATTCTACGTGGCATTGATTCAACAAGGTGCTAATAGCATTCTTTAGAAATGTTGGCTGCATCTTGCAGTTGATGGAGATTTGAGGGATGCACATCCAGGGCACGAAGCTACCAGTTCCACCACATCCCAAAGATGCTCTATTGGGTTGATATTTGGTGACTGTGGGGGCCATTTTAGTACAGTGAACTCATTGTCATGTTCAAGAAACCAATTTGAAATAATTCGAGCTTTGTGACATGGTGCATTATCCTGCTGGAAGTAGACATCAGAGGATGGGTACATGGTGGTCATGAAGGGATGGACATGGTCAGAAACAATGCTCAGGTAGCCCGTGGCATTTAAACGATGGCCAATTGGCACTAAGGGGCCTAAAGTGTGCCCAGAAAACATCCCCAACACCATTACACCACCACCACCAGCCTGCACAGTGGTAATAAGGCATGATGGATACATGTTCTCATTCTGTTTACGCCAAATTCGGAGTCTACCATTTGAATGTCTCAACAAAAATCGAGACTCATCAGACCAGGCAACATTTTTCCAGTATTCAACAGTCCAATTTTGGTGAGCTCGTGCAAATTGTAGCCTCTTTTTCCTATTTGTAGTGGAGATGAGTGGTACCCGGTGGGGTCTTCTGCTGTTGTAGCCCGCCTTTCTTTCCCATTCTGACATTCAGTTTGGAGTTCAGGAGATTGTCTTGACCAGGACCACAACCCTACATGCATTGAAGCAACTGCCATGTGATTGGTTGACTAGATAATCACATTAATGAGAAATAGAACAGGTGTTCCTAATAATTCTTTAGGTGAGTGTATGTTAGCAAACTGAATTAAGAAAACCACAGACTATACTTCCCAATTCAACTCAAAATTCATGCTCAAAAATTGAGAATACTTGACAATTAAGTACAATTCATGTTCATTAACCACTTAAAGACCAAACAAGAGTCCATGCAATGGAAGCACAAGGCGCCACCAACTACAAAGAAATTTTATCTGCAGCAGTCAGCTAGAAAGATCATGGCAAGTTTTTTGGGATACAAAAGGCATTTTATTACTAGAATTCATTCCACACAAGACAATAATTACTGGAGACACCTATACTTCAACAATGAATGCATTACATGAGGCAATCAAAGAGAAATGCGTGGGAATTTTTCGGCAGCTGCGTTGCCGTTTCAAAAATCACAAGCTGCTATTAGGGCATCTGGCTTCATGGAGCTTAATATTCCTACAGTCCAAACCTGGCACCCAGTGATTACTTTCTCTTTTGGAACCTGAAGAAATTTCTGCATGGGCAACGATTTCCCGGTGATAATGCTGTCAAAGTGGCGGTAGGAGGGTTCTTGCAGCAGCAAGAACTCTCCTTTTATTCTGAGGTCATCCGATCATTGGAGGCAAAGTAGAATAAGTGTGTTGAAGTCAAGAGGGATTATATTGAAAAGTAGTAAGTTAAATTTTCTCCGAAAAATTAGCTTTCATATCCAGGTAGTAGAGTTGAGCGGACACCTGGATGTTCGGGTTCGAGTAGTTCGGCCGAACTTCCCGAAAATGTTCGGGTTCGGTATCCGAACCCGATCCGAACTTCGTCCCGAACCCCATTGAAGTCAATGGGGACCCGAACTTTTCGGCACTAAAAAGGCTGTAAAACAGCCCAGGGAAGGGCTAGAGGGCTGCAAAAGGCAGCAACATGTAGGTAAATCCCCTGCAAACAAATGTGGATAGGGAAATGAATTAAAATAAAAATTAAATAAATAAAAATTAACCAAAATCAATTGGAGAGAGGTCCCATAGCAGAGAATCTGGCTTCACGTCACCCACCACTGGAACAGTCCATTCTCAGATATTTAGGCCCCGGCACCCAAGCAGAGGAGAGAGGTCCCGTAACAGAGAATCTGTCTTCATGTCAGCAGAGAATCAGTCGGCATGTCATAGCAGAGAATCAGGCTTCACGTCAGCCAACAATGCAACAGTCCATTTTCATAAATTTAGGCCAAGCACCCAGGCAGAGGAGAGAGATTCTGTAACACAGAATCTGGCTTCATGTCAGCAGAGAATCAGTCTTCATATCATAGCAGAGAATCAGGCTTCACGTCACCCACCACTGCAACAGTCCATTTTCATAAATTTAGGCCCAGCACCCAGGCAGAGGAGAGAGGTCCCGTAACAGACAATCTGGCTTCATGTCGGCAGAGAATCAGTCTGCATGTCCTAGCAGAGAATCAGGCTTCACGTCAGCCACCACTGCAACAGTCCATTGTCAGATATTTAGGCCCAGCACCCAGGCAGAGGAGAGAGGTCCCGTAACAGACAATCTGGCTTCATGTCAGCAGAGAATCAGTCTTCATATCATAGCAGAGAATCAGGCTTCACGTCAGCCACCAATGCAACAGTCCATTGTCAGATATTTAGGCCCAGCACCCAGGCAGAGGAGAGAGGTCCCGTAACAGACAATCTGGCTTCATGTCAGCAGAGAATCAGTCTTCATGTCATAGCAGAGAATCAGGCTTCACGTCACCCACCACTGTAACAGTCCATTTTCATAAATTTAGGCCCAGCACCCAGGCAGAGGAGAGAGGTCCCGTAACAGACAATCTGGCTTCATGCCAGCAGAGAATCAGTCTTCATGTCATAGCAGAGAATCAGGCTTCACGTCACCCACCACTGTAACAGTCCATTTTCATAAATTTAGGCCCAGCACCCAGGCAGAGCAGAGAGGTCCCGTAACAGACAATCTGGCTTCATGTCAGCAGAGAATCAGTCTTCATATCATAGCAGAGAATCAGGCTTCACGTCACCCACCACTGCAACAGTCCATTGTCAGATATTTAGGCCCAGCACCCAGGCAGAGGAGAGAAGTCCCGTAACAGACAATCTGGCTTCATGTCAGCAGGGAATCAGTCTTCAAATCATAGCAGAGAATCAGGCTTCACGTCAGCCACCAATGCAACAGTCCATTGTCAGATATTTAGGCCCAGCACCCAGGCAGAGGAGAGAGGTCCCGTAACAGAGAATCTGGCTTCATGTCAGCAGAGAATCAGTCTTCATGTCATAGCAGAGAATCAGGCTTCACGTCACCCACGACTGTAACAGTCCATTTTCATAAATTTAGGCCCAGCACCCAGGCAGAGGAGAGAGGTCCCGTAACAGACAATCTGGCTTCATGTCAGCAGAGAATCAGTCTTCATGTCATAGCAGAGAATCAGGCTTCACGTCACCCACCACTGTAACAGTCCATTTTCATAAATTTAGGCCCAGCACCCAGGCAGAGGAGAGAGGTCCCGTAACAGACAATCTGGCTTTATGTCAGCAGAGAATCAGTCTTCATGTCATAGCAGAGAATCAGGCTTCACGTCACCCACCACTGTAACAGTCCATTTTCATAAATTTAGGCCCAGCACCCAGGCAGAGGAGAGAGGTCCCGTAACAGACAATCTGGCTTCATGTCAGCAGAGAATCAGTCTTCATATCATAGCAGAGAATCAGGCTTCACGTCACCCACCACTGCAACAGTCCATTGTCAGATATTTAGGCCCAGCACCCAGGCAGAGGAGAGAAGTCCCGTAACAGACAATCTGGCTTCATGTCAGCAGGGAATCAGTCTTCAAATCATAGCAGAGAATCAGGCTTCACGTCAGCCACCAATGCAACAGTCCATTGTCAGATATTTAGGCCCAGCACCCAGGCAGAGGAGAGAGGTCCCGTAACAGAGAATCTGGCTTCATGTCAGCAGAGAATCAGTCTTCATGTCATAGCAGAGAATCAGGCTTCACGTCACCCACGACTGTAACAGTCCATTTTCATAAATTTAGGCCCAGCACCCAGGCAGAGGAGAGAGGTCCCGTAACAGACAATCTGGCTTCATGTCAGCAGAGAATCAGTCTTCATGTCATAGCAGAGAATCAGGCTTCACGTCACCCACCACTGTAACAGTCCATTTTCATAAATTTAGGCCCAGCACCCAGGCAGAGGAGAGAGGTCCCGTAACAGACAATCTGGCTTTATGTCAGCAGAGAATCAGTCTTCATGTCATAGCAGAGAATCAGGCTTCACGTCACCCACCACTGTAACAGTCCATTTTCATAAATTTAGGCCCAGCACCCAGGCAGAGGAGAGAGGTCCCGTAACAGACAATCTGGCTTCATGTCAGCAGAGAATCAGTCTTCATATCATAGCAGAGAATCAGGCTTCACGTCACCCACCACTGCAACAGTCCATTGTCAGATATTTAGGCCCAGCACCCAGGCAGAGGAGAGAAGTCCCGTAACAGACAATCTGGCTTCATGTCAGCAGGGAATCAGTCTTCAAATCATAGCAGAGAATCAGGCTTCACGTCAGCCACCAATGCAACAGTCCATTGTCAGATATTTAGGCCCAGCACCCAGGCAGAGGAGAGAGGTCCCGTAACAGAGAATCTGGCTTCATGTCAGCAGAGAATCAGTCTTCATGTCATAGCAGAGAATCAGGCTTCACGTCACCCACGACTGTAACAGTCCATTTTCATAAATTTAGGCCCAGCACCCAGGCAGAGGAGAGAGGTCCCGTAACAGACAATCTGGCTTCATGTCAGCAGAGAATCAGTCTTCATGTCATAGCAGAGAATCAGGCTTCACGTCACCCACCACTGTAACAGTCCATTTTCATAAATTTAGGCCCAGCACCCAGGCAGAGGAGAGAGGTCCCGTAACAGACAATCTGGCTTTATGTCAGCAGAGAATCAGTCTTCATGTCATAGCAGAGAATCAGGCTTCACGTCACCCACCACTGTAACAGTCCATTTTCATAAATTTAGGCCCAGCACCCAGGCAGAGGAGAGAGGTCCCGTAACAGACAATCTGGCTTCATGTCAGCAGAGAATCAGTCTTCATATCATAGCAGAGAATCAGGCTTCACGTCACCCACCACTGCAACAGTCCATTGTCAGATATTTAGGCCCAGCACCCAGGCAGAGGAGAGAAGTCCTGTAACAGACAATCTGGCTTCATGTCAGCAGAGAATCAGTCTTAATATCATAGCAGAGAATCAGGCTTCACGTCACCCACCACTGCAACAGTCCATTGTCAGATATTTAGGCCCAGCACCCAGGCAGAGGACAGAGGTCCCGTAGCAGACAATCTGGCTTCATGTCAGCAGAGAATCAGTCTTCAAATCATAGCAGAGAATCAGGCTTCACGTCAGCCACCAATGCAACAGTCCATTGTCAGATATTTAGGCCCAGCACCCAGGCAGAGGAGAGAGGTCCCGTAACAGACAATCTGGCTTCATGTCAGCAGAGAATCAGTCTTCATATCATAGCAGAGAATCAGGCTTCACGTCAGCCCACCAATGCAACAGTCCATTTTCATAATTTAGGCCCAGCACCCAGGCAGAGGAGAGAGGTCCCGTAACAGACAATCTGGCTTCATGTCAGCAGAGAATCAGTCTTCATGTCATAGCAGAGAATCAGGCTTCACGTCACCCACCACTGCTAACAGTCCATTGTCATAATTTAGGCCCAGCACCCAGGCAGAGGAGAGAGGTCCCGTAACAGACAATCTGGCTTCATGTCAGCAGAGAATCAGTCTTCATATCATAGCAGAGAATCAGGCTTCACGTCAGCCCACCACTGCAACAGTCCATTGTCAGATATTTAGGCCCAGCACCCAGGCAGAGGAGAGAGGTCCCGTAACAGATAATCTGGCTTCATGTCAGCAGAGAATCAGTCTTCAATGTCATAGCAGAGAATCAGGCTTCACGTCACCCACAACTGCAACAGTCCATTTTCATAATTTAGGCCCAGCACCCAGGCAGAGGAGAGAGGTCCCGTAACAGACAATCTGGCTTCATGTCAGCAGAGAATCAGTCTTCATGTCATAGCAGAGAATCAGGCTTCACGTCACCCACCACTGTAACAGTCCATTTTCATAAATTTAGGCCCAGCACCCAGGCAGAGGAGAGAGGTCCCGTAACAGACAATCTGGCTTCATGTCAGCAGAGAATCAGTCTTCAATGTCATAGCAGAGAATCAGGCTTCACGTCAGCCACCACTGCAACAGTCCATTTTCATAATTTAGGCCCAGCACCCAGGCAGAGGAGAGAGGTCCCGTAACAGACAATCTGGCTTCATGTCAGCAGAGAATCAGTCTTCATATCATAGCAGAGAATCAGGCTTCACGTCAGCCACCAATGCAACAGTCCATTGTCATAATTTAGGCCCAGCACCCAGGCAGAGGAGAGAGGTCCCGTAACAGACAATCTGGCTTCATGTCAGCAGAGAATCAGTCTTCATATCATAGCAGAGAATCAGGCTTCACGTCACCCACCACTGTAACAGTCCATTTTCATAAATTTAGGCCCAGCACCCAGGCAGAGGAGAGAGGTCCCGTAACAGACAATCTGGCTTCATGTCAGCAGAGAATCAGTCTTCATATCATAGCAGAGAATCAGGCTTCACGTCACCCACCACTGCAACAGTCCATTGTCATAATTTAGGCCCAGCACCCAGGCAGAGGAGAGAGGTCCCGTAACAGACAATCTGGCTTCATGTCAGCAGAGAATCAGTCTTCATATCATAGCAGAGAATCAGGCTTCACGTCAGCCACCACTGCAACAGTCCATTGTCAGATATTTAGGCCCAGCACCCAGGCAGAGGAGAGAGGTCCCGTAACAGACAATCTGGCTTCATGTCAGCAGAGAATCAGTCTTCATATCATAGCAGAGAATCAGGCTTCACGTCACCCACCACTGCAACAGTCCATTGTCAGATATTTAGGCCCAGCACCCAGGCAGAGGAGAGAGGTCCCGTAACAGACAATCTGGCTTCATGTCAGCAGAGAATCAGTCTTCATATCATAGCAGAGAATCAGGCTTCACGTCACCCACCACTGCAACAGTCCATTGTCAGATATTTAGGCCCAGCACCCAGGCAGAGGAGAGAGGTCCCGTAACAGACAATCTGGCTTCATGTCAGCAGAGAATCAGTCTTCATATCATAGCAGAGAATCAGGCTTCACGTCACCCACCACTGCAACAGTCCATTTTCATAAAATTAGGCCCAGCACCCAGGCAGAGGTCCCGTAACAGACAATCTACCTTCATGTCAGCAGAGAATCAGTATTCATATCATAGCAGAGAGTCAGGCTTCACGTCAGCCACCAATGCAACAGTCCATTGTCAGATATTTAGGCCCAGCACCCAGGCAGAGGAGAGAGGTCCCGTAACAGACAATCTGGCTTCATGTCAGCAGAGAATCAGTCTTCATATCATAGCAGAGGAATCAGGCTTCACGTCAGCCACCAATGCAACAGTCCATTGTCAGATATTTAGGCCCAGCACCCAGGCAGAGGAGAGAGGTCCCGTAACAGACAATCTGGCTTCATGTCAGCAGAGAATCAGTCTTCATATCATAGCAGAGAATCAGGCTTCACGTCACCCACCACTGCAACAGTCCATTTTCATAAATTTAGGCCCAGCACCCAGGCAGAGGAGAGAGGTCCCGTAACAGACAATCTGGCTTCATGTCGGCAGAGAATCAGTCTGCACGTCCTAGCAGAGAATCAGCCTTCACGTCAGCCACCACTGCAACAGTCCATTGTCAGATATTTAGGCCCAGCACCCAGGCAGAGGAGAGAGGTCCCGTAACAGACAATCTGGCTTCATGTCAGCAGAGATTCAGTCTTCATATCATAGCAGAGAATCAGGCTTCACGTCACCCACCAATGCAACAGTCCATTGTCAGATATTTAGGCCCAGCACCCAGGCAGAGGAGAGAGGTCGCGTAACAGACAATCTGGCTTCATGTCGGCAGAGAATCAGTCTTCATGTCCTAGCAGAGAATCAGGCTTCACGTCAGCCACCACTGCAGCAGTCCATTGTCAGATATTTAGGCCCAGCACCCAGGCAGAGGAGAGAGGTCCCGTAACAGACAATCTGGCTTCATGTCAGCAGAGAATTAGTCTGCATGTCATAGCAGAAAATCAGGCTTCACGTCAGCCACCACTGGAACAGTCCATTGTCAGATATTTAGGCCCAGCACCCAGGCAGAGGAGAGAGGTCCCGTAACAGAGAATCTGGCTTCATGTCAGCAGAGAATTAGTCTGCATGTCATAGCAGAGAATCAGGCTTCATGTCAGCTACCAGTGCAACAGTCCATTGGCATATATTTAGGCCCAGCACCCAGGCAGAGGAGAGAGGTCCCGTAACAGAGGATCTGGCTTCATGTCAGCAGAGAATTAGTCTGCATGTCATAGTAGAAAATCAGGCTTCACGTCAGCCAACACTGCAACAGTCCATTGTCAGATATTTAGGCCAGCACCCAGGCAGAGGAGAGAGGTCCCGTAACAGAGGATCTGGCTTCATGTCAGCAGAGAATTAGTCTGCATGTCATAGCAGAGAATCAGGCTTCATGTCAGCTACCAGTGCAACAGTCCATTGGCATATATTTAGGCCCAGCACCCAGGCAGAGGAAAGAGGTCCCGTAACAGAGGATCTGGCTTCATGTCAGCAGAGAATTAGTCTGCATGTCATAGCAGAAAATCAGGCTTCACGTCAGCCACCACTGCAACAGTCCATTGTCAGATATTTAGGCCCAGCACCCAGGCAGAGGAGAGAGGTCCCGTAACAGACAATCTGGCTTCATGTCAGCAGAGAATTAGTCTGCATGTCATAGCAGAGAATCAGGCTTCACGTCACACAACATTGGAACAGTCCATTGGCATATATTTAGGCCCCGGCACCCAGACAGAGGAGAGGTTCATTCAACTTTGGGTAGCCTCGCAATATAATGGTAAAATGAAAATAAAAATAGGATTGAATGAGGAAGTGCCCTGGAGTACAATAATATATGGTTAAGGGGAGGTAGTTAATGTCTAATCTGGACAAGGGACGGACAGGTCCTGTGGGATCCATGCCTGGTTCATTTTTATGAACGTCAGCTTGTCCACATTGGCTGTAGACAGGCGGCTGCGTTTGTCTGTAATGACGCCCCCTGCCGTGCTGAATACACGTTCAGACTAAAACGCTGGCCGCCGGGCAGGCCAGCACCTCCAAGGCATAAAAGGCTAGCTCTGGCCACGTGGACAATTTAGAGACCCAGAAGTTGAATGGGGCCGAACCATCAGTCAGTACGTGGAGGGGTGTGCACACGTACTGTTCCACCATGTTAGTGAAATGTTGCCTCCTGCTAACACGTTGCGTATCAGGTGGTGGTGCAGTTAGCTGTGGCGTGTTGACAAAACTTTTCCACATCTCTGCCATGCTAAACCTGCTCTTAGAGGAGCTGGCCGTGACACAGCTGCCTTGGCGACCTCTTGCTCCTCCTCTGCCTTGGCCTTGGGCTTCCACTTGTTCCCCTGTGACTATTGGGAATGCTCTAAGTAGCGCGTCTACCAACGTGCGCTTGTACTCGCGCATCTTCCTATCACGCTCCAGTGCAGGAAGTAAGGTGGGCACATTGTCTTTGTAGCGTGGATCCAGCAGGGTGGCAACCCAGTAGTCCGCACACGTTAAAATGTGGGCAACTCTGCTGTCGTTGCGCAGGCACTGCAGCATGTAGTCGCTCATGTGTGCCAGGCTGCCCAGGGGTAAGGACAAGCTGTCCTCTGTGGGAGGCGTATCGTCATCGTCCTGCCTTTCCCCCCAGCCACGCACCAGTGATGGGCCCGAGCTGCGTTGGGTGCCACCCCGCTGTGACCATGCTTCATCCTCATCCTCCTCCACCTCCTCCTCATCCTCGTCCTCCTCGTCCTCCAGTAGTGGGCCCTGGCTGGCCACATTTGTACCTGGCCTCTGCTGTTGCAAAAAACCTCCCTCTGAGTCACTTCGAAGAGACTGGCCTGAAAGTGCTAAAAATGACCCCTCTTCCTCCTCCTCCTCCTCCTGGGCCACCTCCTCTTCCATCATCGCCCTAAGTGTTTTCTCAAGGAGACATAGAAGTGGTATTGTAACGCTGATAACGGCGTCATCGCCACTGGCCATGTTGGTGGAGTACTCGAAACAGCGCAACAGGGCACACAGGTCTCGCATGGAGGCCCAGTCATTGGTGGTGAAGTGGTGCTGTTCCGCAGTGCGACTGACCCGTGCGTGCTGCAGCTGAAACTCCACTATGGCCTGCTGCTGCTCGCACAGTCTGTCCAGCATGTGCAAGGTGGAGTTCCACCTGGTGGGCACGTCGCATATGAGGCGGTGAGCGGGAAGGCCGAAGTTACGCTGTAGCGCAGACAGGCGAGCAGCGGCAGGATGTGAACGCCGGAAGCGCGAACAGACGGCCCGCACTTTATGCAGCAGCTCTGACATGTCGGGGTAGTTGTGAATGAACTTCTGCACCACCAAATTCAGCACATGCGCCAAGGCAAGGGATGTGCGTCAAACCGGCTAGTCCCAGAGCTGCAACGAGATTTCGCCCATTATCGCACACCACCAGGCCGGGCTTGAGGCTCACCGGCAGCAACCACTCGTCGGTCTGTTGTTCTATACCCCGCCACAACTCCTGTGCGGTGTGGGGCCTGTCCCCCAAACATATGAGTTTCAGAATGGCCTGCTGACGTTTACCCCGGGCTGTGCTGAAGTTGGTGGTGAAGGTGTGTGGCTGACTGGATGAGCAGGTGGAAGAAGAGGAGGAGGAAGCCGAGAAGGAGGAGGTGGCAACAGGAGGCAAAGAATGTTGCCCTGCGATCCTTGGCGGCGGAAGGACGTGCGCCAAACAGCTCTCCGCCTGGGGCCCAGCTGCCACTACATTTACCCAGTGTGCAGTTAGGGAGATATAGCGTCCCTGGCCGTGCTTACTGGTCCACGTATCTGTGGTTAGGTGGACCTTGCTACAGATGGCGTTGCGCAGTGCACACTTGATTTTATCGGATACTTGGTTGTGCAGGGAAGGCACGGCTCTCTTGGAGAAGTAGTGGCGGCTGGGAACAACATACTGTGGGACAGCAAGCGACATGAGCTGTTTGAAGCTGTCTGTGTCCACCAGCCTAAATGACAGCATTTCATAGGCCAGTAGTTTAGAAATGCTGGCATTCAGGGCCAGGGATCGAGGGTGGCTAGGTGGGAATTTACGCTTTCTCTCAAATGTTTGTGAGATGGAGAGCTGAACGCTGCCGTGTGACATGGTTGAGACGCTTGGTGACGGAGGTGGTGGTGGTGTTGGTGGTACATCCCCTGTTTGCTGGGCGGCAGGTGCCAACGTTCCTCCAGAGGCGGAGGAAGAGGCCGAGGCGGCAGCAGCAGAAGAGGCCGAGGCGGCAGCAGCAGAAGAGGTAGCAGGGGGAGCCTGAGTGACTTCCTTGGTTTTAAGGTGTTTACTCCACTGCAGTTCATGCTTTGCATGCAGGTGCCTGGTCATGCAGGTTGTGCTAAGGTTCAGAACGTTAATGCCTCGCTTCAGGCTCTGATGGCACAGCGTGCAAACCACTCGGGTCTTGTCGTCAGCACATTGTTTGAAGAAGTGCCATGCCAGGGAACTCCTTGAAGCTGCCTTTGGGGTGCTCGGTCCAAGATGGCGGCGGTCAGTAGCAGGCGGAGTCTCTTGGCGGCGGGTGTTCTGCTTTTGCCCACTGCTCCCTCTTTTGCTACGCTGTTGGCTCGGTCTCACCACTGCCTCTTCCTCCGAACTGTGAAAGTCAGTGGCACGACCTTCATTCCATGTGGGGTCTAGGACCTCATCGTCCCCTGCATCGTCTTCCACCCAGTCTTGATCCCTGACCTCCTGTTCAGTCTGCACACTGCAGAAAGACGCAGCAGTTGGCACCTGTGTTTCGTCATCATCAGAGACATGCTGAGGTGGTATTCCCATGTCCTCATCATCAGGAAACATAAGTGGTTGTGCGTCAGTGCATTCTATGTCTTCCACCGCTGGGGAAGGGCTAGGTGGATGCCCTTGGGAAACCCTGCCAGCGGAGTCTTCAAACAGCATAAGAGACTGCTGCATAACTTGAGGCTCAGACAGTTTCCCTGTATGCATGGGGGTGATGTGACAGACTGATGGGGTTGGTTTTCAGGCGCCATCTGTGCGCTTTCTGCAGAAGACTGGGTGGGAGATAATGTGAACGTGCTGGATCCACTGTCGGCCACCCAATTGACTAATGCCTGTACCTGCTCAGGCCTTACCATCCTTAGAACGGCATTGGGCCCCACCATATATCGCTGTAAATTCTGGCGGCTACTGGGACCTGAGGTAGTTGGTACACTAGGACGTGTGGATGTGGCAGAACGGCCACGTCCTCTCCCAGCACCAGAGGGTCCACTAACACCACCACGACCATGTCCACGTCCGCGTCCCTTACTAGATGTTTTCCTCATTGTTATCGTTCACCACAACAACAAAAATATTATTTGGCCCAATGTATTGTATTCAAATTCAGCTGAATATAAATTTGAGGCCTAGTATTTAGGCGCTGGGTGACAGGTATAGGATTTACTGACAGAATTAGACTTGGAAATGCACAGTAGCGTGTGTGTGAAGTTATTCTGAATGACCCTATGTGCACCTTGAATATTATATACCCTTTTAGGGATAGATTTCAAATAGCTCTGATACAGCAGAAACCACTAAATTAGGAAATTGCTAAATTGGGAATTGTATTTCAACCCAGAACAAAAAATGTGCTTTGACGGACACTAAATAACTTGCCCAGCCACAACAGTACAGCAGTAACGACAGATTTAGCTGGATATAAATTTGAGGCCTAGTATTTAGGCGCTGGGTGACAGGTATAGATTTACTGACAGAATTAGACTTGGAAATGCACAGTAGCGTGTGTGTGAAGTTATTCAGAATGACCCTATGTGCACCTTGAATATGATATACCCTTTTAGGGATAGTATTTCAAAGTAGCTCTGATACAGCAGAAACCACTAAATTAGGAAATTGCTAAATTGGGAATTGTATTTCAACCCAGAACAAAAAATGTGCTTTGACGGACACTAAATAACTTGCCCAGCCACAACAGTACAGCAGTAACGACAGATTTAGCGGGATATAAATTTGAGGCCTAGTATTTAGGCGCTGGGTGACAGGTATAGATTTACTGACAGAATTAGACTTGGAAATGCACAGTAGCGTGTGTGTGAAGTTATTCTGAATGACCCTATGTGCACCTTGAATATTATATACCCTTTTAGGGATAGATTTCAAAGTAGCTCTGATACAGCAGAAACCACTAAATTAGGAAATTGCTAAATTGGGAATTGTATTTCAACCCAGAACAAAAAATGTGCTTTGACGGACACTAAATAACTTGCCCAGCCACAACAGTACAGCAGTAACGACAGATTTAGCGGGATATAAATTTGAGGCCTAGTATTTAGGCGCTGGGTGACAGGTATAGATTTACTGACAGAATTAGACTTGGAAATGCACAGTAGCGTGTGTGTGAAGTTATTCTGAATGACCCTATGTGCACCTTGAATATTATATACCCTTTTAGGGATAGATTTCAAATAGCTCTGATACAGCAGAAACCACTAAATTAGGAAATTGCTAAATTGGGAATTGTATTTCAACCCAGAACAAAAAATGTGCTTTGACGGACACTAAATAACTTGCCCAGCCACAACAGTACAGCAGTAACGACAGATTTAGCGGGATATAAATTTGAGGCCTAGTATTTAGGCGCTGGGTGACAGGTATAGATTTACTGACAGAATTAGACTTGGAAATGCACAGTAGCGTGTGTGTGAAGTTATTCTGAATGACCCTATGTGCACCTTGAATATTATATACCCTTTTAGGGATAGATTTCAAATAGCTCTGATACAGCAGAAACCACTAAATTAGGAAATTGCTAAATTGGGAATTGTATTTCAACCCAGAACAAAAAATGTGCTTTGACGGACACTAAATAACTTGCCCAGCCACAACAGTACAGCAGTAACGACAGATTTAGCGGGATATAAATTTGAGGCCTAGTATTTAGGCGCTGGGTGACAGGTATAGATTTACTGACAGAATTAGACTTGGAAATGCACAGTAGCGTGTGTGTGAAGTTATTCTGAATGACCCTATGTGCACCTTGAATATTATATACCCTTTTAGGGATAGATTTCAAATAGCTCTGATACAGCAGAAACCACTAAATTAGGAAATTGCTAAATTGGGAATTGTATTTCAACCCAGAACAAAAAATGTGCTTTGACGGACACTAAATAACTTGCCCAGCCACAACAGTACAGCAGTAACGACAGATTTAGCGGGATATAAATTTGAGGCCTAGTATTTAGGCGCTGGGTGACAGGTATAGGATTTACTGACAGAATTAGACTTGGAAATGCACAGTAGCGTGTGTGTGAAGTTATTCTGAATGACCCTATGTGCACCTTGAATATTATATACCCTTTTAGGGATAGATTTCAAATAGCTCTGATACAGCAGAAACCACTAAATTAGGAAATTGCTAAATTGGGAATTGTATTTCAACCCAGAACAAAAAATGTGCTTTGACGGACACTAAATAACTTGCCCAGCCACAACAGTACAGCAGTAACGACAGATTTAGCGGGATATAAATTTGAGGCCTAGTATTTAGGCGCTGGGTGACAGGTATAGATTTACTGACAGAATTAGACTTGGAAATGCACAGTAGCGTGTGTGTGAAGTTATTCTGAATGACCCTATGTGCACCTTGAATATTATATACCCTTTTAGGGATAGATTTCAAATAGCTCTGATACAGCAGAAACCACTAAATTAGGAAATTGCTAAATTGGGAATTGTATTTCAACCCAGAACAAAAAATGTGCTTTGACGGACACTAAATAACTTGCCCAGCCACAACAGTACAGCAGTAACGACAGATTTAGCGGGATATAAATTTGAGGCCTAGTATTTAGGCGCTGGGTGACAGGTATAGATTTACTGACAGAATTAGACTTGGAAATGCACAGTAGCGTGTGTGTGAAGTTATTCTGAATGACCCTATGTGCACCTTGAATATTATATACCCTTTTAGGGATAGATTTCAAATAGCTCTGATACAGCAGAAACCACTAAATTAGGAAATTGCTAAATTGGGAATTGTATTTCAACCCAGAACAAAAATGTGCTTTGACGGACACTAAATAACTTGCCCAGCCACAACAGTACAGCGGTAACGACAGATTTAGCGGGATATAAATTTGAGGCCTAGTATTTAGGCGCTGGGTGACCGGTATGGATTACTGACAGAATTAGACTTGGAAATGCACAGTAGCGTGTGTGTGAAGTTATTCTGAATGACCCTATGTGCACCTTGAATATTATATACCCTTTTAGGGATAGATTTCAAATAGCTCTGATACAGCAGAAACCACTAAATTATGAAATTGCTAAATTGGGAATTGTATTTCAACCCAGAACAAAAAATGTGCTTTGACGGACACTAAATAACTTGCCCATCCAGCAACAGTACAGCGGTAACGACAGATTTAGCGGGATATAATTTGAGGCCTAGTATTTAGGCGCTGGGTGACCGGTATGGATTTACTGACAGAATTAGACTTGGAAATGCCTGTACCTGCTCAGGCCTTACCATCCTTAGTACGGCATTGGGCCCCACCATATATCGCTATAAATTCTGGCGGCTACTGGGACGAGGTAGTTGGTACACTAGGACGTGTGGATGTGGCAGAACGGCCACGTCCTCTCCCAGCACCAGAGGGTCCACTAACACCACCACGACCATGTCAACATCCGCGTCCCTTACTAGATGTTTTCCTCATTGTTATCGTTCACCACAACAACAACAAATATTATTTGGCCCAATGTATTGTATTCAAATTCAGCTGGATATAAATTTGAGGCCTAGTATTTAGGCGCTGGTGACAGGTATAGATTTACTGACAGAAATAGACTTGGAAATGCACAGTAGCGTGTGTGTGAAGTTATTCTGAATGACCCTATGTGCACCTTGAATATTATACCCTTTTGGGATAGATTTCAAATAGCTCTGATACAGCAGAAACCACTAAATTAGGAAATTGCTAAATTGGGAATTGTATTTCAACCCAGAACAAAAACTGTGCTTTGACGGACACTAAATAACTTGCCCAGCCACAACAGTACAGCAGTAACGACAGATTTAGCGGCACCTTGATTCTGATATACCCTTTTAGGGATGTATTTAAAGTAGGCCTGATACAGCAGAAACCACTAAATTAGGAAATTGCTAAATTGGGAATTGTATTTCAACCCAGAACAAAAACTGTGCTTTGACGGACACCAAATAACTTGCCCAGCCACAACAGTACAGCAGTAACGACAGATTTAGCGGGATATAAATTTGAGGCCTAGTATTTAGGCGCTGGGTGACAGGTATAGATTTACTGACAGAATTAGACTTGGAAATGCACAGTAGCGTGTGTGTGAAGTTATTCTGAATGACCCTATGTGCACCTTGAATATTATATACCCTTTTAGGGATAGATTTCAAATAGCTCTGATACAGCAGAAACCACTAAATTAGGAAATTTCTAAATTGGGAATTGGATTTCAACCCAGAACAAAAAATGTGCTTTGACGGACACTAAATAACTTGCCCAGCCACAACAGTACAGCAGTAACGACAGATTTAGCGGGATATAAATTTGAGGCCTAGTATTTAGGCGCTGGGTGACAGGTATAGATTTACTGACAGAATTAGACTTGGAAATGCACAGTAGCGTGTGTGTGAAGTTATTCTGAATGACCCTATGTGCACCTTGAATATTATATACCCTTTTAGGGATAGATTTCAAATAGCTCTGATACAGCAGAAACCACTAAATTAGGAAATTGCTAAATTGGGAATTGTATTTCAACCCAGAACAAAAAATGTGCTTTGACGGACACTAAATAACTTGCCCAGCCACAACAGTACAGCAGTAACGACAGATTTAGCGGGATATAAATTTGAGGCCTAGTATTTAGGCGCTGGGTGACAGGTATAGATTTACTGACAGAATTAGACTTGGAAATGCACAGTAGCGTGTGTGTGAAGTTATTCTGAATGACCCTATGTGCACCTTGAATATTATATACCCTTTTAGGGATAGATTTCAAATAGCTCTGATACAGCAGAAACCACTAAATTAGGAAATTGCTAAATTGGGAATTGTATTTCAACCCAGAACAAAAAATGTGCTTTGACGGACACTAAATAACTTGCCCAGCCACAACAGTACAGCAGTAACGACAGATTTAGCGGGATATAAATTTGAGGCCTAGTATTTAGGCGCTGGGTGACAGGTATAGGATTTACTGACAGAATTAGACTTGGAAATGCACAGTAGCGTGTGTGTGAAGTTATTCTGAATGACCCTATGTGCACCTTGAATATTATATACCCTTTTAGGGATAGATTTCAAATAGCTCTGATACAGCAGAAACCACTAAATTAGGAAATTGCTAAATTGGGAATTGTATTTCAACCCAGAACAAAAAATGTGCTTTGACGGACACTAAATAACTTGCCCAGCCACAACAGTACAGCAGTAACGACAGATTTAGCGGGATATAAATTTGAGGCCTAGTATTTAGGCGCTGGGTGACAGGTATAGATTTACTGACAGAATTAGACTTGGAAATGCACAGTAGCGTGTGTGTGAAGTTATTCTGAATGACCCTATGTGCACCTTGAATATTATATACCCTTTTAGGGATAGATTTCAAATAGCTCTGATACAGCAGAAACCACTAAATTAGGAAATTGCTAAATTGGGAATTGTATTTCAACCCAGAACAAAAAATGTGCTTTGACGGACACTAAATAACTTGCCCAGCCACAACAGTACAGCAGTAACGACAGATTTAGCGGGATATAAATTTGAGGCCTAGTATTTAGGCGCTGGGTGACAGGTATAGATTTACTGACAGAATTAGACTTGGAAATGCACAGTAGCGTGTGTGTGAAGTTATTCTGAATGACCCTATGTGCACCTTGAATATTATATACCCTTTTAGGGATAGATTTCAAATAGCTCTGATACAGCAGAAACCACTAAATTAGGAAATTGCTAAATTGGGAATTGTATTTCAACCCAGAACAAAAAATGTGCTTTGACGGACACTAAATAACTTGCCCAGCCACAACAGTACAGCAGGTAACGACAGATTTAGCGGGATATAAATTTGAGGCCTAGTATTTAGGCGCTGGGTGACAGGTATAGATTTACTGACAGAATTAGACTTGGAAATGCACAGTAGCGTGTGTGTGAAGTTATTCTGAATGACCCTATGTGCACCTTGAATATTATATACCCTTTTAGGGATAGATTTCAAATAGCTCTGATACAGCAGAAACCACTAAATTAGGAAATTGCTAAATTGGGAATTGTATTTCAACCCAGAACAAAAAATGTGCTTTGACGGACACTAAATAACTTGCCCAGCCACAACAGTACAGCAGTAACGACAGATTTAGCGGGATATAAATTTGAGGCCTAGTATTTAGGCGCTGGGTGACAGGTATAGATTTACTGACAGAATTAGACTTGGAAATGCACAGTAGCGTGTGTGTGAAGTTATTCTGAATGACCCTATGTGCACCTTGAATATTATATACCCTTTTAGGGATAGATTTCAAATAGCTCTGATACAGCAGAAACCACTAAATTAGGAAATTGCTAAATTGGGAATTGTATTTCAACCCAGAACAAAAAATGTGCTTTGACGGACACTAAATAACTTGCCCAGCCACAACAGTACAGCAGTAACGACAGATTTAGCGGGATATAAATTTGAGGCCTAGTATTTAGGCGCTGGGTGACAGGTATAGATTTACTGACAGAATTAGACTTGGAAATGCACAGTAGCGTGTGTGTGAAGTTATTCTGAATGACCCTATGTGCACCTTGAATATTATATACCCTTTTAGGGATAGATTTCAAATAGCTCTGATACAGCAGAAACCACTAAATTAGGAAATTGCTAAATTGGGAATTGTATTTCAACCCAGAACAAAAAATGTGCTTTGACGGACACTAAATAACTTGCCCAGCCACAACAGTACAGCAGTAACGACAGATTTAGCGGGATATAAATTTGAGGCCTAGTATTTAGGCGCTGGGTGACAGGTATAGATTTACTGACAGAATTAGACTTGGAAATGCACAGTAGCGTGTGTGTGAAGTTATTCTGAATGACCCTATGTGCACCTTGAATATTATATACCCTTTTAGGGATAGATTTCAAATAGCTCTGATACAGCAGAAACCACTAAATTAGGAAATTGCTAAATTGGGAATTGTATTTCAACCCAGAACAAAAAATGTGCTTTGACGGACACTAAATAACTTGCCCAGCCACAACAGTACAGCAGTAACGACAGATTTAGCGGGATATAAATTTGAGGCCTAGTATTTAGGCGCTGGGTGACAGGTATAGATTTACTGACAGAATTAGACTTGGAAATGCACAGTAGCGTGTGTGTGAAGTTATTCTGAATGACCCTATGTGCACCTTGAATATTATATACCCTTTTAGGGATAGATTTCAAATAGCTCTGATACAGCAGAAACCACTAAATTAGGAAATTGCTAAATTGGGAATTGTATTTCAACCCAGAACAAAAAATGTGCTTTGACGGACACTAAATAACTTGCCCAGCCACAACAGTACAGCAGTAACGACAGATTTAGCGGGATATAAATTTGAGGCCTAGTATTTAGGCGCTGGGTGACAGGTATAGATTTACTGACAGAATTAGACTTGGAAATGCACAGTAGCGTGTGTGTGAAGTTATTCTGAATGACCCTATGTGCACCTTGAATATTATATACCCTTTTAGGGATAGATTTCAAATAGCTCTGATACAGCAGAAACCACTAAATTAGGAAATTGCTAAATTGGGAATTGTATTTCAACCCAGAACAAAAAATGTGCTTTGACGGACACTAAATAACTTGCCCAGCCACAACAGTACAGCAGTAACGACAGATTTAGCGGGATATAAATTTGAGGCCTAGTATTTAGGCGCTGGGTGACAGGTATAGATTTACTGACAGAATTAGACTTGGAAATGCACAGTAGCGTGTGTGTGAAGTTATTCTGAATGACCCTATGTGCACCTTGAATATTATATACCCTTTTAGGGATAGATTTCAAATAGCTCTGATACAGCAGAAACCACTAAATTAGGAAATTGCTAAATTGGGAATTGTATTTCAACCCAGAACAAAAAATGTGCTTTGACGGACACTAAATAACTTGCCCAGCCACAACAGTACAGCAGTAACGACAGATTTAGCGGGATATAAATTTGAGGCCTAGTATTTAGGCGCTGGGTGACAGGTATAGATTTACTGACAGAATTAGACTTGGAAATGCACAGTAGCGTGTGTGTGAAGTTATTCTGAATGACCCTATGTGCACCTTGAATATTATATACCCTTTTAGGGATAGATTTCAAATAGCTCTGATACAGCAGAAACCACTAAATTAGGAAATTGCTAAATTGGGAATTGTATTTCAACCCAGAACAAAAAATGTGCTTTGACGGACACTAAATAACTTGCCCAGCCACAACAGTACAGCAGTAACGACAGATTTAGCGGGATATAAATTTGAGGCCTAGTATTTAGGCGCTGGGTGACAGGTATAGATTTACTGACAGAATTAGACTTGGAAATGCACAGTAGCGTGTGTGTGAAGTTATTCTGAATGACCCTATGTGCACCTTGAATATTATATACCCTTTTAGGGATAGATTTCAAATAGCTCTGATACAGCAGAAACCACTAAATTAGGAAATTGCTAAATTGGGAATTGTATTTCAACCCAGAACAAAAAATGTGCTTTGACGGACACTAAATAACTTGCCCAGCCACAACAGTACAGCAGTAACGACAGATTTAGCGGGATATAAATTTGAGGCCTAGTATTTAGGCGCTGGGTGACAGGTATAGATTTACTGACAGAATTAGACTTGGAAATGCACAGTAGCGTGTGTGTGAAGTTATTCTGAATGACCCTATGTGCACCTTGAATATTATATACCCTTTTAGGGATAGATTTCAAATAGCTCTGATACAGCAGAAACCACTAAATTAGGAAATTGCTAAATTGGGAATTGTATTTCAACCCAGAACAAAAAATGTGCTTTGACGGACACTAAATAACTTGCCCAGCCACAACAGTACAGCAGTAACGACAGATTTAGCGGGATATAAATTTGAGGCCTAGTATTTAGGCGCTGGGTGACAGGTATAGATTTACTGACAGAATTAGACTTGGAAATGCACAGTAGCGTGTGTGTGAAGTTATTCTGAATGACCCTATGTGCACCTTGAATATTATATACCCTTTTAGGGATAGATTTCAAATAGCTCTGATACAGCAGAAACCACTAAATTAGGAAATTGCTAAATTGGGAATTGTATTTCAACCCAGAACAAAAAATGTGCTTTGACGGACACTAAATAACTTGCCCAGCCACAACAGTACAGCAGTAACGACAGATTTAGCGGGATATAAATTTGAGGCCTAGTATTTAGGCGCTGGGTGACAGGTATAGATTTACTGACAGAATTAGACTTGGAAATGCACAGTAGCGTGTGTGTGAAGTTATTCTGAATGACCCTATGTGCACCTTGAATATTATATACCCTTTTAGGGATAGATTTCAAATAGCTCTGATACAGCAGAAACCACTAAATTAGGAAATTGCTAAATTGGGAATTGTATTTCAACCCAGAACAAAAAATGTGCTTTGACGGACACTAAATAACTTGCCCAGCCACAACAGTACAGCAGTAACGACAGATTTAGCGGGATATAAATTTGAGGCCTAGTATTTAGGCGCTGGGTGACAGGTATAGATTTACTGACAGAATTAGACTTGGAAATGCACAGTAGCGTGTGTGTGAAGTTATTCTGAATGACCCTATGTGCACCTTGAATATTATATACCCTTTTAGGGATAGATTTCAAATAGCTCTGATACAGCAGAAACCACTAAATTAGGAAATTGCTAAATTGGGAATTGTATTTCAACCCAGAACAAAAAATGTGCTTTGACGGACACTAAATAACTTGCCCAGCCACAACAGTACAGCAGTAACGACAGATTTAGCGGGATATAAATTTGAGGCCTAGTATTTAGGCGCTGGGTGACAGGTATAGGATTTACTGACAGAATTAGACTTGGAAATGCACAGTAGCGTGTGTGTGAAGTTATTCTGAATGACCCTATGTGCACCTTGAATATTATATACCCTTTTAGGGATAGATTTCAAATAGCTCTGATACAGCAGAAACCACTAAATTAGGAAATTGCTAAATTGGGAATTGTATTTCAACCCAGAACAAAAAATGTGCTTTGACGGACACTAAATAACTTGCCCAGCCACAACAGTACAGCAGTAACGACAGATTTAGCTGGATATAAATTTGAGGCCTAGTATTTAGGCGCTGGGTGACAGGTATAGATTTACTGACAGAATTAGACTTGGAAATGCACAGTAGCGTGTGGTGAAGTTATTCTGAATGACCCTATGTGCACCTTGAATATTATATACCCTTTTAGGGATAGATTTCAAATATGCTCTGATACAGCAGAAACCACTAAATTAGGAAATTGCTAAATTGGGAATTGTATTTCAACCCAGAACAAAAAATGTGCTTGACGGACACTAAATAACTTGCCCAGCCAGAACAGTACAGCAGTAACGACAGATTTAGCTGGATATAAATTTGAGGCCTAGTATTTAGGCGCTGGGTGACAGGTATAGATTTACTGACAGAATTAGACTTGGAATGCACAGAAGCGTGTGTGTGAAGTTATTCTAGAATGACCCTATGTGCACCTTGAATATTATATACCCTTTTAGGGATAGATTTCAAATAGGCTCTGATACAGCAGAAACCACTAAATTAGGAAATTGCTAAATTGGGAATTGTATTTCAACCCAGAACAAAAAATGTGCTTTGACGGACACTAAATAACTTGCCCAGCCAGAACAGTACAGCAGTAACGACAGATTTAGCGGGATATAAATTTGAGGCCTAGTATTTAGGCGCTGGGTGACAGGTATAGATTTACTGACAGAATTAGACTTGGAAATGCACAGTAGCGTGTGTGTGAAGTTATTCTGAATGACCCTATGTGCACCTTGAATATTATATACCCTTTTAGGGATAGATTTCAAATAGCTCTGATACAGCAGAAACCACTAAATTAGGAAATATGCTAAATTGGGAATTGTATTTCAACCCAGAACAAAAACTGTGCTTTGACGGACACTAAATAACTTGCCCAGCCACAACAGTACAGCAGTAACGACAGATTTAGCTGGGATATAAATTTGAGGCCTAGTATTTAGGCGCTGGGTGACAGGTATAGATTTACTGACAGAATTAGACTTGGAAATGCACAGTAGCGTGTGTGTGAAGTTATTCTGAATGACCCTATGTGCACCTTGAATATTATATACCCTTTTAGGGATAGATTTCAAATAGCTCTGATACAGCAGAAACCACTAAATTAGGAAATTGCTAAATTGGGAATTGTATTTCAACCCAGAACAAAAAATGTGCTTTGACGGACACTAAATAACTTGCCCAGCCACAACAGTACAGCAGTAACGACAGATTTAGCGGGATAAAAATTTGAGGCCTAGTATTTAGGCGCTGGGTGACAGGTATAGATTTACTGACAGAATTAGACTTGGAAATGCACAGTAGCGTGTGTGTGAAGTTATTCTGAATGACCCTATGTGCACCTTGAATATTATATACCCTTTTAGGGATAGATTTCAAATAGCTCTGATACAGCAGAAACCAGGGAAGGGCTAGGTGGATGACCTTGGGAAACCCTGCCAGCGGAGTCTTCAAACAGCATAAGAGACTGCTGCATAACTTGAGGCTGAGACAGTTTCCCAGTTATGCATGGGGGTGATGTGACAGACTGATGGGGTTGGTTTTCAGGCGTCATCTGTGCACTTTCTGCAGAAGACTGGGTGGGAGATAATGTGAACGTGCTGGATCCAGAGTCGGCCACCCAATTGACTAATGCCTGTACCTGCTCAGGCCTTATTCTGAATGCCCTATGGGCACCTGAATATTATATACCCTGTTAGGGATAGATTGTCAAATAGCTCTGATCTAGCAGAACGAACCACTATTATGAAATGCAAGATGGGAATGTATTCAACCCCGAACAAAAATGTCTTTGACGACACTAATAACTTGCCAGCCACAACAACGACAGCCAGTCGACAGATTAGCGGATATAAATTGAGGCCTAGTTATTTAGGCGCTGGGTGACCAGTAGGATTTAGTGACAGAATTAGACTTGGAATGAACAGTAGCGTGTGTTGTGAACTTTATTCTGAAGACCCTATGTGCACCTTGAATTATATACCCTTTTAGGGATAGATTCAAATGCTATGATATAGCAGAACCACTAAATTATGAAATTGCTAAATTGGGAATTGTATTTCAACCCAGAACAAACAATGTGCTTTGACGGACACTAAATAACTTGCCCAGCCACAACAGTACAGCAGTAACGACAGATTTAGCAGGATATAAATTTGAGGCCTAGTATTTAGGCGCTGGGTGACAGGTATAGATTTACTGACAGAATTAGACTTGGAAATGCACAGTAGCGTGTGTGTGAAGTTATTCTGAATGACCCTATGTGCACCTTGAATATTATATACCCTTTTACGGATAGATTTCAAATAGCTCTGATACAGCAGAAACCACTAAATTAGGAAATTGCTAAATTGGGAATTGTATTTCAACCCAGAACAAAAAATGTGCTTTGACGGACACTAAATAACTTGCCCAGCCACAACAGTACAGCATCAACGACAGATTTAGCGGGATATAAATTTGAGGCCTAGTATTTAGGCGCTGGGTGACAGGTATAGATTTACTGGACAGAATTAGACTTGGAAATGCACAGTAGCGTGTGTGTGAAGTTATTCTGAATGACCCTATGTGCACCTTGAATATTATATACCCTTTTAGGGATAGATTTCAAATAGCTCTGATACAGCAGAAACCACTAAATTAGGAAATTGCTAAATTAGGAATTGTATTTCAACCCAGAACAAAAAATGTGCTTTTAAGGACACTAAATAACTTGAATATTATATACCCTTTTAGGGATAGATTTCAAATAGCTCTGATACAGCAGAAACCACTAAATTAGGAAATTTCTAAATTGGGAATTGGATTTCAACCCAGAACAAAAACTGTGCTTTGACGGACACTAAATAACTTGATCAGCCACAACAGTACAGCAGTAACGACAGATTTAGCGGCACCTTGATTCTGATATACCCTTTTAGGGATGTATTTAAAGTAGGCCTGATACAGCAGAAACCACTAAATTAGGAAATTGCTAAATTGGGAATTGTATTTCAACCCAGAACAAAAACTGTGCTTTGACGGACACAAATAACTTGCCCAGCCACAACAGTACAGCAGTAACGACAGATTTAGCGGGATATAAATTTGAGGCCTAGTATTTAGGCGCTGGGTGACAGGTATAGATTTACTGACAGAATTAGACTTGGAAATGCACAGTAGCGTGTGTGTGAAGTTATTCTGAATGACCCTATGTGCACCTTGAATATTATATACCCTTTTAGGGATAGATTTCAAATAGCTCTGATACAGCAGAAACCACTAAATTAGGAAATTGCTAAATTGGGAATTGTATTTCAACCCAGAACAAAAAATGTGCTTTGACGGACACTAAATAACTTGCCCAGCCACAACAGTACAGCAGGTAACGACAGATTTAGCGGGATATAAATTTGAGGCCTAGTATTTAGGCGCTGGGTGACAGGTATAGATTTACTGACAGAATTAGACTTGGAAATGCACAGTAGCGTGTGTGTGAAGTTATTCTGAATGACCCTATGTGCACCTTGAATATTATATACCCTTTTAGGGATAGATTTCAAATAGCTCTGATACAGCAGAAACCACTAAATTAGGAAATTGCTAAATTGGGAATTGTATTTCAACCCAGAACAAAAAATGTGCTTTGACGGACACTAAATAACTTGCCCAGCCACAACAGTACAGCAGGTAACGACAGATTTAGCGGGATATAAATTTGAGGCCTAGTATTTAGGCGCTGGGTGACAGGTATAGATTTACTGACAGAATTAGACTTGGAAATGCACAGTAGCGTGTGTGTGAAGTTATTCTGAATGACCCTATGTGCACCTTGAATATTATATACCCTTTTAGGGATAGATTTCAAATAGCTCTGATACAGCAGAAACCACTAAATTAGGAAATTGCTAAATTGGGAATTGTATTTCAACCCAGAACAAAAAATGTGCTTTGACGGACACTAAATAACTTGCCCAGCCACAACAGTACAGCGGTAACGACAGATTTAGCGGGATATAAATTTGAGGCCTAGTATTTAGGCGCTGGGTGACAGGTATAGATTTACTGACAGAATTAGACTTGGAAATGCACAGTAGCGTGTGTGTGAAGTTATTCTGAATGACCCTATGTGCACCTTGAATATTATATACCCTTTTAGGGATAGATTTCAAATAGCTCTGATACAGCAGAAACCACTAAATTAGGAAATTGCTAAATTGGGAATTGTATTTCAACCCAGAACAAAAAATGTGCTTTGACGGACACTAAATAACTTGCCCAGCCACAACAGTACAGCAGGTAACGACAGATTTAGCGGGATATAAATTTGAGGCCTAGTATTTAGGCGCTGGGTGACAGGTATAGATTTACTGACAGAATTAGACTTGGAAATGCACAGTAGCGTGTGTGTGAAGTTATTCTGAATGACCCTATGTGCACCTTGAATATTATATACCCTTTTAGGGATAGATTTCAAATAGCTCTGATACAGCAGAAACCACTAAATTAGGAAATTGCTAAATTGGGAATTGTATTTCAACCCAGAACAAAAAATGTGCTTTGACGGACACTAAATAACTTGCCCAGCCAAACAGTACAGCGGTAACGACAGATTTAGCGGGATATAAATTTGAGGCCTAGTATTTAGGCGCTGGGTGACAGGTATAGATTTACTGACAGAATTAGACTTGGAAATGCACAGTAGCGTGTGTGTGAAGTTATTCTGAATGACCCTATGTGCACCTTGAATATTATATACCCTTTTAGGGATAGATTTCAAATAGCTCTGATACAGCAGAAACCACTAAATTAGGAAATTGCTAAATTGGGAATTGTATTTCAACCCAGAACAAAAAATGTGCTTTGACGGACACTAAATAACTTGCCCAGCCACAACAGTACAGCAGGTAACGACAGATTTAGCGGGATATAAATTTGAGGCCTAGTATTTAGGCGCTGGGTGACAGGTATAGATTTACTGACAGAATTAGACTTGGAAATGCACAGTAGCGTGTGTGTGAAGTTATTCTGAATGACCCTATGTGCACCTTGAATATTATATACCCTTTTAGGGATAGATTTCAAATAGCTCTGATACAGCAGAAACCACTAAATTAGGAAATTGCTAAATTGGGAATTGTATTTCAACCCAGAACAAAAAATGTGCTTTGACGGACACTAAATAACTTGCCCAGCCACAACAGTACAGCGGTAACGACAGATTTAGCGGGATATAAATTTGAGGCCTAGTATTTAGGCGCTGGGTGACAGGTATAGATTTACTGACAGAATTAGACTTGGAAATGCACAGTAGCGTGTGTGTGAAGTTATTCTGAATGACCCTATGTGCACCTTGAATATTATATACCCTTTTAGGGATAGATTTCAAATAGCTCTGATACAGCAGAAACCACTAAATTAGGAAATTGCTAAATTGGGAATTGTATTTCAACCCAGAACAAAAAATGTGCTTTGACGGACACTAAATAACTTGCCCAGCCACAACAGTACAGCGGTAACGACAGATTTAGCGGGATATAAATTTGAGGCCTAGTATTTAGGCGCTGGGTGACAGGTATAGATTTACTGACAGAATTAGACTTGGAAATGCACAGTAGCGTGTGTGTGAAGTTATTCTGAATGACCCTATGTGCACCTTGAATATTATATACCCTTTTAGGGATAGATTTCAAATAGCTCTGATACAGCAGAAACCACTAAATTAGGAAATTGCTAAATTGGGAATTGTATTTCAACCCAGAACAAAAAATGTGCTTTGACGGACACTAAATAACTTGCCCAGCCACAACAGTACAGCGGTAACGACAGATTTAGCGGGATATAAATTTGAGGCCTAGTATTTAGGCGCTGGGTGACAGGTATAGATTTACTGACAGAATTAGACTTGGAAATGCACAGTAGCGTGTGTGTGAAGTTATTCTGAATGACCCTATGTGCACCTTGAATATTATATACCCTTTTAGGGATAGATTTCAAATAGCTCTGATACAGCAGAAACCACTAAATTAGGAAATTGCTAAATTGGGAATTGTATTTCAACCCAGAACAAAAATGTGCTTTGACGGACACTAAATAACTTGCCCAGCCACAACAGTACAGCGGTAACGACAGATTTAGCGGGATATAAATTTGAGGCCTAGTATTTAGGCGCTGGGTGACAGGTATAGATTTACTGACAGAATTAGACTTGGAAATGCACAGTAGCGTGTGTGTGAAGTTATTCTGAATGACCCTATGTGCACCTTGAATATTATATACCCTTTTAGGGATAGATTTCAAATAGCTCTGATACAGCAGAAACCACTAAATTAGGAAATTGCTAAATTGGGAATTGTATTTCAACCCAGAACAAAAAATGTGCTTTGACGGACACTAAATAACTTGCCCAGCCAAACAGTACAGCGGTAACGACAGATTTAGCGGGATATAAATTTGAGGCCTAGTATTTAGGCGCTGGGTGACAGGTATAGATTTACTGACAGAATTAGACTTGGAAATGCACAGTAGCGTGTGTGTGAAGTTATTCTGAATGACCCTATGTGCACCTTGAATATTATATACCCTTTTAGGGATAGATTTCAAATAGCTCTGATACAGCAGAAACCACTAAATTAGGAAATTGCTAAATTGGGAATTGTATTTCAACCCAGAACAAAAAATGTGCTTTGACGGACACTAAATAACTTGCCCAGCCACAACAGTACAGCGGTAACGACAGATTTAGCGGGATATAAATTTGAGGCCTAGTATTTAGGCGCTGGGTGACAGGTATAGATTTACTGACAGAATTAGACTTGGAAATGCACAGTAGCGTGTGTGTGAAGTTATTCTGAATGACCCTATGTGCACCTTGAATATTATATACCCTTTTAGGGATAGATTTCAAATAGCTCTGATACAGCAGAAACCACTAAATTAGGAAATTGCTAAATTGGGAATTGTATTTCAACCCAGAACAAAAAATGTGCTTTGACGGACACTAAATAACTTGCCCAGCCACAACAGTACAGCGGTAACGACAGATTTAGCGGGATATAAATTTGAGGCCTAGTATTTAGGCGCTGGGTGACAGGTATAGATTTACTGACAGAATTAGACTTGGAAATGCACAGTAGCGTGTGTGTGAAGTTATTCTGAATGACCCTATGTGCACCTTGAATATTATATACCCTTTTAGGGATAGATTTCAAATAGCTCTGATACAGCAGAAACCACTAAATTAGGAAATTGCTAAATTGGGAATTGTATTTCAACCCAGAACAAAAAATGTGCTTTGACGGACACTAAATAACTTGCCCAGCCACAACAGTACAGCGGTAACGACAGATTTAGCGGGATATAAATTTGAGGCCTAGTATTTAGGCGCTGGGTGACAGGTATAGATTTACTGACAGAATTAGACTTGGAAATGCACAGTAGCGTGTGTGTGAAGTTATTCTGAATGACCCTATGTGCACCTTGAATATTATATACCCTTTTAGGGATAGATTTCAAATAGCTCTGATACAGCAGAAACCACTAAATTAGGAAATTGCTAAATTGGGAATTGTATTTCAACCCAGAACAAAAAATGTGCTTTGACGGACACTAAATAACTTGCCCAGCCACAACAGTACAGCGGTAACGACAGATTTAGCGGGATATAAATTTGAGGCCTAGTATTTAGGCGCTGGGTGACAGGTATAGATTTACTGACAGAATTAGACTTGGAAATGCACAGTAGCGTGTGTGTGAAGTTATTCTGAATGACCCTATGTGCACCTTGAATATTATATACCCTTTTAGGGATAGATTTCAAATAGCTCTGATACAGCAGAAACCACTAAATTAGGAAATTGCTAAATTGGGAATTGTATTTCAACCCAGAACAAAAAATGTGCTTTGACGGACACTAAATAACTTGCCCAGCCAGAACAGTACAGCGGTAACGACAGATTTAGCGGGATATAAATTTGAGGCCTAGTATTTAGGCGCTGGGTGACAGGTATAGATTTACTGACAGAATTAGACTGGGAAATGCACAGTAGCGTGTGTGTGAAGTTATTCTGAATGACCCTATGTGCACCTTGAATATTATATACCCTTTTAGGGATAGATTTCAAATAGCTCTGATACAGCAGAAACCACTAAATTAGGAAATTGCTAAATTGGGAATTGTATTTCAACCCAGAACAAAAAATGTGCTTTGACGGACACTAAATAACTTGCCCAGCCACAACAGTACAGCGGTAACGACAGATTTAGCGGGATATAAATTTGAGGCCTAGTATTTAGGCGCTGGGTGACAGGTATAGATTTACTGACAGAATTAGACTTGGAAATGCACAGTAGCGTGTGTGTGAAGTTATTCTGAATGACCCTATGTGCACCTTGAATATTATATACCCTTTTAGGGATAGATTTCAAATAGCTCTGATACAGCAGAAACCACTAAATTAGGAAATTGCTAAATTGGGAATTGTATTTCAACCCAGAACAAAAAATGTGCTTTGACGGACACTAAATAACTTGCCCAGCCACAACAGTACAGCGGTAACGACAGATTTAGCGGGATATAAATTTGAGGCCTAGTATTTAGGCGCTGGGTGACAGGTATAGATTTACTGACAGAATTAGACTTGGAAATGCACAGTAGCGTGTGTGTGAAGTTATTCTGAATGACCCTATGTGCACCTTGAATATTATATACCCTTTTAGGGATAGATTTCAAATAGCTCTGATACAGCAGAAACCACTAAATTATGAAATTGCTAAATTGGGAATTGTATTTCAACCCAGAACAAAAAATGTGCTTTGACGGACACTAAATAACTTGCCCAGCCACAACAGTACAGCGGTAACGACAGATTTAGCGGGATATAAATTTGAGGCCTAGTATTTAGGCGCTGGGTGACAGGTATAGATTTACTGACAGAATTAGACTTGGAAATGCACAGTAGCGTGTGTGTGAAGTTATTCTGAATGACCCTATGTGCACCTTGAATATTATATACCCTTTTAGGGATAGATTTCAAATAGCTCTGATACAGCAGAAACCACTAAATTATGAAATTGCTAAATTGGGAATTGTATTTCAACCCAGAACAAAAAATGTGCTTTGACGGACACTAAATAACTTGCCCAGCCACAACAGTACAGCGGTAACGACAGATTTAGCGGGATATAAATTTGAGGCCTAGTATTTAGGCGCTGGGTGACAGGTATAGATTTACTGACAGAATTAGACTTGGAAATGCACAGTAGCGTGTGTGTGAAGTTATTCTGAATGACCCTATGTGCACCTTGAATATTATATACCCTTTTAGGGATAGATTTCAAATAGCTCTGATACAGCAGAAACCACTAAATTAGGAAATTGCTAAATTGGGAATTGTATTTCAACCCAGAACAAAAAATGTGCTTTGACGGACACTAAATAACTTGCCCAGCCACAACAGTACAGCGGTAACGACAGATTTAGCGGGATATAAATTTGAGGCCTAGTATTTAGGCGCTGGGTGACAGGTATAGATTTACTGACAGAATTAGACTTGGAAATGCACAGTAGCGTGTGTGTGAAGTTATTCTGAATGACCCTATGTGCACCTTGAATATTATATACCCTTTTAGGGATAGATTTCAAATAGCTCTGATACAGCAGAAACCACTAAATTAGGAAATTGCTAAATTGGGAATTGTATTTCAACCCAGAACAAAAAATGTGCTTTGACGGACACTAAATAACTTGCCCAGCCACAACAGTACAGCGGTAACGACAGATTTAGCGGGATATAAATTTGAGGCCTAGTATTTAGGCGCTGGGTGACAGGTATAGATTTACTGACAGAATTAGACTTGGAAATGCACAGTAGCGTGTGTGTGAAGTTATTCTGAATGACCCTATGTGCACCTTGAATATTATATACCCTTTTAGGGATAGATTTCAAATAGCTCTGATACAGCAGAAACCACTAAATTAGGAAATTGCTAAATTGGGAATTGTATTTCAACCCAGAACAAAAAATGTGCTTTGACGGACACTAAATAACTTGCCCAGCCACAACAGTACAGCGGTAACGACAGATTTAGCGGGATATAAATTTGAGGCCTAGTATTTAGGCGCTGGGTGACAGGTATAGATTTACTGACAGAATTAGACTTGGAAATGCACAGTAGCGTGTGTGTGAAGTTATTCTGAATGACCCTATGTGCACCTTGAATATTATATACCCTTTTAGGGATAGATTTCAAATAGCTCTGATACAGCAGAAACCACTAAATTAGGAAATTGCTAAATTGGGAATTGTATTTCAACCCAGAACAAAAAATGTGCTTTGACGGACACTAAATAACTTGCCAGCCACAACAGTACAGCAGGTAACGACAGATTTAGCGGGATATAAATTTGAGGCCTAGTATTTAGGCGCTGGGTGACAGGTATAGATTTACTGACAGAATTAGACTTGGAAATGCACAGTAGCGTGTGTGTGAAGTTATTCTGAATGACCCTATGTGCACCTTGAATATTATATACCCTTTTAGGGATAGATTTCAAATAGCTCTGATACAGCAGAAACCACTAAATTAGGAAATTGCTAAATTGGGAATTGTATTTCAACCCAGAACAAAAAATGTGCTTTGACGGACACTAAATAACTTGCCCAGCCACAACAGTACAGCGGTAACGACAGATTTAGCGGGATATAAATTTGAGGCCTAGTATTTAGGCGCTGGGTGACAGGTATAGATTTACTGACAGAATTAGACTTGGAAATGCACAGTAGCGTGTGTGTGAAGTTATTCTGAATGACCCTATGTGCACCTTGAATATTATATACCCTTTTAGGGATAGATTTCAAATAGCTCTGATACAGCAGAAACCACTAAATTAGGAAATTGCTAAATTGGGAATTGTATTTCAACCCAGAACAAAAAATGTGCTTTGACGGACACTAAATAACTTGCCCAGCCACAACAGTACAGCAGTAACGACAGATTTAGCGGGATATAAATTTGAGGCCTAGTATTTAGGCGCTGGGTGACAGGTATAGATTTACTGACAGAATTAGACTTGGAAATGCACAGTAGCGTGTGTGTGAAGTTATTCTGAATGACCCTATGTGCACCTTGAATATTATATACCCTTTTAGGGATAGATTTCAAATAGCTCTGATACAGCAGAAACCACTAAATTAGGAAATTGCTAAATTGGGAATTGTATTTCAACCAGAACAAAAATGTGCTTTGACGGACACTAAATAACTTGCCCAGCCAGAACAGTACGCGGTAACGACCACAACAAAAATATTATTTGGCCCAATGTATTGTATTCAAATTCAGCTGAATATAAATTTGAGGCCTAGTATTTAGGCGCTGGGTGACAGGTATGGATTTACTGACAGAATTAGACTTGGAAATGCACAGTAGCGTGTGTGTGAAGTTATTCTGAATGACCCTATGTGCACCTTGAATATTATATACCTTTTAGGGATAGATTTCAAATAGCTCTGATACAGCAGAAACCACTAAATTAGGAAATTGCTAATTTGGGAATTGTATTTCAACCCAGAACAAAAAATGTGCTTTGACGGACACTAAATAACTTGCCCAGCCACAACAGTACAGCAGTAACGACAGATTTAGCGGATATAAATTTGAGGCCTAGTATTTAGGCGCTGGGTGACAGGTATAGATTTACTGACAGAATTAGACTTGGAAATGCACAGTAGCGTGTGTGTGAAGTTATTCTGAATGACCCTATGTGCACCTTGAATATTATATACCCTTTTAGGGATAGATTTCAAATAGCTCTGATACAGCAGAAACCACTAAATTAGGAAATTGCTAAATTGGGAATTGTATTTCAACCCAGAACAAAAATGTGCTTTGACGGACACTAAATAACTTGCCCAGCCACAACAGTACAGCAGTAACGACAGATTTAGCGGGATATAAATTTGAGGCCTAGTATTTAGGCGCTGGGTGACAGGTATAGATTTACTGACAGAATTAGACTTGGAAATGCACAGTAGCGTGTGTGTGAAGTTATTCTGAATGACCCTATGTGCACCTTGAATATTATATACCCTTTTAGGGATAGATTTCAAATAGCTCTGATACAGCAGAAACCACTAAATTAGGAAATTGCTAAATTGGGAATTGTATTTCAACCCAGAACAAAAAATGTGCTTTGACGGACACTAAATAACTTGCCCAGCCACAACAGTACAGCAGTAACGACAGATTTAGCGGGATATAAATTTGAGGCCTAGTATTTAGGCGCTGGGTGACAGGTATAGATTTACTGACAGAATTAGACTTGGAAATGCACAGTAGCGTGTGTGTGAAGTTATTCTGAATGACCCTATGTGCACCTTGAATATTATATACCCTTTTAGGGATAGATTTCAAATAGCTCTGATACAGCAGAAACCACTAAATTAGGAAATTGCTAAATTGGGAATTGTATTTCAACCCAGAACAAAAAATGTGCTTTGACGGACACTAAATAACTTGCCCAGCCACAACAGTACAGCGGTAACGACAGATTTAGCGGGATATAAATTTGAGGCCTAGTATTTAGGCGCTGGGTGACAGGTATAGATTTACTGACAGAATTAGACTTGGAAATGCACAGTAGCGTGTGTGTGAAGTTATTCTGAATGACCCTATGTGCACCTTGAATATTATATACCCTTTTAGGGATAGATTTCAAATAGCTCTGATACAGCAGAAACCACTAAATTAGGAAATTGCTAAATTGGGAATTGTATTTCAACCCAGAACAAAAAATGTGCTTTGACGGACACTAAATAACTTGCCCAGCCACAACAGTACAGCGGTAACGACAGATTTAGCGGGATATAAATTTGAGGCCTAGTATTTAGGCGCTGGGTGACCGGTATAGATTTACTGACAGAATTAGACTTGGAAATGCACAGTAGCGTGTGTGTGAAGTTATTCTGAATGACCCTATGTGCACCTTGAATATTATATACCCTTTTAGGGATAGATTTCAAATAGCTCTGATACAGCAGAAACCACTAAATTAGGAAATTGCTAAATTGGGAATTGTATTTCAACCCAGAACAAAAATGTGCTTTGACGGACACTAAATAACTTGCCCAGCCACAACAGTACAGCGGTAACGACAGATTTAGCGGGATATAAATTTGAGGCCTAGTATTTAGGCGCTGGGTGACCGGTATAGATTTACTGACAGAATTAGACTTGGAAATGCACAGTAGCGTGTGTGTGAAGTTATTCTGAATGACCCTATGTGCACCTTGAATATTATATACCCTTTTAGGGATAGATTTCAAATAGCTCTGATACAGCAGAAACCACTAAATTATGAAATTGCTAAATTGGGAATTGTATTTCAACCCAGAACAAAAAATGTGCTTTGACGGACACTAAATAACTTGCCCAGCCACAACAGTACAGCAGGTAACGACAGATTTAGCGGGATATAAATTTGAGGCCTAGTATTTAGGCGCTGGGTGACAGGTATGGATTTACTGACAGAATTAGACTTGGAAATGCACAGTAGCGTGTGTGTGAAGTTATTCTGAATGACCCTATGTGCACCTTGAATATTATATACCCTTTTAGGGATAGATTTCAAATAGCTCTGATATAGCAGAAACCACTAAATTATGAAATTGCTAAATTGGGAATTGTATTTCAACCCAGAACAAAAAATGTGCTTTGACGGACACTAAATAACTTGCCCAGCCACAACAGTACAGCGGTAACGACAGATTTAGCGGGATATAAATTTGAGGCCTAGTATTTAGGCGCTGGGTGACAGGTATAGATTTACTGACAGAATTAGACTTGGAAATGCACAGTAGCGTGTGTGTGAAGTTATTCTGAATGACCCTATGTGCACCTTGAATATTATATACCCTTTTAGGGATAGATTTCAAATAGCTCTGATACAGCAGAAACCACTAAATTAGGAAATTGCTAAATTGGGAATTGTATTTCAACCCAGAACAAAAAATGTGCTTTGACGGACACTAAATAACTTGCCCAGCCACAACAGTACAGCGGTAACGACAGATTTAGCGGGATATAAATTTGAGGCCTAGTATTTAGGCGCTGGGTGACAGGTATAGATTTACTGACAGAATTAGACTTGGAAATGCACAGTAGCGTGTGTGTGAAGTTATTCTGAATGACCCTATGTGCACCTTGAATATTATATACCCTTTTAGGGATAGATTTCAAATAGCTCTGATACTAGCAGAAACCACTAAATTAGGAAATTGCTAAATTGGGAATTGTATTTCAACCCAGAACAAAAATGTGCTTTGACGGACACTAAATAACTTGCCCAGCCACAACAGTACAGCGGTAACGACAGATTTAGCGGGATATAAATTTGAGGCCTAGTATTTAGGCGCTGGGTGACAGGTATAGATTTACTGACAGAATTAGACTTGGAAATGCACAGTAGCGTGTGTGTGAAGTTATTCTGAATGACCCTATGTGCACCTTGAATATTATATACCCTTTTAGGGATAGATTTCAAATAGCTCTGATACAGCAGAAACCACTAAATTATGAAATTGCTAAATTGGGAATTGTATTTCAACCCAGAACAAAAATGTGCTTTGACGGACACTAAATAACTTGCCCAGCCACAACAGTACAGCAGGTAACGACAGATTTAGCGGGATATAAATTTGAGGCCTAGTATTTAGGCGCTGGGTGACAGGTATAGGATTTACTGACAGAATTAGACTTGGAAATGCACAGTAGCGTGTGTGTGAAGTTATTCTGAATGACCCTATGTGCACCTTGAATATTATATACCCTTTTAGGGATAGATTTCAAATAGCTCTGATATAGCAGAAACCACTAAATTATGAAATTGCTAAATTGGGAATTGTATTTCAACCCAGAACAAAAAATGTGCTTTGACGGACACTAAATAACTTTCCCAGCCACAACAGTACAGCGGTAACGACGAGATTTAGCGGGATATAAATTTGAGGCCTAGTATTTAGGCGCTGGGTGACAGGTATGGATTTAGCTGACAGAATTAGACTTGGAAATGCACAGTAGCGGGTGTGTGTGAAGTTATTCTGAATGACCCAATGTGCACCTTGAATATTATATACCCTTTTAGGGATAGATTTCAAATAGCTCTGATATAGCAGAAACCACTAAATTATGAAATTGCTAAATTGGGAATTGTATTTCAACCCAGAACAAAAAATGTGCTTTGACGGACACTAAATAACTTGCCCAGCCACAACAGTACAGCTGTAACGACAGATGTAGCGGGATATAAATTTGAGGCCTAGTATTTAGGCGCTGGGTGACCGGTATGGATTTAGTGACAGAATTAGACTTGGAAATGCACAGTAGCGTGTGTGTGAAGTATTCTGAATGACCCTATGTGCACCTTGAATATTATCTACCCTTTTAGGGATAGATTCAAATAGCTCTGATATAGCAGAAAACCACTAAATTATGAAATTGCTAAATTGGGAATTGTATTTCAACCCAGAACAAAAATGTGCTTTGACGGACACTAAATAACTTGCCCAGCCACAACAGTACAGCGGTAACGAGCAGATTTAGCGGGATATAAATTTGAGGCCTAGTATTTAGGCGCTGGGTGACCGGTATGGATTTACTGACAGAATTAGACTTGGAAATGCACAGTAGCGTGTGTGTGAAGTTATTCTGAATGACCCTATGTGCACCTTGAATATTATATACCCTTTTAGGGATAGATTTCAAATAGCTCTGATATAGCAGAAACCACTAAATTATGAAATTGCTAAATTGGGAATTGTATTTCAACCCAGAACAAAAAATGTGCTTTGACGGACACTAAATAACTTGCCCAGCCACAACAGTACAGCGGTAACGACAGATTTAGCGGGATATAAATTTGAGGCCTAGTATTTAGGCGCTGGGTGACAGGTATGGATTTACTGACAGAATTAGACTTGGAAATGCACAGTAGCGTGTGTGTGAAGTTATTCTGAATGACCCTATGTGCACCTTGAATATTATATACCCTTTTAGGGATAGATTTCAAATAGCTCTGATATAGCAGAACCACTAAATTATGAAATTGCTAAATTGGGAATTGTATTTCAACCCAGAACAAAAATGTGCTTTGACGGACACTAAATAACTTGCCCAGCCACAACAGTACAGCGGTAACGACAGATTTAGCGGGATATAAATTTGAGGCCTAGTATTTAGGCGCTGGGTGACCGGTATGGATTTACTGACAGAATTAGACTTGGAAATGCACAGTAGCGTGTGTGTGAAGTTATTCTGAATGACCCTATGTGCACCTTGAATATTATATACCCTTTTAGGGATAGATTTCAAATAGCTCTGATATAGCAGAAACCACTAAATTATGAATTGCTAAATTGGGAATTGTATTTCAACCCAGAACAAAAATGTGCTTTGACGGACACTAAATAACTTGCCCAGCCACAAACAGTACCGCGGTAACGACAGATTTAGCGGGATATAAATTTGAGGCCTAGTATTTAGGCGCTGGGTGACCGTATGGATTTACTAACAGAATTAGACTTGGAAATGCACAGTAGCGTGTGTGTGAAGTTATTCTGAATGACCCTATGTGCACCTTGAATATTATATACCCTTTTAGGGATAGATTTCAAATAGCTCTGATATAGCAGAAACCACTAAATTATGAAATTGCTAAATTGGGAATTGTATTTCAACCCAGAACAAAAATGTGCTTTGACGGACACTAAATAACTTGCCCAGCACAACAGTACAGCGGTAACGACAGATTTAGCGGGATATAAATTTGAGGCCTAGTATTTAGGCGCTGGGTGACCGGTAGGATTTACTAACAGAATTAGACTTGGAAATGCACAGTAGCGTGTGTGTGAAGTTATTCTGAATGACCCTATGTGCACCTTGAATATATATACCCTTTTAGGGATAGATTTCAAATAGCTCTGATATAGCAGAAACCACTAAATTATGAAATTGCTAAATTGGGAATTGTATTTCAATCCAGAACTAAAAATGTGCTTTGACGGACACTAAATAACTTGCCCAGCCACAACAGTACAGCGGTAACGACAGATTTAGCGGGATATAAATTTGAGGCCTAGTATTTAGGCGCTGGGTGACCGGTATGGATTTACTAACAGAATTAGACTTGGAAATGCACAGTAGCGTGTGTGTGAAGTTATTCTGAATGACCCTATGTGCACCTTGAATATTATATACCCTTTTAGGGATAGATTTCAATAGCTCTGATATAGCAGAAACCACTAAATTATGAAATTGCTAAATTGGAATTGTATTTCAACCCAGAACAAAAAATGTGCTTTGACGGACACTAAATAACTTTCCCAGCCACAACAGTACAGCAGGTAACGAGAGATTTATCGGCGATATAAATTTGAGGCTAGTATTTAGGCGCTGGGTGACAGGTATCGATTACTGACAAATTAGACTTGGAAATGACATTAGCGTGTGTGAAGTTATGATGACCCTATGTCACCTTGAATGATTACCCTTTGGGATAGATTTAAATAGTCTGATCAGCAGAAACCCTAATTAGGGAATGACTAAATTGGGAGTCTTCAACAGCTAAAAATGCTGCATTAGGCTAGAAGTTTCCCGTTTTCATGGGGGTATGCAGATTATGCAGATGCTTCAGGCGTAGATACTTAGGCAGGTGGAAATATTGTAATGCTGATCCAGAGTCGGCCACCCAATTGACTAATGCCTGTACCTGCTCAGGCCTTACCATCCTTAGAACGGCATTGGGCCCCACCATATATCGCTATAAATTCTGGCGGCTACTGGGACCTGAGGTAGTTGGTACACTAGGACGTGTGGATGTGGCAGAACGGCCACGTCCTCTCCCAGCACCAGAGGGTCCACTAACACCACCACGACCATGTCAACATCCGCGTCCCTTACTAGATGTTTTCCTCATTGTTATCGTTCACCACAACAACAAAAATATTATTTGGCCCAATGTATTGTATTCAAATTCAGCTGGATATAAATTTGAGGCCTACTATTTAGGCGCTGGGTGACAGGTATAGATTTACTGACAGAAATAGACTTGGAAATGCACAGTAGCGTGTGTGTGAAGTTATTCTGAATGACCCTATGTGCACCTTGAATATTATATACTCTTTTAGGGATAGATTTCAAATAGCTCTGATACAGCAGAAACCACTAAATTAGGAAATGCTAAATTGGGAATTGTATTTCAACCCAGAACAAAAAATGTGCTTTGACGGACACTAAATAACTTGCCCAGCCACAACAGTACAGCGGTAACGACAGATTTAGCGGATATAAATTTGAGGCCTAGTATTTAGGCGCTGGGTGACAGGTATAGATTTACTGACAGAATTAGACTTGGAAATGCACAGTAGCGTGGTGTGTGAAGTTATTCTGAATGACCCTATGTGCACCTTGAATATTATATACCCTTTTAGGGATAGATTTCAAATAGCTCTGATACAGCAGAAACCACTAAATTAGGAAATTGCTAAATTGGGAATTGTATTTCAACCAGAACAAAAAATGTGCTTTGACGGACACTAAATAACTTGCCCAGCCACAACAGTACAGCGGTCAACGACAGATTTAGCGGGATATAAATTTGAGGCCTAGTATTTAGGCGCTGGGTGACAGGTATAGATTTACTGAGCAGAATTAGACTGGAAATGCACAGTAGCGTGTGTGTGAAGTATTCTAAATGACCCTATGTGCACCTTGAATATTATATACCCTTTTAGGGATAGATTTCAAATAGCTCTGATACAGCAGAAACACTAAATTAGGAAATATCTAAACTGGGAATTGTATTCAACCCAGAACAAAAACTGTGCTTTGACGGACACTAAATAACTTGCCCAGCCACAACAGTACCGCAGTAACGACAGATTGTAGGGGATATAATTTGAGGCCCGTATTAGGCGCTGGGTGACAGGTCTAGATTTACTGACAAATTAGACTGGAAATGCACAGTAGCGTGTGTGTGAAGTTATTCTGAATGACCCTATGTGCACCTTGAATATATATACCCTTTTAGGGATGATTTCAAATAGCTCTGATACGCAGAAACCACTAAATTAGGAAATTGCTAAATTGGGAATTGTATTTCAACCCAGAACAAAAAATGTGCTTTGACGGACACTAAATAACTTGCCCAGCCACAACAGTACAGCAGTAACGACAGATTTAGCGGGATAAAAATTTGAGGCCTAGTATTTAGGCGCTGGGTGACAGGTATAGATTTACTGACAGAATTAGACTTGGAAATGCACAGTAGCGTGTGTGTGAAGTTATTCTGAATGACCCTATGTGCACCTTGAATATTATATACCCTTTTAGGGATAGATTTCAAATAGCTCTGATACAGCAGAAACCAGGGAAGGGCTAGGTGGATGACCTTGGGAAACCCTGCCAGCGGAGTCTTCAAACAGCATAAGAGACTGCTGCATAACTTGAGGCTGAGACAGTTTCCCAGTTATGCATGGGGGTGATGTGACAGACTGATGGGGTTGGTTTTCAGGCGTCATCTGTGCACTTTCTGCAGAAGACTGGGTGGGAGATAATGTGAACGTGCTGGATCCAGAGTCGGCCACCCAATTGACTAATGCCTGTACCTGCTCAGGCCTTACCATCCTTAGAACGGCATTGGGCCCCACCATATATCGCTATAAATTCTGGCGGCTACTGGGACCTGAGGTAGTTGGTACACTAGGACGTGTGGATGTGGCAGAACGGCCACGTCCTCTCCCAGCACCAGAGGGTCCACTAACACCACCACGACCATGTCAACATCCGCGTCCCTTACTAGATGTTTTCCTCATTGTTATCGTTCACCACAACAACAAAAATATTATTTGGCCCAATGTATTGTATTCAAATTCAGCTGGATATAAATTTGAGGCCTACTATTTAGGCGCTGGGTGACAGGTATAGATTTACTGACAGAAATAGACTTGGAAATGCACAGTAGCGTGTGTGTGAAGTTATTCTGAATGACCCTATGTGCACCTTGAATATTATATACTCTTTTAGGGATAGATTTCAAATAGCTCTGATACAGCAGAAACCACTAAATTAGGAAATTGCTAAATTGGGAATTGTATTTCAACCCAGAACAAAAAATGTGCTTTGACGGACACTAAATAACTTGCCCAGCCACAACAGTACAGCAGTAAC